>NW_027509197.1:1172500-2372500 GCF_051911475.1 Siphateles boraxobius
TGTTATCTGACAAATTTACACATATATACACTGATCAGCTACAACATTAAAACCACCTGCCTAAAATCGTATAGGTCCCCCTCGTGCTGCTTAAACAACAAGACCTCTGAACGTGTCCTGTGGTATCTGGCCAAGACATTTGCAGCAGCACATCCCATAGATGATCAATGAGCCTTGGGCGCCCATGACCCTGACGCTGATTCACCGGTTGTCCTTCCTTGCACCACTTTTGGTAGGTAACCACTGCATACTGAAAACACTGCTCTGACCCAGTCACCAACCCATCACTATTTGGCCCTTTCTTCCTGCTCCCAACACGTGAATTTTAATAACTGACTGTTCGCTTGCTGCCTTATATATCCCACCCTTGACAGGAGCCACTGTATCATATAAGTAAGGGATGATGTAGAGCAAGGCGGTTGTTATAGCGAATTCATTGTTTGCAGCTAATGTGCAAATAGGTTTACAAATGAGTGTTACTTTTCATTCCAATAAATCAGGCTTGAGAGAAAAAAAAAGTATAGAGTAGAAATTCTCCAGGAAATATTTACACAACTTTGTGACATGAATTGTATTGGGTTGATCAGAGCACTCAGAGATGTGTACCTGACTGGATCTGCACAGCAGCCTCCTCGCGCTCTTTCTTTATCAACTTCAGATTCTGACGGGCCATGTGACCCCTCCAGGCTGAACAGAGACAGAAGGAAAGAGATGACGGAAATAAAACACAGAAAATTAGTTACTGGTAAACAATTTCTACCGGCCACAGCAATGTACAATGTATAATGTACACAGATTTTCTTTTTCTGTTGACCGAGTTCAACAAGTAGTTCAGGTATTTACTTAGTAATAAGTAATTTTTAGTAAGATTTTTGTATATTTATAGTAATGTCTTTGATCCATTGAACATTCATTTATCATAATATGATATACACTACTGTTCAAAAGTTAATACTTTTAATCAGCATTAAAGGGGACTTATTATGCCTCTTATTAAGACTTATTAAAGTTATTAAAAACGAGTTTGTTCGAAGTCGTTCATCCAAATGAACAAATCTTTTTTCGAGTCATTTCGTTCATTTTGTTCGTTGAATGAACTAAATGACTCGAAAAAAGATTCATTCATTTTGATGAACGAGTTCGAACAGGAGAGTCACGAACGTGCATCACAGAACAGAGGAAGGCGAGCATTTGTGCTTATAAAACTTAAACTTTTTTATTTATTTTTGAAATTACCTATCGTTTCGCAAGATAAGACCCTTATGCATCGCCTGGTGTCGTTTAAAGCCAATTGAAGCTGCACTGAAACTGTCATTTGGACCTTGGACCGTTTAGTTCCCAGTGAAGTCCATTATATGGAGAAAAATACTAGAATGTTTTCATCAAAAACCTTAATTTCTTTTCGAATGAAGAAAGAAAGACATGGACATTTTGGATGACATGGGGGTGAGTAAATTATCAGCAAAAGTTTTTTAAAAAGTGAACTAATCCTTTAAGTCTCTGGTGTCTCCAGAATGTGTCTGAAGTTTCAGCTCAAAATTCCCCACAGATCATTTGTTATAGCTTGTTAAATATGCCCTTATTTGGATGTGAGCAAAAACACGTTTTTGTGTGTGTCCCTTTAAATGCAAATGAGCTGCTGCTCCCGCCCCCTTTCCAGGAGAAGGCGAAGCCTTTACAGCTCGTGCTTCAGATACTCCGGCAGCAACAAAACTGGAGAATCTCACACAGCCAAAATGTCAGAAATGTCAAAAAGGGAACCATTTCCTGAATTTCTGAACCTCTGTCCAACCTGTACCTTGTTACCCTCATCAGCCACCAAATTCAAGAACCTGTACTTACATACCTTGAAAAATCTTGTATCTTTCTAATGCATTACTGAGTGTGGTTTCCACTGCTGTTTTTTTGTGTATGACCTCGCTTCTCCTGTGTTTACCCGTTTATTTGCCTTTTGTTTGCCTGGTTGGACTGTAGGGCTGTGTATCACCAACAATGTCACGATACGATACGCATCACGATACTAAAGCCACGATACGATACGTATCACGATATGGATCAATTTGGAATTTAAATTTCTTTTGAGCAGTTAAGTAACAGTAATATCTTTATTGAATAAACAGTGTTATAACAGTTGTGATAACTGAAAAACTATTTAGTTTTTGTCATTAAAAAACAATGAGAGTTAAATTAAATAAGTATTGGAATGTGCACCAAACACAGTAATAACATTAGGTGGAAATCATTTTAAACAAATAAATACAATAGAATAAAGATAGCCTAAGGCCCTAAGCCTACCAATAAAGAGAAAAGTTTTTGAATAGGTCTAGCACTAGTATTCAGAAATACTACAGAAACGTAAAGTAATTAAATGTAAAATAACATAGGGTATTATTTTAGTCCTGACTGAATTAAATACATCGACTATAAATCCAGATTCCTTATAATTAAAGCTATCTTTTGTTGTTTTGACAACAATATTAATGACAGACACATATGGCTGCTGTCAATTTAAGAGCTAGTGCACGGATCCGGTTTTCATTATAATGTCACATGCATTTTATGCTTATTTAAGACATAACCGACTCTGTTGGATACTCTGCAAGACTGACATTTTTGTCATCATTTTGCTTGTTTTTGTCTGTAAACGCGATATAGGCTAATCCGTGAAAAATAACTTTTGTTACTCACAGGCTGTTTGTGAGGCGGCTTTACTCTATGTAAGCATGCAGAGAAAACCATCTCTCAGAGAGCGTGCGAGTACTGAATAGTTTAAAATCGCTTGAATGTTTAGCGTTGTAAGACTTAAAAAGACGAGCGAATGGTAAACTTAAGTGACAATGTAATGCTTGTGAATATGCAAGTGCATATTCCGTCATGTCCTAACTCCTAAAAGCGAGAGTGTAGTATCGCCGCCTTCAGCGCGTTTGACACTTGCCTTGAGCAACCCATTTTGAGAGACAGAGAGACAGAAGACGCGGCACAGCTGAACACTCAATAAATGTTTGCGGGAATTTCCCGCATTATAAGTGGGAGACCTGCGGGAATGATTAGAATAATGCGTAATACTCGCAATCCCGTGCTGAAATTCGAGCCCTGAATTGGCTACATTCAAAAGCACGACAGTATCGATACAGCAGTTGCTGTATCAATACGCGCATCGTCAGGAGTTCATGACGATGTGTCGTCGTATCGATATTCTGAGCACAGACCTATTGGAGTGTCTTGCTGGATTGAACCCTTACATATCTTACGACCCTGTCCATATATTTGCCAAATAAATCTACTGCACATATATTGTACCGACCCCAAACTTTTGAAAGGTAGTGTATTTGATTCAAAGTAAGTTATTTAAATTATAAATGCAACTTTTTTCGCAATTATATTGTCCTTGAAAATGCAACAAATATATTCTTACTGCTGAGCCCTGCACATACATCTGTCATCATAAGTGTTATTTTGTAATGAGTTTGAGTTATAAGAACCTGACTGAATGATAATTGCCCCGTTGTTTCGTTTCTCTCTCTCTCTGCGGTACCGCCGAGCCCCCAGCCAGCCCTTGGTGTAGGCCTGAATCAACACCACTCGAGCGATCACTTCCCGCAACATCAGATTGAGCTGCTCCACGTGATAGTACTTTAGAAACACCTACAAAGACATGTACACACATCTATTCAGATGCAGGGAAGCATACTTATATCTCACAATGAAAACTCTAACTTCAAATGTCTGTCTGAATATAATCGCAATCAATGGGTCTGGGATGAAAGAGGACAAAAAGATGTGAGGAAAGAAACCATGACCTGGAAGTATTGGTCTGACAGGTAATGCACTAAAAGAGAAAGCTAGATTTGTTTTCTGTGCTATTAAAGGTAAATTACATTATATATATATATATATATATATATATATATATATATATATATATATATATAGTAGACATGTCACTTAACCTTCTCTGAGACACAAAGTCAGACATGTATCTAGAGCTCTTCCTGCCTGATCCACAGCTTTAGGTACATATTCTATCAGACATTCAAACAGCTGTTAAAAATGGAATACCTAGCCTGGATGCCAGCCGAACTTAGCCTCGCCCACAACATTTGAGGATGGGAAGTTCTCTTTCAAGCATACTTTTTGGTGTCTCACTATGGGATATGCCCCTTCCGTGTATTCCTCAGAACCCCTTATTACATTACGCCAGCCCCAATTGGCTGGCAGACATGACATAGTGTCTGGGAATTGCTACCCCACCCCTCAGTATAAGAGGAGCAACACAACGTCAATACGACATTCAAAAACCCCTTCTCACTTCACACCAGAAGCCTAGAAGCCTACAAACTTTCAACGAACTTCTGGATGAATTACTGGACACCATGCCATTTTTTCGCCCGACTCCTTCGATAAGCATTCCAGCCGATTGCAAGGATTGCTTGAAACTACGATGGCTGCAGCAATGCAGACTAATCCAGCTAGTGAGGGAGATTCCGTGCGACTGTTCTTGCGGGAATACAATTTCATGCAAGGACACACCCCAGGTCTGCTCTGCATGTCTCGGGCTGAAACATGCTCAATTAGCGATCGAGAATCCCGGCACATGTGAACACTGTGCACGCTTCACCATGAAAAGCCTTTGTCGCAGGCTAGCACGCCAAGCTAGCCTGTTGGGCCAGGATCCCCTTATGACACCTACGCTGCGCCAGCTGCCACTCCGCAGGTATCCATTCCTGTAGAACTGCCCACCACGGCAGCTCTATCCTCTATCCAGTCTGCTCAGCAAGGACGAGGAAGAGGACGTGCTTGATTTCGAGGAAGAGGGTCAATCAGACTTAATTCTCTCTGATGAAGAGGAAGACTTCGAGGACTCTCCATTCCTCCCCCAGCCTGCGCACTCAGCACAACTCCTTGCTGCAGTGGGACCCACGGAAGAGGCAGGCAGGGCACCATCCTCCCCACTTCTCATTGTTGATCTGAAAGATGTGTGCAAATACGCTGCAGGGAAACTAAATATTCCGTGGCCGACCGTGGTAACAAAGACAGCAAAGTCTCGCTATGAGGGAAAGAGGCTGCCGAGTGCAAAATGGGCAGCACGACAGCTCCTTCCTGCTTTCCCAGAGCAGCTGGAGGAGGTCGCGGTTACGTGGAAGGACAACCCATTTACCAGCAAGATGCCCGTGCAGGGTGGCTCCGTTCTTGATGTGGAGGGGATGGAAAACGAAGGCCTTCTCCGAATGCCCCCCATGGAGCCATTAGTTGCCGCGCATTTGCAACCTAAGCGCATGGCGGCTGCACGACGTTGCCACCTAAAGCTGACCGTTTCCAGTCGAGCATGACGGAACACGCTTATAAAGCAGTCGTGCTCTCTGTCAGGGCTATGAACGCGATCTCTCTGCTGACCGCATACCAAGCGGAGCTGCAGGACGAAGTGTCTACCATGCCAGGTCAGACACACTGGGAAGAGATTTGTGTTGTCACAGATCTCTCACTGCGTCTTCAGAGATGCGCGGTTCAAGCCGCTGGGAAAGCCATGGCCACAATGGTTATCCAGGAGAGCGGACGATGGCTTAATCTGGCTAATATCTCTGACAGGGAAAAAGAAGCCACCCTGGACGCACCAGTTGTTGCAGAGGGCATTTTTGGCTCAGCTCTGACACTGATGCAAAAGAGATGAAGAGAGCAAAAAAAGAGGGATGATGAGGCCTTGCAACTTTGTATGCCGAGAAAGATGCAGACTGCACCACCTCCGCCACTCAGACAGACCTTCGCACAAGCCACGGCCAGCCCAGCCCCCAACTTTCGCATTCCGAAACGGCAGAGACCTAACGTGAATGCAGCGGGTCAGAGCGGAGTACAGGAACAGAGAACTGCTTGGCCTAGGAAGAACTATTCGCCTGCAGCAGCTCAGACGGTCCAGCCAGCTCCTCATTCTCATCCTCATCCCCATCTTCACGGAACGAAGAGGAAGAAAAAGACCGTTTGACAGGGTCTTCCCCAGGGAAGGGAGTCAACAACCCCCCAACTTGCTAGCTCCCGACTCTCAGTCTTTCAGCGTTTCTCAAGTCACGAGTTCCACTGTTCACAGATGTTCTGTGGGGAAAACAACGCCCGGTTGGGTCAGGGGAAGCAGAGCGGTGAAAAGCAAAAGACCCGGTACAGTGGTGCACACCAACCCACTAGTCACAAGCACTTTTCATGTTCAAAATTCAATAAAGTTTTCAATGTACCCCCAGAGAATGTTGCAAAACACAATGCCCCAAAAAATGTTGCAAAAAATATTCACAAAACACATAACATCACCTCGGGGAACTATCGATCCCTTAGAGGTGATGAGCCACTCAAACTCTGTCCAAGCGCTAAGTTCCCACGCATACGCAGTGGAGACCACAAACTCGTTTTTGACTCAGCCACAAGATGGCACCAGAACGGTGCGAATAAACAATTGGCAAGAGTGCACACAGTCCCGCTTGGTATTAAAGACAATACAATTCGGGTACAGATTGCAGTTTGCCACCTCCCCCCCGCATTTCAAAGGGATAATTCATTCTCAGGTGCGGGGAGAGTTAAAGCATGTTCTTCAGGACGAAATTTAATCCCTGTTGAGCAAAAGGCTGATAAGAGTGGTTCCACCCGAGCAAAGCCACAGTGGGTTTTACTCAAGATACTTTCTCGTCCCAAAGAAAGGAACTTGTGCCCTTCGTCCCATGTTAGATCTACGTGCACTGAACAAATACCTAAGGAAGTACAAGTTCAGAATGCTCACTCATTCTACACTCCTAAAACTGGTGCGCCCAGACGATTGGTTTACATCGATCAAGCTGAAGGACACATATTTTCACATAAAGATATACCCACCCCACAGGAAATTCCTGAGGTTTGAACACCGAAAAGAGTGTTTTGATTCCGCCACAGTCTATAACATATCTGGGGCTGTCACTGACCTTCAGAATGAGACTGTCGGAGGACAGGGTGGAAAAATTCACCCGATAAATGGCCGAATTTCAGAGGGGGAAAAATGTATCTTTCCGCACATGCCTCAGGCTACTTGGACTGATGGCCTCAGCCCTAATAGTTATTCCCTTAGGCAGACTGTTTATGAGAGAATTTAAGCGCTGGGTAGCGTCTCTGAGGCTGGACCCATTAAGGCACTCCCGAAGGAGAATGAGAGTGACGTCAGAGACAGTCTTTGCACTGCACCAGTAAAGACACCCATCCTTTCTGGTTCAAGGGGTACCCATGGGCGTGGTTCAAGTCAGGAAAGTCAAAACGACGGACGCGTCGTTGTCCGGTTGGGGGGGCATTTAAGAGGGCAGGATAGTGAATGGCAGATTGGGTCATCATTTGACCCAAAACTATCTGGAAATGCTGGCCGTGTTTCTGACGTTGTAACATTTTCTCCCTTTTCTGAAAGGGCATCATGTTCTTGTGAGAACGGACAACACCACAATTTTTGTTTAATCATGTTTAATTCAATGTGTTACATGCAGATTCTTTGTCATTTCTGAGTGAAAAATTGTTTCTACACCCTTTTTTTTTGTGTAGTAAAATCACAAAATCTACCTTAGTCTTGCCCAGGACCCAGTGTTCCAGCTTGGCTTTCTGCAGTATAATGATGGCGTTCTCTGTACTGCCTACTGGCATCTGATGGGCACGAAAGGCCAGATAGTAATACCTACAAGAAAACAAGATGATCAGACTCAGATTACACCAGTCAAAAAAGCCAAAAAAACAAACCTCAAACTTTCATTCAACTTGACTGTTCATATTGTAAGTTGTACTAGGGAAATATGTACCGGTAATTGTTTTGATGCTTTCTTTTATACACGTTTTATGTGCAAGTGAGTTTTAAGTCAAAGGTTTGAATGTTGCTCTGTTTGCTTGCAGAAAGTGGTAGTTTGGAAACAATTGCTATGTTCAGAATATCATAGCATACTGTTACTATTTCTGAAGTATGTGTGCTGTGCACAGTACGCAACATTTCCACCAACTTGTACTACTACATTTGCCAAAATGTGCAGCATAAAGAGCACACTGACCAGAGCACACTGGACTCAAGGAGGTCTACTGTAGATAATACTAGGAGAATCAGTCAACTGCTGCAGAATTAAGTATGAACACTATTAAGTAATCTTTGCTCATGGTGGCTACAGGCACTCAGTTATGTGGCCAGGGTGTTTATATGTGTCATTTAAAAATTGCTTGCGTATTTTCATTTTAATCTAATAGTTTGCTTATATATAATTAAATAGAGTACTGCAGTGATGACAATTTTGTAAGCCAACCTGGAAGTTAGCATCACCCTGAATCCCTCTAAGATTTTTCGATTGGCTTTTGGATTATTAATATGCTATTTGACCAAAAGTTCATGTTTCTTACATGTTTTTTTCATCATGATAGTCTTCACAAATAAACACAACTTCTAATAATTTTGAAGCCTAAACACAACCACCAGAAGTAAACAGCTAAACGTAGGTTATAAAACAATAAACACCACGCTCACATGACTTCAACGTCACCATCATGAAGCTTCCAACAACTCTTCCAATATTTAATTAAAAAACATAAATTTTCCCTGAAAGTTTGGTTACAATAGTTTGCAAGACTGCGTTTATAAACACAATAAGGGGTGTAAAAGCAGACTAGTGAGTAGATGAGTTTATCTGTTCGATGTCATGATTATTGGGTTAACGTCCTGACAACCTTTATAGTCATTTCAAGACAAGTAAAAGCTTTAAAAAAAAATGTTTTGGTTAAATGCCTGAAATAGCCTAAGGTGTGACTGTGATGACATATTTTTTGTAGTATAAAAAAAGGATTGAATTCAGGATGATGTAACAGGAAGAGTTAATATGCTAACTTGTTTCCATGTTTTTGCCTAAACATACATCATACCTACAACATTCTATATTTAGTAGTGCTGGGCAACGATTAATCGCATCCAAAATAAAAGTTTGTGTTTACATAATATATGTGTGTGTACTGTGTATAATTATTTTGTATATATTAATATACACACATGCATGTATATATTTAAGAAAAATGTGTTATTTGTACATAAAATATTTATTTTTATATATAGGCTAATCTAAATAATATATAAATATATACAGCATATACATGCAAATATTTATTAAATGCATACATGCATGTGTGTGTATTTATATATAAATAACACACCTGAGATAAAAGAGCATGATGAGACTATCTTTCTAGATCTCACTATGATAGCATCTTTCTGCTACAAAAATAAAAAATACCCAGAAAGGTAAAGTGTCACTTCATTCTCTGATAAAACTATAAATGCGGGGCTTTTGTAGCTTTGTTGTTATTGTCTGGGGAACTTCAGTTATACTTCTGAAAACACCTGCCTATAAATAAACTGGCATGAATCTCATAAACGAGTCTCATCGAAAAATCTGAGGCTTACAGTTGATCCTGGGTATTTATTTACTCTGAAGAGGAATATTTCAGCCTTTGTGTTTAAGAAAGAAAACTGCCTTTGATTCCACTTGAACCGTGCTCTTTCATAATTATGCTCCTGATAGCTGTTATGTCTCTGGTAGAAATTACAAAAAAGGCACTTCTTCACGACATCAGAGAAGGTTTTCCAGAAGAGATCCATTTGAATCCATTTCTTCGTATAGAAGCTGTTATTTTTACAAAGTCAGTGTGGATCAGACAGGAAGAGCTCTAGACTTTGTACGACTAAGAACATGCAAACAGAACGGTCACAGAGTATTTCTTTTTCATGTGAACTGGACTGGGAAGTCTGGGGAAAATACAGATAATCAGGACACTTCTGTGATCAAAAGGATGACAGGGGGAAAAAAAGCCTTGCATTTGATCAGCTCCTCTGAGTGTGGAGAAATTGTCTGGGATGTTTATGTAAAAGAGATGACCTACATGTCCACCATCTTACGGCCCACGAGAGAAAGAGATGGATGGGTTGAAAGAAAACGCTAAAAAGTTTATGGAAAATGAAGTGCGATTCCCTAAGCCTCGGAAAAGTAAATTTGGACCATGAATTTCCTCTGCGCTGAGAAACTTTCAGCGGATTCTCTCCGCCCCTTCAAAGTACCATTTCACCACTAATTACTCAACCAGAGTCTAATTTAGCATCACTTGTATTCTCAAAGGCTTAATGACCTATTATTGATAAGATGATGGTCTTCTTACAGCACTATCAAAATATATAGATAATAAACCTGCGATTTGAGTTTCCCAGGAGCTTTATTGAGCACTAGAGGAGGTGGGTATTCAAATGCGCTCATGGAGCTTTGATCTCTCTTAACCGTCTGTCTGTCTGTCTTCTTTTTATGAAGCCACAGAGCTCCAGCTAATTAATCTAATAACATTCCTGTAGTCCAACAGGAACACCCGAAATAGTGTCATTTTGACTGCATAACTGATGAAGATGGACTTGGAGTCAGAATGTTTTTTTTTTTTTCTTTGCAGGATAACAATCATTATGACTACCGTTATTAACATAACCTCTGAAAAATGGAGCAGGAAAGATTCTGCATGGTTTCTTTTTGACCCAAGTCCATAATATTATGAACTCTAGAGTCTCTCCTTCAATATAAGACTAATTGATTTCATTGTCCTCCAGGTGAAAATCATAAGTCCAGTCACTTAACAGCACACATACAGTAAGTTACATGCCAAAGTTTACTATTCAGGGCTAAGGGGACAGTTTATCCAAAAATGTATCCAGTTTATCCAAAAAATAAATTCTGTCATCATTTACTCACCTTCATGTCGTTACAAACCCTTAAGACTTTCGTTCATTTTTGGAACAAGAATGAAGACATTTTTAATATTCTCTCATCATTTTCGCCCATCCTTTGGAAGTCCAACCAAAATTTTCAAGCTTCAAAAAGTTAATAAAGATAATATGATAATCCATATGAACCGAGTGGTTTATTCCAAGACTTCTGAGGAGACACTATTGCTTTATATCATGAACAGATATAATTTAAGGCTTTTATTCACATTTAATCATTGATCAGCACATGTACATAGAGATCAATATGGTAAAACATGCCAAATAAAAGAATAAAAAAAAATGTCTTAATTTGTGTTCTGAAGATGAATGAAAGTCCCCTTGTAGTCAATAATTTCATCTCTTAAATCTCACCTTTGATCACCAAAATGACATATTTAAACGTTTTTGTTTCTGTGAAAAAATATTTCTTCATGCCTTAAAATAGCTTGTATGTAACTTTACACCCTTGTCTCATTTTGTATCTGCGATTATATGAATATGCTAATTAGCCCCCGCCTCCACTCACTCACACCAGCTCAGAGATCCACTCGCTTTCTCAACTTACTGAGGTAAACGCTGCACAATGGTATTGTTCTTCACAATGTCGGACACATAACGCGAATTAATATAATTAGCCTTTTGCTTGACTATGTTATCAAACAGCTAATAATGTGTTGCTAATGTTACACAAGCTATGTTCCCGTTCACCATCTCAGTTTGCCTTCTAACAATCATCAGAAATGCTTTGAACAACTCAGAACGTTAGTGGAGAAAGGCAAATAGAAAAATATACCAGGATAACCTTGCATCTCTCAGGACTTCCCTGCTAGTTTGCTGTTAATGATATGCTAAAGCCCGCCGGCACGATGACATGATTGGTTACAAGGTAGTTTGTGACATCAGAAACAACAGCGATTTCAAACCGTGTTTTTGAGACAGTCTTTGGTTCACTGCAGTTTTAAGAAGAAAATACTCAGCAATGGTGTTGACTTATGAATTTGTACACAAACATATTAAACATATTAAAAACGCCACATAGACATATAAACAATATTAAAAGCTTGATTTCTTACCACAGGGGGAATTTAAAGTTTTGAAACTTATCCTTTAGGTGTTTATTCAGATTCCTAACCCTAAATATGAGCAACATCACTAATTAAATGAACCACAAAATGAAAAAAAAAATCTTTTAACATACGCTAATGAAGTGCATAAAAAATTTAACCCAACAGTATTCTCCCTGTGAATTGTCAGTCGTGTTGTGTCTTTCCTAATCTCTCTCCTCCCGCTCTCATTAGCAGCTTGTTTTGTGTGATCTTCTTTGTTTCTCAGGCCCTGTGGGACAAGCACAACACTCATTCTGTGAGCGTTATGTTACTCTGTGGATGTTTTCTACCTGTTAACAAACTCCTCGATGAGTATCCGGTGAGAATAACCCTGCCGGCGGATGTTGACAGTCTCTAGGATGCCGGTGTAACGCAGCTGAACCATTACCCGCTCCTTATTGAATCGCAGAGCCTGGCGGTCATCATTGGGTTTGATACAGCGGACGAAATGAGGTGTGCCGACCACCATCTTAGACAGCAGGTCCATGAGAGAGTACTGAAAATGAAGATGCGTACACACACACACATACACACACACGTTGGGTTTTCGTGTAGACATAATGATTTTTATATAGTACAAATGTTATATTCTATCCCCTAACCCTGACTCTAAAACTTTCAAAAAACATAATTTAGTATGATTTAGAAGCTGTTGTCCCCAAGGGGACCAACAATGTTCCTACAAGGACAAAGATTTCTGGTATTGCCACCCAAAAATTTAAATTATGTCATTAATTACTCTCCCTCATGGTGTTCCAAACCTGTAAGATTTTTGTTTATCTTCTTTACACAAAGGAAGCTCTTTTTTATCTTTTCGATTTCTGTCCCTCCATTGACAGCTACGCAACTACCACTTTGATGCTTCAAAAAGTTCATAAAAGAGATCGTAAAACTAATCCATTTGAATTGAGCAGTTTAGTCCAAATTTTGAGACTCGATTGCTTTATATAATAAACAGATTGAATTTAGGCTTATTCACACATTAACATTGATCAACAGACATAAACAGAAGCTCAAGCGAACCTACTTGATGCGCAAGAACAAACCTCATTGGTTCTTGCTGAAGCTCAAACACACAGCACGCGTAACACAAGAATTATCATGATTCCATTCTTGTTTTACCCTTGTCTTGTGTGGACTTTTATTTTATTTTGTAATTTTATTTTTTATTTTATTTTTTATAATTATTTTGCGCCATGTTCTTCTTTTTCTTCTTCTTTTGATGTTTTATGGGGGTTGGCAAACCAACTTATGGTGCATATTCCGCCATCTACTGGGATGGAGCGTGAGGAGATAATATCAAAGAAAAAAAATTAAAATAATAATAATAATTAATTGCGCAATGTTTTGTAGTCTTTTGTAGTTTTTCTTGTTGATTAGTTCCTGATTGTTCCCAGGTGTGTCTTGTTTGCCTATACATACCTCAGTGTTTCTCATGTTCTTGGTCTGGTGTTGTCCTACGTGGATGTTATGTGTGCTCTGTTCTGGTTATCTCTTGTTTGGAATCTTCTGTTTGTTGCCTGGATTTACTTTTGTTGTTTTGTTTTAATAAAATAATAACTGCATTTGGATCCTCCACTGTCATTTCTGAACAGCCTCATAACAAGAATGAACCTCATTGGTTCTTGATGAAGCTCAAATGTGCTGCGTAACACATTAGAATAAACCTCATTGGTTCTCGCACATCAAGTGAACATGCTTGAGCTTCCGTTTACCACAACTGATGTTTGAGTTGATGAATGAATAAAAGCCTAAGTTAAATCTGTTTATAATATAAAGCGACCGTGTTTCTTCAGAAAATTTGGACTAAAGTGCTCAATTCATATGAATTTGTTTTAAGATGTCTTTTTGAACTTTTTAAAGAGTCAAATGGTGCTTTTCCATGGTACGGCTTGGTTCGGCTCACTTTTGGGGTACGGCTCACTGTGTACAGTACCTAGTACAGTACCTAGGTTTAAAGCGAACCTAAAATGTGACGTGTAAACACCGCAGATCACTGATTGGTAAGAGAGAATCGTCACTACCAGCGTCATTGAAATTTGTGACATGAGACACCAAACACGCTAGATTGAAATAGCCAAGAACAGGCACCGAAGAATCATTTGTTCGCAACTTTGATGTAACTTTTTTAAACGACACGTCGACCGCAACTTGAAAAAAGAAATGGCTGTCTCTGTAACGGACAGTAACAGGCTGAAGACTCAGAAGATGAAATCCAAACACTTTAATAGCAACACTCAAGAATCAGGTAACAGACAGGGATCTCACATTAACAGGAAGTAGGTATTACGGTGACCGGACAAGGAGTGCAGGAGAAGGAACAACTTAAGTAGTGAACACAACGAGGATCATTACTAAACATCGCTGACGCACGTGAACTAATAATGATGGTAACCGAGGAGACAAAAGAGTGGAGGAAAACTGAACAAAGAAACACGTGACAGATAAAAACACACTGAAAGTCCATGAACTAAACTGAACGTGACAGTATCGTGGTCAGTAGACGAGGTGCAGACGTTCCTCTCATTGGTAGCCGATGAGCAGAAGAAGAAGCGGCACAACTGTAATGTTCAGTCTATAATCCCACCCACTTTAAAAGCGGTACTAAACTGCGGTGGAAAAGAAAACCAAAGTAAAGCGAGTCGAGTTGTGCTACGAAGTGGAAAAGCGTCTACAGTTGTAGTTGCGTAGCTGTCAATCAAGGGACAGAAATCTCTCAAACTTCATCAAAAAGATCTTCATGTCTCAAACATGAACGAAAGTCTTACGGGTTTGGAACGACATGAGGGTGAGTAATTGATGAAATAACTTTAACTTTTGGGTGAACTATTCCTTTAAAACAGAATGATAAAATACAAAACTGATAATGTGATGTGCAGAGGATTCACCCTGAAATAAGACGCCACTGTTTGTCTCCTCATATTAGTGGTTTCCTCAGGGTGACGTATCATTTCCATTGTGTCCACCTAAACACACAGAAAACACACTTACTGTAACTTAGTCTGCATGCACACATCACCAATATGCAAGTACACAGAACTGGTCACATAGAACAACATCCACTTTAGCACTAGGATGAATTATCATTTACACTTTAGCATTAAAATGAGGTTTCGTTAAATTCTGGTCAGGCGTAGGAATATGAGATGGAGAGGTGGCTCTAAAAGCAGCCAACATTACTTATATACACCAAAACACAGAAGATAATCCAACATCTTGATCTAAGCAATGATCCCTGAGCACGATTGGTTTGATACTGCAAAGATGTTCTTTGATAATGAACTTCACACTTTCAACTGTTCCTAACAAGGACAAGATATGATGTGTATAACAGCCATCTCTACAACAGACCTCATGAATTTATCAAGGTGATGCATAATTTAGAGCAGGTCTATACCAGCAAAGTGTGTCTTAATATTCCATTTCATCTGAGTGCGTAGAGGCGGGTGTGTGTGTGATCTTTATGAAAAACGTCTGAGAAACTGAAGGGTTGGACATGAACCGTGACTGAGAGACAATCGAACTAACCCAGTGTTTTAATAAGACATCTGTCCCACTTCTGCTTACATGCAGGCCTTTTTACAAGAGCATCTCATCTGTGACTGAAGCAGTTTAAAGGTATCTGCAATATTAACAGGAACCAATTAATTGGCTGTCTAATTATATGTCTCTGATACAGCAGGTAGTCTGCGGGACTGTTTTAATCTTACCCGCAGAACGGAGGAAAAGGGAGAAATAATTACCCAGGGTGTTCCTTCATGGGAACAATAACCCAGAACTGAAGTTTGAACATATTGCAGCATGAAGCAGACTGCCCAAATCCAGCTTTATGAAGTCCTCAATATGCACTAAATCTAAAGAAATGCCAACTTCACCTAGGCCTGTCACAATCATTCATTTTGTGCTGATGATTAATTTAATTGTGATTAACAAGTTAATTCTGTTTAATCCTGTTTTATCTCAATTACAGTGCAAGCCCAATACATTCTTTTTTTTGTACTTGAAATCATTTATAAATAATAATATAAATCATAATAAAATTGGTGCATATGATACATTTTAATGCAGTTAAAAGAATATAATATAATATAATATAATATAATATAATATAATATAATATAATATAATATAATATAATATAATATAATATAATATAATATAATAACTGGAAAAGGAGACATGATATTGCGTATTTGACGGCATTTCTTTCAGCCTAAATTTCCCTTACTTGAATAAAATGTGATTGAAATTAAACAGCACAATTATTATGGTCTAAAATAATTAGGATTAGATCAAATATCCACACTCAGATAATTAATCAATTAATCGAGACAGGCCTAACATGGTAGAGCCACGGACCCTCGTATCTCCCAATAATAAGACCATCCCTGTTTATTCTTGTCATAGAAACGCATAATTCCCAGTCCGAGGATGTGAACAGCTCCAGATGAACGTCCATGTGTTGTCGTCTCAAGAAGACTATGGTAATTATGACATAGCATGAATGCAGCATGTGTTTCTATTGCTAGTCTATTGCAGGTGCGGTGGTCTGTCTGGGGAAGGAACAATCTCATTTCATAGAGCATTGGATTGGACCAAAATCTATACTGCAAGAAAAGAGTTATCTATATTGTTGTTCCACTTTTCTAAAAAAAATAAAATAAATAAAAGTGTAAATTTAAAATGCATATATCTACAAGTGAATTTTGTAATCTTTTAGGTGTACATTAGCCTTAAATGTTTTCAAAGCTAAAGGCATGAAGTAAAAGCTTCAAAATTAAAAAAAAAAGAGAGAGAAAAAGATTATGATTGTTAAAACCTTCATTAACATTATAAGTGGACTTAAAAAGGATCGGATGTGACCCCTATAGAGCTGCTTCTCAAAACATTGATTCATAGTCTCAGGATTATTCAAAATAAAACTAATTATAGTTTTTAGATAGATGTTTGTCCATTGGCTCTAATAAAAGCAAAACAAAATGAAAATAAAGTAGTGGAAATTACATCAGAAAATATGAAGATGGATACAAAGAAATTCTTACCTTTAGCAGGTATTTAGGAGACTGAGAGGAGAAAGGATAGTTCAGACAGATAATAGATAAAAAGTAAAGAACAGAGAAGAACAGGGGTCTTTTTCAATGAAAACATGCAAGAGTTCAGAGGTTCAGGAGCAAAAGCACAGGCAAAATAATGACATCACAGCCAGGTCTCATCAGTTGTAATATATTCATTCAGATTTTGTAGTTGATGCAAATGTATTTTACTTTATTGAAAAGATTAAACTGTCCAAAAATCAGAAAAGGAACTAAAATATGTGTTGTGTAAATCCTTTTTATCTGAATTGACAAACTTGTAAAAAAAACAGAATACTTTTATGATGAACATCTGAATGTGCAGAAGACAATGTAATAGCTCAGACCTTGTTCCTCCCGCTGCTCAGTTGTGGAGGCAGAGATCTGGACGCTGCTGTCACTCTTGCTCTAGATGTGGCCAGGTTTCCTGCTCAGCAAAGAAGAAACACAGATCAGTGACACGTCAATCTTCCCTCTCTGAAGCATGAATGAATAAAACAATATGGTAGTGTAGTGCTCTGGGCTTGCAACCCAAAGAACGCATGTTTGAACCCTGGAGGAGATCAACCCAAAGACAGGACCGGACTAGAATTACAAAAACTGCGATCTTGTTCAAGATTGCTCTACCCTTATGGACAGTCAACCACCGTGTCTGTGAAAATAACACAGATAGCCAGTCATCAAACTGTTATTGCTTTCATAATCATATTTTTTTTCCCTGATGACTGGTAATACCAAAATTCAAAATGTTTCAATAACAGTAAAGGCCCCGATATACTCACGGCCAAGTTCTTTCTTATGCCTTTCAATAACAAAATAAACGTCTTGGTTACGTATGTAACCCTCGTTCCCTGAAGGAGGGAACGGAGACGTAGTCGAGGTGTCGACTGATTGGGATCACGCTTAGGGAGCCTGTCATCTTCGGCCCTGTCCCAAATGGCGCACTTCATGCGGACTTTCAGTCTCGTGGACTTAAAGGTGCAATGTGTAAAAATTTTGAGTATCTATTAACAGATATGCAATATGACATCCATAACTATGTGTTCAGTTGTGTATAAAGAACTTACTTAATAAACCGTAATATTTGTATTACCTTAGAATGAGGCATTTATATCTACATAGTCGCAGGAATCCCCTTCTATGAAGGTCGACATATTGTGACGTCATGTTTCTACCGTAGCCGACAGCGAACAAACAGCGTTACAGAGCGCGTTTCGTCACTACCTTGAAAGAGAAGCCGCAGAAAGCTAGAAGCTAGCCATAAACACCGTGAGTAGAGACTTTTCCCTTGTCAGTGGTGTAAAATATGTAGTTGGATTGTTTCATGTAACTTAATTCTTCTCCCTCGCTGTGTTATGGCTTTGCTATGTGGGGATAAATGTATTGGTTACGTTCGTGAGACAGCTGATTAGTACTATTGTCATTGACCGTAAAACAGTTACAGGAATCACCAACCCGTCGATCTTGGAAGCATTTTAAGTCGATCGAGTTTCCAAAATCAGAGAAAAAAAGCCTATTGTGTGTAGTAAATGGTGTCTAGGGGATGCGAGGCGCGCGCGCTGTTACAATCACGTCATTTTTGTCGCACGCACCTTTGGGCTCATGCGGACGCGTCCAGTATAAACAAGGCTTACCGCTTTAACCAGCTCAGCCACAGTAACAGCTCATATTAGCCAGCTAAACTTTTAGTACCCTGTTAGAAAAAATATATAGTTGCATAGTTTCGTGTGGTTCTTCTCCCTCGCTGTATTATGGGTTTGCTATGTGGGGAGAATGTGCTGGCTACGTTCGTGAGACAATCAACTAATTACTATTATTATATTACGTATTAAGACCCTTGATCTCACCTGACTATGGCTTTGTAAACTTTATCCATGATGTGGTTTATAATGGACTGTGGTACAGAAACTTGGTTTACTCTGGCTATTCACTGCCGTCTCAGACGACGATATTTGTCCCGTTTTAGCCACCGTAGCTTCTTCGAAAGGGAGGGGTGAGCAGTGGGCTGAGCCCTTAGTGTAAACTCGCAACCGAACCACTAGATGTCGCTAAAAGTCACACACTGCACCTTTAAATTGCGCGTGCTCGCCGAGTCTACGTGTCCGTAGGCCGTCCCATTTAGCATTTTAACGCTCTGAAGTGAGCTCAGCAGCGCCCCCTTTGTACCCTTGAAGCGGTCTTCCGCGAAGCCCGCATAGATGCAGGCTCCACGCACTTTAACTACCCAGGAATCCTTGCGAAATGCCAGTCAGAAAACGGATGGGAGGAGATTTCGCTCACGGACTGTTAACATGGCTTTATGATATAGGCGTAGGCTACATTTTACCAGTTGTTACTTACAGTTTATACAAACATTATCGACCAGTGGTTGATATCTCAAACATAATAATAGCGTGTTAAATAATACGATCGCATTATGATTTATTCCATAAATAGAACCGAATGTCATGGCTTTAGTCATATAAACGTAGTATGAATATTGAAACCTATACATTTTTCTTAAACTCCTTTAAATTTTAATTTTGTGTTAAAATTGAACATTATGTATTATTATGTACAACTGTATTGATCATTTAAATATTCCCAGGTGGCATATACAATTATAGAACTGTAAAAGCAGGCTGTGTAGTTCACATGGACATAAGATTTGGGAAAATAAAATAAATCCTGTTCTCCATGCTAAAGACTGTAATTTTTTTAATGATATTTGTGATATTTTTGTGATATGACCTTTAAGTTTATTCAGCTTCGACGTCTGAGCTGAGACCTCCTTCCTGTTTCCGGCGTGACGATCGAGTCTGTCCCAAAAATACCTCTCAATGCGCCCTCGCGGACTCGCGCTAAGGGCCCTATAGGTCTGCACTACATGACGTCACCGAAGTGTGGACTCTGAGGAAGTCCACAAGTCCGGAGTGTGCCATTTGGGACAGGGCCTTCAAGTACTGTTAAAACAGCAATGCACGTATACTCACGATATACTCATAAGTTCTTTCTTATGCTTTTCTCTCTAACAAAATAAACAAACAACTAAAATTACAGCAATGAGAAAACACTAGTTAAGAAAGCCACTGATCATCAATGTGGATTTGTATGCACAAGCTCTGCAATTCGGCACTCCAGTAAAGTCATGTCCACTTTATACAATAGATTGTTTAAAAGCAAGCAACTTTACAGAATTAAACATTAAAATTATAATTCCTGAAACAAACACAAAACAAAATTTATTTTGTTTAACTTTATTCTTCGATTTTGCTTGAAGTAAATCGGGGCCTTAACTTTTATGGCTGTGGTCCCGACAGTGTGCCCTACAGTGTGCCCTTTTGAAAAAGAAGTGCACTTAATTGTATTTAATTTTAGTGTACTAAAGTACATTTAAACAAGTACTTGCAGATGTTCACGTGTGTGGCATTAGCAAACACACGACGCAGGAGATTCAGAGAAATAAACAGTCTTTAATAATAAATCCAGGGAGAAACTCAGGAGAACACAGCCACATTAAAACCATAAACAATACCAGAAAAAGGACCAGGGAAACTAAATACAGGGAGAGTTAACAGAAACAGGTGCGGGATTAATCAGAAACTAATGACCAATGATCACAGCCAAAATGGGAGCAGGGAAAACAAAACCAAATCATGATGAAACTAAACAGACATTCTTTAACGGTTTGCCTGGAAACAAAGATGCCGTGACGCCAAACCCCTTCATGGAAGAAGAAAGCCGTCGTGTTTACAACTGTGACAATAAGAGCTTTTCAGGATCCAGTAAATGCTGGATTTTCAAAAGTATGTGAAGTATGTCAAGTTAGCGGCATGGACTCTTTAAAATACGTCCAAGAGTTATTGTAGGGACATTGACGTTACATTTTCATGCCCCTAAACATGACTTCTGCCATTAGTCTGAAGGTCTGGCTACGCAAGACTAATATATTTTAAATGTGCTTCATTCCAAATGTGTTTAAAATACATAACATACAAGTTTAATTTTAGTTTAGTTTCATGCACTGTTCGTTCATTGGCCAGAGGAGAACTGGCCCCCCAAATGAGCCTGGTTTCTCCCAAGGTCTTTTTTTTTTTCTCCATTCTGTAACCTGATGGAGTTTTGGTTCCTTCCCACTGTTGCCTTTGGCTTGGTTAGTTGAGGACACTTCATATTCAACAATATTATTGATCTGCCTGCATTGACACCATTATATGAGAACTGAAATGAGCTGGCTGTTTAGATAAATTAACTAAATTAATAACTTCCTAATAACTTAATAGGCCTAATTTACAACAAAACTTACTTAAGCTGGACATTATGAAACTATTTTCTTCAGCTATACAGCCGAAACACACTCTGTTGCATTATTTTCCTGTTATCAAAGCTGCTTTGAAACAATCCCTATTGCAAAAAAGTGCTATATAAAGGTGACTTGACTTACCATAAATGCTTGTTAGTATATTTGGCAGTACAATTTAACCCTATTTTCAAAGACAATAATTATTATTAAAATTACAAATAAAGGGTAACACTTTATTGTGATGGTCCCTTTTGAACATTCTGTTAACTATAAGTAATTTTTCAACTACATGTCAACTAACTCTCATTAGAGTATTAGTGGACTATCTGCTTCCTATCTGCAAACTCTTTATTGTGATAAAGAGACACTCCAAGAGACACTACACTGACTATAAGTAACTTTGTATAAGTAACCCTACCAGTCTACTAATACTCTACTAATACTCTAATGAGAGTTAGAAGACATGAAGGTGCAATGTTACTTATAGACAACAGAATGTGTTAAAGGGACCATCAAAATTAAGTGAAACCAAATAAAGATCTACTTAAGATCTAACTAACCCACTGATGTCACATGGACTACTTTGATGATGTCTTTATTTTCTTTCTGGACAAGGACAATAACCGCTCCACTGATGATGCTATTGCATCTGCAATACACACTGCTCTCTCCCACCTGGAAAAAAGGAACACATATCTGAGAATGCTGTTTGTAGACTACAGCTCTGCATTCAACACCATAGTGCCCTCCTTGCTTGATGTGAAACTGCGGGCTCTGGGCTTAAACAGCTTGCTGTGCAGCTGGATCCTGGACTTCCTGTCAAACAGACGCCAGGTGGTTAGAATAGGCAGCAACATCTCCTCATCACTGACCCTCAACACTGGAGCCCCTCAGGGCTGTGTTTTTAGCCCACTCTTGTACTCCTTGTACACATATGACTGCGTGGCAACTCACAGCTCCAATTCCATCATCAAGTTTGTTGATGATACGACGGTCGTAGGTCTGATCACCGACAACGATAAAACGGCCTACAGAGAGGAGGTGCTCACTCTGTAACACTGGTGTCAGAAGAACAACCTCTCCCTCAACATCAGCAAAACCAAGGAGCTAGTGGTCGACTTCAGGAAGAACGACAGAGAACACAGCCCCATCACCATCAATGGAGCACTGGTGGAGAGAGTCAGCAGCTTCAAGTTCCTCGGTGTCCATATCACAGAGGAACTCACATGGTCCGTCCACACCGAGGCCGTCGTGAAGAAGGCTCATCAGCGCCTCTTCTTCCTGAGACGGCTGAGGAAGTTCGGAATGAACCGCCACATCCTCACACAGTTCTGGCTGCATCACTGCCTGGTACGGCAACACCACCAGCCGTAACCGCAAAGCCCTGCGAAGGGTGGCGCGCACTGCCAGCCGTATTATCGGAGGTGAGCTTCCCTCCCTCCAGGATATTTATGCCAGGCGGTGTGTGAGGAAAGCTCGGAGGATCATCAGAGACTCTAGCCACCCGAGCCATGGACTGCTCTCACTGCTACCATCAGGCAGGCGGTACCGCAGCATCAGGACACACACCAGCCGACTCCATGACAGCTTCTTCCCACAAGCAATTAGATTTCTAAACTCTTGATCCCTCATGATCAATAACCATAAACAGTCTAACTGTCAACACACCACAACATAACCTACTGCATATTACAATATATATATATATATATATATATATTAATTTTTTTATTTTTATATATCCACCTTACGTGTATCTATTGCATGTATACATACCTCTTTTTGTATTTTTTTGCATATTGTTGTATATTGTAAATTGTTGTATATTGTATAGTGTATAGTGTATATTGTATATTAATTATTGTTCTGTTAGTGTGTATGGTACTGTGAGTAATTGTGCGCACATTAGATGTGTAATCTATGTAAATCTGATGTTTGCTGTAATTGTTTACGTCACATCGTGTCATACTGCTATGTTGCTCGGAACTGCACCTAAGAATTTCACCCACTGTTGCACTTGTGTATATGGTTGTGTGACAATAAAAGGATTTTAGTTGATTTGATTTGACAGTATACCGTTCATACATTTTCAATGGAGGGACAGAAAGCTCTCGGACTAAATCTAAAATATCTTAAACTGTGTTCTGAAGATGAACGGAGGTCTTACGGGCTTGGATGTCATTAATGACATCATTTTCATTTTTGGGTGAACTAACCCTTTAAGTCCTACTTAAATGGGTGCTAAAGTTTAGCTAATTGCTTTCAATGTAAAATTAAATTATAATACATTTTCATTTAATTGTAAATAACATACCATTGAGTGTTCGAAAACATATACTATATATATATATATATATATATATATATATACACATAAACATATACTTTTAAAGTATAGTATTTTCATAATAATTACTCTTTTAAAAGAATGTGAAAGTATACTTTTTCACAAGGATAGCAGCTTCTTGTAATAAAAACATCTTGACAATATAAAATAATATTAATCAAATTGACAAATGACTTAAACACAGTCATAAACTTTCATTGTTATAATGGGTTGATCTAATAAAGCTGCAGCCTTCAAAAAACAACACAAGAGTCTTTTCCTTTCTGGACCTGCAAAGTGTGACCACATTGTAGACCTACAATAATTTACCCTGTAATTTAACTACATGAGTGTTTAAAAATAAATAAATACAAAGTACTGTCATGAAACTCTAGATGGTGCAGGCTGATAGTTCCTTAACTCAATCCCTTAGTGATCACATTGTTATCTACATAGCACAGCTGATTGGTTGCTGTTGCATCAGCAGCCAATGAGCTTGCTGCTTAACATTCAAATACTTGGCATTGTTTGATTTTAACAGCCTGCAGGGCGCCTTCAGAGCTCGTTGGTGTTTTAAGCCCCCAACGCTGCATGGAAGGTGCTTCCCGCCCCCTACACCGTGTTTCAGCCAATCACAACAATGGTGCTCGCATTTAACTTTGAGAACCAACGAGCGATCGATCTTGACTCCACTCAACTTGGTACGGTAAGTTGCCTAGAGCAATATTCTAAGATCTGAATTCATAATGAAATGTTTTATTATAAAAAAAAGACTATGCTTTGACATATAGCCAACACTAGCTGCTAGGGATTTTCTTTGCTGCCGGCCGGACACGCTCAGCTATCTAGCTAACTGTAAACAGATTGGCAATAGTAGATTTGCTGCGATTGGCTGAAACTGTAGGGGGCGGGGAGCGTTGGGGGCTTAAAACACCAACGGGCACTTTCAGAAACCATCCACCTTCCCCAGCTCCACCTGTATAGATCTGCTACAGGGGTTATTTAATGTATGTTATAAGTAAAGCAGCAGCATGTCTTATACAGCAATATTCAACAGATACATTAACATTACCTATTAAGTCTCTATACTTTCTCTGCAGCAGCATAGCAAATCTATTCCGCCAAGACCAAATACATTAACATTATCATTACCGTCACAATCTTTCAGAGAGTTGTCATGACAGAAATAGATTAAAAAAAAATACTCCTTTAAGTGCACCTTTAACAGACAGCCTCAAAGGAGCTGTGTTAACCTTGTGACCTACGCACAGTCTAATATCCAAGTGCTGAAAGTGTTCAGGATCAGAGTGAGGCATCACTGTCTATCATCTCTCTTTCTCCCTATCGTTAATACACTCTCTTTCTGCTTCCTCTTAAACACGCACACACACGTCTTTGGGATATGAAACCCCACTGTTGTATATGCAGCACCGTCTTAGCTTTTCAAAAGTTTCTGCACAAGATGTCCAAATGTTTTCCCTGGCTGGGTCTTCAGAGACTAAACTCTGATTAATGGTACTGAAGGAGCCTTTGAAGCCGGATTGGTGACATCAAAGTGCTAATCCATGGGTGGCAGGAGTTTTATAATGAGTGGGAAGCATTTTAGCACGTTTCAAAGGCTCCGGCGCATGAATAAACAATGGCAGCACAGATGTGCCACACACCTTTAGAAAAATACCCACCGCAGAAACAGCGAGCGGATTGCAACTGTAGCTGCAGCGCTTTAGTGTGTGTGTGTGTGTGCGTGCGTGTGTGTGTGTGTGTGTGTGTGTGTGTGTGTGTGTGTGTGTGTGTGTGTGTGTGTGTGTGTGTGTGTGTGTGAAGTCTGAAGGATTCTAGGGAAATGAAACATCTGTTGTTCTTGTAGTCTGCGCCCCAGTAATACAGCAGATGACAGATTAGAAAGGGTCACAGGCTGAAACAAACAAACAATAAGTCAAGAAAACAATTATGTTTTTTCTTCCCATTGCCACACTTGTTTCATAACGACCGTCTCGTGTGAATGAGCACGCATGGCTCCCTGCGTTCAGAGCAGATCATATTTAATTGCTCTATTTGTCAGGGATTAATTGAGTTGTTGCAGATCTAACCATAGCTCAGGAATCCCACGCTCCTTCCAATGGGATTACAAGTGTAGGCTGCTGGTTAATGTTGTCTCTGCTGTAGTCAAAACACTGACACAGCACTGGGAACTGGCTCCCTGCGTAACTCTTTTCCACTGACTGGGTGCTGGTGCTGGATCTGGTGCTCGGTCTCATCCCGTGTAAAAACCGGCTCAAATCAGTATCAAAACTCTGTCTGCACATGAATAAACTAATGCTGTTGTTTCATGCTGCACATCTATACTCCAACAATATTTTTTCACACACGTCCATCTAGCACGTGATTACATAAAAAAAAAAAAGGAAAAGTAGTGCATTGTAATGGATAAACACGTTCTGTGTGAACTGCCCCTAACACTTGATGGCTGCTATGTCAAGTCTTCGTCGTCAGTTAGGATTAGGAACCTGGGTGTGCTCCTTGATACCAATCTTTCATTTGAATGTCACATTTCTAGCATCTTTAATGCCGCATTTTCCTAGCCTGGGAAAACCCAGACAACTTCCGGCAAATTTAGATTTGCTCTGAAAGTTAGTCTGGCAAAGAGCTCATTCAAACTCATTTCCAATCCGTCGAAATCGAGGCACCAATCAGAAACGTTGGGGCGGGCTTTACACGATGACGACAGCGCTGGGATTTTGAAGCAGATTTGCTAGCCTACATTACAAAGATGGATGCCGCTGTCGAACATCACTCGTTCGAATCAGTTATCGCGTCTGTTTTAAGCGATTTGAACGTTTCCTTTTTGTTAAAAACTGAGCAAAGAACAACACTCGGGAGATGTTTCTCCGCCGCTCTGCATACGTCATCTTCTTCATCGCTCTGATTGGTTTTAGGTCTATCCGCGACGTCCGTTGGTGACGCCCCTCTGGAAATGATTTGTCTATGACGCTTTGCCGGACCCTAACTCAGTTACAACTGAGAATGGTCTGGTTTTAACCAGGCTAGCATTTTCCCATCTTTAAAATATATGTAAATTATGACATATGCTCTCAATGACAAATGCAGAAAAGCTAGTTCAAGTGTTCATGACCTCAAGGCTAGATTATTGTAATTATCTACTTGGTGGTTGCCCTGCACGCTTAATAAACAAACTCCAGCTAATATTCAACAATATCATTGATCTGACTGTACTGACGCTGTTGAATGAAAACTAAATTAAACACATTAAACCTGCTAAATAGTTGGATTGCCTTTTCTGCTAAATGTACACCAGCTGTTCGCACAAGCTATGGCTTACTGTCTTTTTTATGGTTAAAGAGACACTTTATGTTTTCCCAGCAAATGATTTTCAGAAAAATAATCCATATTTGTGAGTCCATATAATCCCAGTGCACAGTAACCCAAAAGTGGATACTATAAAAACCACACAAAATGAACGCAACGGTAATCCAAACGTCACCAGTTGATGTAGGAAAAATACTAGTATTTTAATCGTTTTAAACTAACTATTGCTTCTAGCTAAGTATCAAACGCAGTTCTCGCTCAACGTAAACGTATACGTGTTCATCTGAAGAAAGAAAGTCGTACATCTGGAACGGCATGTGTATGAGTAAATCAATTTTAAAAAATGGGGTGGTGTATCCCTTCAAAATGTCATTAGCACCAAAATACTGGTAAACTCTGTGATGCCAATCATCAAAATAACCTTTAGAAGTCACAGCGTAACGGAAGTAGCGACAGATCTTTTCTTGAGAGTTGTGACTTTCATCCAAGTAAAGCAATTATCAAAAAAGAAAAAAAAATAGTCTGGGGACTTGGTTCTGTCCATCATATATTGACTGGATGGACGGAATACTGAATGCGAGCTTGCTCAACAACTTTTTAAAAAAAGAACCATCCATGTGAATCAATTTTTCACAATAAGATCAATAACATGCTTTTTTGAGGTAATATAATTTCTCAACCCGGATAATTGTCAGAATTCTTAATGGGTCCTGATCACGCATGATCTCTAAATGGTAAAACTATGCTTATTTTCAGAGAAAGGCTGTATATGTGAAAGTGACTATTGTCAGTCGTCAGCATTATGTATTTGAGTCTCAGGTACTGCTGGTCTAATTGCCGTGATAAAGTGTCTGTCAGGTCACATGACATCATGCTAAACACAAATGAAAGAACTTCTGTTTCGCTCAGCCTGTCATTTTTCCCAACCAGTCTCTTTCTCTTCCTAGTCCTGTCTGTCTGTCTGAGACGCTCTCCTCCTCCCTCTCTCTCATCTCTCGGTGCAGATTATTAAAGGACATTTGTCAAAATGAATTAGTGCAAGTGGAACAAGCATGCAATGCATAAGTGCATTTTCACGCTTTTCACACACACATCATGGTCTGATGAAGGGGATCTACCCTGAAGTCAGCTTATAACGCACCTACGCACACTGACACACACACACACACACACACACACACACACACACACACACACACACACACACACACACACACACACACACACACACACACACACACACACATAGTGTCTGTGTCACACACACACACACACACACACACACACGCACACACACAGTGGAGAGAAGCAGTGTCTGTGAATGCATGTAAATTAATCACATAATGACTTCTTGATTTCTTGACACCCACATACTAGTTCATGACACATCCACTTAATTTTCAATATTATTCAGTGTTAAAAGAACACAGAGTTTTCAGTGGTCATTTTCTAAACTGTTTCCCCCCAACTCCAATTAACTCGAAAAGCTCAACCCTGAAACACAACATCATTTCAATCACAGTTTTCAATTAATATACTTATAATTTGAATATAACCGAGTAAATTCTAGTAGAATAACTCCTGTTTATGTCCCTTGTAACAAATCACACATTATACATGAAAAAAATGAATGATTAGCCTTTCATGTTTTGTGCAAACAAAAAATATTTTAGGTTTGAAATTGCAAAATTGCTAACAGCACACCTTACTAATATCACCACAAAACGTCTCAGGTTACTACTGTAACCATAGTTCCCTGAGAAAGGGAACGAGACGATGCGTCACTTGACGCTTTGGGAACGCCCCCAGCGTGCATGCGTCTGAGCATCAATGTCAACTAGTCCAATGGAAAGAATGAGCGTCACGGGCGGGTGACGTCATGACCAGGAAGGGATAAAGGCTCACCCGGTGAAACGCGGCATTAGCTTCAAAAAGTCGAAGCAAGCCGATCACAGGGAAGCAGGAAGTATGGCAGGGTGACGCATCGTCTCGTTCCCTTTCTCAGGGAACTATGGTTACAGTAGTAACCTGAGACGTTCCCTTTCGAGGGAACTCGCGATGCGTCACTTGACGCTTTGGGAACGAGAATACCCAAAACGCCAGAATTCCAAGTACCTGAGTGTCAGTCTGTTGGAACTAAGCACTAAGCACCTGAGAACCTGGGGCAGCATCCAGGTCCAAACTGTAAAACCTGACGAATGTGAGCGGTGAGGACCAGCCTGCCGCATCACAAACGTCTTGGAGGGAAACCCCAAATAACAAGGCTTTAGAGGCCGCCATACCCCTCGTTGAGTGAGCTCTGACCACCAAGGGACACGGATGGTCAGAGTACTCGTATGCAAGTGAAATAGCCTCGACTATCCACTTGCTAACCGTCTGTTTAGAAGCAGGAAGACCCTTCTTAGGTGATCCAAAGCAAATAAATAACTGGTCGGACTTCCTCATAGAAGATGTCCGATGAACATAAGTATCCAGTGCTCGCACTGGACACAAGAGGTTCAGCCTTTCCTGGTCCGCAGATGTAAAAGGAGGAGGACAGAAAGCCTGCAGCACGATAGGCCTCGGAATCAAGGTCGGCACCTTAGGGATGTATCCCTGTTTTGGATATAAGAATGCCTTGACCATCCCCGGTGCAAACTCAAGGCAAGTGGGGGAAACCGAAAGGGCCTGAAGGTCTCCAACTCTCTTAAGGGAGGAAATAGCTAGCAGAAAGATAGTCTTAAGGGTAAGAAATTTCTCTGAAACCGAATCTAAGGGCTCGAATGGAGCCCTAGACAGGCCTTCTAGTACTAATGCCAAATCCCAAGCTGGCACCCTAGTGCGAGTTGCAGGCCTCAGCCTCAATGTGCCACGAAGGAAACGTGTAATCAGGGGGTCTCGACCCAACGATGTACCCCCAACCAGGGCGTGGTAAGCCGCAATGGCCGCCACGTAAACCTTAAGTGTGGAAGGACATAAACCTGACGTAAAGCGCTCCTGCAAGAACTCGAGTACTGTGTTCACAGAACAGTTAACCGGATCCCACTGATGTCGGTGACACCATACAGAAAAAACTTTCCATTTCAGCGCATATAGTTTCCTAGTAGCTGGAGCTCTGGAGCTTAGGATGGTCTCAGCAGCCTCAGCTGAGAGACCACTCTCTATGAGTTGGGCCCCCTCAGAGGCCAAACCCACAGGTTCCAAATCTCTGGTCGAGGGTGAAATATTGTGCCCCCGGCCTGAGACAGAAGGTCTCTCCTGATCGGGATCTCCAAGGGAGGACCGTCTAAGAGATGGATCAGGTCCGCAAACCAGATCCGACTCGGCCAGCGTGGTGCTACAAGCAGTAGGCTTATTCCGTACTGGCGGACTCGTTCCAGAACTCCTGGGAGCAGAGCAACAGGGGGAAATGCGTACAGACGTAGCCTCGGCCACGTCTGCACCATAGCATCCAGCCCCAGGGGGGCTGGGTGAGTAAGGGAGAACCAAAGTGGACAGTGCGCCGGTGCTGAGACGCAAACAGATCCACGTCTGCTTGGCCGTAAAACTCCCAAATTTTCTCCACCGCCTTGGGGTGGAGTCTCCAGTCCCCTGGCCTCAGCTCCTGCCTCGACAGGATGTCTGCCCCCACATTCTGGTCCCCAGGAATATACACTGCCCTCAGGGAGAGTACCTTCCCCAGAGACCACAGGAGGATCTGGTGCGCCAGTTTGCAGAGCGGACGCGACCGCAGACCCCCCTGACGGTTCAGATAAGAGACCACTGATGTGTTGTCTGTTCGTACAAGCACATGATGACCCCTCAGGTCTGGGAGAAACTGTCTCAACGCATTGAAGACAGCCATCATCTCCAGGCAATTGATGTGCCACGAAAGATGATGACTTTTCCACAGACCCTGAACCGAGCAGCCTTCCATTACCGCTCCCCAGCCGGTGAGGGAAGCATCTGTCGAGATCGTAACACGATGGCAAAGAGCTCCCAATACCGGACCCTGGGTTAAGAACCAATGTTTCCTCCATATAATTAAGGCACGAAGGCACCGCCGCGTGACCTTGATCATACGAAGTGGGTTTCCCCTCGGGGAGAACCCTCTGGTCCTTAGCCACCACTGTAAAGGTCTCATGTACAGCAGGCCAAAAGGAATCACGTTGGACGCTGCCGCCAAGAGACCCAACAGTCTCTCGAACTGTTTCACAGTGCGTGACTGGCCTAGCTTTAGCTCTTTGGTGGCTGTCAGGATAGCAGCTACACGAACGGGCGATAGAGTGGCCCGCATCGTCACTGAATCCCATACCACACCAAGGAAAGTGGTTCTCTGTACTGGAGAAAGAACACTCTTCTTGGCGTTGAGCCTCAACCCCAACATCTGCATATGAGCGAGAACGACACCTCGGTGCCGAACCGCCGACTGCTCTGATTCCGCCAGAATCAGCCAGTCGTCGATGTAGTTCAGAATACGTATGCCCTGAAGCCTGAGAGGGGCTAGAGCTGCATCCACGCATTTCGTGAACGTGCGGGGTGATAAAGCTAGACCGAAAGGAAGAACCCGATATTGGTATTCTTTGCCCCCGAAAGAAAACCTTAGGAACTTCCTGTGCTGAGGGAGGATGGAGATATGGAAGTAGGCGTCCTTCAGATCTATCGTGACAAACCAGTCCTCGGATCTGATTTGAGTCGCGATCTGTTTGAGTGTCAGCATCTTGAACTTGAGTTTCTGTACTGAACGATTCAACAGACGAAGATCTAAAATGGGACGCAACCCCCCATCCTTTTTTGGAACAATGAAATAACGGCTGTAAAAACCCGACTCTCTGTCGGGTGAGTACACCTGTTCTATAGCTTCCTTTGCTAACAGGGCCTTTACCTCTTGCTCCATTACCAGAGCCTGCTCGGGATGCACCACTGTGGGCAGCACCCCGTTGTAACGAGGAGGACGAGAACCAAACTGGATTCTGTATCCTTTCTCTACAATCTGCAGGACCCAATGAGAAATATTCGGCAGAAGCTTCCACGCTGCCAGAAAATTTACTAAGGGAACCAGCCTCTCGAGGCTGGTCTCTGGTGTTATCGAGACAGCCAATTCTGGAGCCTGAAACATAATGGCAGGAACTACCTGAACTGGCCGCTCTAAGGCCCCCCTCAGAGGGCGCGAAACCGATGCTGTGCCGCAGCATAGCATCAGCGACTCGCTGGAGACCGCTGCGCCCTGAAGCACCGAGGGTGGCAGGGTTGGCAGAACGGTCTCGTGAGGACCCCGAAATGGAACGGGCACCGTAAAATGAGGTGTACACCGCTCCACTTCGGTCGGGGCTGTCCTCACAGGCCTGATGCATGAACATCAGGACCTTTTTTTTTTTTGAACCGAAGTCTTCTTCGCCTGAAGAACGGTCCTCAGATCCGGCTTCGACTTAGAAGACTTCGGTTGAGAGGGTTGCGTCTGTCTCCAGTCTCTACGTGGAGGTGCACGAGATGCAACACTCTCTTTCTGATGCACACGATATGATGAGCTCGACGGCTGGGGCTGCTCACGCCCAGCAGCCCCAGGGGGCTGGACCCGGCGAGGGATAAACTTTTTAAAAACGTCCGCTTGTTTTTTTGACTCCTGAAATCTCTCGACGACCGCGTGGACTGCGTCGCCGAAGAGACCAGAAGGTTCAAGCGGAGCATCTAATAAAAAAGCTCGATCTTTTTCTTTAATTTCAGACAGATTTAACCATAAATGTCTCTCAGTAGCTACCAAGGCTGCCATAGACCGCCCAATTGCTCTGGCGGTCTCCTTAGTAGCCCTGAGAGAAAGATCGGTAGCCCGACGAAGTTCACGAATATCGTCATGACTGACTCCCTCACTACTATCCAGATCCCCCAGCAGGTCAGCTTGATAAGCCTGGAGCACTGCCATAGTATGCAGACATGCTCCAGCTTGACCTGCTGCCGTATAAGCTTTGCCCACTAACACCGAAGTGGCTTTAAGCGGTCTAGTGGGCAAAGCCGAGGCTTTCAGAGACGATGCGGGACCAGGGGAAAGATAACTGGCTAAATTCTCTTCCGCCTGGGGCATCGCCTCATAACCATACTCTTTCAGCCCTCTTATTCTCGAATAAGTGTTAACATGAGGGCTGAAAAGACGTGATGAGTATGGTTTATTCCACGATTTAGAAATCTCATTGTGCAAATCGGGAAAAAATGGAAGCCCTCGTGGTGGAGATAATGTGGTGGAAGATAAAAAGCGCTCATCTAATTTGCTTTTAGGACGAGTGCCCTTATTCTCAGATGGCCATTCAATATTTAATTTCTCTACAGCCCGCGACATAACATCCACCAGCTCATCATATGCTGGGGAAATAAATTGTGAATCTCTTTCCCCCATGTGTGTGCTTACACTCTCCACACTCATCACATCAACCTCCTCGGAGGAAGAGCAATAAAGTAATGGAGGGCTCTCTCCCCGGGCGAAAGAAACCGCAGAGCGTGCTTCCGACACCGGGGAGAGAGCACTGGATCTCTCGGGTAAGGAAGGAGAAAGAGCCCTCGGACCCGTCTCCAACCCCTCCGAAAGATCCTTTTGCGATCCCCAGGAATGCATTCTCCGCGCCGCCTCAGCAGACGCGGGTCCTGATCCCTGTGGATCGCGAGCCTGCCCACTCACTTTATCAAAGAGTGACAGGCGAGAGCGGAGCATGCGAAGCGGTAACATCTCACAATGCTGGCACTCAGCCCCCTCGAAGGCTGAGACCGCATGCTCCACTCCCAAACAAACGACACAAAGCTCGTGTGTGTCCCCACCCGTTAAATAACGCGGGCAGGGAGAAGCACACTGTTTGTACACTTGTTTAGTTTCCATCCTTTTCCGCAACAGACAACAGTAAATAGACAGAGACAAAATGACACAGATCGCTTGCTGAGACACAGAAGCTAATGCCGCGTTTCACCGGGTGAGCCTTTATCCCTTCCTGGTCATGACGTCACCCGCCCGTGACGCTCATTCTTTCCATTGGACTAGTTGACATTGATGCTCAGACGCATGCACGCTGGGGGCGTTCCCAAAGCGTCAAGTGACGCATCGCGAGTTCCCTCGAAAGGGAACATGAAATAAGTACATGAAAAAAAAACACTGAACCGACATTCAACCAACATCTGTCTTTAGAGCGAACAAACACTCTGTCTAGAGTGAACGCAAACATCAAGCTTATAGAGCGGTGCCCGTGTGACAACACTTTGTAGGCCAAAACGCAGAAGCGAGTTGCATTTTAGCACTTCCGTTTCCATCGTCCCAAAGTCTTTTTTAATGGGATTTTTGAAATAAGATCTGTGGTAAACACAAGCTCAAGACATTTTCACGTTTTATTCTATAACATAAAATACATCAGTATTACCCCACTCGTAATTTTTTGAAGCTGTTACGTGTCTTGAAAAAGGCGGTTGCTAACAAGTGGCTAAATGGGACTAAAGAGGCTATCGAGGAGATGAAACGCCATCACGCCGAAAATGTCAGCTCAGTTGGCTTTTTCACGTAAATGACACTTGTACGTATTCTAAATAAAATATATAGATTGTACTGAATGTCAGCTTGCTTATTCGGCTCAAGATAAGGATTTATTGAGTCCACATGTCATGCAAACAAGAAACTATGCTTCTAACCACCGGTCGAGAGCTGTCGTTCCAACTCTGCAATGCTGTTTGCGAATGTTTGGTGGAATGATGGTTTCGGGAAACACAGACTCGTTGAACTATGCTGATAACAATGGAACTTGCGAACATAGTTGGCTAACGATGCTTTTGGGAAACGCGCTCCTGAGCGGATCGCTCTCAGTGTTTTGGTGGTACCTGGGAGGCTCAGCGTTTACAGTTTTGGAGGTGATAAACCCATGAATGGCATATAATAGTAGTCAATGAACAATAAACTGGTTTAGAGAATGTATTTTAACATAAGAAAATCATACTTCACCTTTAGAGTGGGGAAAAATTACCTCTCATTCAAATGAAGATAGCTGATATAATTGTGTACATATAATTTGTTACATTAATATTGCACTTTTCTCAGCAATCAAAGTGCTTAAAAATGGAAGGCATATTTTACCAGAACGCTTACTGGTGGAGAGGAGACAGAGTGATGAAGACAATCAGTATATATATATGGGGATGATTAGCAGGCCATGATGGACAGAGGACATTGGGCAAGTTTGGCCAGGATGTTGGCCTACACTTTTTTTTTTTTTTTTTGAAGGACATCCAATGATTTTAATGACCACAGAGAATCAGGACCTCGGTTTAATGTCTCATCCGAAGGAAGACAAAGCTACATGTGACATATATTACAATAGGTTTGTGAATAATGTTTTCTGGCTTTCAATTATCCTGTAAAGTTAAATGGCTATAATTACGCAATTTATCATCAACAATTACAATTTAAAAATAAAATAAAAAATAAATACATAGTAGAGGTGTCAGTATTGCGTGGCCTTCATCCACATTACTTTAGTATAAAGATGCCATTAAACATATTTAAAGAACTGTCTTTATGCTGCTTCTACATTAGTTTGGAGATTTAATGTGAAGATATATTTTTGGTTAAACATTTTAATGTTTGCTGTAAATAATTACATATACCTGTATGATTGATTAGTTATTTTTTAATTAATTAACAACTCTAATAAAATGTAGGGCTGTTTTCTATTCTATATAACCCATTGCAATAGTGATGAATGGAGACATGCAAATTGTCAGATATTCTGATCAAATTACATTTAATTATTTATTTTAAAATCAGTGTGTGTATATATATATATATATATATATATATATATATATACCCCTGTTGTGGTAAAGAATTCACTCAAACAAAAGGATTCCCTAAATAACTAATTCAAATATATTTAGCAAAATAATGTTTTATGTCCATTTACAAAATACATAAAATATTAACTTTAAATACATTATTATAATCATTTAAACTGTGAAGAAAAAAAAAACCTTTCACTACATGAGTACGTTTCTACAGAGAGAACACAGAAACCAAAAGAGAGGTCAGGACATGAATGAAAGGAAATCGCGCGCGTGTGTGTGTGTGTGTGTGTGTGTGTGTGTGTGTGTGTGTGTGTGTGTGTGTGTGTGTGCGTGCGTGCGAGCGTGCGTGCGTATGTGTGTGTGTGTGTGCGTGTATGTACACTTCCCATCAGGTCAATCTGTCTGTTAACTCACAGGCCTGTGAAAAAGGATGACACCCAGCATCTCTCCTCACATGTGCTTCTGACACAAGCTGCCGAATGAGAGGCAGGGAAAAAAGAGAAAGAAAGCCCTGTGCATTCACTTTGAAAATTAAGCCCAGCAAGATTCTCACAGAGAACAGCGGCCCAAGCTGCCACTTGTGTTGCCTTTCTATTGACCAGAATAGTCAATGTGCCCTGGATTATAAAGCAATCCCTGCTTCAGTATGACACCTTTCATCCAAGCGTATGTGTGTGAAGCTGTCGGCACAGAGGACAATCAAAGTTGTCAGACAGCAGTCTCTACACAAGCTGACTTCTGCTGAGGAAAGCGCCTTCGTATCTCCTGGCTTTTCCTTGTACTTCATCTCTTATTCAGAAGCTCTCTGCTCTTTTAAGTAAATATGAAATATTCTTGAAACTCAGCACGGTAAACAGGCAAATGTGATCGTTCCAGTCCGAGATGCCCTGCCCACATCTTGACCAGAGGCGGTTTGAGAGTCACGATAGTTCTGTCCACTTTAAAGGGCTTTGGGTTCTTCTACGTGGGCCACTTTAATCAGGGGATGGTCTGCTGGGTCGGTTTAGTGTGACTAAGACCCAATATCACAGTTGGAAAAGCAGCAAGGGATGTTGTAAGCCTAACACAGCACTGCCCTGAGGTCAAGCTAATGTTGAAAGAGTGGCAAACCTATTTGAAAGATTGTAATACTTGTGAGAGTACAACACTGAAAAGGATGTCTGATCGAATATCATATATGCTACAATGAATACAGCAAAGTAAGTGCAGAAAATAAAGGCCCGGATATACTAACGGAAATGTTTTTTTTTTCCCTTCGTTTTTCACCTAGGGGAAAACTTTATCGACCTTAAAGTCCCCCTGTGATGAAAATCAAGCCTTTAATGTTGTTTCAATCAGATCAACGAGTGATCGTCAACGAGTGGATCTCTGAGCTGGAGTGAGTGAGTGGAGGCGGGGCTCATTTGTATATTCATAGAACCCCGTATACTAAATGAGGCAAGGGTGCAGAGTTACATTCAAACCATTTTTAGGGCATGGAAAAAAATTTAAGGAAAACCCATTTAAATATGTCATTTTGTTGATCAAAGATGAGTTTTAAGGGATTACATTATTGACTACAGGGGGACTTTAAGACATGATCTAGAAAAAAACTTGAGGAGAATCTGGGCATTTGGAACATGCAAATTTATCAGTCTAAACATTGGTTGTTGTGTGACGTGGTTGATTACAGCTGAAGGAAGTATTTCCACAAATTTGAGAAATACATTTTTTTACATTTCATCAGAATTATCTGTTGCATTAGCACAGATAAAGAGAATCTCGACTCAAACATAGAGCAAATCCTGTGTTTTACCTCATGTACTTTCCTGATAAATTTCCTAATTAATACACCTTTAATAATTTGTAGATTACATTTAACACATTATGCTTTCATGAAAACATTTGAATTTTTTTCAAATGTTTTTTTTTTTGAATGATGTCATTTTACATGTTTTTCCACTGCATTCACATCATTTTGACCCACCGTTGCAGCCAATGTGTTGTTTCAAGGACTTAAATTCAGTGAATCATTTTGTAAATGGTTCAATTTATTCAAAGTTTTAAAGAGCATCCATCACTACTAATTGCTGCTTACTTTTAAAACAATAAGATATTGTTCATTTCAAAACAATATGATAATCCAGAAAGACTAACATAACAATAATACAAATAACAGCTTTGCATGAAAGTACAAAGACAACAACCAACAAAGACTGAACTGAAACACAGAACTATAAATACAATGAGTAAACGAGGAAGTAAATAAGACACAGATGAACAAAATAAGTAACAAAGGGAACAAGATGAGAACATACTTGGAAACCAAGGTAACCAACACACACAGGATATAAACAAGGGAAATGTGAATGAAAAATCAGAGTACAAGATTGGATGACTTTTGGATGGCAACACAACATTTAATACGTGACAGTAACATTCTGTTAACCATCTGTTACGATTTCTTCCCCATGGAAGAAACAAAGTCATACAGGTTTGGAATTACATGAGGCTAATACAATTATGACTGTGTGGGTTTTATTATAGAGGGTTTTCACTACATGTCATCAATCCGGAAGTCGGCCATTTTGGAGGCACTGAACGTAAACAATGCCACTGAACTCAACGGACTTGCATATTTGGCTTATTATTGTTGCTGCAAAATGGTCGTGTTTTGGTCTGTACTAATCGGTCACACCGGGAAAAAACATTGAGTTCTATAGACTGCCAAAAGTTAAAGAGAAGGGTGCAAAAAACGGATGAAAGAAGGTTTTTGTTGTAATAATTTTCTGCTTGTCCGGCAATTTGCAACATCACAGCCAAGTTTCGGCAGCGAATTTCAGCATGTTCCCTATAACAGCGTCAGACGTTTACATTTAACGTGGCGTGAAAAAGTCACATACCACGGGAAATCCGATCAGAGCGTTCAGACTGAAGCGGATTTCCTGATATGTGATTTAAATAGGATTTCAAACCACATATGGATGTAGCTTGAAATGGATTTCATGTGCTTTTTTGGCCTGACAATCTGAACGTAGCTGTTGTGTTCACGTAATACATACAGTAAACATATATACAGTTATAGTTCTCTTATTCAGGATGCCTGTTTTGCGTTGCATATTCTGACACTGTGAGGCCACCATAGGTGTGCGCTGTTGTTGTGTGAGTTCCGGAAATAAACGAGTGAGTTGATGCATTGGAAGTGAAAGTAGTTGTTATTTTTTACCAGCATAACATTGGCGACGAGGATTTTTTCTCTGCCACCTCCGGACTACTTTTTGCCCCTCCCTGGCGAACCTGTCGTTCCTTGGAATCAGTGGAGAACGTCTTTTGAACTGTACATTTTAGCCATTGGATTGGATAATGCCAGTAGCGTGAGGAAGCGCGCTATCCTACTGCACTTGCTGGGAGCGGAGGGGAACAGGATTTTCAACACCCTCGATGGTACTCTGGACACTTACGATGCTGTAATTACAGCTTTGACTGGACATTTTGTGAAATCACAGAACATCCTCTTTCAGCGGCTGGAGTTCAGACAAAGATGTCAGCGCCCTGTTGAGTCTGCTAGGCAGTTTGTGGCAGATTTAAAAGCCTTAGCACAGCGCTGTAATTTCGGGGTCAAGAGGGATGAACTTATTCGAGACCAGCTAATTGAAAAAACGTCTAATCCCAGAGTCCAGGAGGAGTTGTTACTCAAAGATGCAACACTTTCACTTGAGGATGCATTGACACTCGCCTTACAAGTAGGGCTGTAGCGATACACTAATCTCACGATACGATACGATACACGATATTCAGCTCACGATACGATATATATCACGATATTCAGCCAATGATACGATTCGATACGATTCGATATAATTCGATACACTTACATCATTTTCTGAAAGATTTAAAGGGGACAGAGTGATTTTGGTGACATCTTGTGAGTGTTCCTGTTCCATTTACTTGGATTGAATTAATTGAACTGAAAACTAAAAACATCAATTACACAATATATGTCTCTGACTGGACAAGTTAAGTTATTCATTCAAGAGCTGTGAGTGCCTTTTGTAGTTTGATGAGCATTAATGGCTCAATCGTCAGCAGGTTTATTAGACTGCTGCCCCTTTAAGACGAGTGCAGATCTAATAGGTGACTGATGCACCATAATTTTCTCCCAATTATTTATGTCCATTTAAGACATAAACTGTGTTTAAGTGAATAAACTGTGTTTAAGTGAAGAGCTGGTCATTTTTATATATGTATATTTGATAGTTTAGATGAGTAGGGCTTTTCTTGTCTCCTTGCAGTCCATTTCGGAGTGCGCGTCGCCTTGTGAACAGCTCTTGCGCAGATTTTTGTGCTTATAATAGCTATTTTAATGATTAAGCAACAGTAGATACTGCATTTTACAACAATCACCGATCATGCTGATTCTGACGGTACGTTCGGGTTTTAGAAAGAAATGACAGCGCATCGCTGTGAAAGGGAGGAAGTTGCTTGCATCTACTCTAGTTTGTAATGGTTTCATCTCAAATATCTTCTTTTTATAATCTCTAAAAGGCGAAATCTAAAATAAAATTAGAATAATATCTCAGATCTAAAGTGTAACCACGTTTTAATGTTTATTTCTGTCACTCATTAAGGGCTGTGATGTTGTGCGCGCTGTGGCTCCGCGTGAGAGATCGCTCTCTCTCTGCTGTACTGCGAATAGCAAAATTGCATCACAGTCACAGACAAATGGTTTAAAATTATTATATATAGAACTGGCTGGTGAGATAATCATGTTCAAGATTACGTCTTTATAGCAATAATAAATAGTACGTGTATTTTCTTTATTTCCCCAGTAGCCTACCGACAGCAGAACCGATAACATCCGAGCTTTAAAGCGAACGGGGGTAAACTCGGGGGATTTGAATGGGACTTATGTATCAATACTTGCGGCTTAAAAATCGATACTTTCTTGGGGGGGAAAATATCGATTTATATCGCAGAATCGATAAAATTGCTCAGCCTTACTTACAAGTCGAGACGGCAACTCAATGTGCTGCTAAAATAGCGGAAAACAAGTCTCATACGGCAGTTAATGAACAGCCAGTGCAACAGCTATCAAGCTCAGACAACCTGACTGACCCTGCTGCTATACAGGTCGCGTGGCCCCAGCAAACACGCCAGCAGAGACGCTGTGGAAATTGTGGCTCCACCCGTCATGCCACAAGGTCTCAGGACGGCCCTGCTAGGGGCCAAACATGCAGACGTTGTCAGAAACCTAACCACTTTACTAAATGGTGCCGGTCTTCTCTAAGTTGGACTTACGTCAGGGCTATTTACAACTTCCTCTGCACCCGGAGAGTCGGAACCTGACGGCTTTTATTGCCCATACTGGCCTATACCGCTATACGAGGATGCCTTTTGGTCTCAGTTCGGCGCCAAGCTGTTTCCAGAAGATTATTTCCACAATCCTCGCCAGCTGCCCCGGTACCGTGGCCTATTTGGATGTCATTGTGGTACACGGGCCAGATGTTGACACGCACAACAGCCAATTGGAACAGGTATTTGACTCCCTCAGCCGCCACCACGTCACCTTAAACACTGAGAAGTGTTTCCGAAAGTTCTCCGAAAAGGCCATTGATTTTGTCGGGTTCCGTGTGTCGGCAGATGGTATCTCCCCTCTCCAGTCGAATGTGGCAGCCATCAGCTCAGTCCCCAACCCCACGACAGCCTCGCAGCTGGCTTCGTTCTTGGGGATGACAGCCTACTACATGCGTTTCCTGCCACAGTACTCCTCTGTCACGGCCCCGCTGAGGATGCTGCTCAGGCAGGATACTCCCTGAACCTGGACTTCTGATTGCCAGGCAGGATTTGTCGAACTGAAGCGCCACCTCACCACGTCTCTGATCCTGGCACACTTCCAGCTGGACTGCCCCACATTCGTGACCTATGATGCGTCTGCTGTGGCTCTGGGCGCTGTTCTGTCACAGCTCCATGACGGCGCGGAGAGGCCCATAGCCTTCGCCTCCAGGGCGTTCAGCCCCACCGAGCAGAAATACTCGGTGGGTGGGAGGCCCTCGCCTGCATTTGGGCGTGTGAGAGGTGGCTTTTGTACCTGTATGGACGGTCTTTTACCCTACAGACGGACCACCAGGCCCTGACAGCCCTGATGTCCACTTCGGCGGAGGACACAGGCCCCTTCGCCTCTAAAGATGGTCAGACCGCCTGCAGCAATATGACTTTCAGTTACAATTCACGCCTGGCAAGACTAATGTTGTAGCAGATTTTCTGTCCCGCCCTGCCGCCATCCAGTGCTCTGCTGTCTCTCCAGAGGATGAGGAGGAGGTAGTTCACCTGGTCAACTCACCACTAAAGGACACGGTCTCCCTCCGCGACCAGGAGTCCGCCTCAGCGGCCGAGCCAGTTTTCAGCATGCTTCGTGACTATATCAGACATGGTTGGCCTGCCCGCGTGCCGCCAGAACTGGAGCCATACTATGGAGTGAAGCATGAACTGTCATGCTGGGGTGAGGCCTGCATCGCTCGTGGCCTCTGTGCTGTCATCCCAGTGGCCCTCAGAGGGTGTGTCTTGCAAATGGCACATCAGGGACACCTCGGCATCGTCAAAGCCAAACAACGGTGCCGTGACGTTGTGTGGTGGCCCGCCATGGACCGTGACCTGGAGGGACTTATTCGCTCCTGTGCAGCATGCCTCACCAGTGGGAAGACTGGGCCACCCGCTTCAACTCCACTATAGCCAGTAGACTGGACGTCTGCACCATGGGACCACTTACAGCTTGATATCTATGGTGAGCTGTACAATGTGCCTCAGCATCAGAGGTTCCTCGTGGTGGTCTACGACCTGCACTCCAAGTGGCCTGAGGTGGCTCCCATGGGTACGGTTACCTCTGCTGCTGTGGTCAACTTTCTCGACCAGCTGTTTTCGCACTGGGGCTTGCCTCGTGCAATTACCACGGACAATGGTCCTCAGTTCCTGTCCTTGGAGTTCACCACCTTCCTCGCCAACAAGGGTGTCACCCATATCCGAACCTCTGTCTTTCACCCCCAAGCCAATGGAGGGGTGGAACGATTCAACCAATCCCTGAAAAATGGACTGCGTGCTCACATGTCTGAGGGATACTCCCTGACGGCCGCACTGTCACAGACCTTTCTCCACTACATAGCAAGTGCCCACTCTACAACAGGGGTCTGCCCTGCCGCACTCATGCTGAAAAGGGAGCTTGTGCTTCCCCTGTCAAGACTCCGTCCACCAATGGCCGCGGGCCCACGGCCATGCCCAGCAGCAGTAAAGGCTCACGTCAAGAGACAACAGAGTTCCATGAAGCGGAGGTTTGATGAGAAGAACAAGGCTAAGTGGCCTGCTATCAGAGTGTCAGACTGGGTCAGAGCCCGCCGGCCCCACAGAGCTAACAAGCTGTCATCATTCTGGTCAGCTCCGCACCAGGTCAGTCGGCAGCTCGGCCCAGCTTCATTTAAGCTGACTGATGGTTCCCGCTGGCACGCTAGCTGCCTGCGCAGAGTGCCCTCTCCTTTTCACCACCCTCACCTGGCAGGGGTGGAGCAAAGCAACCCAGCAACTGAGCCGGCCCCTCATGTGTCGGATCCCATGGCGGCACCTCCCGCCCAAGCTGTTCCGGCCGCTCAGGGCACCGCTCCTGCTTCAGCCCCGCTGCCGGCTTCCCTTGTTCCTGAGCCCCGGCCTGTCAGGGTTCGTACGCGCTCTGGGCGCTTCGAAGACTTTGTTGCTACCTTTCACGTTTGAACATTCGGAGGGGGGGGGAACAACTCATGTTGTGTTCATTTAATACATACAGTAAACATATATACAGTTATAGTTCTCTTATTCAGGATGCCTGTTTTACTTTGCACATTCTGACACTGTGAGGCCACCGTAGGTGTGCGCTGTTGTTGTGTGAGTTCCGAAAATAAACGAGTGAGTCGATGCATTGAAAGTGAAAGTAGTTGTTATTTTTTACCAGCATAACAGTAGCCTATGTCGGGATAAGAAACAGAAGGAAGAATAGCGGTAAAGGCTAGAGAAGCTTGTTCGCATCTTTACCACATATTAACTTTAGTTTGTCAAAATTCTTCTCTATGATTTTGCAGCTTCCATTTTTTTTCCATGCTGTTGTTTACATCGAGTCTCTCCAATATGGCCACGCATCCGGGTAACTGACCAAATCTTCTATAATGAACTATCCCTATAATGGTACTAAGGCTCAATGAGAACCTGAAAAAAACATCCTGTATGTTTCACTGGAACTAATCTAACATAAAGAAATGTAAAGGACCTTTCAAATACAACTGCACAAATCTAATCACATTCAGACTTCACAGAGTTGAACTGTAGATACTGTCAATAAGCCAGTCTGACTCGACTCATTCGCTCCATATGTACAAACTGCTCAACAATACATTCTGCACTCTGCAATTTCCTATACAGCAAAAACACCAGCAGTTCCTCTCCAGTGACCACGAGAGCGGCCGTCTCTAGCTGACAGTAACCAGAACACCATACGGTTCTCTTCTAACACACAGATGTCCTATGCAAATCCAGTGCACAGAGGAGCACACACATGCAGTGTGGCCACAGGCCTGCAGTAAAAGCCCCGTGGAGTTTTCTAGAAAAGGGCCAAGCCAAACATCCCGAATCTACAAATCCACACAAGAGCTCTGGCTTTAGGGGAATTTGTTCATGCAAATATAACCCATTTCCTCTAAGAAAACAGCAGCAGATCTGTAGGCTGACCCCAGACCCTAACCAGACCTCGAGAGTGCGGCCTTCTAAGGCCTTCAGGGTTTATTCTGCAGCTCCAGAGGTTTGAAGAGACATACACTATAACCTCTGTGGAACTTATTTCAATGCTGAATCTTATTAGAACAGCACTGAGGAGTTCATGGCACTCAATCTCAGAGTTACAGATCTCTCTGAAACGTTAATTGTCCTAAGGATCTGAGTAAACTAGAATAGCCTGTACTCTTCAGGGTAACTTGTAGGCTTTTCACACTATGTTTGACCTTGGGTCATTTTTTAACTACTGGGTAAGCAATGTTTAACACTTACAATTCTAAAACGGTGTTATGACTGTCTTTAACAATAGATTTTGATGTTTTTGTGGTTTTAAACGTGCAATAGCGAGTGGCCGTTGATACCGTTTTCTATGCAGTGACATTAGCCAATCATAACAGTGGGCATTTACTGACAAGCCTTAAAGGAGCCGCCCCTTAAAAACTGATCATTTCAGACAGAGGGGCAGAATGAAGATATGACATTTAAAACTTGTATGTCATGTATTTAAATATTTGTAATTACACATTTGTAATGATGAAGTTGCAATTTAGTACATATAAAATATATTGAATGCATTATAAAATATCAAACTACAGTTAACATTATAATCAAGTAGGCTGCTTTACATGTGCGTTAGTATGTTCAAGTAGCCTATATAAGTGTACTTTTTTTAAAGCACAACAAAGATTATTAAAACTGTAATGAATAAAATTTTTAATCTGATATTATTACAAAGTGCACTTTTTAAAACTTTAAGACGTGTAGCCATGAATAGTCATGAAAGTGTTTAAGAACACTTAAATTGACTTTTAATCATTAATATAAACTATTTTTTTAATCAAACTTTAAGTTAAAACTAAAGTGATGCATCAATACCATTAGTATGTAAATAAAAATGTTAAGGGTTTGCAATCGTACCATGTAAAATTATATTTAAAAAAAAAAAGCATAGAAATATGGTTATCCATCTGTAAATCGCCATAAAAACATGATTCTAATTTTATAACGGACCTCTACAGCATTTTCAAAAATATCATTTATTCAGCACAGGTCTTATGATCACGCTAAGATTTTACAGCATGTACATATGCTAAAAACATCACTGACATCAAAACAGCGTGTATAACCAGCACAGACACGATCTGTGACAGTGACGTGTTTGAATCATCAAGCCTGCCCCCTAGCGGTCCCAGCTCACTCTGCACTCATGAGGCACGTGTACTTCACCAAGGACAGATCCAATCAGGGTCTGCCAGAAGTTTAGAGATAACAGCACATATAGAGAACAATCAAAATATATGCAAATTAAACCCTCCAGGTATTTTACCCAGCAGATTCAAATGATTAGGTTATTTAAGTATAAGAAAGATTATGGCTGCAAAATTAAAACAAATAAAGGTTCAGTCATTCTTTGTAGCATATTAGATTAATCAAAAACACATTTCTTATAGGAAAAAAACAACAACTTTTTTCTGCATAGGGTTTGTAATGCTTTTGCTTTTAATATGATGAGGTATTCAAGGAAACTCTAGGTGCACGCCGAAGTCATTTTATCATGAGGATTTATTAACTCAGATCATACATGCAAACATGAGTGCTAACTCTTTTATCGCAAGATGCATACTGGACTGTTCAAAGCTATATTGCATCATTTTACTGACATGTGACATGGCCAATAAGAACACAGGATACTCTGTCTATGCATATGATTGGTTCTTAGCAGAATGTAAGAATACTACATCCCCCTTCTTTTGAAATAAAACGATATAAGGAAAAGTATTGCATATCACATTAACTAAAAAGAACATTCAGCTTTCAAAAAGTCACATGCACGAACTAAAGCACCAATAGATTATTCTACTGAAGAATTAGCATACTCTATGTGTTCACATATTAATGTATTGTCACATATCGAAAACACAACTGTTTGAACAATTTTTTTTTTCTTAAGGGCAGCGATCCGCCTACACCCTTTTACAATTACAGATCCAGAATGACTCTGGGCTTTATCTGGCGTCCATATCTGGTTCTGTAAGGAATGGGCAGATCACCAGTATGGTCAGGTGTGTGTATAATACCATTGTGTGGTGCACTGTTAATGGGTGTTTCACACAGCTCCGCACCATCATGCCCTGAGGATATGTCCGAACAGTCCTGGGGTTCCTTCGTGTCCAGGAGGTGGCGTCTGTTTCGTCGATATTCCCATCCATCAGGAGTACGCACGTGGAATGATCTCTCAGTGTCGGCTGTTCTGACAATAACGGCTGGTTTCCAGTATCCTTGCTCCCGTACTCTAACTGCCTGTCCTTCCTTGAGCTGAGATAAGGGTCTAGCCGATCTGTCATAATAGCTTTTTTGATTCTGTTGTTTATGCAACCTTTTTGCTCTGACATCCTTCCTGCTGACAATTTTTGGCAAGAGCTGCTGATTGGTGTTTGGTAGGGTTGACCGCAGACGGCGACTCATCAACAGCTGAGCTGGAGACTTGAAACCATCAACAGGGCTGTTGCGATACTCCAGGAGACTGAGGTGTGGATCACTTTTGTCAGCCTTGGCCTTCTCCAGCAACATCTTTGCAGTTTGCACAGACTTCTCTGCTAGTCCATTACTTTGCGGATAGTATGGACTTGTGGTGGTATGCTTAAATTCCCATGTTCTTGCAAACATTGCAAACTCACCCGAGCAGTACTGGGGGCCGTTGTCTGAGATGACAGCCTCTGGAATGCCATGTCGTGCAAAAGCAGCTTTTAGTTTGTCTATCACAGCAGTTGAGGTTGTGCTGCTGAGCTTGTCCAGCTCAAAATATCTGCTGTAGCAGTCTACTGTCACAAGATAATCCTCATTGCTCCAGGTGAACAAATCCGTAGCCACTACTTGCCATGGCCTATCTGGAATTTTGTGACTGATCATAGGTTCTTTGGTGTTGGAGGGGCGAAATGTGAGGCAGATTGAGCATTTCCTAACTATGTTCTCTATTTCTTTCCCCATCCCAGGCCAGAACATGATGTCACGGGCTCTCTGCTTGGTTTTCTCGATGCCTAAGTGACTGGCATGTACACGTGACAGCATGTCTGAACGAAGACTTGTGGGAACGTCAATTTTTTCACCTTTGAAGATTATTCCATGCAGGTATGAAAGCTCATCCCGGTGGTTCCAGAATTCTGACACACTCACAGGACACTTTCTCTTTTCATCAGGCCATCCTCTTTGTATCACTCCTTTCAGTGTCTGGAACTGTGGGTCCTTATCAGTTTGAGTTCTGATTTCCTCCAATTTTGAGTCACTGACAGGAAGACTGCTGTACACTGTGTGCACTTGAATATCCATACCCTCACTAAGGCTTGTATCCTGGTCAGACAGCGACTTTCTGGACAATGTGTCTGCGACAGGGATATCCTTGCCAGGTCGATGCACAATGGTGAAGTTGTACTTTTGGAGCTGAAGGATCATCCTCTGTAGCCTTGGGGGAACTGATGCCAGGGGTTTCCGCATTATTGACTCAAGCGGTTTGTGGTCACTCTCAACAATGATTTGACGGCCATAAATGTATTGATGGAAGCGCTTACAGCCGAATAGTATGGCAAAAAGCTCTTTCTCAATTTGAGCGTAATTGATTTTGCATTCAGAGAGTGACTTTGATGCGTACGCGACAGGTCTTCCATCCTGCAGCAGAACTGCCCCGAGCCCATACTTTGAAGCATCGACTTGTAACCTGATCTCCTTTAGAGGATCAAAATAGGCCAAAACTGGGCCTGTTGCACATGTGAGGAGCTCTTTTATCTTCTCGAAGGCTTTGTCATGCTGGGCATCCCAAACAAATTCACTTGACTCCTTTAGGAGCTGTCGCAGCGGTGCGTTGATTTCAGAAAGGCCAGGTGCAAATTTGGAGAGGTAATTGATCATACCTAGCACTGTCTCGAGTTCTCCTTTGTCTTTAGGTGGCTCCACGTCTCTCACAGCAGCAACTTTGGCAGGGTCGGGCTTTACTCCCTCAGCAGTGAGGAGATGTCCAAAATAGCTCACCTCTGTAGCACAGATGATACTCTTGTCTGGATTGAGCCTGACTCCTCTCTCTCTGGAGCGCTGCAGCATACCATGGAGATGTTCATCATGTTCAGCTTTGGTCTTACCATAGATGAGGATATCGTCAACAATGGCCATGACCCCATTCAAACCTTCATATGTTTCATAAATTTTTCGCTGGAACTCATCTTGGGCTGAGATCAGTCCGAAGGGAAGACGTCGGAAACGGTAACGCCCAAAAGGTGTGTTGAAAGTGGTCATCCTTGAAGATTCCTCAGTGAGCTTAATAGCCCAATAGCCTGATCTAGCAGCTAGAACACTGAAATATCGGGCACCAGCTAGCCTGGACGTTATGTCTTCGAGGGTGGGTAATGGGTAGTGAGGTCGCTTAATGGCCTTGTTAAGGTCCCTTGGGTCCAGACAAACCCTTAGCTGACCTGTGCGTGGTTTTTCAGCCACAACCATAGAGTTAACCCATTCGGTAGGCTCTGTGACTTTAACGATGACATTCTGTCTTTCCATGCTCTCAATCTCCTCTTTAAGACGGCTGCGTAGTGCGAGAGGAACACGTCTGGGTGGGTGGACTACTGGGGTTGCATGCGGATCTAAGTGTATGGTACACTCACCAGGAAATAGTCCAATTCCCTTGAAAACATCTGCAAACTCCTTCAATATTGGCACTTCCATCTGTGTTTCTGTAACTGATAGTACTAATTTGATGAGTCCAAAGTCAATGCATCCTTTTAGACCTATGACAGGGGGTGCATTTGTGTCGACTACATAAAAAGTCATAGTCATCTCAATGTCCTTGTGCTTGAATTTCAGGTCACATTTGCCTTTTACCGCCAGGCGTTCACCACCATAGCCAAACAAGGGGCGAGATGTCGGCTGCAGAGTGCACTGAGTGTTGAGCTTGTCATACTCGTACAGGGAAATGACGTTGGCAGATGATCCAGTGTCTAGCTTGAACTTAACTTCAAGTTGTCTTGGACCTACTTTGATATACACAAAAGCTTGCTCTGTGTCTGAACCCTGTCTGCCCTGTGTCACTGAGTCAATAAACAGCTCATCATACTCATCAACTTGGTCTGAGTTTTCTTCGCTTATTACATGGACAGTTTTCTCAAAGCTGGATCGACAGACTTTTGCAAAATGGTTTAATTTACCACATATTTTGCACACTTTTCCTTTTGCAGGGCAGTGAGATCTATCTGTGTGAGGTTTGTTTCCACAGTAGCCGCATCCTTTGTGGTGCACTGGGATAGCATTTCTTGGTTGCCAATTTTCGCTGTATTTTTTTTGTATTTAGCGTTGCGTTGCTTTGGAACTGCGCCTTTTGATGTATGGCGGGAGATTGCGTGCACTTCATGTTCACGTGAAGCACTCATGCTGTTTGAAATCGTTTTTAGCTGTGCTTGCGCCAACTCATGAGATCTAGCGACATCTATCGCTGTTTCGAGCGTTAACTCGGAGCCCACATTCAAAAGTTTCTCTCTCACTTTCGGTGAATGTATCCCGAACACAATGCGATCGCGGATCATTTCGTCACTGTTTGCATAATTACAGTCCTTGACAAGCAAACGCAGGTCTGTCACAAACTGTTCAAAGGGCTCTTGGTTTCCCTGCAGTTTTTCATGGAATTTATAACGTGCGAATATCACATTCGCTTTGGGCTCGACGTATGCCGCGAAGCGGTCGTAATATGACTTTAAAATCTTTGCGTCATCTGCAGACAGTGACCATGTATTAAAAATATCACGGCCCTTCTCTCCGTTCCACAGGAGAAAATAACTACATTTCTCATCCTCACCCTTTGTCTTCAATGGTCCGCTGAACATCAGCTCCGCGTGCTGTTGAAACTTGCGCCATGCATCAGGCAGGTTAGTTGCTTCCCAGTTTATCGTGGGCATTGGAACTCCAGCGATATCCATCCTTGTTCGATCCGTTTACTCTGACACCATGTAATGCTTTTGCTTTTAATATGATGAGGTATTCAAGGAAACTCTAGGTGCACGCCGAAGTCATTTTATCATGAGGATTTATTAACTCAGATCATACATGCAAACATGAGTGCTAACTCTTTTATCGCAAGATGCATACTGGACTGTTCAAAGCTATATTGCATCATTTTACTGACATGTGACATGGCCAATAAGAACACAGGATACTCTGTCTATGCATATGATTGGTTCTTAGCAGAATGTAAGAATATTACAGGGTTCTTGAGTTTGTTGAGGATTACAAAAGTTCTAGAAGTTTCATTACAGGTTCTTCAGATCAGTGTATTTCTGGGCAGAGCCGCCCCGAGCCTTTTGGGGGCCCTAAGCAGAATTTGATTTGGGGGCCCTCTCCCACTACGCGAAGTCACCTGTGCTTGACAATTATTGACACAAATGTCACGCAATAATGATATATTAGAAATGAATACAGTGAGGTTATGTATTAATACAAAATAAACACTTAATAAAAAATAGATGCCTACTTAAATAAAAAAGTTTAACTTTTACTTTACTCTTTTACTAACTCTTTGAAACTTCTTAAAACAAACTGTCTCAAAACATATAAGATAAATTATTTGCAAAAAATAATGACAAAACTGAGAAATCAGAAACATAATAAGAGCAAGGGTTCAACAATGACAATTATTGTTGAAAACTGTAAAAATATCATTATTATTTCTCAACTGTCTCAATACAGTGTAACTGTCCTCATAATCTTTTTTATTATTATTATTGTAACAGACTTTGTTGCATTGTACATGACAGAATCCACCAAAGTATGTTACTATAATACCGGTAATGATGTACTGGCGCTCGTTGTATGTGTGTATGCAATCTATTTTTCCCCTCGGGGCTTGCTGTAGATAGGAATGGGTCGTTCGCACTTGGTACTGGAGTGTCGCGGGTTTTTGGAGTTAGTGATCTGATGTGTGGTATAATAAAGTGGAGAAGAGTTCAAACTGCTATGTTTATTATTTATTCAAACTGCTACCCTTACACCTAGAAGGTTAAGTTCCCCTGCGGCTATTTTCTCCAACTTAAATCGATACCGTGACTATGCGCAGTTGCGCACGAATTGTCTAAGCACTCGCGAGGTGTCTAGATTATGCGCATGACTTAAACGCTGGCAGACACAGCAGCAGTTGTTGGCAGGTATATTGATCATGAAATCAGAATTTTCTTGTCTTGAATTAGTGATTTATTCATTCATTCATATTCATTCATTCATTTATGTCACTTGTTTAAGTCATCTAAAAAAAACAAAAAATTAAACTCGATTGGGGCAGCCGCTTAGTTCGCTTATGCCTCGGGCCGGCCCTGTTTCTGGGTATCTACTCATGTGAATTAATTGTTCTTATATTTATACATCAAATTTATATTAAAAGGTAGTGTACACTACCATTCACGATTTAAATGTTATTGGGTTTGGAAGGATTTTTTTTATTATTATTTAAGTCTCTGCTCACTAAAAATAACAGATACCCCTGTAATATGCTAATTAATTTGCAGCTCAAGAAATATTTCTTATTTTTGTCACAGTTGAAAACAGTTGGACTGCTTAATATTTTCGTGTAAAAACAGTGATACATTAAAGTTCAAAAGAACAGCATTTATTTAAAATAGAAATATTTTGTAACATTATAAACGTCTTTACTGACACCTGTGATCAATTTAATGCATTCTTGCTGAATAAAAGTATTCATTTCTTTAAAATTTCTTTCTTACTGATCGCAATCTTACTTTTTTATGTGGGTTTACATTTAGGAAATGTTAAATATCATGCTCATTATTGCTCAATATAATTTTTTTTTTTTTTTACTTTCAACATCAGGAAGCATGAACATAACTTTAAAAAAATCACTGAAACAGTAAATCGTCCATATACTTTTTTCATATTATTTCAAAAATCTATGATCTGGGATGTGAAATGGGAAGCAACCATTAACTTATCTCTCTCTCTAGACAAACCTCAAAATTGACCAATGAAATTATCCTATCCGTTTAGCGAATTAACCAACACTTTATCGTAAGCTCAACACATTCATTTAAAAACACTCCAGTCTTTCAAATCCCTGAGTTTTTCACCGGGTTTCCACTATAAACACTCATTAACAGGTAGCCGTAGGCAGCGGCCAGCTACTAATGGCTTAACTGCAGAGATGTATGAAAGTACACATCTTATAATTACCCAGCATGCTCCTATTCACACCTCACTAAGTCTAGTGACCGTCTAGCAACTCTTGGCTTTATTAAGCACCTGCCTGGCAGAACGATAGCAGAGGAAAAGCAGTTTACTGGGCTAAATAGCTGCTTTTCTTCCTCGGGGTATTTGAAAATCTTATCGCTGGAATATCCCAAACTCCAGTAGATAGCAGAGAACCAGCGGGAGCCTAGCGGACAGCTTAGAGGAAATGAAAACACATCCATCCACAGCTCTATCCTTCAAGTCTATCCCACTATTCTTCTGCCTGGAGATCAGCCACTCCAGAGATAATGGGGGGAGAGATTTGTATTTATAAAGAGAGAGAGAGAGAGAAACAGAGAAAGAGAGAGACACACAAAAAGTGGCGAGAGGATATGAATTCAGCTGACTTATTTGAGTCTGAACGTTTACAGGCTACGTTCAAGCAATCATGCTCTACATCAGACCAGACATTTTGAAAATGGTGCTGAATTTCCATAAACTCAATATTCTCACAAACACACGATATGGGAAGCACTTTTCACAAAAAGGGTACAAATTGGTGTGCCATTATATTATATATATATATATATATATATATAATGGCATATATATATATATATATGCCATTATATATATATATATATATATATATATATATATATATATATATATATATATTTGATTAAGTACTATTGAACATTATATTTTAACGAAGCAAGAAAAGCACTACAATGCTTTTCATGTCATTAAATTATTAAATCAGGATCATTTTATTTAATCATTGACAATCTATCAAATGGAAATTCAATGTAGAAAAAATGTGTGTACAAATAAAAACTGTAATACTTGTATTTGTTTATTTATTTATTTTCTCTGATGAATATATTTTTTTGTAATATTATAAATGTATTTACTGTCATCTTTACTGTCATGTATGCATCCTTGCTGAATACAAATTTTAATTTATAAAAAAAAATTTAATCTGACTGCAATATACCGTGTGTACTGTGTTCACATAAAAGAAACGCATTTTGAAGTTGATTGAATTTATGGGAAATATAAGTTTATCAATAACTACAAATCAACATTTGGTCCCAAGCTTTATTTAGGCTAAATCTTCAAACCTGTTATTTGAAACCCTGTGACCCATTCTTAGCATTTTTATATACTTTTATACTGATACATTTCATATTAAAACTTTATACATTTTTAAGAACATATGTTTTCTATTTTGTACCCTATTTGTGGAAATATGTCACTGCATTCTCTCAGGCCCTGTTTACACTAGTGTGTTTGCATTTTAAAACGCATATCTTTTGCTACGGTTATGCCTGACATCCACACTACTCCGGCGTTTTCGACCCTCGAAAACAGACGTTTGATAACGCTGTTTCAGTGTAGATGAACCAAAACAGAGATTAAGGCGTGGCTGCCCACTTTCACTCCCTGATTGGGTCTTCTGGATCATTGCATATCGTTCCCTGATTCGTCAAGACAATATCATATGGCCATTACGCTACCAGACCAAGACAATAACAGACCAGCCTCGTAAACAATAACATGGATACGGAACTGCAAGCTTTGCTGACTTTGTTCTCCTTTTTAGCAGCCATTGTACAGTTAAACTGCATTTTATAACACTGCAACTGCCTACGTGCGCAGGAGGAAAGCTATTATTAGAACTATCGGCGACAGATCTCATTTCGAGCGGTGTAAGCCCTACATGGAGCGCGCATGCCCAGTGTGCATGGTCATGTGACATGCGTTTTCGGTCGTGTAGTGTGGATGGAGATCGTTTCTGAAACGCCAGTATGGACGAGGATCGTTTTCATTGTATCACACCATGTTAAAACGGAAATGGACTAGTGTGGACATATCCTAAGTAATGTGACCTCAGTAATGTGTTTAATGAACTGTTTACAGCTGATATTAAAAAGGCGTTTTGGTCGATCGGATCACAAGTGGACACTGATAAATACAGGAGTAAACGGGTCTAAAATGTTTTGAGCTTGTCCACCTTCAACCACTTCCAGAGGTAGTAGAAACACATTTGACCGGATTGCTTTCGTAGTGTAAACACTCATGTGATCGAATGTGTTCAAACAGCCACAAAACACCGTTTTCTCTCCGTCTACTGATCTAATGAGTAACATTATGAGAAGAGCTCTAGCCAGACGGGATTTAAACTTTGTCGACTGAAGACCCAAGTTTGGCTTGAAGATGAAAAACATACTAAACACAATGTTCTCTCACCATTCCTGATTTCTAACACACACTCACAGTGTTTGGCTGGTCTTGTGTCTATCAGAGAAACTTAAGCTGATGATCTCCGTATGTTTCACTGTCATCTCCCAGACGTGTTTCTTATGTAAATTGAGTGAGCTTATTTTGTCCATTATATCGAAAGATCTGAAAAAAAAAACATACATTTATCCCAGGAAAAGACTCTCCTCGAAGAAATCAGGACAGAAGTGTTTGAAAGTGGACAAAAGAGATGGATTACAACACCAGGTGTAAACGGGAACGTGTCTCCCTCGTCTACTTGTGATCCGATCGACCAAAACGCATAAAATGACAAAGAGAATCAATCTTATTACAACAGGTGTCTGGGCTGAAGTGTGAACATCATCACTTTCAAAAGACTGCTTTATGTTTTACTACAAACATTCACACCAACAAATCTTAACATTTTACAATCCACCATCAGGAATTTTAATGTAGGTCAATACCTATCACCCACTGGCCCTGACATGACCCGGTGACCTCTGGAATGGGCTGTGAAGCATCTCTAGCAATTGAGATAAGTTTAACACCATTACTAATTTTTCCCATCAAATGACGCTCTGTTCTAACCTCCTAGATTCTCTTTGGCACCAGGGTATTTGATCCGACAATCGAGTCTGATTGGCTAGAGAGGCGAGAGAAGGGACACCACAGATATGACATGAACAGCTCACAGGATGAATGTTTAGTGATTCTGGTACCTGTTTTAGTCAGAGGACTGGAAAACAGCTGCTGCAGTAGTTTGTTGTCTGACGTTCTCAAAAGCACCACGATGTCTGCAGGAAGAGTGTCACGGTTCTTCTCCAGGAAACCACTGACATTATACAAGACCTGACAGAGAAACACATATTTTCAATAAACAGAATCATTACACATCTTTACATGTGAAAAGATTTGTTAAAGAAATTAATACTTTTATTCTGCAATGATGCATTAAATCAATGTAAAATAACAGTAAAGACATGTATAATGTTACAAATATTTCTATTTAAAATAAAAGCTGTTCTTTTGAACTTTGTATTTATGAAAGCATTTTCAAAAAATATATTATATTTCCCTAATAATTTTCAACATTGATCATAATAAGAAATCAGCATATCAGAAATGATTTCTGAAGGATCATGTGACATGGAACACTGGAGTAATAATACTGAAAATTCAGCTTTGCCATCACATTGTAATAATGTTATAATTTTTTTCTATTTTTACTGTATTTTTGACTAAATAAATGCAGCCTTGTTGAACACAAGAGACGTCTTGTTTAGTTTCTAGTTTGTTTTCATTGTCACTGTTTTGCCTGTGTTCATAGGTTGTCATGGTAACTATCTAATTAGTCCACACCTGTTCCCTGTTCTGTTGATGATCTTTCCTCTGTGTATTTAAGCCTTCAGTCTTCCTAAGTTCATTGTCTTGTGTTAAAATGTATGGATTGTGTTGAATTCTTGCTCTTTGTGTTTATTAAATATTGTTTCATTGTTTGTTTTGTTACGCATCTCTTCTTGCGGATTCAGCTACAGCAACCCATGACACCTATATTATCTATATTATTTTATATTATATCTAAAAACTACTGTGCGGTGAATTAAAGTGATAGTTCACCCAAAAATGAAAATTATGTCAGTATTGACTCACCCTCATGTTGTTCCAACCCCGTAAGACCTTCGTTCATCTTAGAAACACGAATTAAGATATTTCTGAGATCTGAGAGCTGGATCACTCCTCCATACTAGTCCATAGGCTTCTTGAGGGATTGAACTTGCCGGGCTCGAAAAGTTATTAAAGACATCGTTAAAATAGTCCAAGTGACTACAGTGGCTCAATATTAAGTTTATCAAGCGATGAGAATACTTTTTGTGCAAAAAAAACGAAAATAACGACTTTATTTCAACTATTCATTTCCTTCTCTCTGGGCCTCGAGTCAGGTTACTAGTTTAACAGCGTATGATCTGTTTATGATCAGCGTATGATCTGTCACACACATGACCAGCGTCGGCCAATAGTGAGCATACGTGTGACGTAGCTTTACGCAATCACACTAAGTTAACTGACTAGAGGCCCAAAGAGAAGGAAATGAATAGTTGAAATAAAGTCGTTATTTATGTTTGTTTTTGCGCACAAAAACTATTCTCGTCGCTTGATAAACTTAATATTGAGCCACTGTAGTCACTTGGACTATTTTAACGATGTCTTTAATAACTTTTCGAGGCCGGCAAGTTTCAATCCCTCAAGAAGCCTATGGACTAGTATGGAGGAGTGATCCAGCTCTCAGATTTCATCAAAAATATCTTAATCCGTGTTTCGAAGATGAACGAAGGTCTTACGGCGTTGAACAACATGAGGGTGAGTCAATACTGACAGAATTTTCATTTTTGGGTGAACTATCCCTTTAATAATTATTACAATCAACCTAACAGAGCTATGAATTTGATTTAACTTATAACTGCATTATATTTAATCTTTTAGTAAAACAGCATCTAAAAGAAAGTGAGATGTTATGAAATCAAGCTCTTTACCTTGCCCGCATAATGCTGGATCCCAAAGCAAAGCTCCACACGCTTGGGTGTCCAGAAGTACTTGTTTCTCAGGTTATCCTGAAACTTATCTGTATTACAAACACTGAAGGTGAGTGGAGAATCTCATCAAACTGACACATCTTCAGCATTCATCACAACATGGTACAAAACAGTAATCAATATAACTGGAATAGTTATAGTCATCTCACGTACATATCATCTCATACATGAAAAAAATGATTTAAACACAATGAGAACTTCTCAATTAATACTGGCTTGCTATAGCATTATTATTTAAAAAGAATGTATATTGAACATCATATAAGTAGCTTTACATGAACGAGTACAAATGCGGCATTTACAGTAACGATGAAACGCTAAGCAGAAAGTCTTACCAACGAGTGTTTGGTCAGTGGCCTGTGGGAACCGGCTCTCCTCGTCCAGCAGAGACAGTAAACCCATGGGCTTCTGAAGAAACATGTCTAGAATGGGCCTGTTGTCCTCGTACTCCACCAGACTGGCATCTACACCCTCACTCTGATACTCGATCTGAACAAACACACACACACTATTTCATAAAAAACGTGTAATGTATACTGTACCATAACATGAACAAGATCGTGTAGAGATGTTAAAAGATCATCTCATCAACAGTGTATTTGCTACAAATATTAACAATCTAATTTTAAAGTTTTTAATATTTGTGCATAAAATGGAGGGCCAATCATGAAATAATCATATACAATTTTAATATACAAATTTAATCTGAAATAAAAAATATACGTGAATAAAGGATAGTACATGCAGAATTCATTATATATCATCATAGATTGTGTGTAAAATAAGTAAAACAATATTTGTGCCCTTAATGTATGGGAAAAAGTACACTATACTTATTACGGAAATAATATACTTTAAAAGAATATACTTTAGTGTGAACTGAATGTAATGCTAAATGCAATTGAATGCATTATTTGTTTATTAAGAACATCTTTAAAATGTAATTTCATAATTACACCCATTGTCTTTGAAAGTGTACTGCTGAATGTACTGACAAGCATTTATGGTAAACTAAAATATATTTGAATGCCATTTCTATTGAAATTTGTATTTTATGTATTTAAATTTGTAATAACACATTTGCAACGATGCATTTCATTGAAAATACATTCAATATCAATGTAAAATTGAATAACACACTCCATTAACAGTTAAAATAATAAAGTTCTTTGCATGTGCTTTATTATGTTGGTCAACTCATCAAGTGTACTTCATTAAGTCATGGCAAAAGATTATAAAAAAAAAATATTCAAATGTAGCCTACGTGAAAGTAAAACTTTTAATTTGACATTACAAAATGCACTTTTTAAAAGTGTACATAAGTGTGTTAAAGTCCACCTGTAATCAATAATTGTATCACATAAAACTCATCTTTGATCACCAAAATGACATATTTAAAAGTTATTTTTTTCGATGCCTTAAAATAGCTTGAATGTAACTCTACACCCTTGCCTCATTTAGTATATGTGGTTCTATGAATATGCAAATGAGCCCCGCCTCCACTCACTCACTCCAGCTCAGAGATCCACTCGTTGACGATCACTCGTTGATCTGATCGGTTACAAGGTAGTTTGTGACGTCAGAAACACAAGCAATTTCAAAACGTGTTTTTGAGACAGTTTGAGGGAGAAAATACTCAGCAATGGTGTTGACTTATAAATTTACACATGGTTTGTCTTAAAGCATAAAACTACATCAACAGCTTGATTTTCACCACAGGGGACTTTAAGAAAAGAATAATCTAAGTGCACTTAAGTGATATTTATATTATATTATATATATAAGGTACAGTATTTATATTTATATTATATTATATATTAAAGTACGGTAAGTATATATATTATAAGTACAGTTTTTAAAAATATAAAAATCGTTTTAGGCCACATGTGAAATGACTGATTTGTCTAATTCATAAGTCATAAGAAATTGGCAGGTTACTTGATTGACTAAACAATGGTTCTAGAGGCACATATTTTACATATTTCATTCCATTTTCTTTCTTTGCTATGTACACTGATACAGATGTATTCAAGGACAAATATTGGGGGGTTTAGGATTAGCTTGACTAACATTCACCTGCTTAAAGGTGTTTGTGCACAGAGAAAGTCTTACCTGTTCCAGGGCAAAGATGTGTTGATTGAAGTAGAACTGGATCTGTTCGTTAGCGATGTTGATACACAGCTGCTCAAAAGAGTTCTTCTTGAAGTTTTCGAAACCAAAGATGTCCAAAATCCCCACGTTCATTCCACTCTCAGCCGTACTTCAAAGACACACAGAGCCAAACATTAGCAGACCGTCACAACACATTAAGGCCTTAACCACGCTAATGACCCAAACAACTAAATATTTTACAACCTGTCAACCAAGAAAACACAGAAACCAAGACCTTTAAAAACACAGGTCTGCTACAGCATGTCATTTCAATTTACCCAGAGCTGGTGCACTTGTCTCTGAACATTCAGCCAATCGCGATCTCCTCCAAACTCCTCAGACAGCGACCAGAGGTCACCTTCTGCTCCCGCTAACAGGTTATTAGTGGCAATAATGTTGAATGCGCTGCTGATTCGTAGTGGAAATGGCAGAATTTGGAAAGTGTATATCGAGGTGGAAGACGTGAGTTTCTCTGACAAGCCCGTGGCTGAAGTCTGACAGGATTCACTCGGATCAATGAACGGCTTTTCCTCTCTCTCTGAAGTCTTTTTAATCATCTGCATATTATGTTTTTTCAATGTAACTCTGTATCAAAAATTTATACAACCCTCTTTTTTATAGATCTTTTCTTCTTTTGCTGTGGATATTAATATTCTGAGCTGGTTAGACTGGAGGTCATCGCTGGAGATGATGCTTGGGCATGTAAATGCATCCGTAACGGAGAGATTCAAGGAGGGAGACTGGGGTGAAAGTTTAGGAATTACCTTTAAATTAACTTGATATAAAAGTCATTCTACAAAGATGAGCTCAATAGTACATAGCTGAAAAAGCCTATCTTAACCAGGATGGGAAGACTTTTTTTCTACCAGCAGGTAAAAGGATATTATATATATTTATCTATTGGTTTGGCTTGTGACCATCTTAAATGACCACTCATCACTCACATGAGATCACACCAATAGCAGATCACAACTATATAACCATCCAGTCAATTGCACACAATCAAAATCAAGCCCTGCCTTACATTTGTTCTTGTTCGAGAAGCCGTTTCACTGGGATATATCAAAATAGGGAAGAAAAGACTATAGCAACTTCCATTTCATGCCGACTTTAAAGTGTACTGTCTCTTCGCCGATTTTCAGCCCGCATTGTATTGTTACAATATCGGAAGTATATGCAAATGAACATTGTTTACTCTTTTCTGTCTTACCTGGACCGAGAAATTCATGTATATGTGTCCGCCCACGGACATTTGGAACAACAGAAGGTTATTATTGTAAGGGTAGGTTTTAGCACTGAAAAGTGTTTTGTACTTTGTCTGCTCTCAACAGCATTATGGTAAAAATGAAACACTATGGCAACAGCTTTCTTACCTGTGTGCAATGACATTTTACTTCTGGTGGAACTGACAAAACGGCAGTTTCTTTTGAATTTTCCCCCCTTGATTTGGCATAAAACACTGTGTTCATGGTCATCCAGTTTAAAAATGCTGACTACAAATACAGATGTTTTTTCAGATTTCCCCGTCGTGGAGTTCTCTCTATATTTACGATACTTTGCAGCCTTCAGCTGCTGCCTACAATGTGCTGAATCCTTTACTGGAAATCCAAAGTAACTCACTCCCACTAAATGTTTACTCTTTGAATTCTTGCACCCGGGAACAATACAGGTCAACACCATATGGAGCCCCAAAAGGAACATGGTGGGGGGAAAAATTTGAGATGGGAGGAAAAATAATAAGTCAATTCTTTTCCGTTCTCTCGCAAATGTTTTGCGTCCCCCCAAAAAAACTTTGCGTTTACTCGCAAAACCTTTGCGTTCTACCGAGAAACTTTGTGTTCGCTCGTTAAACCTTTGAGTTTCCCTGAGAAACTTTGCGTTCGCTTGCAAATGTTTTGTGTTTCCCGGAGAATTTTTGCATTCCCACCACGAAAGTTTGTGTTCACTCACGAAACCTTTGCGTTTCCCCGAAAAACGTTGCGTTCGCTCATTAAACCTTTGCGTTCCCCTGAGAAACTTCGCATTTGCTTGCAAATGTTTTGCATTCCCCCGAGAATTTTTGCGTTCAAAAACCATTGCTTTCCCCGAGAAACGTTACGTCGGATGACGACGAATGGGGTTTCGCTTAGAAAGCCTATCAACTTCGAGTATTACAAAACGAGCCAATGGCAAAGAAATGCCATGGGTCTGCGGAATTTGCATAGCGTAACTGCGCCCCACCTCGTGGGTATAAAAGGAGGAAGCCGGCAGGCAGACGTAACGTCTCCGTTCCCTACTCAGGGAACGAGGGTTACATGCGTAACCGAGACGTTCCCTTTCGTTGTCACTCCGAGTTACGTCGGATGACGACGAATGGGGTTACCAGTCTAATTACGCCACCTTCTCGGCTGTCTTCCAGTGCCCTGCGTAAATCTGAGATCCTTGTCGTGAGACTGGCATGGACGAAGGACTCCTATTTAGCACAGGAATACCAAGGTACACTGGGGAGCATATCCCATAGCTTAGAGGAAATATGCAATTATTGCCAACCCAGAGGTAGGACTTAGAAAATACACATATGACCCAGGGGGATGCATATGGAGAACACTGGGGTGTCCAGGCGCAGGTGGAATATTTCAACCCCAGGGGTGGCAAGGTGGCTTGCCAAGGGAAAGACACATGCTCAGAGAGGCTTACAGTGGGAATACACATGTGGGGGTCGCTCAGAGGAGGGACCATGCACCGGGAGGCACCTAGCCGACGCGCAGGCAATAGACACTGGTGCTGCCGTCAGGAGTGCTGGATGAACTCAGGGCTTTCGGAGAAGCTCACCTGAGGAGAAATCGCACGTATCCAGTCCGTGAAGGGGAATGGCGAGCAAGCGAAGACACCTGTGGGGGTCCAATACTGGCTGGTTGAAGCGAGTACATGAGAGGACACTGGCTCCACTCGGAGATTGTAGAATCTGGCGAATGTGTTAGGTGTCGCCCAGCCTGCAGCTCTGCAGATGTCTGTTAGCGAGGCGCCATGCGCTAGAGCCCAAGAGGACGCCACACTCCGTGTAGAGTGGGCAGTCACACCAAGGGGGCACGGTCGACATTGCTGCTGGTATGCCAAAGCAATGGCGTCCACTATCCAGTGAGACAACCTTTGCTTGGAGAGAGGTTTTCCCCTTCAGCTTCCCACCATAACAGACAAAGAACTGGTCTGAGGGCCTGAAACACTGCGTCCTGTCTACATAGCCGCGGAGAGCGCGTACTGGACAGAGCAGTGCCAAGGCTGGGTCTGCCTCCTCTAGGGGCAGCGCTTGCATGTTCACCACCTGGTCCCGGAAGGGAGTGGTAGGAACCTTGGGCACATATCCGAGCCGGGGTCTCAGGATCACGTGGGATTAAGCCAGCCCGAATTCCAGGCACGTTTCGTCAACGGAGAATGCGTGCAGGTCCCCTAGCCTCTTGATGGAGGCCAATGCAACCAGGAGCGCTGTCTTCATAGACAGGAACTTAAGCTCCACTGATTGCAAAGGCTCAAAGGGAGCACTCTGCAGGGCAGTTAGAACCACTGAGAGGTCCCAAGAGGGAACGAGAGGAGGTCGAGGAGGATTCAGTCTCCTCGCTCCTCTCAAGAACCTGACGATCAGGTCGTGCTTCCCAACAGACTTACCTTCGACCGGATCATGGTGTGCGGCAATAGCGGCAACATAGACTTTCAGGTTGGAGGGAGACAGCCTTCTCTCCAACCCATCTTGAAGGAAGGAAAGCATGACACTAATCGAACATCTCCGGGGGTCTTCTCGGTGAGAAGAGCACCAGTTGACGAAGAGGTTCCACTTCAACGCATAGACGTGTCTAGTGGACGACGCTCTACCGGAAGTGATGGTAGCCGCCACCACTGGTGGTAGGGTACTCAAACCTGCCTCGTCCCGTCCAGGAGCCACACGTGGAGGTTCCAAAGATCGGGACGAGGGTGCCATAGGCTGCCCCGTCCCTGAAAAAGGAGGTCCTTCCTCAGGGGAATCGGCCAGGGAGGTGCTGTCGCGAGGAGTACTAGTTCGGAGAACCAGGTCTGGGCGGGCCAGTAAGGCGCGACCAGAATGACCTGCTCCTCGTCCTCCCTGACCTTGTGCAGGGTCTGCGCAAGAAGGCTCACTGGGGGAAACGCATATTTGCGGCCCCGCGGCCAGCTGTGCGCCAGTGCATCCGTGGCGAGCGTTCCCTCGGTCAGGGAATAAAACAGGGCACAATGGGTCGAGTCGTGAGAGGCAAACAGATCTATCTGTGCGTCCCCGAACTGGTCCCAATCAGCTAAACCGACTGGAAATGGAGTCGCCAATCTCCCGGGAGGGGCTGAAGCCGTGAGAGCTCGTCGGCTGCACAGTTCAGGGCTCCGGGGATATAAATGGCATGAAGCGACCTCAGATGCTTCTGACTCCATATGAGGAGGTGGCGGGCGAGTCGCGACATACGGCGGGCTCTTTCTTTTTTTTAGACCACCTTGATGGTTGATGTACGCTACAGTGGCGGTATTGTCTGAACGGACTAGTACGTGTTGGTTCTTGAGCACGGCCCGGAAGCGGCGCAAAGCAAGACGTACAGCCAGCAACTCGAGACAATTGACATGCCAGAGGCGTCGGGGGTCCTGTCCAGGAGCCCGCGGCAGCACGTCCATTGCACATGGCACCCCTGCCCGTGGAGGAGGCATCTGTCGTTACAACAACATGCCGCAAAGCTCGATCGGGGTGTGGATGAGGGGACTCTCACTCTTGCAAGATCATTGAGTCTCGATCTAAGTGTTGCGATGGTCATGTTCCCACAGAGAGAACATGACTCATCCACGAGCGCTGCTCTAGCGTGATTAATCCCCAAACACACTAGACAGCGCTCGTGGCCATCAGAGTCAGACACAAGTCGACCGCAACCAGAAGTGCACGGGCGAGGCATCTTTAAAAAGACGTGCCGCGTGCAAGCTCTTTTTGTGAGAGAAACTCAGTACTGAACCGCCCCGCGGAGAACACACTCACTGGCAAACCACGCTCAGATAGGCAGGAAGTGTGCACTCGCCGGGAGATCACCGTCACACCAACACTGGAGAGTTGCTCGTCTCGTAAGAAGCTGATAATCAGAGATAGCTTAGGGAGTGAAGAATTACATTTGGCTCTGAAGCGAAAACATATCTGCATGTTGCCGGCTTCCTCCTTTTATACCCAAGAGGTGGGGCGGAGTTATGCTATGCAAATTCCGCAGACCCATGGCATTTCTTTGCCATTGGCTCGTTTTGTAATACTCGAAGTTGATAGGCTTTCTAAACCAAACCCCATTCGTCGTCATCCGAATTAACTCGGAGTGACAACGAATGGGAACTTGCCATTCCCCTTTGCGGGAAAGTTTTTCAGGGGAACGCAAAACGTTGTGTGAGTGAACGCAAAGTTTCTCGGGGTAACGCAAAAACGTTGTGCGAGAGAACGCAAAAGCATTGACAAATATTTTTTCCTCCATTTCATATTTTTCCCTTCACCATGTACCTTTAGGGGCTCTGTACTACATAGGCAGTCAAGTTTTATTTAAAACCCATTTTGTCAGCAGTGAAGTACCCCTTTAAGTACACTTATACAAAGGTAGCCATACAAAGTGTACCCTTTTTAAGTACACTGAAGTGGCCTTTTATTTCATTAATATTATATTATCTGAAAGTACAGTTTTTTTTTTTTTTAATATACCCTTAAGATTTGATGTACACAACAAGTGCACATTCAATACAATTAAGTGCACTTGTTTTTCCACAAGGCTGGTGACAGTTTTTTCATTTTTGGGTGAACTACTCCTTTAAGACCCTCATGAAATTTCAAATTGGTCTAAGCTGTGTCAATGCATTACTAAAAGGGTTTGTAAAATGGTAGGCGTTTTAGTATATTTTAACTATTAAACTGAAGGATGCAACCATGGTGATGGTGATACTATTTAGCCGTACCAGATGTTAGTATCAGGCTGCAGCAGAGCATTAATGCGGTTCACAATCCAGCTGAAGAGGCGCCCGTACAAGGCTTTAGACATGGCATCTCTCACATCAGTGGCCTTGTCCACAGTATTGGTGCGGATGATGGTTTCTCCACGAGTTACCACACAGTGGGAGGTCAAAGCTTCCTGGAGCTCCTCAGAGCCGATACTGAGCAGAGCGGCCGCTGTCCACAGCAAATACAGAGAGAAGAACATCAGGAATGGACCAATTTATTACTGACAACATTTGTGAGATTTATGCCATGAGGAAAATGTGGATTCCGTAAATGCAAACCTAGAAACTAACATTCATGAAAATAATCAGACACTTACCATCATCTAAGGCCTCAGAGTTGGGCACCACGCTCTTGTCGCTCTGATGTTGGGAGCTGGCGGATGTAAATTCAATATTTCCTGTATTTAAAATGGCAGCTAGAATTCTGTACACAGAATTCACTTCCTGTATATCAAAATAGAAAATATTTTATATTGAAGTTATGCAAAAAACATGGAAGAAAGCCTGACTGACAAAATTGTTTTTCAAATGGATTGCTAAGTAACACTTTATTTTGATAGTCTACTTTAGACATTCTACTAACTATAAATAACTTTGCAACTACATATCAACCAACTCACATTAAAGTTGGGGTAGACTGTCTGCTTAATATTTGCTAAAACTTTATTTTACTTTGATGGTCCACAACAGATAGTATACTGACTAAAAGTAACTTGGCAACTACAAGTCAAGTTATTCTACGAACCCTAACACATAACCATAACCTAACAGTCTACTACAGCCTACTAATACTCTAACTGGAGTTAGTTGACATGTATTTGCAAGGTTAATTATAGTTAGTAGAATGTCTAAAGTGGACTATCGAAATAAAGTGGAACCAATTGTTCAAAAAAAAAAAAAATTCCTTCTTTATGTCATTTCAAATCTGTATGACCTTTCTTCTGTAGAACATAAAATGAGATATTCTTTTCTATATATATAAACAAAATTGGACCCCATTGACTTTCATTTTATGGACAACAAAAACAAATTTATATTTTTATTTAAATCTTCTTTTATGTTCCACAGAAGAAAGAAATTAATAAATCTTTGGAACAACATGAGAGACATGATTTTTTTAGCGAACTATCCCTTTAATAATCATTGCATACTTTCATATGATTGAGAAATATAAATCAGGATTTCAGCTGTACCTCCTCAGTAAATCCTATGATACGGAAACAGTCCTGAATGGCACCAAATTGCTCCTTGTACAGTTTGCTAGAGATGATGTCCTGCATTACTTTACCATTAAAACAATCAATGTATCTGAAAGACCAAAAAAGTAACATGAATCTCTGATCCTAATTGTAATGTTAACTAGATTCAAAATTACACATCTTTTAAAGCACTGAGTTTGTTACAAATAATAATAAACGCATGAACCTGGGAGCAGTTTTGTTGGGTAGCCTGTATTTCTTGAGGTTGTCTTGGTGGTAAAGACCAGCATAGATATAGTAAAATATGTGGAAGTTTTTCTCGCCCCTGCAAAAGAAAATGTAAGATGTGTAAAATAATAGATGTAAGCAAAAATGTGGGAAAGAATTGTTAAAAAGTTTAAAGTCAACATGAGAAGTCTTATGGGGAGTGATTCAGCCCCACACATTAAAGAAAAATGTCTTTCTATTTTTTTGGTTGATGTCACCTGTCAAAGACCACTTTTCACCATCCCATCAAATCCCTATGGGTAAAATCAAGTCCTTCCCTACATTTTTATCTTGTTAATAATATGTTTCAATTAATTTCACATTACAGAAGTAAAAAGGGATGCAAACAGTGTTCTATGTTGACTTTAACGTTCTGATGGCCACAGTCTCAGATCTAGTCAAAGTAGTTTCTCACGTAGCCTGTTTGATGACTCTGGATTTTTCCAGAAGATACTCGGAGATCTTAGCACCCATCACCGCCCCTGTGGGTGTAAACTTCATCTCCAGGTACTTTCCAAAGCGGCTGGAGTTATCATTAATGGCCGTGCACGCATTACCAAACGCCTCCACCAGGGGATTCACTTGAAGAATCTTCTCACGAAGCGTACGATTATTAGCCTTGAAACAGAAAACAACAGACGATGTTTGAAGAGCCTGACACAGATTTTTAATCTGCTAATTATGCAGCCATATTGATTACATCACTAGAGGGAAAATCATCAAGAATCCCATAATCAAACATGAAAGATCAGTTACTGAAGTATTTATTTGAAGCATATGAGTATTTATGAATTGATTTAGGTAGTGTACCAAAGTTGTGAGTACCTTGCCCAGAAATGTGAGATGTTGGACGATGAGGTGAGCACTCTCCGTTTTACCAGCTCCACTTTCTCCACTAATGATTATGCACTTCACAGACAAAAACAATGAAAACATATAAACACAATGTACAGAGCTAGCACATGCTCAGATGAACATACCCAGCAGCACCAATGGGTATGTTATATATACATATATATATATATATATATATATATATATATATATATTGTGATGCATGTACACTAGCTGCCATTCAAAAGTTTGGGGTTGGTAAGACTTTGTTTTAATGTTTTTTTTTTATTTATGTCTCTTGTACTCACCAAGGCTGCTGTGATATCTTGAAATAATATTACAATTTAAAATGACCGTTTTCTATTTTAATATATTTTAAAATGTAAGTTATTCCTGTGATCATTATTCCAGTCTTCAGTGTGACATGATCCTTCAGAAATCACTCTAATGATGATTTGCAGCTCAAGAAAATGTTCTTATGAGTACAATTTACAATGTAAAGTAAAACCCTAAATATGTTTGAGGAAACCGTGATGGATTTTTCAGGATTTTTTGATGAAAAGAAAGCCGTAAAGTACATAATTTATTTGAAATAAAAATATTTTGTCACATTCTAAATGTCTTCAGGTTTAATTCTGGACCAATTTCATGCATCCTTGCTGAATAAAAGTATTAATTTCTCTATCTCTCAAACAAACAAAGAAATTTTTTGAAAATGTATTAAACGTATCAAATCTTAATGACCCCAGATTTTTTAATTACATTGTTAGCCAACATATTAAACTAAAAAAAGACCATAAGTGAATTACACATGAGTATTAAAAAACAAAGACAGCCTACTGTGTAAGTGAACTATGGACGCTTGTTTCCACCACAGAATAAAACATTTTAAAAGATAATTGCGACTTTTTGTCTCACAATTGCAACCTTTTTTCTCATAATTTTTTGTGAGAAATTACTTTTTATCTCAGAATGGTGAGATAAAAAGTCACAATTGCATGTTATACAGAATTGTGATATATAAACTGACAATTCTGACTTTATTTCTCAGATGTAAGCTTGCAATTATCTTTTAAAATGTTTTATTCTGTGGCGGATACAAGCTTCCTATAGTGAACCATGTACAGTATATGTGAGATATGTTTAATAAATGACAGTCCAGACACACCTGGTCTTTGGAGAGGGTGACCATGCTCTGATAGGCTGCATCAGCAGTGGCAAAGATGTGCGGGGGGTTAGTGGAGCGTTTCATCCCGTGATAGAGTTTTGAGAACTGAGAACAGACACATTTTCAGAAAGGAAACTACCTCTTAGTTCACTCTCTCCAAGAAAGCTTTGATTCAGAAAGCCAACTTAAAGTGGATGCCACATGAGTTACGCATTTGATCAAAAACGGTATGCATTAGACGTTAATTATGCCCTATTACACAGCCTGATGTTGCTCATCTCACCTGTGGAGAGTAGATGCTGAGGTTCTGGAAGGGGTTAAGGGCTATGAGGATATCACCAACATATGTGTACATCTGCAGATCCTGATACCGCTTCTGAAGATGTGTAATGATTGTTTCCTATAAAAGAGAGATGCTGGAGATGGAAATGTTTCTTTGTTGTTTATACTACCAGAGACTCACTAAATTCACATAATTTGAGCAGACAGTTTGTAATTGAATTTCAAATCAAATCAAATATGAATAGTTCTGAGTTTACCCTGGATTACCTGTTTGTTGGATTATTAAAGTGCTTGCATTTGGATTCACTCTCTGCTTTGTCCTTGCTGCGCCGTAACAGAACGACCGACCGGAAATATGAATCCAGCAGCACGGATCTCGCCTGATCTACACAGGCTAGACCGGGAGTTCGCTGGACAGATCGCGGCCTTGGCCCTGGAAAGCCTTGATCTGTTCCAGTACACCTGGGGGTTTGTTCCCCTCGCTGCCTCCTGCTCTCTGGGTGATGAGGCGATTAAGATGTGTTACCGGCTGGGGGCTAAGGAGGTCGACCCGAGGGAGCTCCCCGATCTCTCCAGTCTGGACTGGAGAGAGGCACTCTCCAGATGTCTGGAGAGCTTCCTCCCGTGGCACGCCACGTCATCACCTGTTCTTCACGTTCACCAAGACATGCCTGAGCTTCACCACGACATGCCTGAGCTTCACCACGACATGCCTGAGCTTCACCACGACATGCCTGAGCTTCACCACGACATGCCTGAGCTTCACCACGACATGCCTGAGCTTCACCACGACATGCCTGAGCTTCACGTCAGCCACGTCCGGCCAGAGCTTCACGTCAGCCACGTCCAGCCAGAGCTTCACGTCAGCCACTTCCAGCCAGAGCCTTCACCGCTGGTCCCGTCCAGCACAGAGCCTTCACCGCTGGTCCCGTCCAGCACAGGTCCTTCACCGCTGGTCCCGTCCAGCACAGGTCCTTCACCGCTGGTCCCGTCCAGCACAGATCCTTCACCGCTGGTCCCGTCCAGCACAGCGCCCTCACCGCTGGTCCCGTCCAGCACAGCGCCCTCACCGCTGGTCCCGTCCAGCACAGCGCCCTCACCGCTGGTCCCGTCCAGCACAGCACCCTCACCGCTGGTCCCGTCCAGCACAGCGCCCTCATCGCTGGTTCCGTCCAGCCCAGCGTCCTCTCGCTCTCGGAGACGGAAGAGGAAGAGGACTTCCCGCGTCCCGCAATGCCTGGAAGTCCTTCCTGTACTTCCTGTCAGCCCAGAGTCCTCGCCGCTGGTCCCGTCCGATCCAGAGACTGTTCAAGTCACGTCTGCCGATCCAGAGACTGTTCAAGTCACGTCTGCCGATCCAGAGACTGTTCAAGTCACGTCTGCCGATCCAGAGACTGTTCAAGTCACGTCTGCCGATCCAGAGACTGTTCAAGTCACGTCTGCCGATCCAGAGGCTGTTCAAGTCACGTCTGCCGATCCAGAGGCTGTTCAAGTCACGTCTGCCGATCCAGAGACTGTTCAAGTCACGTCTGCCGATCCAGAGGCTGTTCAAGTCACGTCTGCCGATCCAGAGGCTGTTCAAGTCACGTCTGCCGATCCAGAGGCTGTTCAAGTCACGTCTGCCGATCCACAGGCTGTTCAAGTCACGTCTGCCGATCCAGAGGCTGTTCAAGTCACGTATGCCGATCCAGAGACTGTTCAAGTCACGTCTGCCGATTCAGAGACTGTTCAAGTCACGCCTGAACCTGATCGCTCTATGTTTGTTTCTGTGTTTACGTCTGTCCTTGTGTCTGTTTCTGTTCTGGTGTCTGTTCCAGAACCGGAGCCAGTGTCTGTTCCCGAGCCATTCTGTGTGTTGTCTGTTCCCGAGCCAGTGTGTGTGTTGTCTGTTCCCGAGCCCCGAGCCAGTGTGTGTGTGGTCTGTTCCCGAGCCCGAGTGTGTGTTGTCTGTTCCCGAGCCAGAGCCAGTGTTTGTTTTGTCTGTTCCCGAGCCAGAGCCAGTGTTTGTGTTGTCTGTTCCCGAGCCAGAGCCAGTGTGTGTGTGTGGTCTGTTCCCGAGCCCGAGTGTGTGTTGTCTGTTCCCGAGCCCAAGCCAGTGTGTGTGTTGTCTGTTCCCGAGCCAGAGCCAGTGTTTGTGTTGTTTGTTCCCGAGCCAGTGTGTGTGTTGTCTGTTCCTGTTCCTGTTCCCGAGCCAGTGTGTGTGTTGTCTGTTCCTGTTCCTGTTCCTGAGCCCGAGCCAGTGTGTGTGTTGTCTGTTCCTGAGCCCGAGCCAGTGTGTCTGTTGTCTGTTCCTGAGCCTGAGCCAGTGTGTGTGTTGTCTGTTCCCGAGCCAGTGTGTGTGGTCTGTTCCCGAGCCAGTGTGTGTGTTGTCTGTTCCCGAGCCAGAGCCAGTGTGTGTGTTGTCTGTAACCGAGCCAGAGCCAGTGTGTGTGTTGTCTGTTCCTGAGCCAGAGCCAGTGTGTGTGTTGTCTGTTCCTGAGCCAGAGCCAGTGTGTGTGTTGTCTGTTCCCGAGCCAGAGCCAGTGTGTGTGTTGTCTGTTCCTGAGCCAGAGCCAGTGTGTGTGTTGTCTGTTCCTGAGCCAGAGCCAGTGTGTGTGTTGTCTGTGCCCGAGCCCGAGCCAGTGTGTGTGTCTGCTGTTCCTGAGCCGGTGTCTGCTGTTCCTGAGCCGGTGTCTGCTGTTCCTGAGCCGGTGTCTGCTGTTCCTGCGCCTGAGTCACCGCCCTGGCCGCCCGAGGGGTCTTCACCGCCCTGGCCGTCCGATGGGTCGTCTTCACCGCCATGGCCACCCGAAGGGTCTTCACCGCCCTGGCCACCCGAAGGGTCTTCACCGCCCTGGCCGCCCGAGGTGTCTTCACCGCCCTGGCCGCCCGATGGGTCGTCTGCTTCGCCCTGGCCGCCCGATGGGTCGTCTGCTTCGCCCTGGCCGCTCGATGGGTCGTCTGCTTCGCCCTGGCCGCTCGATGGGTCGTCTGCTTCGCCCTGGCCGCCCGATGGGTCGTCTGCTTCGCCCTGGCCGCTCGATGGGTCGTCTGCTTCGCCCTGGCCGCTCGATGGGTCGTCTGCTTCGCCCTGGCCGCCCGATGGGTCGTCTGCTTCGCCCTGGCCGCCCGATGGGTCGTCTGCTTCGCCCTGGCCGCCCGATGGGTCGTCTGCTTCGCCCTGGCCACCTGAACTCCCTGCTCCACCCTGGTCGCCTGCACATCCTGCTCCATCCTGGCCTTCCGTCCTGCTGCAGTCTCCAGGTCCTCTTCCGCTCCATGGGCCTGGCCCTCCATCCCACCCCCGGGTCCACCTCTGCTCCACCTCCCTCCTGGACTGTTCATGAGGGGCATCTGGAATCCGCTCCTTAAGTGGGGGGCTATGTCACGATTCCTGCCTTATGTTTTCCTTGTCTTGTCTGGACTTTTGTTTATTCCTGTTCTGTGCTATGTTTTGCAGTCCTTTGTAGTTTTTCTTGTTTATTAGTCTCTCCAGGTGTTTCTAATTAGCCCCGCCCCCTTGTTATCTTGTTTAGCTTGTTTGCCTGTGTATTTAAACCCTTGTGCTTCAGTTGTTGTTTGTCGGTCGTTGTTTAATGTTGCTTGTAGTCTGAGTTCTGAGTACCTTGTTCCTAGTTCTGAGTTTACCCTGGATTACCTGTTTGTTGGATTATTGAAGTGCTTGCATTTGGATTCACTCTCTGCTTTGTCCTTGCTGTGCCGTAACAATCAGGCATTTTTAATCTTATTTGAAATAACATGCACTGATCATGCTCAATCAGTCCAGGAACTGTAAATAAGATTTCGATACATTTTGATTTCATGTTGACTCTAGATCTAAAAGTGAAAATTTGTCTGTAGGATTAAGAAAGCGAAAGCCTTTGCTTAAATTCCAGCCAGATCTTCTAAATACCTCCTCTAAAACCTCCAGGTTCACCAGATCATCATCAGGACAGATCTCAATGATCAGGGTTTTCCGTGTGTTGATCCGCTCATGCCTATAACAGACAATACAGCAATGTTACAGCCTCAATAAATATTAAATACAACAAAGATCTAGTCAAACATAAACAATTATTATTATTTTTTATTTTATTTTACAGAAATGCAAAACTCAGTGCCCGGATTCTAAGTTGTTGTGAGAGGTTGCCAGGGTGTCGCTATGCAATTTCTAGGGTGTTCTGTTGGGTTGTGGTGTTCAAGGTCAGGGGTGTCCAATCCTGCACCTGGGTCCTGTCCTGCAGAGTTCAGCTCCAACATTAATAAATACACCTGGACCAGCTAATCAAGCTCTTACTAGGCAATATAAGAAACATTTAGGCCGGTGTTGAGACAAACTGGAGCGAAACTCTGCAGGACTTGAAACCTTAAATGTACACTATCATTCAAAAGTTTGACATTTGTATTATCTTTAAATGTGTACTAAAAACAGGAATTTTGTGAAATACTCTTACAATTTAAAGGGGATCTATTATGCTTGTTTTGACAAGATGTAATACCGGTCGCAGGTGTCTTATACTATGTTGTTTGTAAGTGGAAGAAAAAACATGCTGTTTTCATGCATGTATCTTTAAATGCAAATGATCTGCTGCGCCCCGCCCCCTCATCCAGAAGAGGCGGAGCCTCTACAGCTCGTGCCTCAGATACTCTGCTAACTAACAAAACAACTGTTAGGTTTTGATTATCATCTCTATCGCAGTCACACTCAAGTGACATTGCAGTTCTTCATCATCATGAAAGATAATATTTGCATGTGTTTTAAACCCATATCAGTCTAAACTTTTGATACAAGATTTTCTGAGTGCACACATCTGAATCACATGCACAGAAAGCTGCCTGTCAGTCAGTATTAAACTAAGCTCTCTTTCATGTATTATTGCGCTTAAACTGTCAAATACACACAAGGTTATGTCAAAAACACACAAAGTTCACATAAACACAGTCGGTTATTTTCGTGAACTTAAACAGCAGGGAAAGAAATCACGTGTAAATTAGATTTGTGTATTAAAGAGAAAGCAGGGTAATCTACAATACCTACTGCTGTATATGCTGTTAATATGAACCAAACAACAAAAAGACTGAAAATCACTCACTGCTCTTGATTGAATAACTTAAGTAGCTTTAATAAGAATACATTTCTTACTTGAATGCTGCTGTTAAATGCTCTGGCGAGGAGATAAATATGTCAGACTGTGTATAGAGCTCACTAAAGGGGAGGAGCTATGCTAATAAGATAGATTCCGCAAACACCAGTAAATTGACGAGAGCAAATCTTAGTAAATCACCTTGCATGATTCATTTAAATCTCAGAAATTTTGCATCTGAAACGGAAACTCCTAGTTCCCTTTCGTTGTCACTCCGAGTTACGTCGGATGACGACGAATGGGGTTTCGCTTAGAACACCTATCGACTTCGAGTATTACAAAACGAGCCAATGGCAAAGAAATGCCATGGGTCTGTGGAATTTGCATAGCGTATCTCCGCCTTACCTCGTGGGTATAAAACGAGGACGCCCGCAACAGGCAGATATGTTTGTTGTCGCTTCAGAGCCAAGAGTATTTCTTCACTCCACAGTCATCTCTGACTTCGCTCTACGAGACGAGCTTCTCTCTCCGGTGTTGGTGTGACGGCGATCTGCAGCGAGCTCACAGTGCCTGCTGATCTGTGCAGTGATCTGTGTCTCCCTGTGTGCTTCAACATCGTGGAGTTTTTTTCTCCTTTCTCAGGGACGGTCCCGATCTTTGGAACCTCCACGTGTGGCTCCTGGATGGGACGAGGTAGGTTTGAGTACCCTACCACCACCGGTGGTGGCTACCATCACTTCCGCTAGAGCTTCGTCCACGAGACATCTCTATGCGTTGAAGTGGAACCTCTTTGTCAACTGGTGCCCTTCTCACCGAGAAGACCCCCGGAGATGTTCGATCAGTGTCGTGCTTTCCTTCCTAAAAGATGGGTTGGAGCGAAGGCTGTCTCCCTCCACCCTAAAATTCTGTCTCGCCGCCATTGGCGCACAGAATGACTTTGTTGAAGGTAAGTCGTTGGGGAGGCACGACCTGATCGTCAGGTTCCTGAGAGGAGCGAGGAGACTAAATCCTCCTCGCCCTCCTCTCGTTCCCTCTTGGGACCTCTCAGTGGTTCTAACTGCCCTGCAGAGTGCTCCCTTTGAGCCTCTACAATCAGTTGAGCTTAAGTTCAGTCAATGAAGACAGCGCTCCTGGTTGCACTGGCCTCCATCAAGAGGGTAGGGGACCTGCACGCATTCTCCGTTGACGAAGCGTGCCTGGAGTTCGGGCCGGCTTACTCCCACGTGATCCTGAGACCCCGGCCTGGATACGTGCCCAAGGTTCCTACCACTCCCTTCCGGGACCAGGTGGTGAACCTGCAAGCGCTGCCCCTGGAGGAGGCAGACCCAGCCTTGGCACTGCTCTGTCCATTACGCGCTCTCCGCGCCTATGTAGACAGAACGCAGTGTTTCAGGACCTCAGACCAGCTCTTTGTCTGTCATGATGGGAAGCTGAAGGGAAAGGCTCTCTCAGAGCAAAGGTTGTCACTGGATAGTGGACGCCATTGCTTTGGCATACCAGCAGCAAGGTCGAACGTGCCCCCTTGGTGTGACTGCCCACTCCACCCGGAGTGTGGCATCCTCTTGGGCTCTAGCGCATGGCGCCTCGCTAACAGACATCTGCAGAGCTGCAGGCTGGGCGACACCTAACACATTCGCCAGATTCTATAATCTCCGAGTGGAGCCAGTGTCCTCTCGTGTACTCGCTTCAACCAGCTAGAACCGGACCCGCTCAGGTGTCTTCGCTTGCTCGCCATTCCACTCCACGGACTGGATACGTGCGATATTCTCCTCAGGTTAGCTTCCCCGAAAGCCCTGAGCTCCTCCAGCACTCCTGACGTCGGCGCCAGTGTCTATTGCCTGCGCGTCGGCTAGGTGCCTCCCGTGTGCATGGTCCCTCCTCTGAGCGACCCCCACATGTGTATTTCCACTGTAAGCCTCTTTGAGCATGTGTCTTTCCCTTGGCAAGCCACCTTGCCACCCCTGGGGTTGAAATATTCCACCTGCGCCTGGACACCCCAGTGTTCTCCATATGTCTCCTTCGGGTCTTATGTGTATTCTCTAAGTCCGCCCCTCTGGGTTGGCAGTAATTGCATATTTCCCCTAAACTTTGGGATATGCTCCCCAGTGTACCTTGGTATTCCTGTGCTAAATAGGAGTCCTTCGTCCGTGCCAGTCTCACGACAGGGATCTCAGATTTACGCAGGGCACTGGAAGACAGCTGAGAAGGTGGCGTGATTGGTAACCCCATTCGTCGTCATCCGACGTAACTCGGAGTGACAACGAAAGGGAACGTCTCGGTTACGTATGTAACCCTCGTTCCCTGAGTAGGGAACGGAGACGTTACGTCTTCCTGCCACTTTCCGCTGTACCGCGGGGATCGCCTCAGCTCAGTCTTGGCTCCTCAGCGAAGAAACATATCTGCCTGTTGCCGGCGTCCTCCTTTTATACCCACGAGGTAAGGCGGTATACGCTATGCAAATTCCGCAGACCCATGGCATTTCTTTGCCATTGGCTCGTTTTGTAATACTCGAAGTCGATAGGTGTTCTAAGCGAAACCCCATTCATCGTCATCCGACGTAACGTCTCCGTTCCCTACTCAGGGAACGAGGGTTACATACGTAACCGAGACGTTTTTTTATGGCAAAAAGGGGTTTGTGAGATCGGATGTATTTTTTACTACAATAGGGTGGTTGTGTATACACACTGCGGACATATTATTATTTTCAAAAACAATATATAAGTGAATTTTGCATAATAGGTCCCCTAAAATAATTGTTTTCTATTGCTTTCTATATTTTAAAATTAAATTTTAGTCCTGTGATCTAAAGCTAATCTAAAAAAATTACACTAACGGCCTTTTGAATGGTAGTGTAAGTCTATGGGAAGTTTTGCCCATTTTATCATCCGCCTGGTTAAAAAATTGAAGTCTGATCAAATGTAATGGCACATCGTTGAGGTATCATTCACGTTCACAGCACAAATGGTGTAAAACTAGTTAGTTACATGAAACGTTAATACTTAGGGACAGATTTACTAACAGCTTGCGCCAGCACAAACCCTTTTTTGCCATTAAAAAAACAAGTTATTAAAAATTAGCACTGAAAAGGCGTGCACACATTTATTTTTGCGGCTGACCTTTTTGCATATGCGTTTGTAGGAGTTTCCCTTTCAGATGCAATTTTTTTGAGATTTTTAAGGTGATTTACTAAGGTTTGCTCTTGTCAATTTACTGGTATTTGCGGCATTATTTAACAGCCCCCCCAAAAAGCGGGTCTTAAACGTTAATTTGCCCTGTTTACTAAATCTGTCCCTTAGCGTTAGAGGTTTGTTACAATCCCTAAGCCTTAATATTAGGAACAGTAGTTGTGATGCTTGCCTTAGCAAACACCAAAAAAACTAAAAATGTCTGCAGTATCTGGGTCTTGGGGGTCAATTCTCTGGGGTTTAAAGGCTATTACAGCGTGTCATGAATGCACTTCATCAGGGTTTGACCCTCTATTGTATTTCTGACCTTTAGATCATGTGGAAGCAGCTGCTCTTTTCACAGCTCTTAAAACCCATCGGGCCCCGGGGACATGACAGCGTACAGACACAATACGCTGCGCTTTATGTGTGCGAGAAACACACAGAGACAGACTGAGTGTGTGTGGTGCTGTTTCTGTGTGTATCAGTGTTCCCTCGCTCTGTAATCACTTCACTGATATTTGCCATCAGTGACTAAACAGAGAGAGCACAGCCAAGCTCATAATCCCATTACGTCTCTCTCACTGTCACTATCAGGCTACCAGATTATACGTGGCCTGGGGAACGAGGGGCTACAATCTGGCAACCCAGTGACTGTTTATTCACTATCAATCACAGAGCCAACAGTTCCAACCCCTTACTTTCTCAAGACAAGTGTATAGACACTCCAGAACAAGAGTCCTGTGAAAATCCTCTTCAGCGAATTGAGTGCATCAGGGTTAGATTAATTCAGGACTGTGAGTCCTCGTCTAACCCTGAATCAGAGAGATAGTTAAAGGGTTAAGAGTACTAATGTAACACTCTAGTAGAAGGATTCAGATTTATCTTTGTCCAATAAATCTCCCAAGCAACAAAAACCCAACATAACCCCAAATGCATAATTGAACTGAAAAAAATGAAACGACAGTGTCATTTATTTAAAGTGCATTTTATACCGGCCTTATATAAAATCGTGGTTTCCGGTTTAAAGCTGTTTTGTACAGTTAGTCTAAAAACGAATAACACTCATCATAGAAAAACGTTTAAAGAAACAGTTGATGTGCAGCTAGCTTTTTTCACAACATAAGAGAAATTATGATGCATATTTTAAAAAGACATCACAATAAATGTTGTTATTTCAAAGTTAAGTGAACTTAAATGAATAAAAATTAATAAAATTAATAAACTAAATTAATAAAATATTGTTTGTTTTATAAGTGAAAATTCTACTTAGTTTTAAGTAGTTTTAGTTTTTGTTTATGGTGAAACTAAGTAGTAAAAAGCAAAAAAAAAAATATTATATTATATTATATTATATTATATTATATTATATTATATTATATTATATTATAATATATTATATTATTGAGCACCATTAATTACAATTTTGGCACATGTCTATTAGAAAATATATTGATTAAGTATAGTAAATGCTCTTTATAATATTTTTACTTCGTATGAATTTTTTTGTCTTTGGGCAAAGGAAGATTTTTGATTATTATTAAATCCAAATTTAAAGTCTGAACCAAACCTAAAAAATAAAATGTAATTTTAGAAAACCAATATTTGTCTGTAACAAATTAGAGTGTCAAAATTTAAGTTGGTCCAAGTTGTCTTTTTTCTGAGCGTACAAAAGTTTTGTGTGTAATTAATACTTTTATTTAGCAAGGATGCATTCAGTTGATCAAAAGTGACAGTAAAGACAGTTAGGCCTGGTTTCATAGACAAGGCTTAGATTAAGCCAGGATTAGGCCTTCGTTCAATTAGGACATTTAGCTTTTATTAATGTGCCTTAGAAAAAAACATTACTGGTGCGCATCTTAAGATAAAACAATGGCACTGACATATTATAATTTTTTTTTTCAGTTGAAACAGCTCAAACATTCATTTTAGTCTGGGACTAGGATTAAGACTTGTCTGTGAAACTGGGGATAATCTTACAAAATATTTATATTTCAAATAAATACTATTCTTTTGAAAAAATTTATCACGGTTTCCACAAAAATATGAAGCAGCGCAACTGTTTTCTACATTGATAATAGTAAAAAAAAAAACGTTTATTGAGCATCAAATCATCATTAGACTGATTTCTGAAGGATCATGTGACACTGAACACTGGAGTGATGATGCTGAAAATTCATCTTTGATCAGACACATAAATTATATTTTAAAACAGATTCAAATAGAAAACAATTCATTTAAATTATAATATATCACAATATTACTGTGTTTACTGTATTTTTGATCAAATAAATGCTGCCTTGGTGTACATGATATAGATATTTTATATTTCCTTCAAAAACATTAACTTTTGAACGGTTGCAATGCAATTATTTTTTTGTTTTGGCAAAGCAAATAAACAACAAATATAGGCCTCATCTATAATCATGCTGTTTTTCTTCTGAAAGCTTTTGAATACAGTACACAAAATCATTCTACACCGTTAAATACTTATATTTGATATTCAGCAATGGACACTAATAAACTAATCTAAAGGCGAATGTGAGCTAATACAACTCAACCACTAAGACTACTATAGGCATGGCTGTCATTTAAATTCACAATTTTGTAGGCCTACACTCCCCTCGACAAGATCTGCAGGTTTTGAGGTGTCTAAATGAGTATTTTGGATGAGAAGCCAGTGGAAACGCTTTACCTGTATCATTTACAACAGCATCAGAGATATCTGTTTGACTTAATAGAAGCTGTCAACGTGATGCTGAATCTAATGCTCCGGCTCTCAGGTTAAACCTGAGGAGTTTCATCCCTCCACAGATAACACTGCCATCTGCTGGGAAGAGGAAACCCTCAACACGCAGGTGATAGAGGACACGGTGATATAAACAACTCTGATTCGTATATTTCTAGACTGTCACAACTGCAAGTCTCACTGTCTCATATTCACACATGATAAATCCACTAGGACAACACTGCATCTACAGAAGACAGTGATGAATGCAAGACAAGCTCCTCACAATGATCTTTGCTCTGACCCTGAGAGGAATCAAAAACACCTCAAACCATTTCAAAATGACAATCTGTGACAGGCAGGCTATTATAAAACCCGTGGTGATGTTTAACGCTCTGCCTTTTTTTTAAATGTGCCGCAATATGTTTCTCCGTAGCTCATGAACATGTCGATCTGGTTTCAGAGACGAGCTGAGGTCACCTAACACAGCGTGGTTCGTGTACCTGGTGGTCCTGGTCCTGCTGCCCGCGTCTTGTTGCTCACGGATGAGGACTGACAGCTGATTCCTGAGAGACGTGTCTTTCCCATGAGCCTGTTTAATGAACGGATGCTCCAGAAGATGCATCACTGATGGACGCGTCTCAAAATCTTTGATCAAACACCTGCAGATACAGAATGAGAGGAGACATAATATGTGAAAAGAGAAAAGACTAACAGAAAGAAAGAGAGCAGAGGAACAAGCAAACATAGAGCGTCCCATACAAATGAACATGAAAAATGAGTAATACAGGATAAAAAGATCCTGTAAAATCCTCCAGGAAGGTAAGGCATGTCACCTGTACATCTTCATACAGCTCCAGTCTCTGATACGCCTCACAGAAAGCTCTCTGAGGTCTGAACATCTGACCGGTCTCGCTCTCTCATCACCATAGTGTTCAGTGCAAACATTCTTATCATGTGTGATGTGTCTTCAGGCTGGTCTCTGTTGTTCTGGACTGCACACTGGCCTGTCAACCATGGCTTATGGCATGATTATTTGATTTCTTATGATCTTTCGAACAGGATTTATTTCATTTGTAGCTGTACTTTGTGAAAAAAGTGTTCTTAATTGTATTGAATGTGCACTTATAGTGTAAATCAAATATTAAAAGCATATTTTTCAAAAACTGTAGCCTACTTGTAAATAATATGATATTAAATTAAAGGCCACTTTCATAAGTGTACATGACTTTTAAGACTTTTATTAAAATTAATACAAGTTAAACACTTGTCATTTATTCCAAGTGTTTTGGGGTATATGATAGGGTTTGGTGAAAAACAAACAGAAATGTTATGTTTTATTTAACAAAAATCCTGAGGTCATGAGACTCTATTAGATCCCCAGTTCACTCCGACTTGACCAGAGAAACACAAAGTTGTGAGAAATCAAGATAAAACTTTACATGTTAATTTAGCTGAATTTCGTTTTGCAAAATGTCTATTCCCATATTCTTCTAAAAGAATGCCTTTCTCCTTATCTGTCCAGTTTGGATTTCTTTTCTTGCTTTCCAGTGTCAGTGTAAATCTCAGTGTCCTGCTTTACTCAGACTGAAACTGCTGCTGGGCTGAGACCAGCTCTTGTAGATTGGGTCCAGGGGTCTGTCATTAGCACACGGCATGAGCGATGCTCTGATAGCAGAGGAGAAGACATTCAGCTGCACAATTACACACGCATTCATAACAGTGTGCGGTTATACACACAGGCAGACAACAAACAGCTGGCACCTTGAGATAACACAATGTGCACTTACTGTAGCACCACACACACACACACACACACATACACACTGACAGTAGTTGCAAAGTTACTCAACAGAATGTTCAAAAGGGACCATCAAAATAAAGTGTTACCAAAAAGTCTGTTTCAGAGTTTGAGATAAGGTTCCTCTGAACCCCTCCTCCTCCCCCAGCTCCACCTGTCTAGATCTGCAACAGGATTTATGTATGTCTATTCATGCAGCAGCATATCTTACATGCTCACAGCAGCATGTTTGTGTATCTACTGGCAGTAGCAAGTCCATACAGGGTGCATAGCAGATCTAGTCCTCCAATATCAAACACGTTAACATTAGCTATGTTTCCATCCAAAGTTGCTCATTTAACCTATGCGCAAAATTGGAATATTGCATAAAAAATTGCAAATAAACCACCCTTTCCATACCATGTGTTCAAGAGTAGAAAATCACAACTTTCTGTTAAATTTGTAAACCTTCTGTAAATTGTGAAATATCTGTAATAAAAATGGAAGTTGCTGGAAGAAACTGTGGCTTTTTTCTCCTACATCATAAATGACTTGCATCTCAGAGCACACGGACGAAACACATTTAGATGCCTGGTGTTCGAGAACGCAATCATGTGAGACGCTACTGTCATTTTGATGACATACTTTAGCTCAGGCATTCAAGAATGATCAAACCAACATTTGAGAGGCTCTGCAATGATCCCGGGTTAGTACAATTATCCAATCACATCCACTGTTGAGGAAAAGTCACGTGCGTTTTTATTAATCACATCCACTGTTGAGGAAAAGTCACGTGAGTTTTTATTAATCACATCCACTGTTGTGGAAAAGTCACGTGAGTTTTTATTAATCACATCCACTGTTGAGGAAAAGTCATGTGAGTTTTTATTAATCACATCAACTGTTGAGGAAAATTCACGTTAGCTTTTATTAATCACATCTACTGTTGAGGAAAAGTCACGTGATTTTTATTAATCACATCCACTGTTGAGGAAAAGTCACCTGAGTTTTTATTAATCACATCAACTGTTGAGGAAAAGTCACGTTAGTTTTTATTAATCACATCTACTGTTTAGGAAAAGTCACGTGAGTTTTTATTGCTGCACATTGAGGGATTTCTTATGTGTTTCAAACGTAGTTCATGTGCATGTCGATTTATCGGGTAAAATTCGGTCTTTTATGCACAATTATATAATTTATGCACATCTTGGTGTTTCCATCCAGCATTTTTTTATGAGATATCCCAAAATGCGCATAAAAATGGGCGGATGGAAACGTACTCGGTTACCTAACATAACCTCGGTTCTCTCTAGAAGAGGGAACGAGTATTGCGTAAGTATAGCTTAAGCTATGGGAAAGATTAATCTTTTCGAGATATTGAAGCCAAAAAATTATCCTTAATTTTTTTATCCATTGTCAACGCAGTGCAGCAGCTAGCAGACCTAGAGGAGGATGTCTAGCGTGCTCATAGGCTGCCCTGCGGGAACTGCAGCAGCCTATCACTGAACCCGACGTGACGTCACATCCAATGAAGGCGCTTTGCGAAGCGAAGAACGCTCGTGGCACAAGCATAGCAGGTTACGCAATACTCGTTCCCTCTTCTAGAGAGAACCGAGGTTACGTTAGGTAACCGAGTACATTCTCTTACGAGAGGTTCTCTCGTATTGCGGAAGTATAGCTTACGCTACGGGAACCCCTCGTCAACGCCGTGCGCGCTAGCATCCACTTATGAGTCCCAGAATTTTGGGGATCCCAGATCAGCGGGAATTAGCGCATGTATATATAAGCGCACGTATATAAGCACTCACAGGGAATACAGAGCGGCGACGCCGGTCAATGTATAGGCATATAGCACATAACCTGATACAGTGCAGCTCAACCAGAAGAGCTAGTCATATGAGAGTAGTTTGCGCATGATAGTATCTGGGCAGAACTGACCTCTCACTAAACTGACAGTAGTTTCGCCTGTAGGGCGGGAACTTCCAGATTATAGAATCTGACAAAGGTGGAAGGGGAAGCCCATGCCGCCGCCACACATATGTCATGAATGGAAATTCCACTGGACCATGCCCAAGAAGAGGCCACGCCTCTGGTGGAATGAGCCCTGACGCCCTGGGGGCATTGCAGACCTTTTGCTGTATAGGCAGCTGCAATCACGTCTATTATCCATCTGGATAGACTCTGTTTCGAGGCGGCAAGACTCTTGGTGCGCCCACCAATGAAACAAAAAGCTGAAAGCTGAAACCTGAAAGGGGCGGAGCGCATAATGTAAGCTCTCAGCGCCCTGACCGGGCAGAGGAGTATAACATCACTCTCACTATCGGACGCTGGCAGAGCCGATAGCGAAATGACCTGTGCTCTGAACGGAGTGCCAATCACTTTAGGAACATAGCCATGTCTAGGTTTGAGGATGACTTTTGAGTCATTCGGGCCAAACTCAAGACACGCGGCGCTAACAGACAGTGCGTGTAAGTCCCCCACACGTTTGACTGACGACAGAGCGATCAGAAAAACGGTTTAAGTGATAAGTACTTTAGATCCGCAGAGTCTAAAGGTTCAAAGGGGTATGCCTTCAGGGCCTCGAGGACCAAAGAAAGATCCCACATGGGAACTGAAGGGGGGGCGCGGAGGAATCATCCTTCTGGCTCCTCTGAGGAGGCGGATGATGAGCTCGTTCCTGCCTATTGACTGGCCGTGCGTTGATTCTGAGAATGCTGCGACGGCTGCCACATAGACTTTGAGCGTGGAAGGGGACCTTCCCTTTTCCAACAGCTCTTGAAGGAAACTGAGCAACCGCGAAACCCCACACTCCCGTGGGTCCAGATTTTTGTCAGGGCACCATTTAGAGAACACAGACCATTTGAACGCATAGAGCCTTCTGGTAGAAGGAGTTCTAGACTGCGTGATAGTGTTCATTACTGCGTCTGGCAGGGCAACGGGTAACCGTTGGTCAACCATACGTGCAGAGACCAGCGCTCTGGATGGGGATGCCAGATCGAGCCGCGAGCTTGCGAGAGGAGATATGCTCTCACCGGAATAGGCCACGGGGCTGTATGTGACAGCCACGTCGGCTCCGGGAACCAAGTCTGGTTCTCCCAACGCGGGGCTATGAGGAGCACTGATTGGCGCGTTTCCCTGATTCTCTTGATTACCTGTGGTAACAGAGAGACCGGAGGGAATGCATATAGTGGCCGGCTGGGCCAGGTTTGGGCCAGCGCGTCCTGGTTATTTGAAAAGAACTTTGGGCAGTGAGTGTTGTCTTGTGACGTAAATAGGTCGACTTCCGCTTTGCCAAAAAGGCGCCATAGCAACTGGACTGTTTGGGGGTGCAGGGACCATTCCCCAGGGGGAACATTGTCCCTGGACAGTCTGTCTGGGCCGTCGTTCAGGTGGCCTGGCACGTGCGCAGCTCTCAGTGAGCGCAGATGGTGCTGAGACCAAACGAGGAGGCGTTCTGCCAGATTGCAGAGGTTTCTGGATCTGACACCGCCCTGACGGTTCACATAGGACACTACAGACATGTTGTCCGAGCGGACTAGAACATGGTGGTCCCGTATTAATTGGAGGAAACGCTTCAGCGCATTCTCGACCGCTATCATTTCCAGACAGTTTATATGGAGGAGTTTTTCCCGGTCTGACCATAGGCCAGAGACTGGTCTGCCTTCGAAGAGCGCGCCCCAACCCGAGTTGGACGCATCTTTCGAGATGACCTTCCGGTATGAGACAGTCCCCATACTCACTCCCCACTGGTACCAGTCGGCTGCTAACCGGGGCTGCAGAGCTGTAAGGCAGCTCTGAGTCACTCTGATCGGGGCGCAGCCTGACTTCCAGGCTTGGTGAGACACACGAGCGGCCAGCCAGCGTTGTAGTGGGCGCATGCATAGCAAACCCAGCTGAAGTACCACAGAGGCTGAAGCCATGTAGCCCAGCATCCTCTGGAATGTCTTCAGAGGTGCGGTGCTGTTCTTCTGGAAAGACGCGGCCAGTGTTGACAAGCTGGCCGTCATAACCACGGAGTCCAGTTCTATTCCTAAAAAGGAAATTGACTGACTGGGCACTAATGAGCTCTTGGTCCAGTTGACCGTGAGACCCAGGCTTTCCAGGTGACTGAGGAGCACAGCTCTGTGAGGCAGTATTTCTGTCTCTGATTGTGCTAGAACCAGCCAATCGTCCAGATAGTTCAGAATTCGCATGCCCTGGTTTCTCAAGGGGGCGAGTGCCCCCTCCATGCACTTCGTGAATGTACAGGGTGCTAAGGACAGACCGAACGGCAGGACAGTGTATTGATAAACCTGACCGTCGAAGGCGAATCTCAAGAATGGCCTGTGACGGGGTATTATCTGAATCTGAAAATAGGCATCCTTTAGATCGAGAGATATAAACCAGTCTCCTGGGCGAACGTGCGCGAGGAGTCGTCTGGTTGTAATCATTTTGAAAGGTCTTCTCATAATAGCTTTGTTCAAATGTCTCAGATCTAGTATGGGTCTGAGGCCCCCGTCCTTCTTGGGCACGAGAAAATAACGGCTGTAAAAGCCTGACTCGCTCAGAGAAGGCGGTACCAGTTCTATGGCCCTTTTGCACAGCAGCTTTTCTATTTCTGAACGAAGTAGATGTGCTACTTCTGCATTCACTGTCGTCGCGGTCCGTGTTCGAAAGCGAGGGGGACGGCGAGCGAACATTAACGCATAGCCCTGCTTTATTGTGCTTAGCACCCATTCTGATACCTCTGGAATCACTTCCCATGCTTTTATATGTGCAGCTAGGGACAGAATGGCCTCCAGGTTCTGATCGCAGATATATAGCGTCCCGATCGCTTTGAATGGGGAGCGCTTTATTATCACTTTGTGATGCGGGAGAGGCGCCATGGGCGGCTTGTATGTTAGTAAGCGTGGGCGCTCGTGAGCGGGCACGGGACTTACATTCATAACTTGACCGATATGAGGCTGCACTTTGTGACGCGCATTTAACGCCGTGGGCGAAGTGCATGTAGTAAGCGTGAGCGCTTGCAAGCGGGCACGAGACTTACGTTCATATTCTGACTCATATAAGGCTGCACTTCGCGGTGCGCGCGCGGCGCTGTGTGCGAAGTGCTTGTTGTAGCTTGATTGATATGAGTCTGCACTTTGTGATGCGCGTGACTTGGCCGTGTAATAGAGCGAGCAGATAGTAGATGTGGGCACGGACACGTGGGCAATCGAGTGGCATTTGCCAGCTTTATGAGAGTGGGCTCTCTGGGTGACACGGGAAATGCCGTGTTTGTGTGTAGGGGTGAGCACTGTGGCGTGGGCACTTTTTCTACACTTAAAACACCACCGGCGTGAGCCGGATAACCAGACATTATGCTCTTTCTGAGATTTCTCTGGTTCATCGTAAAAACGGTGGTTGTGTGCAGGCGAGCGAGTTGTGTTACCGACTCGTTGGCTGCTAAATGACTCACTGCAGTAGCCTGAGTTTTAAGGACCGTGTGATAGAGCGCCGGAAATACGGCAGCTCGCTGAGGAGAGCCGCAGCTGCGAGAGTCGGGAACGAACACGGGTCTCTGGCGCGAAGCTGTGGGTTTCGCCACTGAGCCACAGGGGGGAAATGACATCAGCTTCAGTTAGCGCGAGCAGATAAAGAGAGGGTCATCACTGTTTCTGTGTGTCGGCGTTTGTTTGCAGGCGTGCGTGTTATATAACAGGCTCATACTGCAATTTTGACATTACCAACCGCTCGAATTAAGAGGAGCTGAGAAATGTTTGAGAAATGGGGGATAGTCTGGCCTCGGCGGGACTAAAACACACTCTTTCCTCATTTCGCCGGTGACGCATGCGCACGAGGCATGCGGGAGGGCGTGTTCGCTTTCTGTACGTCGGAAAACTGACCGCAATCTCAGAGAAGAGAGCTGCATAAAATGTTTATACGCTGCGAGAGCCGGGATCGAACACGGGTCTCTGGCGCGAAAGCTATGGAAAGAGCGCCGGAAATACGGCAGCTCGCTGAGGAGAGCCGCAGCTGCGAGAGCCGGGAACGAACACGGGTCTCTGGCGCGAAGCTGTGGCTTTCGCCACTGAGCCACACCTGGGAAAAGACATCAGCTTCAGTTAGAGCGAGCAGATAAAGAGAGCGTCATCACAGTTTCTGTGTGTCGGCGTTTGTTTGCAGGCTAGCGTGTTATATAACAGGCTCATGCTGCAATATTGACATTACCAGCCGCTCGAATTAAGAGGAGCTGAGAAATGTTTGAGAAATGGGGGATAGTCCGGCCTCGGCGGGACTAACACACTCTTATCTCATTTTGCCGGTGCCGCATGAGGGATGGGGTAGCTTTCTTGTAACGTAAAGAAAGCTAGCCGCGGTTAGAACAGCTGTCAGTGGCGCATCCTCATCCATATCAAGCGCCTCGTCCCCTGAGGCGGCGGCAGCGCGGGCGGGAGCCGGCGGCTGCGCGTCCGGGAGGGCGGGCGGAGAAGGAGAGATAGACGCTCGAGGGAGAGTCCGGCGAGCGCGTTGCGGTGGCCACCGGCTCCAGCGGTCTTTGAGAACAGCGCTTCTTTGCGCGGTCCTGCAAAGGGTGGAGTGACAGCTTGAGGGTTGAACACTTCGAGCCGAGCCCGCAGGGTCGACATCGGAAGTGCGTCGCTGAGCTCACAAACCCCCGAGAGGGCAAGAGCTGCGTGTTCCTGGCCCAGGCAGAGAGCGCAGATCACATGGTGGTCTCCGTCGCTGAGCGGGGCTCTGCACGAGCCGCAGGAAGAGCGAGGCATCTTGAAAAAGACACTTGCTGCTCTTTTAGACAGTAAGTTTTGCAAGAAAGGATATGTTGCCGGATAGCGTAGCCCGACGGATGGCTGAAGGTGGTGAAGACGGCCGGCTTCTTCAGGCGCTGTCCTAAGCTGGTTTGTCGCTTTCTCGACGGCGGCGGCTTCTCTCTAGATCCAGTGATGCAAGAGCTTCGCTGAAGAGATGAAAAATCAGAGAATCAGCCTACGAACCCTGCTTATATACGCTAAGCCACGCCCATATTGGCGGGCTTTGACGCTGTGAAGGCGCTTCGGACGTGACGTCACGTTGGGTTCAGTGATAGGCTGCTGCAGTTCCCGCAGGGCAGCCTATGAGCACGCTAGACAGCCTGCTCTAGGTCTGCTAGCTGCTGCACTGCGTAGACAATTGATACAAAAATTAAGGATAATTTTTTGGCTTCAATATCTCGAAAAGATGAATCTTTCCCGTAGCGTAAGCTATACTTACGCAATACGAGAGAACCTCTCCTAAGAGAACATAACTTTTGTCATATGAATTAGCATGTTGAAACTATTCAGAGAGTTGTGATAATTGAACTGTCGATCACAACTAATTACATTAAATTAAAATATAGTTTATTACAGTATATTTTTTATTACAGCAAACATAACATTTCAGGGTTACACTTTATTTTAAGGCTTCATTGGTGTAATTATACTTTTAAGAACTGAGTAATATTAATTAACAACATGTACTTCCTATAGTATACTAAAGTAATATACTATACTATGATATAAACCATGCGGTTCCCATTCCCAAAGTTTTTATCCTCGATGCCCCCCTCCTTACATAAAAAATAACCTGAGGAAATATAGAGACTGTCAGGAAAACATTTTAAACTTCCACAGGTATACTACAGTAATGAATACAGTATATACATTATACCTGTGAAAGGCCTTCAAAACCTTTCAAAACGGATGTTCCCCTGGGATAACCTGCGGTTAAGTGCCTGGCTCAAGGGCACACTGGTGATAGTTAATGGTTCAACCATTGTGGTCCCAGAAAGAACATCCAACCTTGAGTTTTAACCACAACACCAAACCTTCCATTTGTGTGGCAAATTGTACACATAGAGTAGACACTCATGAGCACTTAAAGAGCAGTCAGGATAAAATCCCACTAGCACACAGATACATGCACAAACACACTTTATGAATATGACTCCGTCTGTGCTTTTAATTCATCAGGAGCGGCCAGCAGACCCGGCCGCCACACTGACAAATGAACAACTAACACAAATAAATGAGTCAATTAGCATTCACAGCCATCCTGCTGTGCACACAGCATCCCTCTCTCTGATGTTTTCATTCTCAATAATGAAATAATAATCATTGCTCTTATACGCACAGAGCTGGGCCTCTTTTATTTACAGTCTCTCTGACAGGAATTAGACCGTATATCTGAGCAGCGCTTGTGGGAAGTTCTCACTGCATGTTTTGCTCATACAGAAATAGCCAGCATTTGCTTTGTCAAATGAAATTACGGCTGAGCCTAGAGACAGAATAGAGGTAAAGCACCACAAAATGTATTTAGAATATCAGAATGTCATTGCATTAGATATCAAAAATATCAAGAGTCATTTGATAATGCTAATTTGATCATATAAAGATAATACTAAAACAAAACATTTTACACAAAAAAGCTGTCAGTATCACTCCGATCACATCTAGTCTTTCTGTGCTTTTTGTGTCAGATCTTGGTTTGGTTGTTCGTTTGGTCTTGCATGTTGTCCTCCTCCTGTTCAATCTGTTGTGGCTCCTCCTCCTCGTTTGCTCATTCATCTTCTTGTTTCGCTGATTATTTGTCACCTCCTGCCCTTTATATTCCCTTTGTTGATCTTGTTCTGGTTTGTTATGCGTGTATTCTCCTGTCTCTTGCTCTGTCAGTTGACTAGCACTATTTTCTGGTAGCTCTAGCACTAAATCTGCATTGTACCTTTTATTCAAACAGTTCACATAAATGTAACCGTTCATTAAAGTAAACAATTGAAAATGGGGGAAAATCTTATTGTCAAATTTTGTTGTCTAATACACACTGGCCACAATTAACGGCACCCTTTTATTCTTTTGCCAAGATAAGTGCTCTTGAGTCTTCTTCTATAATGCCTGATGAGTTTAGAGAACATCTGACAAGAGATCAGAAATCATTCCTCTATACAGTTCAGATTCACAGATCCATGTTGATACACTCTCCTCTTCAGTTTTCTACAGGATTCAGGTCAGGGGACTAAGATAGTCGTGGAGGAAGCTTAATGTTGTGCTCAGTGACTTATTTTTGTGTTGATTTTGATGTTTGTTTTGGATCATTGATGAAAGATCTAACCACGGCCCATTATAAGATTTCTAGCAGAGACTGTCATATTTAGATTTGTATCTGTTGGTATTTTAAATGGCATCTGACATAATAGGTCAGTGATTTGGGTCTTAAAGTGACAGCAGCCTAAAATACCTGCTGCCAAATTGTGAGATAACATTAAAAACATCTATATGGCAGTATTCCCCCATGGTATCGATGTCTGAATTGTGGCCAGTGAAAATGCTGAGTGGCTAGTAACTTTGGAAAACAACTAGCCACAGTGACTGGTGCGCAAAAAAGTTAATTTCAAGCCCTGTATATTGTTTTGAAACCCTGGCAAACACAAATCTAGTGTTTCCTAATTTTTTCAAATAATATTTCACTTATTTGCACACTTGAATTATCAATAACCTTAATTGATATTTTAAGTATACTGAAGTTACATTTTTGATATAGTACAATTTTATTTTTATTTTTTAGGCAGATAAATACATATTAAATGTCTGCACTTATCTTTCTTGGTGCTGACTAATGACTAGTCTGACAACTGCTGGCTAGAATAAATAATAAAACTGGTTCATCAATCAGTACTTTTTACATTTAATACTTAAAAATCAAGTACTTTTGTACTTTTATTAAAAAAAAGATTGAAAATGAGTCCTTATACCTTTACTGGATAAATATTTAATTAGGGTATCTGTACTTTTACTCAAGTACTGGATTTGTGTACTTTGTCCACCACTGTTTGACCAAGGAAACAATAAAACCCAATACTAGTGAGAAAACACATCAGAGTGAGAGATTCCTCTGTACAGGGACAGAATGATAAAGCTGTTGTACTCACTGAGCAATGAAGTGGCTAAAACTCCTGCACCAGTGCTCAGGGTGGCGTAGGGTAGGCGATGGGTTCCTGCAGATAAAACACACAAAGGCACAACGGGCTTGAGTGAGATAGGAGCAAACGTACTGGACTGACCTCCTTTAGTGATGGTAAATAAATTACAAATCTAAAGGGACAACTGTGTTTGTTCAGAACAAATGCCTGTTCGCATTCATCTCCTTACAGAAAGAAAACACAAACACAACATTCAGGTAAAACCCTGTGCCAAAGAACAGCTATTCAAAACAGATTCTCTTGTGTAAAAGGCTAGAAATCAAATACTTTTACCTCTCTACAGTCCTGCACTAAAATCAATATGTTCTTTCAACTTTTCTTTATGCCGTCACTATCCAAAAATCTCCCAGAACTTTCAAACAATAATTGCAGATTTCAGGTTATAAATGCAGCATATTGTTGCTATGTGTTATTATTCTGACAATGTTTGGTTTAGCACTGGAGGCAGTGTTATTTTAGTATCATTGATATACTATTGGTTGTTTTTTTTAATATCTGGAATAGGATTTTAATTTAATATTTTCTGTTTTCTTTTTAATTTTAGCTCGTTTTAATAATCATGTTGTTTTTATTGGTTAATTTTTTTAACATGCCTATGTTTTTATTAAGTTTTAGTTCCCTTTCAAGGGAACTCGAGCTGCGTCAAAATGTGGGAACGCCCCTGCGTTGTGCGTCATGAAGCACGTATGGAATCAGTCTAATTGAGAGACGGAACGTCATAGGCGGGTGACGTCATCGACCAGGAAACTATAAAGCACCCCCAAAACACAAGCGCGACAGCTTCTATGCCTTCAGTAAGCGCTATATGTGGATCTGTCTCAAGTGTTTTTGTCTGTCACTAAGCAGGAGTTTCACTTTTTCAAAAAACTATATATATATATATATGATGTTATATTGAGAGACAATGGCGAGCGAACAACAATTTAAGAAGTGTGTTCCTCCCTGCTCGCGCTATTTAACGGGCGGGGATACACACAGCTTATGTGTTGTTTGTTTGGGAGTGCAGCATGCCCAGTCAGCTCTCGAGGGGGCTGATTGTGAGCATTGCGAGCGTTTGCCTCTTAGAACGCTCCGCTCCCGCCGATCACTCTTTGAGGAGAGTGGTTCGGTTCGCGTTCCCCGCGGATCGGGTCCCGCTTATGCCGAGGCTGAGCGGCGACGTCATTCGTGGGGATCGCAGATGGATCTAACAGCGGGGCTTGAGACGGGCTCTGCCCTATCTCAGCCCTTACCTGTTAGATCCAGTGCCTCAGTCTCGGGTTCGGAAGCACGCTCTGCGGTTTCTTCCCCCCGAACTGAGGCCCCAGTACTGCAACTATCCAGTTCTGAGGATCTGGATGTTGTTAGTCTGGATGCGGGAGATGTCGATGATTCGCCATCTCGCTCTCCCGAAAGTGAGGAGCTTATGGAGGTGCTCACTCGTGCTGTTTCTAAGTTAAGCATCGAGTGGCCAGCTGTTAGGCAGGAGTCTAGAGAAAAATCTAAATTAGATGAAAGATTTTTGCCTTCCCATTCTCAACCTCCACGCCGGTGCTTGCCCTTCTTCCCTGATCTCCACACAGAGGTTTCGAGATCGTGGAAAAAGCCGGTCTCTTATCGTGTTTTTAGCCCTCAAACGTCCACTTATTCAAACATTGTGGGGGCAAAATCTCATGGTTATGGGGCGATGCCCAAAGCAGAAGAGGCGCTTGCTAGTCACCTTTCTGCTGAAGCTGCATCTTCTTTTAAAGCACCACTTTTACCCTCTAAGCCTCTTAGAAGTACATCAGCTTTAGTGGGAAGGCGTATTCGGCGGCCGGTCAAGCCTCGGCATGCCTGCACACGATGTCCATCTTGCAGGCATACCAGGCTGACTTATTAAAGGATGTGAGTGACACTCAAGAGGTCAGCACTGACGTAGTTCGCGAACTGCGTCAGGCTGCAGATTTATCTCTGCACGCCACCAAGGAGTCGGCCAAGCTAATGGGCCGTACTATGGCAGCCCTGGTGGCCGCAGAGAGGCATCTATGGTTAAATCTCTCTGGCATGAAAGAAAAAGACAAAGCTTTTCTTTTGGACGCTCCGCTCTCTCCTCATGGTCTTTTTGGTGATTCTGTCAATACTGTCATAGATAGATTTCAGGAATAGAAGAAACAGTCGGCAGCGTTTCAGAAATTTATGCCTCTTAAAATTCATGTCCTCGGTACTGCTGGGCGGGAGCAGTCCAGGCCGTCAGTCAGCTCCTCACATAGGGCGCAACAGAAGCAGAGTGTCGCTTCTCGCACTCCCCCTTCCAAACAGTGGGACCAGACGCGGCACTCTCAGCCGAAGTCCTCTGGCAAAACTGATCTGAGGACAGTTATTATGGCCAAGAAGGCTTCGGCAAAGAAGAAGTCCTGAGTCTCAGAGCAGTTAAGCCAGTCGTTCCCTGCCGGTGCGCCGTTACAGGGCGCTGTGTTTGCTGCTCAAGCTACACCAGAGGCCAGTCTCGAGAGACTGGTACCCTTAGTAGTATTTCTGGCAGAGTGGAAAAGCCTTCCAAAAATATCTCAGTGGGTTCTGCACACAGTAAAAAAGGGTTATGCTATCCAATTCTGGTGTCGTCCACCAAAATTCAGAGGGGTTCTGCCCACAGTGGTGGGCCCCGAGCAGGCTCTGGTAATGGAACAAGAGGTGAAAGCGCTCCTTCAAAAGGAGGCTATAGAACGGGTTCCTCCTCCCAGTTTGGGGTCAGGTTTTTACAGCCGATATTTCATCGTTCCAAAGAAGGATGGGGGGTTGCGTCCAATTTTAGATCTGCGCCTGTTGAATCGCTCGGTAGGGAAGCTAAAATTCAAGATGCTCACTATCAAGCAGATCGTGTCACAAATCAGATCCGAGGACTGGTTTGTCACGATAGATCTGAAGGACTCGTACTTCCATATTTCCATCCTTCCACAACACAGGAAGTTCCTGAGGTTCGCCTTCGGGGGCGAGGCGTACCAGTACAAGGTTCTTCCATTTGGCCTAGCTTTATCTCCCCGCACTTTCACGAAATGCATGGATGCAGCTTTAGTGCCCCTGAGGTTTCAGGGCATTCGTATCCTCAATTACATCGACGATTGGTTGATTTTAGCTCAGACAGAGCAGATGGCGGTTCGGCATCGAGATGTCGTTCTCGCTCATATAAGACAGTTGGGGTTGAGGCTGAACGCAAAGAAAAGTGTATTATCTCCTTCTCAGAAGACCACTTTTCTGGGCGTCGTTTGGGATTCGGTCTCGATGCGGGCACGACTTTCTCCGACCCGCATCGCTTCGATTCTTTCAGCTATGAAACAAGTAAAGCTAGGCCAGCTACGCACTGTAAAACAGTTTCAGAGAATGTTGGGTCTGATGGCAGCAGTGTCCAACGTTATACCTTGCGGCCTGTTGTACATGAGACCACTGCAGTGGTGGCTCCGGACCAAGGGATTCTCCCCGAGGGGAAATCCCCTCCGCACGATCAAAGTCACGCGGCGGTGCCTTTGTGCTCTGGTCATGTGGAAAGAAACCTGGTTCCTATCCAAAGGGCCTGTGTTGGGGGCTCTTTGTCGATACGATATTTCACCCCCGTCCAGAGTTGTGGAAACTGTGGGCTTGGCCTCTGAGGGGCCCAGCTCATAGAATCTGGTCTCTCAACTGAGGTTGTTGAGACCATCCTTCACTCCAGAGCTCCGTCCAGGGTTATCCCCCTCCACACTAAAGGTGTATGTGGCGGCACTAGCTGCTTACCATGTCCCTTTCAGTGGAGTTTCTCTTGGGAGACACCCACTTATAACTCGCTTCCTTCGTGGCAATTTGAGACTGAGGCCTGCAGTTTGTATGAGGGTGCCGACTTGGGATTTGGCCATTGTACTAGAGGGCCTTTCTTTGGCCCCCTTTGAACCTATTGAGGAAGTTTCTGAGAAATTTCTCACTTATAAAACTCTTTTTCTGCTTGCAATCTCCTCACTTAAGAGAATCGGAGATTTGCAGGCTCTGTCGGTTGCACCCTCGTGCCTGGAGTTTTCGCCTGGTATGGTTAAGGCTTTTCTATACCCTAGACCAGGTTATGTCCCTAAGGTCCCTACTAATGCTGTTAGACCTACAGTGCTGCAGGCTTTCTATCCTCCTCCTTTTGTGTCATCAGATCAGGAGAAACTTAACCTTCTCTGCCCGGTTAGGGCGTTAGACACTTACGTCCACAGAGCTGCCCTGTGGAGGAAATCAGAACAGTTATTTGTGTGCTTTGGGCCACCCAGGAAAGGGTGTCCCGCTTCTAAACAGAGAATGAGCAAGTGGGTGGTTGAGGCCATCTCACTTGCTTATGAGTCGGCTGGTCAGCCTTCACCTTTGGCTGTACGAGCCCACTCTACTAGGAGTATGGCTGCTTCTAAGGCATTGTTGTCAGGAGTATCGCTAAGTGATGTTTGTGATGCGGCTGGGTGGTCCTCACCGCATACATTTGTTAAGTTCTATGAATTGGACTTAAGTTCCACTCCTGGGGCGCAGGTGCTCTCGTCCTCTGTGCGCTAGTTCCCACATGACGGTCATTTGCTCCTATGGCGATGTGGGTATTGGCGTTCCCACAGCTTGACGCAGCTCGAGTTCCCTTGAAAGGGAACGTCTCGGTTACGTATGTAACCCTAGTTCCCTGATAGGGAACGAGACGCTGCGTCGTTCTGCCATACTCCCAGCATGCCCGTTAGCGCTTCCTTCAGGCCTATCAGAAGCTGTCGCGCTTGTGTTTTGGGGGTGCTTTATAGTTTCCTGGTCGATGACGTCACCCGCCTATGACGTTCCGTCTCTCCATTGGACTGATTCCATACGTGCTTCATGACGCACAACGCAGGGGCGTTCCCACAGCTTGACGCAGCGTCTCGTTCCCTATCAGGGAACTAGGGTTACATACGTAACCGAGACGTTTTTAGTCCTAGTTTATTTAGTTTTAGTTATTTTAATACTTCAGCTTAAACTAAACAAACATGAGAAATATTGCCTTGGCAACTAGCTGACAAAATACATTTAAGTTTTTTATATTTTATTTTATTTCAGTTAATGTTTATTTTATTTAAAGTATTGAAATTTTTTTTTCTTCATGTTTTTAGTTTTAGTTAACGATAATAACCCTGTCAGGAGGTCGATTTGGGGTATAAAATAATAAAATACATCTTTAAACACAACAATGGTGACATGCTTCATGCTGCAATGCATGCTGGGAGCCACCATATTATAAAACTCATGGCTCCCAGCATGCATTGTGGCATGAAGCATGTCACCGTTGTTGAGATTCATATGCTGATTCTTGATGTCGTGTGTGTCTGAAAAAAATCTTACAATGTATTTGAAAATCTAAATTCAGAATGTCTGATCTGTTGCAAGAAATTATTGTTGGTGAATATAACAAATAACTACTTCTGGTCAGGGATAAGATTAGTGAATTATTCTATTTTATGATGCTGAAAACTAGATCACCTGATCACCTTTGTTTCGGGTGCGCTTTGCAAAAAACTCACATAAAAAGCCATGAGTCAAACTGCCCAATAAATGAAACACTGATCACCATAATGGTGACCAAACATTTGTTAATTCTAATTCTAAACCTCTGTTAATTCTCAAAAAGAACTTATGTAGATGAATGACAGAAATATAGTCAATCTGGTTACTAATAAGTGAAGTTGGTAATGCTGTTTGTGGAGTTGTTTAATCATCCTCTGTTGAGATCTTAAGAGATTTAAGGCCGGTTTCACAGACAAGGTTTAAAACTAGTCCCAGACTAAACTTAACTGAAAACAACTTGCACTGACATATCAAACGTCAGTGCCATTGTTTTGTCTTGAGATGTACATCAGTAATGTTTTTTTTTCTAAGCCACGTTTAAAAAAACAACTTAAATGTCATGATTTAAATGTCCTGATTAAGGCCTAATCCTGGCTTAATCGAAGCCCTGTCTGTGAAACTGGGCTTTAATATCTTATTTTATCTTCAGTTGATTTCATCTCAGCTGTTGCTGTAAGTCAGTTGTACTGTAGTTCTTGTGTTTCTCTTTCCTTAAGTGATTCTGCTTGTTACCAGCAGGTGTTCATCACTAATTCTTGATCATCATTTAATTAATTACTTAATTATCTCATTCACTTTAACTCTGATTCAGAGTTACTTTAAAATTCTTTAGAGTGTGACCATATGCACTCTGAGCAGAGTTCATTTAACTCTGGGGATTTTGCTGTGTGAGCCCTACCCAACCTTTTTTTGTACAACTTTTTTCCATATATGTTTGAGTGACAATAATGACTGAAGTATATCAAACCCCACAACCCATCAGCACTTCAGTTTTGAGTTTTTGCTGCAGAGAAGCAGTTAAGCGAGTCTTCAACTTATTCAGTAGAGCGGGTCGTATCTCAGATGAGCTGCTGTATATCAGTGAGGTGGAGTTGTAAGTGTTTAAGTCTTTAAGACACAGACTGTGGGCCAGGGACGCGTCGGCCTGCTGCAGGATGACAAACGAGTGTCTGGCAGGCAACATCTGTCCGCAGAGCTGCCGAGTTATGAGAGCGAATAATCCCTCTGTCAGCTACACTCAAGACAGAGCCATCTATTAACTCATACACACACTTTCACATGCCCATATATTAGCACACACACACACACACACACACACACACACACACACACACACACACACACACACACACACACACACACACACACACACACACACACACACACACACACACACACACTCAGGGACAGTTTTAGGCCATCTAAGAAAACATAATTTTTAAGGGCAGCATGTGTCTTCCTAAACAACATACATTCCATTCTCAGGATATTCTTTGACTTATTGGAGACATTTGTACACTAAAAAGGTATATTCGTTTAAATCCATTCACTTAATCCCTTGTGAGACATAGGTGTGCTTAATTACATTGAGTGCACTCTTGTAGTGTTCTTGAAATCTTAAATGTAATTTGAAAAAATTATGTACTTCCAGATAAAATAATATTAACGAAATAAAAGGACACTTAAGTGTGTTTAAAGAAAGAGTACACTTTCATCACTGTTTCTTAAACTTAAGTACAGTTTTAAAAAGTGCACTTTGTAATGTCAAAAAGTTTTGCTTTAGCACCAATGTATACTTTTTTGTGATTCTTTAAAAAAGTATTATTTATACAACACTTATTTTGATGTATTTACTCACTTGCAAACATTTTTTTTAATTGAGTTTTAATTGTAGTGTTTTTCAAAATTACAAAATTAATACATACAAAGTTAATACATTTTAAATGTACTAAATTGCGACTTCATCATTACAAATGTGTAATTGCAAATATATTTAAATACATATATGGCATCTTATAATTTAGTTTACCATAAATTCCTGTCAGTACATTCAGAAGTAAACTTTAACTAAAGACAACAGAAGAAATTATTAAATGACATATAAAGTCCTACTTATGTGGGTCAAAAAAGCACTCTAAAGTTCAGCTAAATGCTTTTAATATCAATTTAAACTAAAATAAATTTATTTTCCTTACAATTAACATGCAATTAAGTGTCCAAAACATTACATTCAGTTCATTTCGTGCCTTTTCAGACCTGTAGATCGTTTGCTTGTTCCGAGACAGGGACTTCATTTGTTACAATGTTGCATTTTCTTCTTGGTTCCGTTCACTTTCACAAGGCAACGATTCAAACCGTACCAAAATGTGTTCATTCAAGTCACATGTGAGTAAAACTGTCCACTTATTGGTCAGAGTTCACTGTTTACGTTCCTCTGTGTCATCTATCAAAATGGATTGACAAGTTTAATCCGCGTGCTTATTGTGGCTTTATCTGTAGCTGTCGTGAAACATGCAAACACTTATACAAATGTAGCCTTGATTCCTGCTCTGGCTGCTAAATTATATATAATTAAGTATTTAAAATGTATACTGTATATACTGTTCATATAAAAATACATATATACAGTTGTGGTCAGAATTATTGGCACCCTTGGTAAATATGAATCAAAGAAGCCTGTAAAAATAAATCTGCTTTGTTAATCCTTTGTTGATCTTTTATTTTAAAAAAGCACAAAATTCCAACCTTACATTGAAGTAAAATAATTGAAAATGTGTGGGAATAAATAAACATTTTTCTTCAAAACACATTGGCCACAATTATTGGCACTGTTTTATTCAACAACAAAAAAATCTGCCTCCTTTTCCCAAGATAACAGCTCTTCTCCTATAATGCCTGATGAGTTTGGAGATAAGCGACCATTCCTCCATTTAGAATCTCTGTAGATCCTTCAGATTCCCAGATCCATGTTAGTGCTTCTTCTCTTCGGTTCAGCCCACTCATTTTCCATAGGATTCAGATCAGTGAACTGAGATAGTCGTGGCCGAAGCTTCATTTTGTGCTCAGTGACACATTTTTGTGTTGATGTTTATTTTGGATCATTGTCCTGATGGAAGATCCAACCACAGCCCTTTATGAGATTTCTAGCAGAGACTGTCAGGTTTTAATTTTATATCTGTCGGTATTTGATAGAATCCATGATGCCATGTATCTGAACAAGATGTCCAGGACCTCTAGCCGAAAAATATGCCCAGCTCATTAAAGATCCAGCAGTATATTTAACTATGGGCATGGTGTAACGCTGTGGTTGAATCATCAGAGGAAGCAGGATCCACAAGCAGCACACTTTATTAATTAAACTCAAAACTAGACAAACTCAGACTAGGAAAAGAGGACAAGGGAATCAAATAACACACATTACAATAACAAGAACTCACAAAGACTGAACTAAACACAGGGCTTAAATACAAAGGCAAACAAGCTAAACAAGATAACAAGGGGGCGTGGCTAATAAGAAACACCTGGGGAGACTAATAAACAAGAAAAACTACAAAGGACTACAAAACATTGGGTTACACTTTATTTCGATAGTCATTTTAGACATTCTACTTACTATAAGTAACTTTTCAACTTGTCAACTAACTGTAATTAGAGTATTAGTTGACTGTAGTAGACTTTCAGTAGGCTGTTAGGTTATAGTTAGGTTTTAGGGTTCGGGTTAGGAGAACAAGTTGACTTGTAGTTAATAAGTTACCTATAGTCAGTAGAATATATGTTGGGGGACCAACAAAATAAAGTTTTAGCAGATATTAAGCAGACAGTCTATTAATACTCTAATGACAGTTAGTTGACATGTAGCTGCAAAGTTACTTATAGTTAGTTTAATGTCTAAAGTGGACTATCAAAATAAAGTGTTACCAAACATTGTACAGAACAGGAAATAACAAAAGTCCACACAAGACAAGGGGAACACAAGAATGGAATCACAACACATGGGGTAGTTTTCATCCCTGTGTGCACCCAACCCACCAGATGGCCATATGACCATAAAACCCAAAGTCCCATTTGAAGTTCCAGTCTTGTCTGAAAACTGAATATGCTGGAGTTTGTTTTTGAACGAGCGAGGAGATTTTTCTTGAAACCCTCCCGAACAACTTGTGGTGATGTAGGGGCTGTTTGATCAGTTTTTTAGGCTTTCTGACCCCAAGAATCAAGTAATCTCTGCAATACTTCAACTGTGATCCTTGGAGAGTCTCTGGCCACTCAAACTCTCCTCCTCGCCGTGCATTAAGACAATATAGACACCTCTACCAGGCGGTTCATAACATCTTTAGTTGATTGGAACTTCTTAATTGTTGCCCTGATGGTGGAAATGGGAATTTCCAATCCTTTAGCTATTTCTTACATCCACTTTCTATTGTGTGATGCTTAACAATCTTTTGTTGCACATCAGAACTATATTTTGTGGTTTTACTCATTGTAATGGATGATTAAGGGAATTTAGTATTTGTGTTTCTCTGAGAGAGAATGAGTGCCTTGCCTAAATTCATAACGACATCACCGCATAGCCTAACACTTGCGACAACACCGACACGCGGGACTCCTCTAAGAAAATGTTTTTAAAACAGAACGAAAAACTAGGCCTACATCCCACATCAAAATTGATTTGCAAGGTGATCCATTCACAAATTGTCAAGAGTGCTTGTTTTAACAGACGCACGCATATCTTATAGGCTACAGACCCAAGATGAAAACGGCATCGTTGTTCATCAGTATTTTGTTTCCATAGCACATTAACAAAATGTTTAATGACACTAATAACACTAAAAACAATACAATTCAATATTTATAATAATAATAATATAACTAAAAATATATAGACCATTCTTTAGTTCACGAACACAGCACAACTCTGCCATCTATGAAAATCAAAAGCAGCTTCAAACAGGCACACCTGTGCAATAATCATGCTGTCTAATCTGCATCTTTATATGTCACACCTGTGAGGTGGATGGATTATCCCCGGCAAAGGAGAAGTGCTCACTAGCACAGAATTAGACAGATTTGTGAACAATATTTGAGAGAAATAGGCCTTTTGTACATAGAAAAAGTGGATCTTAAATATCTTGGATCTTGGATCTTTGAGTTCAGCTCATGAAAAATGGGGGCAAAAACAAAAGTGTTGCGTTTATAATTTTGTTCAGTATAATTGGTAAAAATAAAAAATAAAAAATAATAATCCTCATTCGATGTGACAAAACAATCCTGTCCAAAGATCATGGAAAAGTCATTAAAAGACACAACAGAACCCTATCTATGGTGGTTATGGACCAGGAACCAGGTGAAATTCCTTTTACTTTTGACCTTGATGAATGAAGCTTCTAAAGTCTGAAGTAATACCATGTTTTTGAGACTGAAGTAATACAATTTTGTAAGAATCCAAACAGATGACAACAAAATAAATGGGCCAACACTGATTTTCCAATAAAAGCTCTGCAACAAGGACAGGAAGAGGAACAGAAATATGATTAAATTCACAATTCATCTCTGTCTGCAGTGTCTTATTGCTTGATGGGCTGTTTTTAGGCAAATATGAATGTGGCCCTCTCGTCTTTTTATTTATATTCCCTCTACTTCTGCTTTGTCACATGTGGTTGCAGGAAGGCAGACGCAGTTAAGGATACATTTCCAACACGAAGGTTTAATGGTAATAATATAAATGATAGCAGGACAGGCAGCAGCACACACTATACACAATGCAGACTGAACTGAACAGACGGAACTTAAATGCAAACAAAGATGACGATGATTAACTGAACACATGTGATACATATGAACTGATAGCGACAATGAAGATGACACGTGACGTGATCACAGGCAGACAAGTCCAATGAAAACAAACTAAACAAAATACAACTGTGACATGCTTCAAGATCTCCTTTTTTTCTCTCAATGACTCTTAATCTAATTTTGGCTTGACCGACGTCTCAAACAGACGTAAAGAGCAGTTTAGGTCGAAGGACTGACACACTACTTAAAAACACATCTTCTCTGTCTTTCATCAGAAATATCACTAAGAACAAAGCATTAGGCATATAAACCAACCCCCGTTAAACACAGTTTTCTTTTTTTTCCACAGTAATCTGTCATTCTGCGCTGCTCTAAGTCACTGGGTGCTTTGATAGATATTCAGACAGGCCGTGTCTCTGAAGAACACATCAAAGGAAAATAACCGACTCCTTCTATGCAAAATATAATGCGTGCCTGCAGCCACACGCTCGCCTTGATGTTGCAGTGCTGTAGAGAGCTGCTTATACATAACAAAGTCAAGGCAACGTCGCTGATGGCGCTCCTATTGTGCTGGGTAAATTCTGCCGTGGTGTTCACCCTCATTGAGTGTTTGTGAGCACACACAAACAGGATGTAAACACGCTTGGTTTATTCTAATCTGGCCGCAGAGCCACTAAACTCTGACTGGGAAACAGTCATGCTGTCAGCCATGTTGCTCACAACATCAGTTTGTTATGCTGTAGATGACAAGCTAGACACAAACAGAGGGAGGGAGGGACGGAGGGATATATTAATATACATAAGTGTGAATCTCATAAAACAGTCAGGAACATGTCTAGGTCATATTTCAACCCAAAAACCAAAAACAAAACCTTTTAGAGAATTATGGAAGCTTGTTTCCGCCACTGAATAAAACATAAAAAAGGTAATTGGGACTTTTTATCTCACAATTTGTACTTTCTTGCAATTATGAGTTTACATTTCGCAATTCTCACTTTTTTTTTTTTTTTTTGCTAATTATAAAGTCAGAATTGCAAGATATAAACTCATCGTTTTTTCACTCAGAATTGGACTTTATAACTCGCAAATGCAAGTTTGTGATATGTATTCAGTTTTCAGTTTTCAAAAAAATCTCAGTTTTCTTGTAGCTAACATTTTGAAAGGGAAAAGACTAAATATAAATGGAATCAGTACATAAAATGCTTCATAGTAAAGATGGACAAGAAACTGCGAGTGTGTATTGCCATCGCGGCTATTTATCTGCTGAGAAATTACAAGAGCCAGTCTGGGTTCACAAAATCATTCAGGCTCATAGTCAGCACGACGAGTACCACCGTACGTAAACAGAAATATATGATAAATGATAGCAAATCCTCAATCTTGCCGCCAACACTTCACTATTCACTTCTATTGGTTGTTGCTCCCTAAAGTCATTCTTCATTTGCATAAAGTTAAACATATCTCATGCCTACATATACTTTTTCCATGTACTATAAATGTTGACTTGCAGTCATCTAATGTCACTGCAGTAGGTAAAATAAGCCTCAGATGGACACACAAACAGGACTCCAACACAAGCTCTGAGGCCGCACCAGTTTCTGATGATATATGGCATGGCAGACATTTTGTCAATACTAATCTGCCACATACAAAAGACTCCACAATTTCTCAACCTCCCAGTGGCCTGGCCATACTGATAAAACTATTTGTAGGCGATTGAAAATGAAGGGAAAGTCCTGCCACCAGCTAAAAACAGAAACTAGACGTAGAATCTTAAAGAGTGATTTACTGCAATTTTTTTTTTTACGTTTCCATACATGCAAATGCTACACTGCCACTGATTTGCCACTGTGGTAAAAATAGACAAAATCGCTAATGTGAATTTCCATGCTGTTGATGTCCAGGTTGTTTTATACTTGTTAGTAATGGTTAAGCTAGTTAAGAGGTATCCTAGTGACTAATGAGGTCTATAATACATGGAGAAAGCTATCCATTAACATTCACATTCATCACAGTGGCAGTTGGCAGGACTCCCGGAGTAAGGAACAGTACACAACAGTATGTAACAGAAGTCAGTTACCTGAGCTGAGAATCTATGTGAGTACCCTTGTGAAAAAGGAGTCCATTTAAGTATTTTTAAGTACTTAAAAGTACTTAAAAATACCCTGTACTTGAGGATAATATAATGTTAATGAAATAGGTCACTTAAATGTACTTAAAGAGAGTATGCTTTCAAGACTATATATTACTTACACTTAAAGCAGCACTATTCAGTTTTTTTTAGCTTAACTGAACAGCTTCGGAGTTATTGGAATGGTTATATGACTCTTTTCGGGTTGAATGGTGGTCGTCTCGTCATCATAACGGACATTGTTACGAAATAATGCGACGTAAATGATACACTTTATTGGTGTCATCTGGCATTTAGTTTCAGGTAAGCCTAACGCGGTAGGCTACTTTATTATTATGAAGTGCAGAGGCTGTGAGTGCAGATACGTTCTGCGTGAGTTGTATTTACGACAGTAACGTTAAATACAAGTACTCTACAGTGACTCTAGGGATCGCTGTTTGACAAAAACAGAAATCCTGCATAGTGCCGCTTTAAAAAAAAACGTTTAAAAAGTGCACTTTGTAATGTCGAATTAAAAGTTTTACTTTAAAGTGCAATTTAAATCATTGTTTTAAATCATTTTTTTAATAATTAAAGAAGTACACTTATTTTAATGTGTTGCTGACTAACATACTAAATGCACATGTATTATAAATTTTAACTTTAAATATAATTTTGAAAAACATTTTAAATGTACTAGATTGCAACTCCATCATTACAAATGTGTAATTGCAGATATATGACACACGTTTCGGTAGAAAAAAATGCTTGTCAGTACATTCACTTATATTTCAAAGACAATAGAGTTGATTATGAAAATACATCTAAAGATGTAGTGGGTCAAAAAAGCACTCTACAGTTCATCTAATTGAATTCATTATGAATTTAAATTGAATTACATTTTCAGGTAACATGCAATTAAGTGTCAAAACTTAATTTCACACTTAAGTATATTCTGTATGTTAAGTAACTAAGTAAGTTTCAGGAACAAGTACTCTTTTTACAAGTATGCTAAACTTCTATGGGTAATCACAGTGAAATTATGTAATGGCAACACTCATTGGCTGATTGCCAATACCAAACCGTTCACTACTGACTCCTGAAGTGTGACGTCAAAGACAGCAGCCAGGGAAAACATAAAATGTTGTTTTTCAGAATAAATGTCTACTTTTGAATAGGAAGCATTTCTGTGTCTTAAACAGTACAGTATGGCGCTAGCACGCTAAGGTCATGGGTTCAATTCGCAGGAAATGCTTGAACTGATCAAATGTAAACCTTGAATGGAATGGAATTTACTTTGGATAAAAGCATCCGGCATAAAATGTATGCATAAAATGTAAATGTAATGATGTCAATGGAGAAAGATGTTTTTCTTAATGGTCTAGGTGTTGTACAGCATCTCTTTGCAGGGGTTAACTGGACCATGCCTACCAGTCAAACCTTAACCCCTCAGTGGGGACACCAGAACACAAGATTCCCATTCTGCGGACAAGTGTCCAAAACACAATAGTATTACGATCTTGGTTTCAAAGTGACTTCTGCATGAGCTGTGCAACAACTCTAATGACAATAGGCCTTTTTTCCCCCCTGCTGAAATATCACTAATGTGACTGAACCTAAAAGATGCAATTGAAATACACATTTCAGCTAATCAAATTAAAATATTCCATGCCTAATCATGAGCCTTTAACTCTGAAGACTAAAAATTTACTGTTTGATGTTATTTTTTAGTGTAATTTTCTTTATTCATTTTCATAATAATTTCATAATGTATTTTGTGAAGTCAGAGTATGTTGGACATGACGCTGAGCAGAGACACATGGAGGGGAGCTGGGAGAGTTATATATTATTCTTTTTTTTTCTTTTTGTGAAGTATGTGAGCAATGCAACGTTCACTGAGCAGAGATGTTCCACCAATGATGAAACTTCAGTTGGTATGTTCTTTACAAGGAAAGCAATGTTTCAACTGATGCAAATGTACCACTAATGTATACACAAAGGGAAAGTGGATTGTACCATGGGTAAGCATGAGGTATACATTCCATTTTAAACATAAGCAACATGTTTTTCTACCTCACAAGGAAGTTGAAAGTCACTCAGTGGTGTATATAAGCTCAATCTTACTGTACCACCCCAGAGAAACATAAAGACATGACAGGGTGAGAGGAAAGAGAAACTGAGGCATGAGGGGGTGAGTAAGGAGACACACAGAGAAACCATTACAGCAGGCATGATGGGGTGAGAAGATAGAGAAATGGGGAACAGAGAATTCTGGAATGAAGACCTCTCATGTACACTTATTCTTCTATGCCTGCTTCTCCCTGCCTGATACATGTATAAAAATAAGAAATCTCTTGGCAAAATATCTGGTGCAGCTTCTGTGATTCAACAATAATGGGGAAAATCATGATTTTCAAATCTACAAACTCTATTAAGTGCAGTGGATTAAAAACAGCACACTTTACACCACAGCCGACTCAGGCTTCAAAGATTTTCAGTAAATATAAATGATTTACCCTTAATTAAAAACCCAGGCATCCTTGTATGTCAGTGAGAAAAACACGTTAGCTTGAGCTCAAATAATCATATTCAGGTTGGAGATTGTGCAGGCTTGTGTATGAGCAGCTACAGTATTCAGTTCCCTCTGATGGCCTTCATCAAGAGTCAAACATCTCGCACTGAAAGACTCTGATCACTCCAAGCCCCCTCGTAATCTCTGCGTCTGAGAGTGGGAACGCCGTCCCGGACAGATGACATGTTAACAGAATCATTTCACGGCCCAGTACACACACGAACACTGATTTATTCACCCGCTGCCGTGCTAAAGGTCCCACGCATCTGATTTATGCGCCATGGCCCAAATATCTAATTTCATTTGAAAAGAATAAAGAAAAAGAAAGGTAGAGGCAAGAGATAGAGGGAGAGAGACAGCTGGGTGAAAAAAGCAGAGGGAGCACATCATTTTAAAGCACGTCATGATGGTGTAGATACTCTACATGATTATTGCACCGAGGCATACACTTTATGACAAATGGGCCTGCAAAGGCAAAAGCACAGTATTCTAACATTATCATTTCTCATATCCAGCATTCATAATCGAAACCTCAAGCGGCATTAAGGCACAGCCAAACCATGGTAGAAACACACAAATCTTTAAATTCTCAGTATTTCATAACATACAGTGCACTTTCACTTGAAAATGTACCTTTTTCCATTACAAATTATATTATCAGCATAACAAAAAAATGCTGAAGTGAAATGCTGGAAAAATTAGATTTAATTAGATTAAATTGAAAAATTAGAAAGAATGTCTTCGTACAGTGTAAAAAATATATTTTTCAAAGTTAATAAAACTATTGGAGTACGTTTTACAAGAAAATACTATTTCAGGATTCAAAATTTGATGTTCAATTCAATGCGTTACTTGCTATTTATTTGAGAAATGTACTAGTCAAGTTAAGTCACCTTTATTTATATAGCGCTTTTTACAATAGAGATTGTTTCAAAGCTGCTTTACAGAGATAACAGGAAAATAATGTTGTAATAGTATTGTTAAATATAAATTTAAATGTCCCCAACTAAGCAAGCCAAAAGCCAATAGCGACAAAGGTGAAGAAAGGCGAAAAGGCAACAGTGGCAAGGAACCAAAACTCCATCAGTGACAGAATGGAGAAAAAAACCTTGGGAGAACCCAGGTTCAATCGGGGGGCCAGTCCTCCTTTGGCCAATGAACGAACAGTGTATGATTATGATTCAGATGACTAGCAATTTATGAGTGAAAATTGTCTCAAAGTAAATCCTCTACCAACTTTAAACCCCTTTGGCTTTAATGACAGCATCAGTGGACCACACATGAAAATATGTTAAAAAAAAAAAATGCCAACATGATATCTTGGCGAGTATTGTCGAAAACATTCGGCTATGTCTCAAGTGAACATAAAAAGTTGAGAAAGAAAACAGCTATCAGGTATTATTGGATTTGTGCTTTATGCCTTTAAGTGAACGCATTTAGCCAGCTGCTGTCTTTCTTTAATGTTAATCAACAAAAACAGACAAAGAGAGAAAAAAATCACTGCTCTTGACTGAATAACTTTTGTAGCTTTTACAAGGACATTTGATTATTCAATTTCTGTACCTGAACACCTACAAATCTGAAACCTGATTTATTTGAGCTATTGCTTGTTGTGAATTTTAACTTTAACTGTATAATTTTGATGTAATAATAAGCTTATTTATTAGATTACAAAATAGCATGGGTCACAAAAAAAAACAAAAAACATTTTTTTGGCCAGGTCCAGAACACCAAACAACATGTGTTTTGGCTCTTTTGACTCAGGCTTCCTATTCAGGGTTTCTCAAGCCAACATCACAGTTTGTTCTCAAACTTTAGCCTCTAGTTACCCACCCATAAACCAAACCTTAATTAAACCAACCCATACCACCAAGCCTGTCCTAAACTTACCCGTATACTACCTCAATAGTAGCAAGAAAGTTTTACAATACAACATCAAAACAATAAGCACATTGTACCTATTTTGATGCAAGCACATAGTACAGTAGTTAAAGACACCTAATATAAAGTGTGACCTTTAAAAAACAGGATATACTCCATAATGTGCAGTAAGCAGTATGCTAGTATTCAATTTCTCAGTAAAACTGAGCTAAGCGCTGTAGTGTCAGTGTTATAAAGGTATGCGTGACACTCCCAGTGTCCCGACAGCGAGCGGCCCATCCCCTGCAGGCCTGGAGCAGGGCAGATAACATTAGTGTCAGCCTCATCGAGAAGACAATGGGGAAGGGGGGGTGGCTAATCACAAATTAAAATTGCAATCAAAGGACATAACCAATGCACTCTGGGTGATAATGGTGTGATCACAGAGATGGCAGAAGGTCAGATTGTCATCAGAGCTTATCACTTATCATTAATCAGAATATTATGACACATGTCTCAATTCTGTGACAGTAAAACAGTCAAGCTACATGAGTGTGAACGGGGATATAGCAAGGCATAGCGAAGTGCACTGGTGGAATATTCAATGGAATAAAGCACTAATATGACAGTTCACGCTTTAAAAGTGACATATTATGGCCCTTTTCAAAAGATGTAATATAAAACTCTGCTGTCCCCAGAGTGTGTCTGTGAAATTTCAGCTCAAAATACCCCCAGATAATTTATTACAGCTTGCCAAATTTCACCCTTTTTGGGTGTGAGCAAAAATGCGCCGTTTTTGTTTGTTTCTTTAAATGCAAATGAGCTGCTGCTCCTGCTGAGAAGACGGCCGATCCTTCACATATGCTTCGGATACTCTACAATAGCAAAACATGCGAATCTCACTCATCCAAAATCTAAGAAATAACCCGTAGCGGAGTGCAGCCTTATTGAGAGACTCAGGAAGAGGTTGCAACTTTTGGACGTTTCTGAATGGTTAGTGAATACATTTATTTAGTTGTTGTGGAGTTATGATTCATCTCATCGACTTGTACCGTCATGTTTAACTTTTACACAAGTTGACAGTTCCCTGAGGTCTTTATATGCGAGAATTTATATGATGAATTTTTTGGTCAAATAGTGTTCAGTGTTCGTCTGAGCAGAGACGACAGAACAGTTTACATGCTTTGCTCAAACTTTTGCCATTGTGTTAGAACTGGTTACACTGTTGTCTCTTGCGAAACCAAATGGCGGCGCCGCGGGTGGAAACGTACAGATTAATGTCACGGAAACACACACAGGGGACAGAAGATCCAAAAGCAGTAGTTTTTAATTATAGGGTAATCCAACTCACAATCAGTCCAGGCAGGGGTCAAATACCATGTAGCAATCCAAAAGACAAGAACAACACAGACCAAGAAACACAAACGAGAACGGTTTGTGTGGGGACATAAAACAACGACTCAGTATACATACTGACACAGACAGGGAATATATACACAGATCTAACTAGACTAACAATGAACAGCTGGGAACAATGATTACGGGGAACAGCTGAGTGCAATGGACTGATGAGTGACAGTGACAGACAGAAGCTGGGAAATAAAGTCAAATGTGACGGACACCGTGAGAACGAGGATCTCTAGTGACAAACAAGGGAAACACAACCAGACACTGTGACATAACCCCCCCTCTACGGAGCGCCTACCAGACGCTCCGCGACATAAGCAAACACACAGGAGTCCAGGCGGGAGGTGTAGTGGTGGAGGATCAGGGGGAGGGATGGGGGACCAGGTCCGTGGAAGGGAACAGAAACAGGGGGTGATGGTTCAGCCGGCGGCCAGGGCGAAGCAGACAGTCCATCGGGCGGCCAGGGCGAAGCAGAAAGTCCATCGGGCGGCCAGGGCGAAGCAGAAAGTCCATCGGGCGGCCAGGGCGAAGCAGACGACCCATCGGGCGGCCGGGGCGAAGCAGACGACCCATCGGGCGGCCAGGGCGAAGCAGACGACCGATCGGACGGCCAGGGCGAAGCAGACAGTCCATCGGGCGGCCAGGGCGAAGCAGACGACCCATCGGGCGCCCAGGGCGAAGCAGACGACCCATCGGGCGGCCAGGGCGGAGAAGACCCCTCGGGCGGCAAGGGGGTTGAAGACCCTTCGGGCGGCCAGGGCGGTGAAGACCCTTCGGGTGGCCATGACGGTGATGACCAGGGCGAAGACGACCACTCAGTCGACCACGGCTCAGGAAAAGGAACAGACACCGGCTCAGGAACAGACACCGGCTCATGAACAGACACCGGCTCATGAACAGACACCGGCTCATGAACAGACACCGGCTCATGAACAGACACCGGCTCAGGAACAGACACCGGCTCAGGAACAGACACCGGCTCAGGAACAGACACAGACACCGGCTCAGGAACAGACACAGACACCGGCTCAGGAACAGACACAGACACCGGCTCAGGAACAGACACAGACACCGGCTCAGGAACAGACACAGATACCGGCTCATGAACAGACACCAGAACAGGAACAGCCACAAAGACAGACACAAACACAGAAACAAACATTGGCTCAGGAACAGCAGACACTGGGTCCGGCTCAGGAACAGCAGACACTGGCTCCGGCTCAGGAACAGCAGACACTGGCTCCGGCTCAGGAACAGCAGACACTGGCTCCGGCTCAGGAACAGCAGACACTGGCTCCGGCTCAGGAACAGCAGACACTGGCATGTCCATGATCCAAGCCAGACGCTCCAGATAGTCCAGCATTGCCTTGGCGGCCAGACGAATGGGCATCTCTTGATCTGTCTCAGACTGGGCAGACGGGACGTGAACAGTCTCTGGCTGGGTAGACGTGATGTGACCATTCTCTGACTGGGCAGACGGAACATGAACAGTCTCTGACTGGGCAGACGTGACGTGAACAGTCTCTGACTGGGCAGACGGGACGTGAACAGTCTCTGACTGGGCAGACGGGACGTGAACATTCTCTGACTGGGCAGACGGGACGTGAACAGTCTCTGACTGGGCAGACGGAACGTGAACAGTCTCTGACTGGGCAGACGGGCTGTGTCTCCTTCCTCTTCTCCGGACCACCGGACTCAGGACCACCGGAACCAGGACCACCGGAACAGGGACCACCGGAACAGGGATCATCTCCAAACTACCTCCTCCACTGTGACCTCCACGGGACCCGCGAAACTTGACCAACCGGGTCCCCTTAAAAAACTCCCTTCTCTCCCGCTCGGTGGCTGGGGAAGAGATATTAGAAAACATACCGCTGGATCTAGGTTTGACGGAGTCATTTTGTCACGGAAACACACACAGGGGACAGAAGATCCAAAAGCAGTAGTTTTTAATTATAGGGTAATCCAACTCACAATCAGTCCAGGCAGGGGTCAAATACCATGTAGCAATCCAAAAGACAAGAACAACACAGACCAAGAAACACAAACGAGAACGGAAGTGTGGGGTCATAATACAACGACTCCGTACACATACTGACAGAGACAGGGAATATATACAGATCTAACAAGACTAACAATGAACAGCTGGGAACAATGATTACGGGGAACAGCTGAGTGCAATGGACTGATGAGTGACAGTGACAGACAGAAGCTGGGAAATGAAGTCAAATGTGACGGACACCGTGAGAACGAGGATCTCTAGTGACAAACAAGGGAAACACAACCAGACACTGTGACAATTAAGGGGCGGAAATATTATAATAAGATCCTCTTCCTACGTCAGAGAGAAATCTGATCAGCTTTTTTTTTTTTACATGATTGCAGTGAAGGGCTTACCAAAACAAAGTTATTGTGTTGTCAGTCTTCACGTTTTCTGGGTTGGTATATGCACCGGGGACCTAATTATAGCACTTAAAAACGAAAAAAGTCAGATTTTCATGATATGTCCCCTTTAAGAATTAATATCATGGAAAACAGGATTTGAAAAAAATCACACATTCACAATACAAAGCTCCAGTCCAGTCAAGACAGATAATTTACGAAAAATAATCACAGAAATAAATGTTCACCGCACATGTCAATAACATCACAACCAGCTCATTAACCTGTGACCACACATCCACACCTATTCAGTATTCAGTAACTTGGCCAAGGCTGACATAACAGAGGTCACATTAACATATAGAAGTCTTAAAGAGGCAGTTGCAAGACAGCTAGGCTGCATCCAAAATTGTGTAGTTCCCTACTATATAGTAGGCAATAAACAATGTAAAAAGAGTAGTATCTAAATTCACTCTCTCTTGCAACATCTCTTCTCTTCTCTGATGACGCGTTTACTGAAGTCAGGACGGGACAACCTGTCACTCTCATGAGATCACTGCAATAGAAAACCAGAACAATTCAATTCCCGATGGACAAAATCAAGTCCCGCCCTACTTCTTCGAGGAGCCATTTCACTTGAATATACATCACAATAAGGACGAAAAGACTGTTGCAACTTTTATTTCATGCCAACTAAATCAAATGTGATAAAAAAATCTACTACCCAAACCATTTCAGCTGTTTCTACAAGTGTGTGAGCTGTTTTATCGAGACTCATGTTTCACAGGATTTGAACTCGCACTACACGGATAACAAGTGCAATTCTGTACCAGGTGAGCTAACGAGAAAGTTTACTAAGCTGTATATAAAGCTGATTATGTAATGCAAATGTCAAAACATCAAACACTATGGTAAGTGTTTTGAGGACATAACATAGTCATAATTTAAGAGAAACGACATGAGGGTGAAAGGCAACTTGTTGCTGTTTTACTGCCACTACTACTTGTTAATTTCAGCTAGAAACTGCAGTGAATATATGGACGTTTTTGCAAAAATTTAGGTTGAAGAATATTTTTTACAATATTTCATATCTCAGTTCCAAACAAAACCAACATGTTTCTTTGAATTTGAGTTTACTCTCCTATTTAAGTGTTTTTGATTGGTTTTGATTTCTGCAATCTGCTAACAGTGAATCCCCTTTCACAGAGATTACGAAAAATACACTGATAATGTGTCCCGGGATCTTTGATTTTGGTTCATTCACACTGCCGGTGATTTTCAGGAATCTTTCCATACGTTCACACAAATCCTGTAAAGACACGTAACATCAGGATGTGACGTGCAATGTCTCCTTATCGTCTTAAGTTTTCTTATGATCTGCGATGTGGTGGCAAACAATTTTACATGAATGAATAAGAGACAAACATGTACCGATTGTCTTTAAAGGGTCTAATTACTATGAATATAATAAAATGCACATAGAACATATTAAATTGCTTCCACAGCGATTTCTCTCTCTAGAAACCACGCAGGCTTGTGCATTTTAGTGCATTTTTTTCTCATTCAATCATAAACTAGCGCATCGCGTACCGTTTCACTATGCTGGTGAAATATCTCAGCTTCAGCATCATTACTACGACACACACCTTACAGCATTGATCCTGCCTTTTGTTCACACAGTGAGCGTCCCGGGACTGATCAATCAGGGATCAATCCCGGAGAGTGTTTGCGTTCACACAGAAGGCACTCTAACAATTATATGGCAATTTTCTGGGATCAACGCTCTGTGTGAAAGGGGTATGAGTGACGTCACTCTCAGTCAGAGTGTCAATGAGAACGCTGGGGCCTTTCCTATCGGTCTCTCTCTCTTTCACGCTACTCTAATTCCTATTTTCCACTTTTCCTCAATCTCTCCTGTCTATCTCCATTTCCATCTATTCCTCCCTCTAGGTCCTCACGTTTGCTGTGTGAGTACAGCTCCCCCTGGTGTCTCTTACCGTGGTATTTTGAAGAGTGCTTTGACCGGGTGCATCTCTGCCAGCGGTGGGTCTCCGTCTGCCAGCTCTATGGCAGTGATGCCCAGAGACCACACATCACAGCGGGCATCATACGAGTAGTCATACTGCTGTTCACACGCTATCACCTGCACACAGACAAACACAGAGGCATCACACACACAAACCATGATGTTCACTCTGCACAAATAAGATCTTTAATGTCTCAATTACTGTATTTCTCAGAATGAATGGAGAAAAAAACCCTAGTGATCTCAGATGTGTCTCCTCTTGAGTTTCAGAAGACACCTCAACTCTCCTCAGATTTGTCAAGACACCAATTACAAGTCAGCAAGCTTAATATGAACTAAAAAATTGTGAGTTATGCAATCTACATTCACTTTATACTCTTCCATACATTAATATTGTACTTCTGCTGCATGTCAGCTAGTGATTGATTCGTGTATATTTTTATATCCCCAAAGGAAATTTAGCAGAAATATCCAACGCAATCTCACGACCAATTTGTACGAATTCGTACGAGTGAGTTCAAAGTAGCTAATTCGTACAAATTTGTACAACCTGACTCTTACGATTTGTCCAAACCCCAGTGATGGGTTGGTTTAGGGGCGGGGTCAGGGGTAGGTCACTCGTACGAATTTATATAAATTGGGCAACTCGTAAAATAAATTCGTACGAATTTGCCACCTGGTACGAATTGCTGTGATATCGGGTTGGAAATATCTGATGCTTACATTAAACATAATTGAGAACTTTTTAAAATTGAATGGCCTCCAATTCTAACAAAAGATAATTTACGTATAGACCTTAGTCAGGTTAGATGCCAGATTTAATTTTACGCAGATGAAAACGAGGCTGTAAGGGATAGTCTTTCATTCTTTACAATGGCATGCCCACTAGAAAAGTCCAAAATCATGTATTTCCACTACTCACAACTTTCAAAACTGTATTTATTTTTTCCAGAAAAGACTGGAAACTGCTGAACTGGTATGCTGTTAAACAACAGTACAACCCATTGAACACACTGTCCTTCTATCCCTCACAGCCTCGTTTTCACTCCTGTAAGAAGTTAAACGTGACCCTGGATGACAAAACCAGTCATTTGGGTCATTTTTTTGAAATTGAGATTTTTACATCACATGAAAGCTGAATAAATAAGCTTTCCATTGATGTATGGTTTGTTGTGATAGGACAATATTTGGCCGAGATACAACTATTTGAAAATCTGGAATCTGAGGGTGCAAAAAAATCAAAACATTGAGAAAATCGCCTTTAAAGTTGCTCATTTATGTTCGCGATTGTGCTGCATTCACTCACAAAAATAAATGTTTTATACATTTGCGGTAGGAAATTTACAAAATATCTTCATGGAACATGATCTTTACTTAATATCCTAATGATTTTTGGCATAAAAGAAAAATTGATAATTTTGACCCATACAATGTATTGTTTGCTATTCCCACAAATACACCCGTGCTACTTAAGACTGGTTTTGTGATCCAGGGTCACAAATATGGTGCGCTGACTATGGTCTATTAGAGGGATTCATATCAGTTTTGTTATTATACGGTTCAAAATGGTTAAATAAGCTCTTTAATTTCTGCTCCTTTACCCAGCATATCCATGTGGATTTAGCCAAACTATTTTCTAAATTAAACTAATTTTATTTCAGCTCCAGTTAACCAGTATTTGTGATGTTTAATCATTACTGGACTGTAATAATCACAGCAATTACTTTATGTTGTTTTCCAGCATTAAATCAGTTTGTCAGAAACACTGTAGCCAATCGGCATATTGCAGAGCGTTTCATTTAGACTGTATTTTAATTGGCCCTGAGGGGCCTCCCCCACTGGCCCCATCCCCTCTCTTTCTTTCACTCTCACACAGCGGCGCTCAGCTATTAACCTTCACACGACCCACACACACACACACCAAACTCAGTGACAGCTCACTAATACATACACAAAAACACACTCAGCATTAAAATGCAGATTTTTTTTAACAAAGCTGCATTAATCTACTCACAGGTTAAAGAAACCCAGATTGTAAATGTAAAAGTAAATGCATGAAAACAATGTTTTAACAACATTATTAGTGTTAATAACTACGTAATTAATATTTTATGGGATGTATGACCTAATTCTAATTCTCTTTATTAATTTTATTTAATTTTGTAATTATTTAATTGAAATATGCGCCGGAATAACATGACACCATTTTCTTTGTTTGATTATAGCCAGTTATAGATTGTAAACTGTGGTTGATGTGTTTAGATAAAGTATCTTTGATGAACACTACATCAATAAATCACAAGAATCATGTGCTATGGGTCCTGCCACTTACACAGGCTACAGTGGAGCCTATGTCACGCTACTATTTGAAGCTTATGCTTTTCGAACGTGGTAGTGTGATAAAGGCCTATTATAACAGAATTTTCATTTCTGGGTGAACTATCAACAATAAAATGTTTTGTACTGGAACATAGGAAGAGATGGATGTTGACTGGCTAGATTTAGAAATAAAAGTGGTATTTTTTGTAACAGGACAGACCTCAGGAGCCATCCAGAAAGGAGTCCCCACTGATGTGTTTCGGCGTAGACGGGCACTCGTCAACTGAGCTGAGACTCCTGCAAGAGATGTGTCAGAATCATACTTTATACGGTTATATTTAAGGTTATTTTTTCCCTTCATGAGGTTCATTTTTCCCTTCATTTTTTTATTGAATATGTTTTTGTTTTTTTGTGAACATCTGTGATAATACATAGCAATAACTACAATTATTTCTCAAGTAGGACCAAATGACGCTCCGAGGGATTCAGACATTTAGGAGGTGACAGATAATCTGACGTGACATTAGCATTCATCAGCATTACGTGATGAGGACATTTTGCCTCCCGGCAGGGGTCCACTTCTTTCTCACATCCACACGGGAAAAACACGCCTCAGGCCGACGAGAATCAATGGCCCCACACACACACACACACTTTCCATGCCAAACACCATTTAACCCCATTCACATGATGTGTGAGGGTGCGTTTGAAAAGCACATAGACGTCAGAATGGCTCCACCTCCATTTAGCAGCATTTCATTTGCTGACAACTCATGGTAGAGCATTAGCATACTGTTCATTTTATTAAGTCTACAATACCGTAATATTGTTCCGAATACAAGATAATTTTTTTCTCTTTGAAATACATCTAAATACAAAAAAGTATTTATTTTTAAATGAGATCGCTGGTACATTTTATCAGAATTTACCATACTTTCAATTCAAAAATAAAATATGACAAATATTCAGTATGAAAATAATTTTCACATAAAAGGATTTTTTTTTATTTTTATCAAAAAGCCTTTTTTCAAAAGGTACATCTTGAAAAAGGGGCGGTCGTCTTATAATCGGGGTCGTAATATATTTGGAACAATATGGTAAAAATATATGATGTGTATCTGTATAATACTAATAGTTTATATCATATATGGTCAACAAATTAATTGTGAATAAACTGAGGCAGTAAATCAAATATATTTGATGTTTTACACTCAGCACTCAAAACCAGCTAAACTGTTTCAGCAACCAGTTTAAAAAAACAGTAAAAGTCAGTTATTGGTTAGCATTATAATTAAAAGTCTTAAAAGTAGCTATGTTTTTAAAAAAAAAAAACTACTGAAATAAAAGGCCAGATAAGTGTACTTGAGGAGAATATTCTTTTAAAACATTATTTTGAAGAATATATCATATTTCCGTTATTTTCCAGCTAATGTTCGTAATAGACATTATCGCCCATCAAGAACATGTTAAAGCCATCTTGGAATATAAACTGGTCCAAATTGGTGTAAGATGAACCATATATATATATATATATATATATATATATATATATATATATATATATATATATATATATGTATATTAGGGCTGTCACTTTACGTTCGAAAATCGATTGCACAATCGATCGGACCAATCAACACAAGTTTCGAAAACGAAAATAGAGAATCGATTTTAACTGCCTTTTTTTTTTTTTACCAAAAATGTGTTTTAGGTAGACAGATTAATACAGTACACAGAACATGTAGGATGTTGGAAAATAACAATGTCTGTTCTGTTAACCAAATGCTTTTTAATATTTGCTATTACCTCAGTGCAAGTGAAGCGCGCCGTTATTTGTTGCTTAGTGACGTGTGTGTTCAAGCAAGCCAGAAATGCGCAGATTCTGCGCAATAAGCTGTATTTAATATATCATGAGGACTCACGAGTTGCGTATTTGCGCTAAATCCACGCAGATTTGGCTCACACGAACTTCCCCAGCAAAGTGAGTAAAGATAGAAACACGCCAAATTGACTCGTGATATGACAGCGTAACCCGCCAAAGTTCATTTTTAATCCGAATTTGGCGGGTGTTAATTTCAATCCCTGTTTGTCATTGTGCAAAAAAGTAGCTATGTTTTTTTTTTAAACACTACTGAAATAAAAGGCCAGATAAGTGTACTTAAGGAGAATATTCTTTTAAAACATTATTTTGAAGAATATATCATATTTCCGTTATTTTCCAGCTAATGTTCGTAATAGACATTATCGCCCATCAAGAACATGTTAAAGCCATCTTGGAATATAAACTGGTCCAAATTGGTGTAAGATGAACCATATATATATATATATATATATATATATATATATATATATATATATATATATATATATATTTATATATATGTATATTAGGGCTGTCACTTTACGTTCGAAAATCGATTGCACAATCGATCGGACCAATCAACACAAGTTTCGAAAACGAAAATAGAGAATCGATTTTAACTGCCTTTTTTTTTTAACCAAAAATGTGTTTTAGGTAGACAGATTAATACAGTACACAGAACATGTAGGATGTTGGAAAATAACAATGTCTGTTCTGTTAACCAAATGCTTTTTAATATTTGCTATTACCTCAGTGCAAGTGAAGCGCGCCGTTATTTGTTGCTTAGTGACGTGTGTGTTCAAGCAAGCCAGAAATGCGCAGATTCTGCGCAATAAGCTGTATTTAATATATCATGAGGACTCACGAGTTGCGTATTTGCGCTAAATCCACGCAGATTTGGCTCACACGAACTTCCCCAGCAAAGTGAGTAAAGATAGAAACACGCCAAATTGACTCGTGATATGACAGCGTAACTCGCCAAAGTTCATTTTTAATCCGAATTTGGCGGGTGTTAATTTCAATCCCTGTTTGTCATTGTGCAAAAAACTTCACGCCAATAAATCATCAGAAATATTTATAAGACTTGTGCGCGTCTCAAGCGCCCTCTTTACGTTCGTCCTAATGCCTGTTATAGTTGTCCGTGGATTTGCCAATATTTGGTGTTGAAAATGGAAACGTCTTTAGACATGGAAAAATCGATTTTACAATCGATTCAATGAACACATATGTCTCAATGAACAGGATTTTTTCACAAAAGTGACAGCCCTAATGTATATGTTAGTAAATCATGACAAAGTTTTTGTATTTTTAGTAATTTTGTCACAGTGAAAAGACATTTAAACCAAAGTAAATATCAAACAACAAATGTATTTATTGTCATAAACATGGTCATAAACATATATACATGTTATTTATGGTCATAAACATATATATATATATGATATATAAGATGTTTATGACCATAAATACATTTGTTGTTTGATATTTACTTTGGTTTAAATGTCTTTTCACTGTGACAAAATGACAAAAAATAGAAAAACTTTGTCATGATTTAGTATGTGGTCCATTTTGGAGCTTGACAAGCATGGTCACTGTATAGATTGTTGGAGTATGGAAAGGAAAATGTATATAAAACTTCAAAATCAAACTCTCTTCCTATAATAAAATCCACCTCTCTCTGTAGAGAAACAGCAGTAGCCATTACCAAAGTCCACCAGTTTGACTCCACCGTCTGTGGTGAGGAGGATGTTGTTGCCCTTCACATCACGGTGGATTATTCTGTTGTCGTGAAGATGCTGGAGACCCTGAGAAAAAAAGCCAGAGAAACTTTTAGCCAGTTGAAGTCAGTTAGTTGAGCCTGAAGGCCAGACTGCCTCTGATCAGCTGGACACTGTCTCTCCTCACTATCATGACCCAAAATAACTACTCTGGCACGGTCAGAGCGCTGAGGCAGCGTTCCCTGTGCTGGGGTGGGCAGATTACTTCAGTGTGTGTGTGTGTGTGTGTGTGTGTGTGTGTGTGTGTGTGTGTGTGTGTGTGTGTGTGTGTGTGTGTGTGTGTGTGTGTGTGTGTGTGTGTGTGTGTGTGTGTGTGTGTGTGTGTGTGCGTGTCTCACCAGAAGCGCTCCACACAGGATGTAGGAGATGATGGGCTCCTCAAGACGTTTTCCCCTCATCAGCAAACCCTTTATCAGTTCCGTTACTGAACCCCCATTACACAACTAACAGAGAAAAACACCAGACAGAGAGGGAAAGTAATGAGGAAAAGGAGAGAGAGAGAAATAGATTAAGGCAGTTATAGAGAAAAGGGCAACCAAACAACAGGAGCTAAATTAGTAAGACTTCATCTCTTTATGATTCATAGGCTAACGAAACACACCACACAGTGTTTTTATTCATCTTGGCATTGTATTTATAAAACCAGCTATGACATATCATGCATGCACATGTTAAATAACTGAAATGAAATTGTCATCTTTTATTCAGCTACGTCCTTCCAAACATATTACTTACTTTCTTTTGTAGAACACAAAATAAGATATTTATAGTAATGTCTGTGCTGCACTTTTCCATACAGTCAAAACATGCAGCTCGCGAGCTCCAATCTGTGTCAGGAAGCGTTCAAAATCTTACCCTTCTCCGTAGCTTTAAATAGGGTTTGTTTACATTCAGTCTGTCTGCATACTTAAAATCATGTGTTAGCCTCCAGATCTCATTGAAGTAAATAACTTCCATTTTAGACCTTTCCACTAAATATTTCCACTAATAAAACATTCACTTGGAATGAAGTGAACAAAGCTACATTTGGTCCCACTTTATATTAAATGTCTTTAATTTGTGTAAAATGTAAATTTCCATTTTATAATTTAAACTTTACAAAATTAAAATGAAAACTGTGTAAAATGTATTTACTCCAAATAATGTATTTACTCATCATTGTGTTGATGTTGTATTGCAAAACACATGTGCTGCAATTGTACTATATGTATTAAAAAATATATATAAGTTCAATGTAAAAATATGTATAGGTATAGAATAAGAGCGTTGTATCAAATAATGAATTTGAATGTTAGTACAAAACAGTTAACCCTAGCCTAATGTATCATATTTGATAAGCAAATTTGGACGTAAAAATTACCCTCTACCTCTAAATTATCAACGTGATAAAAACTTGTTTATCAATTATCAACTGCAGAAAAAAACATGTTGTACGAATCTACTACAGGCCTTCTGTCATATGACTGACAGTTTATACTTAATAAATATGTAATTTATAATTGATCAATATGTCCACCTTCAGGTCGTTGTACACGTCTTCTGTACTGTGAAAACTTGTCTGAAATCTTCACTGATATGTATAAACTAAATGTAAAATGAACTTTAATATTGTTAGTAATATTTCAAAATGAACACTGGACTGAAGTAACAGTTTTACTTGATTATCTATACATTATTTTTGTGAGTGTGAGCATAAAAAAGTGAGTATCAAATATAATACATCATGCTTTTGAGGAACGTTTATCAGTTCATCATTCGATCATCATTGTATTGCATTTTATTATATGATTTACCCCCCATAATAATAACAAAACTACAGAGCTTTGATCATAAAACTCATAAATATCATGTTACTAAGACATTTTATTGAAAGAGAGTGACATTTTTAGTCTGCTATACTGTTATAAAGATCTCATTGATTGACAGTAGAGGCTAAAAGAATTTCATCTTACTTTTTGGCCGTATAAATATCAGCAACTGAACCAAACTGCTTATTCTTGCTCAGTTTGGGCCTCTGAAAAATAATAATAATATGTGTTTTTTTCTTCTCCTCAAGTATGAGCTCCATATTCTTCTATATCATTCTATATGAGCCAAAAATATAGAGTTTTCTGACTATTAATTCATATGTCAGACTTTAGAGGGTTAAAGACACTTCACAATCCATTTTGTGTTCCTTGGTTCATAAGAAAGTAATAAAGGTTTTGAAACAATATTATGTAAATGATGACAGATTCTTCATTTTTGGCTGAACTAGTCCACCATCATAATCATAAATCTAGAATGTTGTGTGTTTTGAGATTGAGTATATACTTCAAATTGCTCAGCTGAAAAGCACTGAACTCTCCGACTGCTTTAGGGTATGCGTGTGGTGGTAACATTGATTTCTTCCCAAACAAAAACTATTCAAACAATAAAAGGGACCTAAATTTGAACTGCTTGTCGAACTGACAAGTCTAAATATCCACAACACATTTGAGCAATATTTGAAATGTTACTTTAAAGGGATAGTTCACCCAAAAATGAAAATTAGCCCATGATTTAGGCCTACTCACCCTCAAGCCATCCTAGGTGTATATGACATTCTTCTTTCAGAGTTATATTAAATAAAATTCTGGCTCTTACACGCTTTATAATGGGAGTGAATGGCTGGTGAAAATTTGAAGCCCAAAAAAGTGCATCCATCCATTATAAAAATACTCCACATGGCTCCGGGGGGTTAATAAAGGCCTTCTGAAAAGAAGCCATGGGTTTTGGTAAGGAAAATACCCATATTTATAACTTAATAGTCTAAAATAACTAGCTTCCGCCATGTAACGACTGTACGCATACATTCAGAATTTCTAATTTGCGACCGGTGTTTTGATTTGCTCTTTCCTCTGAGCTTCTGCGTTCGTCATTACGTCGTGCGTTGAGTCAGGGGTTGGTCTTCCACCATAAATCCATGCGTACGGCCGTCTGGCGGAAGCTAGTGATTGTAGTTTATGAAGTTTTAAATATGGGTAATCCTTATACACAAACGCATGGCTTCACTTCAGAAGGCCATTATCAACCCCCTGGAGCAAAACGGATTACTTTTACAATGGATGGATGCACTTTTTTGGGCTTCAAGTTTTCACCAGCCATTCACTCCCATTATAAATCTTGGAAGAGCCAGGAATTTTTTTAATATAATTCCGATTGTATTCGTCTGAAAGAAGATTGCCATATATACCTAGGATGGCTTGAGGGTGAGTAAATCGTAGGCTAATTTTCATTTTTGGGTGAACTATCCCTTTAATGCAGTTGTGAAGTCCGACGTCACCAATGACAGTTTCCGGGTCCAAAAGCTCCTTCAGATCCCAAAAGCAAACAACGAACGGTGCTAATATTCTTACAATGTGCTGCTATACTATCGGAAAAATCATGATGTAACCATCTCTTTAATGAAATCTTAGTTGGTCAGACAGTGATTCATCTTTTCTGAATTATTGCGCCTGGGACGTCGTGAGCCCGGAGATTTTGGTGTACAAAGTGAGTTTTAAAAGATGTCAATGTATGTATTTAAATGTATGCTCTAAATGAATAGTACTCAAAAACAGCTGTTGAGATTGTGGTAAAGGCTTGGACCCGGAAACTGTCATAACCGGAAGATGCCTCAAGATTTTACAAGTAGTTACCATACTAATAACTAACACTTTACAAGGGGATTCAACTTTCATGCAAATTTCCTAGGCCCTTTTTGTATTTTGGTCGATCGGATCACAAGTGGACGCTAAATACATGTGTAAACAGGGTCTAAAACTTTTAAACTTAAGGACCACTTTCGACCACTTCCAGAGGTAATTGAAAACACATTCGACCGGATTGCTTTCGTAGATTGCTCATGAGGTTGAATGTGTTCAAACAGCCACAAAGGACCGTCTTCTCCTACTAATCTAATGAGTAACATTATGGGAAGCGCGCTAGCCAGACGTGATTTAAACTTTGTCGTCTGAAGACGAAAAATGTAACAAGAACAATGTTCACCATTCCTGATTTCTAACACACACTCACAGCGTTCGGCTGGTCTTGTGACTGACAGAGCAGAAAGTTGATGCTCTCTGTATGTTTTCAGTTTCCCCATATCATATGTAAATTGAGTGAGCTTATTTTGTCCATTGGGTCGAAAGATTTGAAAACAAAACCCTGCCCATAGACCCTTCCCTCGAAGAAATCAGGACAGAAGTGGTTGAAAGTGGACAAAAGACACGGATTCAAACACCAGGGGCCCGATCTTGCACCCGGCGCAAATGACTTTGTACACTGACGCATGTATCATTCCTATTTTGCACCCGCGCAAAGCGGACTTTTCCCTCCACAGACACGCCGGTTAACTAAGAAATACACTTGCGCTCCCGGGGCGGTTCAGCGCAAAGAGGAGGCATGTTCCGGCGCAAACTTTCTCTCATGCTATTTTGCTGTTCCATAAAACAATTGCGCCACTGACCAGAAAAAACCTAGTCTAAAGTCAGTGGCGCGTTGCGCGTACATTCAGATGCTATTTTAAGCGCACATGCTTGGCCATAATACAGAGTGTGAACAACGCGCAAACACTGTGGATGATTCTCTCATCTACACAGATGCATTTAACTTTTTGCAAATGATACATTATTATAAGGAAAAATATTAAAACACGAGGGAAATCATTGTTGTGTCCATGATGACGATGGGGAAAATAGGCATAAAGCTTACACATTTACATTATTATATGCATGTTTAACCGAAGCTAATTTGGGTGGGTTTGTCCCATCCCCAATGTCACTTCTCTTTCTTTTACGGCCCTGACGAGAACATCGATCTCCTCGGCTATGAACCGATTCTGAAGCGCGCCTGGTAAATGCGTCGTTATAACAGTATTGCGCCATGGAACACGCGCACCTCGTTCATCATGCTCTTAAAGGGAATGTGATATAAAGCTCTTATTGGTTTGTTTCCCGTTACGCCCAAACCACACCTATGAATAATGAAGCTACTTCAGACCAACCCCTTTTAGATTTGCACCAGGCGCAAGAGCAATTTATCCCGCCGGGAAAATAGCAACAGCGCCGGGATCCACCCACAAAGTTACTTGCGCTTTGCGCTTTGACACTTGCGTTTCAGATCGTTAAAGTAGGGCCCCAGGTGTAAACGGGAATGTGTCTCCCTCGTCTACTTGTGATCCGATCGAACAAAAACTCATCTTAATACCAGGTGTAAACAGGACCCTAGAAACTATTTGCTGTGGACTATGCAAATAAAATGCAAAACCAAGCTCTGAAAAATAAATGTACCTCCAAAACAAGCCAAAGCTGCCCTCCAGAGAGCTCATCTGCTTTGTAGAACATGCCAAAGAACTTCACCACATTGGGATGGTTGGACAGTGAGCGCAGGATGTTGTACTCCGCTTCAATTTCCTCATCCACATCCTGACACAACCATTAGCACAACCGCATTAATCATATATGTTAGTAAGCAAAACAACGCCCTGGTTTGTGGGGGTTCTATATAATTTGCATTTGTTGTGTGTAATGACATGGTGTTCTTATGGGACTCTATGACTAACTACATGGACATCTGACCTTAATTGAAGCTAGAAATTGCTGCTGATTCAAAAAAGCTACCATATACAAAAGAATTTTTTTCAGAATAGAAGATAACTGTTAAAAAGGTGTAAAAAACGCTCCCAAGCTTTCGTGCATGTGCTTGTATGACCAGCAGGGTGTTCGATGGGTACAGTAAGGGCAGCCATGCATGCACTGTACAGCAGGGGGTAATGGGGGATCAAGCAGCACTAATGACACCACACAACATGGGGAATATCAGGGTTAGGCATACAAATAAAACATCCTGGCTAGTTTTCCAAAAAATCAATAGCGCTATAATAAGAAAACATCTGTGGGGGGAATTTAGGAAGAACATCTACTTACTCTGTTAGTGTGACTGGGATTCTGAGACAAGCCAGAGGACAAGAGGAGAAGAAATGCCTTGTTTTTGTTTGATGTTCAAATCATTGTAAATATGGAGTCTTACATCCTAAAATAAATTCATTTGATTGTAGATAGCACAGGTAAAGTTTACATTTATTCACAGTAGATTTTCAGCACACTTTTTCAGATTCAGTACTGAAAAGTAATGCCACACTGCCCCCTTTTGAATCTATTGGGTCTAGTCTATAAAAATGGAGGTTTAAGACTCTCAGAAGAAAAGCCCAAGGGAAGCAGAGTAGACTTCGTGGAAGTAGCGGTTTCCATGTGCTCACATCATAAAGAGGACATGATTGCAATATACTGAACACAGATGACACAACTGAATAAAATCTCAGAAAGCCCAAAAATGACTCACATTAATGGGATCCAAAATTTTCACTGCTGCTAGACTTCCATCTTTCTTATTGATTACTTTGTAGACCTTGCCATAGGTTCCTTTCCCAATTGTTTCCATGATGTCCCAATCAGAAGATGGATCCGCCAGCGACTCTAAACCGATCATGCTTGACTTGTAGGGATAAAGTCCATAGAGAGACCTCCTGAACAATACAAGTAACAGTAATTCAAAGCATAGATTTAATTACATTTCTTCACACAATTCTTTATACATGTACAGTAGGTACGGTTACATTTACCATTATTTGGTGAATTTTCATGGTCGAAATCAAATCATTTTAATAGTAATTCATATAATTTGCCTGAGGGCGAAGGATTTCCCTACACGGATTTCACAAGAAGTTCAAGTTGGTCACACAAACTTGCCATTTGACCAACAGAAATCTGCTTGCTTCAAAGGACTTTTTGTCCTTTAAAAATTCACGTTACTGCACCTTAATGCTGAATGTAGATGTAATAGTGCACCACAAAATTTTAATTCTGTCACCATTTACTCACCCTCATGTCATTCAAACCCTGAATGATTTTTATTTCTCCATGGAACACAAAATGAGAAATTTTGCATATAGTTCACACATTTAATGTTCACTGTTCTTTTTCAAACAATAAAAGTGACAGGACGTAAGAAAATTGGCTACAAAAATGACAAATTTGTGTGTAATGTTTTATAACTCTTCAGAAGCCATAAAATGGAAAGATAGAAATTCATTAGTTAACAATCTTCGCCACTGCTGCAGAGCTCAGATCACATTAACGCTCAGATACAGCATACTGAAATATCACACATCAAAACGTGTCACACATCAGTTGGCAAAACATGTGCCTTGCAACCACATGCAACGTGGCAAATTTGAATATACACATAATTGTACAAAAGGAAGATTGCTTTTGAGGAAAATCAGAGGGAAGATTTAAAGTAAAAAATGACCAGATTTCAGACTTTTCCTCACACAAAGCTTTTTTCCATTCCTCAGACAAAGCTCTTTTGTCATTTTTGTAGCTTGACAGCCTGACAGCGAGAACATCCTGTCCATCATTCCTCTTGGATTTTGTGGGGGGAAAATCATTCAGGTTTCGGAACATGTGAATATATATAACATAATTATTATAATTGTTTTGGCTGAACTATCCTCTTAAATGCTTCATGTGCTTGTTTTGTTTTTGTGTGTCACTACAATTATCATTCTTTCATTTGTGTTGTTTCATGATTTTTGTTAACATTACTATTGTTTTATGCATCCAAACTTTTCACAGTTAGTGTACATTAAGACACATTTTGGAAGTATGGTCCTACGTGAACACTAGGTAAATCTAATTAAAATGTGTCTCCTTAAGTTAAACAGGCTAAGGGATCACACCAGGTTGGAGAACGCTTGATAACACATGGCTAATTATGATAATCACTGAAGGATTTTTAAAACAACAAAATCATAAAACTATGCTATTATCTTTTACTTGATTTTTGAGAAATACAAGACGCCATAAAAATAATCTCTCTCTCAATATATTGCATTAAATACCAGATTTAGAGCTGCCATCATATGTCCTCTGTATAGAAAGAAAGCTAATGCTCTATTTACTAAAAATATATCACATAGAGGAGAGCATTTACAACAAATAAAAAGGACCTAAGTCTGAGCCTTGTGGAACACCATTAGTGTTAGTTAATTTTGTTAGCTTTGAGTCCTCAGTTACACAAAAACAGTGGTAATGTTCTGACAGGCAGGATCAAAACACACGTATCCCAAACAAATCAAGAATGAGAACTATGTTCATAATCGGCTTTAGTTCACTTCTCTAGAGTAACCTGTGTTTGCTATTCGGACAGACAGTTTAAAAAGAACCTCACAATTAGAATAGTGTAAGTACTTACATGGAGAACAAGACCTCTCTTTGACTCATCCCCTTAACAACAAACACTCAATAACCTACAAATATTCTCAGGAGGTCAAAATGTCATCACAGCGCTCCAGCCAGAAAAAAAGTAAAAGAAAAAAACAATCTATATAATTATTTTCTATGCAAGAGAGCTGCGTGTTTCACTAGCGCCTAGGAGTATGCGTTGATGGATTCAGATACTTCTTTCCCATCACTGTGCTCTAAGAAGTCACAATCAGCTCACCGTGATTGGATTTAACAGAGATTAACTCCGTCACGTAGCTCAGGACTACCACTCTCTCCTTTATCATTTAGAGTCAAGATGTCCAAAACTTTCCCTCCTGATTACATTTCTGAATGTAATCTAGAGAGGTATGGAGAGAGATACCACAGACAGGTACTGCAATACCCGGGGACCGTTGTCTGTCCTCACTACAGGGTGATGATAAACGAGGCACAAATACTCTCTGATTTCCAGCTTAGTTTAAAACAGTGGAATGATTTGAGTACTGAAATACTGACTTTAAATGTAAAGCATAACGACAATAGTAAATAGTACAGAGGTGCTTATTTTTAATGAATGTGCCAATATCAACATTATGGTTACTGTTAAGTTTAATTATGACACCTCATCAAAAATAATGTAATGGTCGATAATAAATGGTCTTCTGCTCATGTAATGATTCTCACTAATCTCCCAACCATCATTCATTTGCAATAAAAGGCTAAAACTGAAGCACCTAGACCAACACACTGTGGCAGATGGTTTTACTTTTGCATGCTTGCATTTCATATTCACCTCTACAAGATGTTTTAAATAAATGATAATGGCTCTACTGAGTCTAATATATCAGATCAATGTGATGAATTTTGCCAGTCATGCAGACTCCAGAGGGAGGGAAGCGTTTATTTTGAGGTCACGTTGAAGTGGAAAAGGTAAATGGTGTTCTGCCCGTGGGGGCTCTGGGCCTTGCACACACAGAATTATGAATAGCATGAGAGATTAGACCGATGGATGCTTTGACTGTGCCGTGTGAGATGGATATTTCATACCCTCATCTATTTTCTGGAGAGGTAGAGAGCACAGCTGAATTTTGACTGATGTACTTTTTTTTCTTTCTTTTTTTTTTTTTAGAAGGAAACACATTTTCCAGACCACCCAAGGAAAACAGAACAGATTATAATATTTTTTGAATACTATACCATGGTTGTGCACCATTCAATGTGGAATTGAAAATGCCTTTTAAATCAGAAATTTAATTTTCTTAATTTGAAATGAATCTGAACTGAGGTATAGTAAACAGGCTACAGAATAGTAATTACATTTTGAACTGAAAGAAGTACAGTTCTCATTGTGAATAACTCGTTATCATCATACACATAGCATATGTTTTTTTTTCTAGAAAAATATGATAATCAATGCATTTATATAAACAGTTTATGTGATAAAACTAAGTTTAATTAACTAATTAATTAAGATGCTGTGTATTTGTAAAGTATTATAGAAAAACAGTGCACGTGACTTGACTTAGTTCATATATCTCCATTAGATTTAATAAATTGTTATTTTTAACTGGAAGGGCACTTATTTTCCAAGAATGTTAATTTACCCCAAAGTCAATTTTATTAAATTATTATTTACCTCAATTCCAATTCAACATTCTGTAAAATGTCAAATTCACATTCACACTCATGAATTGAAAGAAAGAAAATTCTTAAATTCTGAATTTTGTTTTAAACAGTTATGCATATTACAGTGCAAGAGACAAAAAACGCTTAGGTGTTTAATTGAATCCCACATTCCATAATTCCTTAAATGTAGCTTGGAAGTTTTATCAAAAAATGATCATGAGTTTAACGGTAAAAGACTGTAAAAATGCTACGGTGAAAACTGTTAATTGGTTAACAAAGTTTCTGTATATACACTGTAAATAACTGTGATAGTATAGTACATTTAATGTTGTTAAAATGTATGTTTATTGCATTTTTAGGTGTGCAAATTTCAGGTGTGTTCCCATGATGGTGTTTAGTGTTTGTGTGAATGAAACTCTGCAGTTTCTATATATTAATGTTAATTTTCTTGTTGAAGAGCTGCTTGTGATGAGCTTTGATTCATCATGTGACTTTCAACACCACTGTGATTGGTTGTTGTCAGTGTATCACAATGGTACAAAACAAATATTAGTACTTCAATTTGTTGGTAACATATCAGATAATGAAATATGTATTTTTACTGTAAATTTAAGTTAAGTCTGTAAAACCTAAAATGTTGCAACCCTATTTTTTTACGGTAAATTTCTGGCAACCACAGCTGCCATTTTTTTACCATAAATTTAACAGATTTTTTTTTTTTAACAGTGTAGAAAATATTTAGGTCTGACCAAACAGACAGCAGCCTTCAGCATTGAGAATGTGTAAGTCACTTGCTGTTAGTCTCTGCCGTGTGTAAGACAGCATGGATGGTTTATTATTGCTGCCCAAAAGTGTTTTGAGTCACTGAAGCATCTGTCAGTGTAGTGGAGTTGAATAGGTATCATCTGATCTGCTCTTTTCCATATTAACTTTCACCGTCTCTCACACTCCCTCGCCTCTACACACCTCACCCCCCACACATGGAGAGACAGGTACACTTATAGAAAAGCCACAACTCAGTTCAACTAATATATTCTACAGATCATTAAATTACAGAGTATCAATATATTTCATATTTAAAGATCACAAGTTTTAAATTTTCAAAGACTGAAGAAACATAAAATCCATCACCAGTTCTACTCATATATGACACTGCAGGCTTAACAAGTGTCTAATCATGCAAAACTTTGTTACATAACCATAAATATAACTGTCCCCTCAGATACGACATTCAAATCCAATACAAAAGAGCACCGATATGAACATCATAAAACAAGCAATTCCAACAAGTTTTCTTTTTAGGAACTTTGGCAAAAGTATATCGGATATAACCTTGATGATAGCTTAAAAACGTTTAATTATGAGTAATAAACATGAAAAAAATACATTAAAACAATAACAAAAAGAACATACCTCAATTTGATAGACGTTCCTAACAAGTTGCTGAAATGTATGTGAGGGTTTGCCATTGCTACAAGCCCAAATCATTCTAATCAGCCTCTATAAATAATTCATTAGGTTGTAATGTGTAATATGATCTTGTATTAAATATTTATTAGCCAGATGGATCTATTCATAAAAGAGCTTTATATGGAAGACAGTAAGTTATACAATACAGTTATACAGGCGCACAAGGGTGGGAGGGAATTGTTTATGAATTGTGTGTCAGTCATGTGACTTGAATAACTCCCATACTGTTTTGATATGCAGAAGCACTTAAATGTATGTGTTCACATGTAACAGGGTATGACTTGTGATTATTTTAATATCAAAGGGTTGTTAAACTATGAGCCACAAACTATAAGATATAACCGATTTGTTATTATAACCATTGTTTATATAAAGCTTCCTCGAACAGGTTCATTTAAACAATAATGGACACAGAAAACAAACAAAAACGTGCTTAAAGGTATAAATAGAAAAATGTGTTAGTTCCAGTGACAAACGCAAGGTAATGACAGTGTCTCTGCAGTCATAAACAGAGACTGTGTTGCTATGGCTCATATTCTCATGGGAATAGGAGACCAGTGAAGCAGGACCTGAGTGAAAACAACAAGCAAGCACAATAGTTCAGTGAAGGCTAACAGAAAGCTGTCTCTCATTCTCTGCTAGTGCACGTGCAGTTTAACATCTGTCCAATACACACAGATCACATTCACAATACACAGCCGTAATAGTCAATCAACCCTTTTGAAGCCTACTGCATCATATTTGATACAAAAATGAGCCCTCATGATTAAAAACCTTTTCTGAAAAACCTGTTGTACACAATCTTCTTCATGCCTTCATGTAAAAATGTCCCGCCCCCCTCAAGCTCCCAGTTACACAGGCCTTTTAAAGGGGCATTCGGCAACTCCAGCTATTTCTTCGCTGATTTTCACTGTCGCATGTTATCTCAGCGAGCTCCCTCTACAGCTGCGAGGCGTATATTTCACAACAATGTCGTAAGAAATCTCACTTGCGGCCCCTCCTCCCCCTTTCTACCACTGCTCATGTACATTTGTTATTATATCGGAGCCAGCCAACTTTATCGTGTGGAGCTATGTCAACCGAGGTGGGTAATACATCATACACATTGAGGGCGGCGTGTGTGTTTATGTCGAACTGCCGTAAAGCAGTTTGTGTTTCTCGCTCGTTCTCGCTTCTCACGAGACTTCCTATTTCCAACTTACCAGGACGTTAGTCCTCATGTTGCAAGGTTGGTTTTCCGCCTGGGAACGCTGGGGGGAGCGGGGAAAGTCACCATTCTCACCAGAACAGGTTATTTAACCATCCAAATGATTTCTAAACGGTTTTATTAAACTGAAATAGTTGCCGAATGCCCCTTTAACTGTGAAAATATAAAAATAAATGGTAACACGTGTCCTTGTTACACGTGTTACATGTAGTTACTATAGTAATAACTGTGGAACGGTACACAGAAGTCACGGTTCGGTTCATACCTCGGTTCAGACATCACGGTTCGGTACGATTTCGGTACAATGGAGTGAAAAGCAAAACAAAAATGCAGAAGGCATTTTTATAAATGTCTTAAGCCTTGTATTTTTTAAATAAGTTTTATTAATAAAGGCATAGAACCAGTTTATTTGTAGTGCACTGACAATAGTTTTATATAATTGAATTAGTTTATTAATTAAATTAATAAAAAGACAAAGACCTTGCGATATGTTTGGTATGTTGAAATGAATTTAAAATTAATTTGCCATATTTCAGATCAATATATTTGTTTTTCTTAATTTTAATTAACCCAAACTTTATTCTCATCTGAATTATAAATAATTGATTTCCGTATAAAATAATACTAGGCCATACCTGTCAAGTTTTGGATTTGAAAATAAGGGAAATTTTCCGGCGCCTACCGCGAGCAGTCCCACCACCCCAACCAAGCTCCAGTAATGTTATCCCTTACATTTCAAGACAAGTGCTATAGTTCATTTAACATTGCTTGTCTCTACATTTACATTTTATTTTCATTCCACACATTCTTTTCGTTTCATATTGCTTTTCTTTTTCCAGTTTTCTTTACATGTCACATAACTTTTCTTTACTCTTTTAGTGAGTTACTGTTCAAATTGGTTGCAGACTTTGCATTCTTTAACCTGTTAGGCTGCAACCCCACTTTTGAAAAATCCTCAGAAATGGCATACCCAAACTGAAACAGATGCAGTTCATGAACCCTTTGCACTAAAATCACAAGTATTATCTCATTTGAAAGCTGACACCTGGCAGTTCATTGTAAATGTAGAATTAATTATTGTCATAATGAAAAAATAGTTATTAATAGCTACAAAGTTTTGTAAAGTTATTAGAAATTTATATTTTATGAAACATCTTGAATATAAAATAAAATTGAAGTTGGCATTGTATCAATCTAAGAATGCACTGCAGCTAAAGCCACATGTCTGACCAGGTTATATTCTGAAGATGACAAGTCTAAAACTCTGTATTTAGTATTTAGTATGCTTTTGTTCAGTTTGTGTCTCTGAATAGTGTTTTTCGTCCTCAAGTATGAGCTCCATATTCTCCTATATCATACTATATGAGCCATAAAATCCTGATGCATCAAATATACTACAAAACATAAAACACACTATGCAATCTTCTTTTGAGAGTTTCTTTTATATTTTCTCTTAAGGTACAATAAACTACTCCATTAAAAAAAAAATCTGAATATTACTTCATATGCTAGGCTTTACATGGTTGACTTGAGCAATAACTTTCAGTTTCATTTAAATATATTTTAAATGAAGAATAAAAGAAGCCAGAAGTTTATTACTTTCCAGAACACCATAGAAATCCCTGAGCACTGCCATAGCAACCACTAGCAACACCCTAGCAACTGCGTAACACTGGCCTGGCAGTCTCTCTCGGTGTGGTAAACCTGTGGTAGAGTGTGGCTCACACCACATGCAGAGTTTGATGGGTGTACATTACATGCCACCCCCACACTGCAACACAACAACAACACCACAAAACCCACAAACCAACTAGGAGGAATACTGAGCATAACTTTCAGTTTAGCAGTTTAACAGACAGCGCTGGTTTCTAGAGAAGCTTGGCAGAACTGGTCAAGTGAGCGTGTAAGTGAAATTAGAGTTGGCAGCATAGACAGAGGGAAGGAAGGGCTTACAAGATAATCTTATTTTCTAACCTCCCCTAACACACACTGACTGAGGCCTGACTTCATTCAGGGCAGAAGGTCACACTCCTGTCCGCTGTAATCTTGTTAAGGGAATGTGACAGACTGCGCAGTCAACCATTAATCGCTGGTTTTAGAAGGATGATCACTGACAGATCGACCCGTACTGAGACCAAGAGCACATATGATATATAAATGTAGGCTATCCACTAACCATTCAGAACGTCCATGTGCGTCTAAAAGTTATAACCTCTTCTTGAGTCTCTCTGTAAGGCTGCACTCCGCTACGGGTTCTTTTGGAGATTTTGGATGAGTGAGATTCAAATTTTTTGTTATTGTTAAATGATGGGGGGGGGTTTGGGGCTATGCTGGGGACACCATATATATATATTTATATGACATCTTTTGAAAAGGTGCATGTGTCACCTTTAATAAATTGGCCTTACAATATAATAATTTGTTCCCTCTTTTTACTAATTCATGGACATGATATAATAATGTATTCCCTTGATTAAGTAAATCATGGCCATTATTTTTTTTTCCTCGATTTGATTTAAGCCAAGGAAATGACTAATAGTAATATAGATACAACATTGGCCTATTCAATATCCACACACATTATATGACATATAGTAAAATGACATATATATATATGACATATAGTAAAATAATACTGTATCATACCGTTCTATTGACGTGTATTTTTGAAGTGTGTATCAATGTATGCTTTAATGACTAAATTTGCTATAATCCCACTGGCTGAAAAAACTTGTTCACTGCTTGATAGTTTGTGTAGCCTTAACCATGTGCATTATTGTAACAAATGGTGAATTACAATAATTTGCTTTAAAGTAAAATGTAAAAAAAAAACTTGTTCATACATGGCATATATCATGATATAGCTGAAACATTAAATGATTAAAATTCAAATTAAATAATAATAACAATAATTACTGTGTGTTTGCAGTAAGCCTGCTGAACACCACTAAACAGGTAGACCAGCAACTAGCAACAAAAGTGGTTTTATTTTATTTTTAATTAATTTAATTTAATTTAATTTACAGACATTTCTGATCAGGCATTACACTCAGCCCAAGGCTTAAGAAAATATCTCTTGATTTTGTTGGTTGAGGAAAAGCGATGGTATGTGATTACCAATGCTAATGCAAACCAGAGAATTAGAAGCAACCACTGACATGCAAGTTTCTGGTACAGTGCAGAGATGTATGTTCTTCAGTTTTGTGTGTGATGCATATTAAACATCAGCACAGTGAAGAACCCCAGTCTCTCTCTCTTTCTCTCTCACCATATCCTGCCATGGAGATGATACAACTCTGGCTTCTGTGTATCCAGCCCGCTGAGCACAGGGTAAACACACACACACACACATCTCAGGGTTAGTTAACCTCCGAAGTCTCACTCACTCACTCACTCACTCACTCTCACACACACGCACGCACGCACGCACGCACGCACGCACCCACGCACGCACGCACGCACGCACGCACACACACACACACACACACACACACACACACACACACACACACACACACACACACACACACACACACACACACACACGATGCACTCATCAGACAATACATGTAACTTCTAAAGACATTATCAATGCAGTCCTTGACATGCAGTTTGAATTATAAACGTCAGGTCAGTCAGAGTCTATGTACCTCTCCATTCGAGAGTAATAAACAAAATATGACAGGCTGAGCCAATATAGGAGAAAAAAATATTTTTAACCAGAGGACATTTTAGGTAAGTTTAAATAATATGCCAAATGAGACTCAAACAGAAACACATTGACCCCAAAATAGTATTTGGAGACGTAAAAATTTATGAATGGCATCAAGGGGAACTTATCACATATCTAATGCAATAAAAATGTATTATATTTCCTAATAAAAAATGTAAGATACATTACTTTTGAAGACTATATATATATATATATATATATATATATATATATATATATATATACAAAAATATGAAGCAATATTATGAGTTGTCCCTTAAAGCTGTCTTAAGTCATATGAATTCAATAAAAACTCTTCCTCTAAGATGCTTAAGACGATGCATTTTTTTTTTCTTACCTGCTTTGGACCACATCGGATCTTCCATTGGCATTTCCTGTAAGGACATTGAATAATTAGACTCAACAAAAGCGTATGTTCAGTGTACACTAGCTCAGGTTTTCTAGATGCTGTTCTGTAGACTCTCAAATAACCCATCCCAGCTCACTGGATCTCTCAGCACATCACCTACATTCATATCTCTATCACTTTGTGGCCTTGTACTGCACTAATGGATTTGTCTTTCCATTCAAATTATTTTTTGACCAGCTAAAACAATCATTTAGAGAAGACCTACCTGCCATGGCTGGTTTCTGACATATCCGATGTGATTTACAAACCTTCCTAGCTCTCCTGAGGTTAATAATTCACTAGAATTCGATAAGTTCCTGTGTGAGCGTTTCAGAGAGGAAGTGCACACATGACCAATCCCAGCGCACACCTGACAGCTCAAGCACGGTGCAATATAATACACACTCTATACTTACAAAAAGCTGCATGATGATTTATTACAAAAAATGCAAAAAGCATTTTAAATGTGCAGAACCTGGAATCTTAATTGTCATGAAATTAAGGTCAAAAAGCAAAACCAACCCAATGGTCCTAATAATAATAATAACCTACTTCAGATAATACTGATACCTACTGCAGATGCGGGATCAACATATTATGCATCCATCAGAAAGCATTTTTGTATAAAACCTGCATAAACAGAAACTGCCAGTCCAAACAAATCCAGTTTGCCAAAGTAATACGCCATGATGTCATGCAAAATGTAGGCTGTGTATTGGTCAGTGTGTCATCCAGGCAGCTATTGTGTTGCCAACCCACTATCCATTCAGAGCACAAACATGTTTACAGGGGTTTGGTTTCTGGGCCGCAGCACGACATAATTGAAGATTGAGCCATTAGACAACTGTATGATAGACATTTAGCAAAGTGTGAAACTAATGCAGTGAATCTACTGCTATTTTGAATGTGTGATCAGTTATGACACATAAGAGAAATTTGTTTAGCTTTTGCAAACAATAAACCAGAAAACAAACTGTCACAGAGTTCATATTATCTGCTGTAACTAATTGGTACAGAAAAGGTCATTATGTTCTCTCTCGGCCTAGATAAACCCGAGTCTCTAGTCGCCACAATTAACCCTCATGAGAAAAGACAAGACTCTCATTAATATGATGCAGTCAGTTACGAAACATCAGCAAAATTAACTTCTGCTACACTTGCACATGAGAAATTTTAAAGTGCCCCAATTATGGTATTTTAAAGTCACCATGAAATCAATATGTTACTTTTTTTGGCTTTTAATGAACATGTTAGCCTTAAAGGGATAGTTCACCCAAAAATGAAATTTTTGTCATAGATATCTCCTTAAATAAATAAAAAATCAATTGGTTTTGTAAAAGTCATTTTTAATGAATATTTTTGTTGTATACACCATTCTGGCCAGCTGTCTCCAGCGTATGGCGTTTCGAGTGCTTTGAAATAGTGAATCATTTTGCGAAACAATTGGTTTATTGATTCAAAAACCCGAAACGCTTGGAACACATCTGTAAAAATCTGATTGGATTCGCATTTCAAACCACCTCCAAATATGGTTTGAATCAGAATGGAAAAACTACGATTTTATTTATTTTTATTTTTTTGTCCAGACTTTCAAAAACCCATCTGGATAAAATCTGGATAAGCAACACACTTGGTTGTGAGCATTTGCAGCATATGTGTTGTCAAACAGTTGATCTTTGTTCTATTTGCATCGCGTTTCTGTACTTGGATGCATTGTGAATATTTGCATTCACTGTATTTATTTATGTTGAGGAATATCTGATTTTGTGCAAATGAGGTGAGTAAATGTCACGAGCGGTGCAAGACCCGTGAGAAGGAAGTTCTCCGTCCCAGGGGCTAACTGTTTGATCCTGCCAGTAGCATATGCTTGTATCAAAGATTAAGCCATGCATGTCTATGTGCGCACGAATGGTTATGGTTCTTTTGGTCATTCCAACTCGAATTCCAGAGCTAATACATGCAAACGAGGGCCTACACGACCACCTTAGGTCAGGGACGAGTGCATTTATCAGATCCAAAACCCATCCAGGATGGCTCTGGCCACTTTGGTGACTAGATAACCTAGATAACTAGATAACCTAGATAACTAGATAGATGACATGTCTGCCTTATCAACTTTCAGCATGTACCATGGTGACCACGGCTAACGGGGAATCAGGGTTCCATTCTGGAGAGTGAGCCTGAGAAACGGCTCCCACATGCAAGGAAGGCAGCAGGCGCGGAAATAACCCTTTCCAACACAGAGAGGTAGTGACAAAAAATAACAATACAGGTCTCTTTCGAGGCCCTGTACTTGGAATGAGCGTATCCTAAACCCATGGGTGAGGACCCGTTAGAGTCTTGTGGCAGCAGCCAGGGTAATTTTAACTCCAATAGCGTATACTAAAGTTGCTGCAGTTAAAACGCTCATACTTTGGTGCTTTTACTTTGGTTTTACTTTAGTTTGGTTCACATTTTGAACATATGAGTGTTCAAGCAGACACTCGAGCAGGCCGCCTGTCGCCGCTGAACACGACAGCTAGGAATAATGGAATATGACTCTGGTTTTATTTTGTGGGTTTCTGGAACCTGGGGCCATAATTGATAGGTATGCATTCATATTGTGCCGCTAGAGGTGAAATTCTTCAACCGGTGCAAGACAAAAATCCACAAAGGTTTAAGCAATAAATGGGACGGTCTAACCTATGTAGGATTGCTAACAACCTGTCTAAATATGTTCCACTATCTATAAAATAGCATCTTAGTCAGATATGTCGAAATCTGAACTTTTTTTTTTGTATCATTAGATATTAGAGTAAGTTGAAACTCAATACTTAAAAAAAAGGCCTGTCATCACCAATAAAGGATCATATTTCACAGATTAATCAGTAGGCTTTGGTCGATTATTCAGCCTTTGCAATTAGTTAAAAATATCGAGTTATACATATTCTAATGAATTAATAAAACAAGGAAATCACTTCAGCTTTAGAACATGTCTTTTTAATAAACTTTGAGCCAACTCAAAAGACCAATTTTCAGGTTTTCTGTCATCTGAAATCATCAATAGTCCAACTGCTACAATTACTGGTACTGTGGTTTTATTAAGGATGGGTATTGACATAAATTTCCCGATTCGATTGCTAAGCTTGCAATTTGATTACAATATAGATTTAGTTTGATTCATTTGGATATAACAGATAGTACAGTACACGTATATTTTTCTCAAAGAAAGAAAAATCTCACAACTAATACTGTACACAACACAGGGAACCCAGTCAGCTGGTACATTACTATAACATTAAAGGTTAAAATTAACAACTTTAATATGTAAACAATTGCATTTTGTGAAGTTTTTATAATAACAATGTTCTAAAATATCTTTTTAATAGGAGTAAAAATAAGCATATGTAATGTCATGCTTTTTTGTACAAAAATGCTCCTATCTAAAGTTAATTTTTTCAGCTAACTATGGAGTTTATGGTAATTGAATGGCTTTTTCTGAGGAAAATGTGATGCTATGTGATATATTGTTTACAAGCTGTTTTATTGACATCTTTCCAAGGTTGAAATTAATCAATTACTTGAGATATATATATATATTCAGTAAGTTGTATGGTTTCCATTAACATAGCTTCTGATGTTTATTCATGTATATTTTGTGCTGTAACTAACTAGTAGTAAAGAAGAGGAAGAGATGATCGGTTTATGTGCAGCTTGAACTGAGGTGCTATACACCAATCTGTCACAACAAATTAAAAAGCAATAAAACCACATGTTACGTGATCCGAGGGTATGTTGTTCTTTTGTTGTTGTCTTTGCTTTCACTTTCTCTGCTATCATCTCTTAGGGCGGTGATGTTGGCTGTTCGTCATCATTGTGACACTAACCGGAATGGGCGGGAGAAAGAGCGAGAGGGAGGGAGCTGTTGCTTTTCGTTTCGTTTTGTTTCTTTCTTTGATGTCGTAATATAGTGGGAATGGGAATGTAGTTAGAATGTGGGTTTTGTTTTGCTTTTTTTTTTTTGCTTTAAGCCCCATTCAGATTCCTACTTCCTGGGGACGTTATTAGGATTCTTTTTGTCTCTCTCTGCTTTGTGCACGTGGTTGCAATGAATAAATATATTAATTTACTTGATTTAAACATCCTTATGTCTTCGTGTCTTGTTGCTCCAGCGTCTTAATTGCGTTAACAGGGATAACTAATCTGGGAATACAAAAATAATGTACTTTATGTTGTGTCCCCTCATTCCCTGAGCCGTTTTAGGGACGTAACATAAATTGGGGGCTCGTCCGTTCCTTAAAGCCTAGAGACCTTGTTGGGGTGCTGGTTCAAGTTGTTGGGTAAAGCTACTTAGGGGATTGAAGGGTGTAGTACATTTGTTGGTACATTTGTTGACATCATTTAGTGGGTAGCCCGAAGTTCGTTCGTAGATTTCGTTATGACAACGCACGCGCAGGAGTTTATTGAGAATCCTTCATTTGAGGCATTTGAGAGATGTCGAAAGGATGAATTGATCGTTATAGCTGACCATTTTCGAATTTCGGTTAGACAACAATTACTAAAAAGGGAAATTAAAGATTTGTTGTTGCATCGATTAGTGGAATTGGATATTTTGGTGTTATCGGAGATGGAGGGAGAAGCAGGTAAAATCATCGATGGTGCGCAAGGTATAAAGGCTGGGGAGGTCGTGGAACTTGCTGGGGCGGAGACCGGGGTCGAAGCCCGCGCAGCTTTGCCACACTTCGAGCCGTTTTCTCATACTACGCCAGGATCGTTAGGGGATTCGAAACTGAAAGTTCGTCTCACCCGACTCCGTATGGAAGCGGAGGAGAGAGCGCAAGTGCGTCAGGCTGAATTTAATCTGAAGTATAAAATCAGTAGGTTAGAAATAGATGCTGAGAAGGAAGTGAACTTGCGCAAGTTAGAGATAGAGGGGAGGACGCTCGCCCCTGTCACTGCTGGTCCAATCACTTCTGACTTGGGGAATAAAGATAATATAGTTCGCGGTTCTATAGCCTCGGTTCTATTTGATGTCAGTAAGAATCTTCCCTTGGTGCCCTTGTTCAGAGAGTCGGAAGTAGATAGCTATTTTGGAGCTTTTGAACGGATAGCGGTTTTGTTAGGATGGCCAAAAGATGTTTGGGCATTATTGTTGCAGTGCCGGTTGTCAGGGAAAGCTTTGGAAGTTTTTTCTGCACTTTTGTTAGCGGATAGTTTACAGTACGAGACTGTCAAGATAGCTATCCTTCGTTCGTTTGAGTTAGTCACGAAGGCTTACCGGCAAATGTTTAGATACCACAGGAAGAGTGGGAATCAGACGTTTGTTGAATTTGTGCGCGAGAAAGGGGTATTGTTTGATAAATGGTGTGTATCAATTAAAGTAACTGATTTTGCATCCCTCCGAGAATTAATGTTGCTTGAGGATTTTAAGAAATGTCTGCCAGAACGCGTTGTTCTGTATTTGAATGAGCAAAAAGTCACTGATCTTGCCACGGCAGCCGTGAGTTTGCGCTCACACATAAGAATGTGTTTTTTAGTGCGCGCCCGGATAGAAACCCGACTGTGGGTGCAGCTCAGCCTCAGTTGTTTCAGGGGAGATCTGCTAACGAACAGACGAAGGTGGCGGGTGAACAATCGAAAGAGAGACGTGAGTGCTTTTATTGCCATAAGACTGGTCACGTTATTGCAGATTGTCTAGTGCTGAAACGCAAACCGCAGAATGGTTCACAGCAGAAGCCTGTTGCTTTTGTGAACATGGTTCCTGAGGATTCCACAAAAGTGTCACCTGATGGTATATACAAGCCTTTCTTATTGAAAGGGTTTGTATCGTTTAGTGGTAAACTTGAGGAGCAGGTGGAAATATATATTTTGCGTGATACAGGGGCTGCTTATTCGTTTATATGTGCTGATGCCTTGCCCTTTTCTGATCAGTCACATTTGGGATCTAACATATTAGTTCAGGGGTTCTGTATGGAAGTGGTGAAGGTGCCTTTGCATCGTATATATGTGAGGTCTGAATTAGTCACGGGATTTGTCAATGTGGGGGTGCGTTCTGCGTTGCCAGTTCCAGGGGTGTCATTTATTTTAGGAAATGACTTGGCTGGGGGGAGAGTGTTACCTGCACTAGAAGTAGTTGACAGCCCTGTGTTGACTCCAGAATCAGAGGAATTAGCCCAGACATACCCTGATCTTTTTCCTGCATGTGTTCTCACTCGTGCGCAGGTTAAAAAAAAAAGATGAGGAGGTTGTGTTGGAGGATACCTTTTTGTGTGTGTCTGAGTCTGGTGAAGCTGTTGCACACAGTGTAAAGTTACAGAAATTACAAAGGTCGGTAATGTCGTTCTGCCCTTATCAGTTACTCGTGAGGAAATTGTGGAAGCCCAGAAGATGGATGAAACTTTGTCGAAGTGTTTCGTTGCAGCAAGAGATGGGAAAGACAAGAGAGTCTCGTATATCATCGATGATGGTCTGTTGTTGCGTAAATGGCAGCCGACAACCACTGCGAGTGAGGAGGGTGTATTAGTATATCAAGTAGTGATTCCTTCCAAATACCGCCCTCCCGTACTTTCCCTGGTGCATGATCACGTTTTTCTGGACATCTGGGGGTCACTAAAACGTATGACCGTGTTTTGCGACATTTTTTCTGGCCTGGACTTAAGAAAGATGTAGCAAATTTTTGTCGTACATGTCACACGCGTCAAAATATATGGGAGAGCCGACTCAAGTTATTCCCCCGGCTCCACTGGTGCCTATCCCAGAACTAGGTGAGCCGTTTGAGAATGTAATCGTGGATTGTGTGGGACCGCTTCCTAAGACGAAATCGGGTAATCAGTATGTTCTCACGATCATGTGTTCTGCTACTCGATATCCAGAGGCTATTCCGTTACGTACCATTACTGCTAAAGCTGTAATTAAGTCCCTTATTAAGTTCTTTTCTACTTTTGGACTGCCGAAGTTCGTACAGACTGATCAGGGAACGAATTTCCTTTCCAGAGTGTTTAAACAGGTGTTGGGCTCGCTCAATATAAAACATCGTGTGTCAAGTCCGTATCACCCTGAAAGTCAGGGAGCCCTGGAAAGATTTCACCAAACGCTGAAATCAATGTTGAAAAAGTACTGTGTGGACACAGGTAATGAATGGGACGAGGGACTTCCTTTCGTTTTATTCGCTATACGGGAGACTATACAGGAGTCATTAAGGTTTAGTCGAGCTGACCTGGTCTTCGGACATTCTGTTAGGGGACCTTTGAAGGTGCTTAAGGAACAAATGCTTGGCATTAGTAATGACTTGAGCCCGAAGGTTAATGTGTTGGATTATGTTTGCAGACTCCGGGAACGTGTGCAGAGCGCCTGTGACTTGGCGAAAGATTTTTTATCTCACGCTCAGAGTGATATGAAGAAACAGTTTGATAAAAAAACAATTCTTTGTTCATTTGCCGTTGGAGACCAAGTGTTGGTGTTGTTACCTATACCAGGGTCTGCATTGTCAGCACGCTTTGCTGGACCGTATGAAATCGTGGATAAAAGAAGTGAAACTGACTATGTTGTTAGAACACCTGACAGGAAGCGACAGCGAAGAGTCTGTCATATTAACATGTTGAAAGCGTAATATTTTAGAGATGATGTATTAAAATCACCTACGGATGAGACTGCAGGGCCCCTATCTCTCCGTGGCTGTGAATTCTCATGTAGAAGCGTCATCTGCTGGAATATCGATCGATGAGGATGGTTTGATGTTACGCAGTGATCAATTAACCCCTGGAGCTTCAGAGATTTCTGCCTTCGTGACACCTGATTCATTCATGCAGTACCGGGTTATGGCATTCGGGTTACGAAATGGCCCGGAAACCTTTTCAAAGATTAGTAAATACTGTACTTGCTGGCGTTTCGAACTGCAGTGCTTACTTAGATGACTTGATGGTGTATTCGACTAGTTGGTCTGAACATTTATCCTTGTTGGGAACAGTGTTCCCACGCCTTGAAAAAGCTTCATTGACCTTGAATTTGGCCAAGTGTGAATTTGGCAAGGCCACTGTCAGATATTTGGGAAGGCAGGTAGCTCAAGGTCAAGTTTGTCTGGTGGAAGCTAAAATTCTAGCCATTCTTGAGTTTCCCGCATCTTCGACCAGACGTGAATTGCGACGTTTTCTCGGGATGGCAGGGTACTACAGAACTTTCTGTAAGAATTTCTCCACTGTGGCTCTTCCTTTAACAGATCTGCTTAGTCCTTTAAAAACTTTCAGTTGGTCTTTGGAAAGTCAACAAGCTTTTGAGAATATTAAGGGATTGTTGTGTAGTGCGCCGGTGTTGTCCGCGCCTAATTTCACGGTGCCGTTCAAGCTTGAGGTTGACGCGAGTGCGTATGGTACGGGTGCAGTGCTTCTTCAGGAGAGTGGAGATGGATTGAATCATCCCATTTGTTACTTTTCCAAGAAATTCAATAAGCACCAAATCAACTATTCAACCATTTGAGAAGGAGGCGTTAGCTTTGCTATTGGCACTCCAGAATTTTGAAGTGTATGTTGGATCTACGGCATATCCAGTGATTGTTTACACCGATTATAATCTCCTAACCTTTTTGTGCCGAATGTATAACCAGAATCAAAGGTTAATGAGGTGGGCTTTAATTGTCCAAAATTACAACATCGAAATCCGGCATAAGAGGCTCGGAGAACGTAGTAGCCGATGCGCTTTCAAGAGTTTGAGGCGTTAATCAGGGTGTATGAATATTGTCCATTGTCTGAGGTTTTTTTTGTTTTATCTGTCTTTCTCCCCTTGTGGAATTTGTGACTAACATAATGTTGTATAATTTTTTTTTTTTTAGGGTGGGGATGTTACGTGCTCCGAGGATATGTTGTTCTTTTGTTGTTGTCTTTGCTTTCACTTTCTCTGCTATCATCTCTCAGGGCGGTGCTGTTGGCTGTTCGTCATCATTGCGCCACGAACCGGAATGGGCGTCCTTGCTATAAGACACTGACGTAGACCGGAAGCGGGAGAGAGAGCGAGAAGGAGGGAGCTGTTGCTTTTCTTTCGGGTCACGCCGTGATGTTGGCGTGCCTTGTTTTTTTTTTTTGTGTTTCGTTTTTGTTACTGAAGGTTTATAGTTTGGGGTTAAACAGTTTGTTCATGTTTATTTTGGATTACGATAAGAACGTGAGTTCTTATGTTTTCTTTTGGTCGCTTTTATAATGTTTTACATCCGGCCAGGGAGTAGTAATCAGGCAAGCATGTCACATGACTTCCATTCATGCAACATCTAGGGAAGCACGCTGTTATTACACCAGGTAAGGAGCGGGTGCTACTTTTGTATGTTTTGAGTTTTTATGTAGAGTAGGGGCCTGTTCTTCGTACTTTGCTTAAAACATCCGAGATCAAACGAGACATCCAAGATAATATCATCGTGCTCATCATTATGCGGCTAATTAGGTTCTTCGAACACTCCTACCGGTTATGATTAGTATAGCTGGATTGAGTTAAAAGCCAAGAGAGAGGGCTGGCAAAACGTAGAAGACAAATTAAGTGTTTTTATCACTTATTAAAATATATATTTTGATATTTTAATAATTTCTAAATAATTAATAACTTTGTTCATTGTAATGTCAGAGTCACCACCCACTACTAGAACATGGGAACAAGTAAAAGTGAAGTACTAGAATATTCTGCATAATAGTAATTTGTACTAACTAATCTCTTTTAAAAAGGCACTGTTAATAAATCTTTGCCTGTTTATAAAAGCAACCAAGAAAAAGGCTGAGAAAAAAAAGAAAGAAAAACAAACAGGTGGTGGTCCCGCACCCCCACATTATACCCAGGCAGAAGAGCTGACCCTTGGGTTGAGTGTGAACCTTGTGGAGGGCATCCCTGGGTTCAGCTCTTCCTCAGACCCACAGCCAGAGGCCAGGAGCAGAACACCTTCACTGCTGGTAAATGAACTTTAAAGGATCCTAGTACACTGTAAAATAATTTGTTGCTGCATTAAATCAAGTAGGCCTATAATCCAAATGGCTGTCCAGTCATATCAGCTGTTAAACCTTGAGTAGAATTGCTTTGACTTGTGAAAGTCTACATGTGTGACTGTGAAACTACATAGTTAATGTAAAAAAAAAAATGTTGCCATGAGTTATTGATCACATTTCCCCCCAGTGTACTTCATTGTAATGAAATTGTGTTTTCCTCTTTTGAGCAGTATTAAACAATACACCAACACTTTTATGTGTTCCCAAGCAAGTGGCTGAAGCATGTGCAGTAAGTGGACTTTTTCTAATGTTACAATATTATTTTTGCTTTAAGCCCCGTTCAGATTCCTACTCCCTGGGTACGGTATTTGGATTCTTTTTGTCTCTCTCTCCTTTGTGCACGTGGTTGCAATGAATAAATATATTCATTACTTGATTTAAACCTCCTTATGTCTTTTGTGTATTGTTGCTCCAGCATCTTAATTGGGTTAACAGGGATAACTAGTCTGGGAATACAAAAAAAAAAAAAAAAACTTTATGTTGTGTCCCCTCATTCCCTGAGCCGTTTTAGGGACGTAACACCACATTTATTGTTTGCATTTCACAATACGACAGAAATGTCTCAGATTTCATCAAAAAGACTTTTGAAGTTTTATTTATATTTATATATATGACATGAGAGTGAGTAAATGATGACAGAATTTTCATTTTTGAATGAACTATCCCTTTAACTAAACTATATCTTACCATGAACTATTTCACCCTAAAACTTGTTGGCACATGTCATCTGTTAACAGTAAATCCTGTCTCCTTTAATTTTCTTGGCCATCTCAATCCGACAGTTGAAGTGGTGCAGCCTAAAAACTGTCAGATGAGATATGTTGTCAGGCTATATGCCAGTGTAAAAAAGGGAGAGATATGGCGGTTGTGAATTACCTGAGTCTGTGAACTGTTGCAGGATCTCTCTTGAAGCAGGTGTGAGTTTAATTACTTCAAAAACAGTGACGTTACCACCTAGTTGCCGAGCAATAGAACGTAGTGATTCAGTAGCAAAGCTAATTTATTAATAAAAGTCATGGCCAGCTTTGACAAGTTTCTGTGCGCATGCAAAGACTATAAGGGACTTTGGTGCATGTATGTGGTTGTGTGCCTCAGTACAGCAGTGCATTAAAGGGATAGTTCAACCAAAAATGAAAATTATCCATTTCGTCTCCGGGCATTAATAAAGGGCTTCTGAAGTGAAGCGATGCGTTTGTGTAAGAAAAGACCGCCGTACGCATCGATTTATGGCAAAAGAGTAAGCCTTGAACTTGACGCACAACGTAATGACGAACGTGGTTGCCCAGCCCTGTCCCAAAAGGCACACTTCATATGCACTTTCGTCTTGTGGACTTAGAATGGCTGCCGCATGCAAGTGCTGTTAAGTCCGTGAGACCGTAGGGTGTCCCATTTGTCATTTTAGGTCTCAGAAGGGTGCTCGCGAGCATCCCCTCTGCGGTCGATTTGCACCCTCGATGCGCACTTTGCCGAGCCCGCACTGATGCGAGCTCTGCAGCAGACTTCTTCCCGACAGTCAAAGCGGCGTTACATCACGAAAGTGCGGACTCAAAGGAAGACTGCGAGTGCTTAGGGTGCCATTTGGGACAGGGCCTTTGTTTGAGCCGCGAGAGGCGTCAATTGTCGTCATTACTTTGTGCGTCAAGTTCAAGGGTTACTCTTTTAGCGTAAATCGATATGTTTATTTTAGTCAATGCGATATTTTAGTCGAGCAAGTTATTTTAGTCGATAAAGTTTTAAATATGTATATTTTTCTTCGCTTCACTTCAGAAGGCCTTTATTAACCCCCGCAGAGCCGTGTCGATCACTTTAATCATGAATAGATTGATGTACTTCCAAAGCCAGACAGCCATTCACTGGCATTATCAAGCTTGGAAGAGCCAGGACATTTTTTTTTATATAACTCCGATTGTATTCGTCCAAATGTCATATACACACCTAGGATGGCTTCAGGGTGAGAAAATCATGGGCTAATTTTCATTTTTGGGTGATCTATCCCTTTAATATAGAACAGTGATTAAACCGACTGGAACTACCTGTGCCTTAAATGTCTGAACGAACACATTCTAGCAAATCAGAATCGAGTATTCTGACATACCATCGTATATATGAACATTCTTTGCATAGCCAGGTGGTGCGAGCAGAGATTTTAACATGTGGATAGTACAAACGTAACAATTTTTGGATTATAATGCTTGACAAAAAACAAAAACAAAGGCATTTCAGAGCATCTGTATATTTTATTCACATATGTTACATTTTGCATTAAATGTCATTAAAAGTCACCCTTTCAGAGATGACATCATAAAGTCTGAATCAGCACCTACAGTAATGTACTGTATTACTGCCTGCCTGACAAGCATTCACAGCAGGAGAACACACCAGCATTATTCACCCATCACACTTAGCACAACTGTCTGTCTATACAAAGTGGGGAAGGAGAGAAATAAGAACTCTCAAAGGGGGAAAAAAAACAGCAGCATGCAAGAAATCAAGACAAAAAAAATGAAAAGAAGCTAACTTCAAGTGCACTGAAAACATCCTCCATCCAGCATGACATGATGGCAGTAATAATAATCAACACCTACCAATCAAACTGATCAATACAAACCAAACATGCTTTTTTCTGGTACGCGAGTGTCTGAACATGTGTGGGGTATTGGGGGGTGCTTGACTATCTTCAGTAAGAAACAAAGCAAGCAAATTACCCTCGATATAGCTGGACGTTACACATCCCTGTAACTGCACTAAATATTATTTTCACAAGGGCTCCACTGATGTTATTATTTTGATTGTGACACCACATTGAGAGCTCTTGAAATTACTTTTCACAAGGCGAATTATTATGTTTAAAATCTGAACATTTTGTGTTAATGTGATCTTAATTTTTAAGGGGGAAAGGATGAAAAGAGGAAGTACTCAAACTAAATCACCTGCTAACAGAGTAGCTGCTTGAAAAAAAGAAACTGTGTGCCATACCATACATGTCTATCACTGGACTGGGCTGTAATATTACATTTGATGTGATCCAGTTTAACGCATTTTCAAATAATTAACATGTGCATACATAATGCCCTTTCCAAATTAACAGATTACACAATCAAAGATGGTCCGAGGACAGAGCTTTGAGGAACACCGCATTTATCAGCCTGGAAAACTAGCCTTCGCTAAATGTCTATTTGTATAAAGCACCAAATAACTTTTTTTTATCCTCTTTCTTTTTGATAACATTAAAACATCTTTTTTTATTTTTTTTATTTGGTCTGATTCTTTTTGCACAAAGGAGATACACACAATCTGGCCAAGTTCAAAGACTTTAGATCAGGAATTCAATATATGAGTGGTGTGTGCATCAAAATAATATCACAATAATACATAAATATTGTCTTTAAATGAGAAAATAACAAACCTTCACAACTTGCAAAATCCTAGAGGAGGAGAAATTAGACTCCGGCAGCCAGTTGCTACAAAACTTGAAGTCAAGAAAAATTATTACTAAGAGCTTTCTTAACTTTAGAGGTTTGTTGCCAACTGATCACTGAGTCTGTAGATACATAAGCCCAGCAGGACACAAGCCCTCTGTCTGAGCATCTACATGACCTCATCTATTTAAGTTGTGTGACGAGGCTCTTTGAAACAGAGCTCAGTGTATTGGACAACACTGCCCCCTATGGACCATCTGACACCAGTCTAGGCATTATCATTTAATTAGAATATAGGAAAGACAATCAAGACCTTGAGTGACAATTGACTTTGTGGGTATGTGGTCAGATTTTTGGGCTATAGTGAGGTAAGGGCTATACCCAGGTCACTATATAATAACCCCTTGCGGGGTCACCCTTAATAAAAAATTACATTTTGCATTAAAAACTAAGCTTTTTTTTTTTTAGAACCAGTATTTGTTTTTTTGGCATTGCAATTGCATTGCATTATTTTCCTGACAATTCAAGCACATCTGACCACTCTTTACAATAAAGCCAAAACACCATTGAGAAACAAGGAAAACATTAAGATGCATTACATTAATGAAAAATGTTTGACTGACGAAAATTATGCAAAAAATAACTATCTACATAAGCTTAATTTTCTTAATGCAAAAAATATTTTGGTAAACCTTGAAGTCTTTATAAACAATGCATTATAAAAGTATTTACTTTTAGTATTTAAGTAAGTATTTAGGGTTTCATATTTTCATAAATAATTGTAAACAAAGTTAAAATGCATTATAATATTTACAAATTCATTGTTATATCTGACATTTGTTTGTCGTGTTTTAATGCATGTGTGTACACTTTCTAAAGGTGTAACAGTGAATAGATAAGTATTATAATGTATTGCAACTGTGGTTACAATTATTGATGAGAACAAACAATGTATTATAAGGTGCATTACAAGGCATAATTAAAGCATTACAACAATACTTATGAAATCATTTTATAATGCATAATATTTAAAGACTTTAAGTAGTTTTACCACTTTTTCTTTTCTTATATTTATTATTTTCAAAAGGCCTTGGGTGAGAAAAGTATAACCTTTATGCAAGGTAAAGAGCCAAAGACCATAAAGACCTGTCCTGTCTCCAGCCATATAATGTGCCAAAAAATGCTGTACAAGGATACAGGGGATTTTTTTTTCTATAATAAACTCAACAGACCAGCCAACCACCATCAAACACAGAGCCTTCTTTAGAAAAAAGAAAAAGAAAAAAGATGAAAATTGTAAAAAAAAAAAAAAATTTTTTACAAAGGTATAATTTAGGTTATTTTTTTTTAACAATGAATAGCAGCACTTTTTAAATATTAAAATAGTTTACTACAAAAAAAACAAACAAAATAAAATACCTGAGGATGACTGCAACTACACCTTGACTCGGAGACAACTCGTGCTTTAGCTCTAATCTGTTTATATTCTGTCTCATACACGGCTTTTTAACTCAGTCACTCTTATGAGATGCATTTAAACTCAAATAGCATGACATGACTACACACATCGCACTGGTCATTGGGTGGTGGGGGGATATGTTGAGAGTCTTGGTACCTTTAGCATTCAAGGTTTTGATATTAATTCTGATTTCTGCACATGATTTGTTTCAACGTTGGTCAGAATAGTTTTTCTTCCAAGAATCTCTCATCTTAGTTTTCCAAATATTACAGAACGGGAGCTTTTTTTCCACTTGTGCGTCTAACAGGATTGACACAGATTCACTCAATTAGGTTTCACTGTGAGCTTGCTGAGACAAAAAAAATTCTCCCCTATAAATCCACACGAAAAATTACTTTTAAACACACTTGCACGCACACGCTGTTAGTCATTAGGCTTGATTGTACACTAAACTTCACATGAACCCAGGCTGTGGCCAACTCAATGCAGGTTTCCATTACATTACACGACAGAAATCCTCAGAGGATGACATAGAGGCTTGCGCTGACATCATGTGACCCGTCCTCTCCAGGATGTGGGCTGTACAGTTAAAGTCCATTGTAGTGGGGACCCCAGCGCTTGTTGATGTGGTCGAAGGTGTGTGACACCCACTGCTGCTCCAGAACGCGGTATCTCTCCTCGCATAAATACAGAGGCTTTCCTCGACTACAGAACAGAAAAGATCAAGAGGTTACAGCAGGAAAGGTAAACAGTTTTCTCTACAAAAGACATGAACACTCCAAAATGCAAAAAAAGGCTTAGGCAGGGCTATAAATTCAAATAAAAGACTACTTGAGCTGGGCCAGAAATAAACAGAGGCTTGGGGCAAAGAAATGCCCCTGAACAATTAAACTAATTATATTTACAGCAATCGCTGAGAACAATTTTTTTTTTTACTTTGAGACATTTCATTTAGATTTGCTCACGTTGCATCAGATTCCTTTGTACATGTTTTTTACGCAGCATTTTGCAGCATTATAACAAACTACATGTTTCTGTTGAGCTTATGCATTTAATGGCCAATCAGAGGCATTCGGATTAATCGCATCTGAAAATGCCGTTCTCATTTGTTCAGTGCACGTCATCTGAATAAATTCTACTCTCTGTGGATATTCTCATCATAAACAACAAAGAGCAGATGCAATACAAATAAGAGATTCATTTTGCTTCAGTGATTGAGTGAACAAGAATTTTTGCGAGGATACATAATCCAGTTGAATGCATTTTCAAATAAATACATAATGCCCCCTCCAGAGTACCATATTATATAATCAAAGATGGTCCAAGGACAGAGCTTTGAGGTACACCGCATTTATCAGACTGGAAAACTTGCACTGAATTCATAGACAAGTTTTAAGTGTTCTTTGCTTGCTTTCTGTATTTTCCTTATGTGGCAATGCAGAGATTTTCTGTGATTGTGTGGGTACTTCGATTCATTAGCCACTATAGTAAATAACTGGAAAAATAACAAAATGCAGTAAATGGCAAAATAGTTTGCACTACAAACCAATGTGTTTATGCCTACAATAATAAATTAAAATAATATAATAGCAAACAATAGTTTGCAAAATCAAGTAGCATTACGGACAGTTTTTGTACAGCTAAAATAATGAAGCGTATGAGACCGTTATGAGACCGGAAGCCTCAACACAATCAAGTTATAATAGCCATGCCTGCTCTTATGTTAATAATGAGATGAATATAATTTATTCCCGGTTTGTTTTTCAGGCTACTAAAATAAACAATGCAAAGTTTTGGTTTTTGAATGCATAAAAGCAATAAACTAATTCAAAAACAGTTCTTGGCTTGTTTTGTCTTTCAAGCCAGAATATGATGTACCGCTTCGCAACTTTTTTATTCATATTAATAATCATTATCACAACATTGAGAGAAATAATCAATAATGATTTTTGTCATAAAATTACAGCCCTATCCTGTAACGAGTTCCTGTTTTTTAATATTATAATCTATATAAATTTTGTAGGTCATTTACATTATGCAATTGTTCTGTAAAAAGTTTGTAAACATTACAATTTTTTTATATTTTTGAATAAGTCTCTTTAATCAAAGATACAGCAAAAAAAGTTATATTCTGAAATATCATTACAATTTAAAATAATTGTTTGCTTATTTAATAAAAATGAAATTTATTCATGTGATGTAAAGCTGAATTTTCAGCTTCAGTGTCACATGACTGTTCAAAAATCATTCATGCTGATTTGCTGCACAAGAAACATGTATTATTATAATTATCAATGTTGAAAACAGTGATTAAAGGAGTTTATAGTGTTCCAAAGATTTCTATATAATAAATGCTGTTCACTGAATTTTCTATTAATCATCTAAGAATCCTGAAAAAAGGTATCACCACTTCCACAAAAATATTAAGCAGCACAACTGTTTTCAACATTAATAATGATTAAAAAGAAAAATCTTGAGCACCAAATCAGCATATTAGAATGATTTCTGAAGGATGACGTGAGACTGAAATAATGATGCACATTAATATGTATGAAAATAGAAAACAATTATTTTAGTTTGTAATAAAATTTTGCAATATTACTCTTTTATCTGTATTTTTGATTAAATAAATGCAGCCTTGGTGAGCAGAAGAGACTTATCAAAAACATACAAAAAATACGAATGTTTCCAAACTTTTTACAGGTAATGTACATTTATGCCACATTTGAACAGTATTAAACACAAGTAAACAAAACAAATTTCAGATGCTACTTCTTTTCTGCCTTTGCAGTGTAAAGATGGCTTTTGTTGATGTTAAATAAGTCTATAGTATATGGCCTATTTTAGCCTATAGCCTATTTAGTTTTTTGTTAACAGCCTATAGTATTTTGATTGAAGTAACTGGTTAAATGTTAGTATTTGACATGAAAGACAACACAGATAAAATAAATATGTTAATTCTTAAAATTGCCCTTACAAATAATGCAAACCCGCCCCCCTGGAAATCAATTCCAGGGGCCAGATATTGCCCCTTAATGGAAAATGAAATTGCAGCCCCTGCTACTGAGACCCTCAGAATGAAATCTAAATATGTGTCCATCAGAGCAGCGAGAGGTTTACCGTAGGTCTCGGTCCTCCTCTCCATGAGCGTCCAGATACACAGACCCCCACAGACAGAAGCGGTGCCCTCGGATGATGATGATGACCGAGGCGTTTACCAGGAGGAAGATACCAGTCGCTGCTCCGCAGTGCTGGGAGTGCTTTGGATTAAAAATATATATAATTGTAATCAGCATCATCAGTGTTTGGATCATTCAAACCGAGCTTTCAGCGTTTGCTCCTCACTCACCAGCACACACTCACACACGCCCTGCTGTTTACAGCAGTGCCCCTTCAGACAGACGAAGGCGCCGCACACCAGGCAGAGCGCAGGGTCTTTGGGGGTTTTACCGCAGCTGGTGCAGGACTTCCTGTGGTAGAACTGGAAGATGGTGTTGTAATTGTCTGGGAGGTGCAGGAGGCGAGGGGCGGCCCACTGCGGATCCTGAACCAACAGAGACTGAAGAGAGACCAGAAAAATCACTCAAAATACCAGATTTAATTCACTTCCACCGTCAGTCAAAGAAACTCGTGTCACTTTGTAACATCTTGACCAGTGTTGAATCAGTGTCGCATGTGTCGGCCATGCTCAATGTTTGACAAGAGTCACAGTTTTCCATCTACACTTTTCAGGAGAGTCAATCTGCAAACCTTATATTTCTCCCTCCATACTGAGGTTATCCTGAAATCACTATTCATTTTTATGGAATGTTGCAGTGTTATATATTATTCTGTTTAAACAAACCATGTGCCCTTTTATTCTTTAATCAAAATATTACCAGGGTGGGCAATAAGAATGTCCAACGGAGTTCCAATCCACAACTGACTGCAAACTTACAATCATATGTTCCTTCATTGTGTTTGCAAAAACCCACTTTCTATTATCCATTCAATTCACAATGGGAAAAATCAAGTCTCACCCTACGATGAGGTGTTTCACTTAAATAGGCAGTAACAATTTTTTTTAGTTTAATTAATATCTTAACATTGAAAAGATCCCTTCACTTACCCCTTTAAATTTAAGAAATGATTTAATTACATATACATTTTTTTATGTTTATAAAGGTGGTCAGTAAGATTTTTAAATATTTAATTTAATGTGTCCATAGTTAATCTTACTGACCCCAAACTTTTGAACTGTAGTGGAAAACATCCAACGTTAGTCAAGTTTTTATTCTTACTATTCAAGACTGTGAGAACTGACGCACTACAAGACATTTTGTCAATGCTGTTAAAAGGGGCCATGACATGGATTTTTTATTTTAATATGTTCCTTGAGATTCACTTATGTTAAAAAATCTTTGCACAATAAAACAATATATATATATAGGAAAATTGTTATTTTCATATCATTTTTTAAGGGGTGGCTCCTTTAAGGCTTTATGATTGGCTAACATCATTACATAGGAAACAGTATCAACGGCCACTCACTATTACACGCGAGTAAGTGTTTTGTAAACATTATCAATATAAAACCATCATTTACAGATAAAGCATGGAATCATTTACTTACAGTTTGTGCTGTCAGATCCAATACAGATCATAGACTGTAAAAAATATGGACAAAGCGCCTGTGACGTAACCCATAGACTTTATGAAGAACGGTTTTGAAGCCGTTTATGGGGGGGTATGGGCGGCGCCACATACAGAGTATGTGTGGCCATGTGTTGTGTCAGATCATGGCCGAGACGTCATATTTCAGGAATTCCTCTCGACGCAGCCCGTTCTCAGCTGTCAATCACGCGGTCAATCAAAGTTAACCACGTCCTTATTTGTCATACATTTTATATCTAAATACGATCTAAACTAACGAGTTAGAAAAAAATTCACCCCCCTCACAGTTGTCAGGCACTCGGAATCTATCGAAAAATACAATAAAAGCCCATGGGACCAACCTGTAAAAACGGACATTTTAGCATAGGGGTCCATGGACATTTGCTCCCTTTTGGGACCTGCCCCAAGCGGATTTTCGATGTATTGCAGTTTTGCGCACTTCCGGGTAGGCTTCATTTTTCAGATTAGAATGTTGCCGCTTGATACAGATCCAATACTGCTTCATCTTACAACAAAACTTTCTTTGCGAACTCTCTATTACACTGTGCCTCATTTACAAAACAACCTGCAGTCAAATGCTCCGAACAAACATATAATCCTCTGACGTGATCCGGGACGCCACTAAAATAAACCATCCACTTGTTTCTGACACTGGGTTCCTTCTGAAAGTCTGTACAGAGATACAAACCAGCTGTTTAAGTGTCAGCCGTTAAGCGAGTGAACGCCAGTGGGCGGGGCCTATATTGTGATGATGTATAACGATTCGTCAGTGTCTTGCTCTGGAGGCAGGCATATGCAAATGCTTTTGCCAGTGTGATGTCACAGATCCCGCAATATGAAAACTAAAAATTGTTTGGAAGCTTGATTAAATTGAACGCTTTTTTTATACTGAGGATGATTAAAGCTATGGATCTTGCAGGAAGTTATAATGGTACAAAGACCTCTTATATTTAAAAAAAAACCAAGTCAAATTTGATTTCTCAATTATTGACCCCTTTAATTTGTATTTGAATCGTATTGGTTCAAAACCCGGCTCAGCAATCTTGAATATCAAAGATGATGTTATTGAAGCTGGTTACGCTTGGTTAAGTCACAGTGGTTGACAGTAATAAAATAAAATAAAACAATTGGTTAAAACACTGACGTTAGCAACACATTAAATAAATCAGAGTTACAAAGAATCAAGACACACACAGATACTGACCACAGACTGCTGGGAGGGTGTACTGGACAGAGCGACCACCTCTGAACACCACTGGTTAATCAGGTCGAAAGCATTGAAGTTCCAGTCCAGACACGCTGCGCTGCTCATGGATCCACTGGACTGAACAGAACTAGTCAAACTCAGACACGCGGTCAGCAGAGAAAACTCCTCATCCACCTGTGACGAGAGGCAGCCGTGAGTCTATCAACGGTGCTCAATGAGAGCCAACGTGTGTGTGTGTGAGAAGCTATTTAACCATATTCTGGGAAGTGAGCTAAATCCCCAAAACTTCCATTTGGGGATTCATCTGAAAAACAGTATTATATTAAAATAAATATATTTGTTTTCCTCTTAGGGTGTGAGAGTTAGGTTATAGTAACTAGCTGTAATAGTCTATGTAATGTCCCCATCTAGAGAGTGATGTAAATGTGTGAGTGTGTACCAGGCATCCGGGTAAGCTGTCTCCATACAGGTGGTGTTGCAGTAAACAGGACAGTCTCAGGAAGGGCAGACACAACTGCTGTAGGGTGAACTCAATGGACTGAGGAGACCACACACTGGAGCTCAACTACACAGAGAAGACATCATTAATAACAGCTTGTTCCCTGGTGATAACGCACAAGATCTTCCTCAGAGATGATTTGCTTTGACATTAAGGAGAGGAAGAATTTTGCAAACTCGTTAATTCATCTAAATCGACAACATGTATGTTAGACCCTATACCGACTAAACTATTGAAAGAGATGCTTCCAGAAGTCATAGATCCTCTTCTTAACATCATTAATTCGTCTTTGTCTCTAGGATACGTACCAAAAACCTTTAAGCTGGCTATGATTAAACCACTTGTTAAAAAAACGCAACTTGATCCTACAGAATTAGTCAATTACAGGCCGATCTCAAATCTACCTTTTCTATCAAAGATGTTAGAAAAAGCAGTATCCTCACAACTGTGTTCCTTTCTCGAAGGAAATGATATCTGCGAGGATTTCCACTCAGGATTTAGACCGCACCATAGCACTGAGACAGCTCTCATTAGAGTCACAAATGATTTGCTCTTATCATCCGATCGTGGTTGTATCTCTCTATTAGTGCTACTCGATCTTAGTGCTGCATTTGACACCATTGACCACAACATTCTCTTAAATAGACTAGAAAACTATGTTGGCATTAGTGGAATTGCACTAGCATGGTTTAAATCATATTTATCTGACCGCTATCAGTTTGTAGCAGTAAATGAAGAGATCACAAGTTCAGTATGGCGTACCACAAGGCTCAGTTATCGGGCCGCTGCTTTTCACTCTGTACATGCTACCTTTAGGAGATATCATTAGGAAACATGGAATTAGCTTTCACTGTTATGCTGATGATACTCAGCTCTATATTTCTTCCAAACCTAACGAAACTCACCAATTCACAAAATTATCGGAATGCATAGTTGATATAAAAAATTGGATGACTAAATTCTGAAAAAACAGAGATTCTAATTATTGGACAAAAAACTTCCACACGTAATAACCTAGAGTACCGTCTAACACTTGATGGCTGCTCTGTTAAGTCTTCGTCGTCAGTTAGGAACCTGGGTGTGCTCTCTGATACCAATCTTTCATTTGAAAGTCCTGTGTCTAGTGTCTGTAAAACCGCATTTTTCCATCTTAAAAATATATCTAAATTACGTCATATGCTCTCATTGACAAATGCGGAACAACTAGTTCATGCGTTCATGACATCAAGGCTAGATTATTGTAATTCTCTACTGGGTGGTTGCCCTGCACGCTTAATAAACAAACTACAGCTAGTTCAAAACGCAGCCGCTAGAGTTCTTACCAGAACCAGGAAGTACGACCATATTAGCCCGGCTCTGTCAACACTGCATTGGCTCCCTATTAAACATCGTATAAATTTTAAAATATTGCTGATTACTTACAAAGCATTAAATGGTTTAGCTCCCCAGTACTTGAGCCAGCTCTTAACGCATTATAGTCCTTCACGTCTATTGCGATCTCAAAACTCCGGCCAGTTGATAATACCTAGAATATCTAAATCGACTGCTGACGGTAGATCCTTTTCCTATTTAGCACCAAAACTTTGGAACAATCTTCCTAATATTGTCCAGGAAGCAGACACAGTCTGTCAGTTCAAAGCTAGACTAAAAACACATCTCTTTGACCTAGCATTCACATAACACTCTATAGACTTCTATAATTCAATATTAGGCTGCTTAGATTAGGTCAGCCGGAACTGGGAACACTTCCCTTAAATCCTGATGTACTCGTTACATCATAAGAAGTATGGCGTCTACGCTAATTTTAGTGTCTTTGTTTATCCCGAGGTTTTCCCGCAGCCTGCCGGATCCAGGCCGTTTCCAGATCTGACGAAGGACTTTGCCTGGACCTGATGACAATGCAGTGCTGAAGTGCCAACTAGCGTCTCCCTATGGAGGATCCCTATACCACTCTACAGATAAAGCATTGTGTAATTTTTTGGTTCGCGTACCTACCCAAAGTGATAAGATAAAATACAATTCTGCATCAAAATTTATAGACAAGACAAGTAGTTTGTTTAGGCATGGTTTGTAAGAATTACAAACCTGCGCACATATATTCAAACGCACATAACTATAGAATCAATTCTTAATGCGCATGTGAACGCCATCAGCGTCTATCACAGGTTCACGTTTAAAGTCTGTTTAGAGAGAACGGTGTCGTCTTAGCGGCTCCTAATTTAATAACAAATGATCATTTAGACGGAAGTGAATTAATCAAAACTAACTTTAGCTGGAAAAAACATTTTCCATGAACCACTATAAAATTAAACCAATCTCTGTTACCTTAAATTATATGTTTAACAAATTATATGTTTATCTCTGTAAAGCTGCTTTGAAACAATCTACATTGTTAAAAGCGCTATATAAATGAGGATGACTTGACTTGACTTTGAAAGAGCAAGCTTTAGGCTAAAATAACAGTGAGCTGCACATTCCTATATAATAGATAATTACTCCTCTATGGCTAATTCTCATGAAACTGTGTTTTCTAAATAAATATTCTATGTATAGATGATACACTATTGTTCCAATGTTTTGGTTTTCAAAAGCAGCACAACCCTTTTCAACATTGATCATAATCAGAAATGTTTCTTGAGCATTAAATCAGCATATTAGAATGATTTCTGAAGGATCATGTGACACTGAAGACTGGAGTGATGATGCTGCCTTGTCAAAACAACAAGAGAAGAAAGTGAATAGATGTACTGTCCCATGACACAATGGGTCCTTGGACACTTGTTCACACTTTTCTTCACTAAAAATGATCTGAACCTGCTGTTCTCTGAACTACATATTCTCATTACTACTGATGCTGAATTTGTAAGTTAATGACTTCAATGATCATTTTTGTGCAATAATTTTGCTTTGTAAATCCAGTCATAATGGTAGTATAGTCAGACTTGTAACCCGCACTAACTTGGATGGGTTAAGTCCAGAGGACACATTCTGAGTACTTGGCCATCACATGTCACTTTTACTGTAGTGCTGTACGGTCCTTTCACGATGTTGAAGAGGACTCACCACGAATGCTTCCTCAGAGTTGGTGTCGTACACATCTTTGGCCTTCGTCAGCTCGGAGATCACGTGACCCAGCAGCGACTCCCATGATTTGTCAGAGTTTGGCATGTTCTGTGTATTGAAGTAGCATGGAATATTATAAACTAAAGCAAAGAAAAAAGTGCTTTTTACTCCCTCCAGACTGGAATCACTGTCATTGTACTAACTGGATTGAAATACTGTATATTAGCTGTGTTTCAAAACCTAGTGAGCTGACTATCTAGACAACATTATTGGTCATCACAACCTTAGTCCATCTATTTCTCATAAAGCCCCTCTACACCAAAAATAGACATTTAATGGAATGCAGAACCATTGCTAATGATCTCTTCTGTGCTAATGAACCTCTGGGAGCGATTTATCTGAAGGATTTCCTGTAGTAGCTCCTCGCTCTGGGTTTTCTGAAGATTATTGCCATCACCCCTTAAACAGGATTGAGGGCCAATAACACATTCTTGGAAATAGGCTTCATCCAAGATATTTGTGCATCTGTTGATTTCATCTTATGTGTGGATTGTATGTTTTTTCACTAATTTCTCATCTTCTACTGTTATTTTAGTGTTTCAACCTGATACAACCTGATACAGTGGTTGTACTTTCAGACTTTTGTGCAATGATAAACTATGATGAACTGCATTAGTCTTTTTTTTTTTTTGGTCTGTCATTTTGTTTGACGGGCACACCAGTAGGCGTGGTAATCAATCATGAAAGTCAATTGGCTGGCGTATGCCTAAGAAAGCTTTTTGCTTGGTAATTGGCTGAGACGGTTGTGATGGTAGGCTCATTGGTCGCACCTTCTTGGCAGCTCCTGTGTTGCTCCAGGCGAGTCTCTCCTCACGGCTGAATCTGATGGACAGAGCGGCCAGAGCCTGTGTGAACTGCAGACTGTACAACACCTTCACCACACACGTGAAGTGCTCTGCACACAAACACAACACACACACAACATGCGTATCATCAACCTCTTATGTAACATCAACAAGTATCTTATGTTTAAACATGACATTAAAACAGATTTTCTCTTTAATTTAATTTTCAACATTTTATTTCACTCATATTGCATTAGATTATGACTGTTGCACATTCTAGGTAAATATTTAATCACTTAAAAGGTTAGTTCACCCAAAAATAAATGTGTATTTTATAAAATATCTTCATTTGTGTTACAAAGAAGAACGAAAGTCTAACTTGTTTGGAACGACATGAGGTTGAGTAATTGATTTTATTTATTTATTTTGAGTGAACTATCCCATTAAAGCTTTCCCTGGGAATTGAACCCATGACCTTGCTATTGCCTTGCTCTACTGTTCAAGCAACAGGAAGGCTAATGTCAATAATTTATTCAAATGTTAAACATTCTTTGTTTAACTTTAAAGGACAAGTTCGGTATTTTCCAATTAAAGCCCTGTTTTAAGATAGTTTCTGATGAAATAGAACGGTTATGATTGAAATTTCAGAAAACAATGGTTTCATAGGGGCACTGGAACAATCATTCATAAAACGCATTAAACTTTTTTTTTGTGTGAGAATATCAGTGAACACCCCAGACCACTCAGTGAGTTTCACGTCTTTGTAAACTAAAGTTTAATGCGTTTTATGAATGATATTGTTCCAGTGCCCCTATGAAACCATTGTATAGGTGGGGGGTGCTAACACAGAAACCGAAAATTCTCGGGACAGCAACATTTGTCCAAATTTCAATCTTAACCGTTCTATTTCATCAGAAACGATCTTAAAACAGGACTTTAATTGTAAAATACCGAACTTGTCCTTTAAGAACTTAATGTTTTTAACCCACGCCACAATGTTAGGTTAACAAATCTAATATACCTGAAAACGTGGTATTAAATCTTGTGTTATCTCAGCCACTGTTAATGAAATTGCTTCATAACAAAGAGACAGCATATTTAACATGGCGAGTCAATATGAAGTACATTGACATATGTGCTATATGACAGTGACATAAAGCAAAAATGAAATTTCTGTCATTTATCACCCTCATGTCATCCCAAACCTGTAAGACTTTCATTTATCTTTGGAACACAAATGAATAACTTTTTGATTAAATCTGAGAGATTTCTGTCCCTACATTGACAGCTACGCAACTACCACTTTGACACTTCAAAAAGTTCATAAAGAGATCATTACACTAATCCATATGAATCGAGCGGTTCAGTCCAAATATTCTGAAGAATGTTTTTTTTTTTTATCGCTTTATGATGAACAGATTTAGTTTAGCCTTTTATTGACTTGACTTATTCAGTTATAAACATTCATCAACTCACGCATGTTCACTTGGGGTGCGAGAACCAATGAGGTTCATTCACGTAAAGTTTGGGGTTAGAGATATATTTTATATATAATATGTATATGTTTCCTATTTTGATATACAGTATATTTTACTGTGATCAAAGCTGAATTTTCAGCATCATTACTCCAGTCTTCAGTGTCACATGACCTTTCAGAAATCATTCTAATATGCTGATTTGATGCTCAATAAACATGTATTGTTATTATCAATGTTGAAAACGGTTGTGCTTTGAACGACCTGAGACCTTGAGACAATAGGACAATTTAAACTGGACTGGACTTCTGTTCCTCACAAATTATGGTGTTCATATACTAATTACAGTAGACAGCATATTTGTAAAGTCTATGAATAAAAGTGGGGCAATAACTACAATATCATTCTATCAATTCTTAAACTTTTACTTTGGTCCCCCAAACTGTAAAAATGTCAGTTGCATCCTTCAATAAAAGCATCTGTTCCAATAACAAGATGCACAGAGAGACACCCACTCAAACAGCTCTACAGACAGCAGAGCTTTCAAGAGAATCATGGGTCTTTTGTTAAGACACACAAAAATCAATCATGTGACTGTACAGAAAAAGGACATCTGATTTTTTTTTGGAGAGGGTAATTAGCCCTTGTGTTCATGTAGCAGGTGTTAAGACCAGTTGTGAGATGAAAAGCCACACACACACACACACACACACACACACACACACACACACACACACACACACACACACACACACTCCATTAACATCCTCACCAGACACACACACACACACACACACGCACACGCACGCACGCACACGCGCGTTTCTTTGTGACGGCACTAAACTCTTCTCTAACATGCACAGCCTGTTTCTGTTCTAATATGAGCTTTATCGTCTTGCGTCTTCAGACTGATGGACCCGAATCGATCCTCTGCTCACAATGACAAAACACATGATGCTTATTTGAGTCAATCAATAATTAGTGATTAGCCAAGACAGTCCTGGCCCATCTAAAGACTAAAGTCACACGTGAAGGGTAGGGTGTGTGAGGGAAAGAGGAAGACGTTTCAGTACATCTAGCAGAGAGATTCATGGTAATATGCTCTCATGTGTTTTCTGCTGGTTGGCCTTGTGCATCACAAGACTGATTGTTTTTGATTGAACATTTTCCTTTTTAAATCAAATTTTTATCATTAACTGTTAATCTGTCATGTTACTTTGTGTGTGTGTGTGTGTGTGTGTGTGTGTGTGTGTGTGTGTGTGTGTGTGTGTGTGTGTTACCTTTGCGTAAAGGCTGAGGCATGGTGAGGATGAAGATGATGAGGAGGGACGGGACGTCTCTGAAGAGCATGGGCACCTCAGGACGTTCATCATCACAGAACCTGCACACAAAACACAGAATCATACAACAGTACAACACTAAATGCTGCAGAGAGAAACACACAACATCAAATGTACACAGCATTTTTAACTTGGGAGCATGAAACTATGTGATCTACAGACGACACTATCTTGCACGCACAACAGCACAACTTACATTATTATGTAAAAACAGGACCATCACTGTGGGCGAATATTCATGAGGCTTCAAATCCTTTCAATACAATTTTACTGTAAATGTACAGTAGGTGGGCAGGTTACATATAAAAAGCCCAATACCGCAATTAAAATATAAAGAAAACAGAAGAGCAAATATTTATTTATTCACTTATATTTAAAACTATTTGAGTGTGTGGGACTGAGTGCTGTCCATTAGAGCAGAAATCTGAACCGAGCTTTTGTGCATATTGGCCCTAAATGGTGTTTGGACACTACTGCAAACACTCAAATAATTCACTCAAACACACACACGCACAATGACATTCAATGACTTCACTTGTCAAACAGAAACAAGATTATCTGAGAGTTGTGTTTGGACAGTGATTACGGGCAGGCAGAAACCGGGACAGCAGCGGTTTTATTCTAAACTCAGCGGATGTGCCCGAGGGTTATAGTGACAGAGTTTTCCTTCAAAAGCCCCAAACAAGGCATTTATAAATACATCTTCCTCCCCTCGGAGTCGAAGTCCAGCCCGGCTAACAGTCCTAAGAGACGCGCGGGTGAAAACACTGCGTTAGCGCCCGGACGCAGGAGAAATGAGGCCACTTAGCCAGCCCGAGAGTGTTAAGTGCCTTTTAAACAGGAGACGTGATGAGCAGTAACCTCCACACAGCCATAAACCCTCCAAATAAACCACAGCACTCAAGACATGTAGTGCTGCACACCATCATTTGCGAGATGCAGCAGTTATTGGTATCTATGGAAACCCCATTTGCTCTAATGTCTCTCTCTCTCTTTCAAAAAGATGCAGCAGCAACACCATAAAAGCCAGTGAGTAACAAGAATACTTCTTTTAGCAAATGTTGTCATGTTCTTTTCTTTTTTTAAATACAATGCAATTTTATAGGAGCAAAACTCTTCTGTGTCTGTGTACTGTTATCAGTATTCAGTCAAGTTTGAGTCTTTTTGACTGATTAAATAAAATAAATAGTCATTTGTTTGTGAATCAGACTTCACTGGTCTCACTGTTTTTTTTGTGTGCAAAACTTTGTGAATTACAAATATATTAAGAACTTTAAAAACAGTATATATTTTAAAACATTCAGATGTAATACTGTAATTCAGTAATGAAAATCATGGAAACCATGTATTTATTTATTTAAGTAAATAAATTATTAAATTCAGCGCAGTAAATGCTAATGTAATGTATTGACATAATTGTACTTTAAAATCTACACTAGTGTACAAAAATCTGGTTTTGGACAAATAAAGTCTTTTTGAATATATTTCAAAATGTAATTTATTACTGTGATTAAAGTTGAATTTTCAGCATCCTTACTCATTACTCAGAAATCATTCTAATATGCTGATTTGATACAAAAAAAAAACAGTTCTTACTACTTTTATAATCAGTGTTGAAATGAATAGAACGATTCATTTATAGTCTTTGATGAAAAGAAAGTACACAAAAGGAGCATTTATTTGAAATAGAAATATTTTGTAACATTGTAAATGATCAATTTAATGCATCCTATTTTACTGGCAATGCATCATGGGAGTAAGCACTCGCACAAGTTCTTTTGTCCAAATTCCGTAATTACAGTAAATTCTCTGATTGCTGGATTTCTCTGTAGGATTATGGGTAGTACAGTTCTACAGTATGAGTTCAGAAATGTAACATGATTTCATAAAAAGGATTGATCTCTGATCAGGATCAGTTCAGGAAATGTGCATGTACATTTGGCTATACTTGTGAGGGCAAAACGTCCACACTTATATAGTGAAATAACATGACAACAGAGGCTTAAAACTCAAGATTAGGCTTATAAGGATGTTTTTGTTTAAAATGAGAATTTTGCACATATTTCTGTGATGTGTAGGTTCAGGGGAGGGGTTGGATTAGGTCATAGAAAATAGCATTAACCTGATATAAAATCAATGGAAGTCTATGCAACGTCCTCACTAATATAGTGAAACAAGTGTGTGTGTGTGTGTGTGTGTGTGTGTGTGTGTGTACTCACTCAGGCTCTCTGCTGTGCGTGGTCTGTGTGAGTCTGGTCCAGGGGTTGTATGCTGAATCTATGCTGTAGAGACGCATGTGCATGGCCAGCACATGAAACAGCTGATCTGAAACAGAGAGAACACACACACACACAAGTGTTAGTGTGTGTAACATTATAAATGGAGTTTGCGTAAAGCCTCTAGGTGTGTGGGAGGAAGTGACAGACATTAGACCTCATGAAAACTTGTCCTTTTTCACAAAGATCAATGCGTTTAACACATGCTGGACAGAACATGTTAAAGGCATTACACCTGACACTCTCAAAGCCTGAAGAACCTGCAACTTTACCTCACAGATTACAACACAAACTCAAGACAGACCCGCTGCTGGGAACAAAACAAAAAAACATTCGTCCAAATGAGGTTTCAAGGATGACGACAAGGAGAAGAACATGTGGCTGTGTTTGTAATCTCATACGACTTGTACCATTTCTGCAGTATTTACACTGCATATACACTACCGTTTTTTAAAGCTTGGGGTCTGCAAGCTTTAGTAAACCATTTAATTGATGAAATATATTATTTATTTATTTGAAGCAATACAATTGATATTTAAAATAACTGTTTTCTTTTGTTAAATATTTTTAAAAAGTAATTTATTCCTGTGATCAAAGTTGATTTTTCAGCATCATCACTCCAGTCTTCAGTGTCACATGATCCTTCAGAAATATATTCTATATTGATGATTTGGTGCTCAAAAAACATTTTTTTATTATCGTTGTTGAAAACATGTGTGCTCCTTAATATCTTTGTTGAAACCGATAAATTTTTTTAATATGTTATCATTCTATTCCCAACATGCCTAAGATGACTGAAACTTATGTCCGCATACACTCATCAACCACTCTAAAAATGGTAGTTCATTAATCTATTTCTGTGAGCAGGACATCTAGTGTATGTGAACAGTTTGTGACTGCAATGTCGTGTGATTTAGACAGTAACATAATAAGGGACATTTACACTATTTCAGCCTTTAATTACTATTTTTTCTCCTGTAAATGCCACAAAAGAAGTGAAAGCTCTCTCAGACTCAATAAAACACCAGTAACATTCAAGAAGCTGACTTATCTACAGACTCATGAGAGAGCAATAGCACCACCTACAGGCCATCACTAAGTTATGAAGAACTCACCATCTTGATAACACCTTTGGGAGTCTCAAAAACAGTTTAAGATTTATTTTTTATTTTTTTTAGTTCAAACATGCTAAAACACATTTCAAGCGAGTTCATCAAACAGTAAAACTATCATAAATTACTCTTAAACAAAGACAGGGTTAAAGCCGCTCTAATGCACGGTCCTAACATACATTTTTAAGGGTCTGCCTCCTTCCCTCATTTCTCAGACAACTAGCAATACGTTAAGGTGTTAAAAATCTGTTAGCATTTTGTTCTATTGCAAAATTGTTTGTGGATGCCCTCTAAACCTCAGACATGATGGCACAAGGAAATATGAGAGATCTTCAGATATTTATTCCATTCCTCCATCCTCGTTTCTACCCATTTCCCAATCACTTCATCATGAAGCCTGACAGCTGAAACCGAGACCTCTGCATCACTCTATTCCTCGTTCACATCTGTCTCTCCACCGCCTATCCTCACACACACACACACACACACACACACACACACACACACACACACACACACACACACACACACACACACACACACACACACACACACACACACACACACACACACACACACACACACACACACACACACACACACACACACACACACACACCGGCTCCATATTGATCTTGTGTCTCCACACACCTGTGATTACCTCTTCACACGCCATCAATCACACACAGACACGAAACACGAGCGAGAGAGAGTCTTAGATGTTCAACTGGTAAAAGTGAATGACCTCCAATCTACACTAACATGTAGAGAAACATTTGACATGAAATGACACTCAAATTCTCCAAAATACAACCCAGAATCCCTCTGTTCTATCCCACTGCTGTCAGTTCGTGCCTTCGATAATGACTCTGACTGAACTAGAGGACATCTAACAAGCCACTTTGACCTGAACAAATCAATAACCTTAACTTTTAAACTTCGTCATGTAAATTGTTCTGTACAGTTCCATGGACATTTTTGGACAAGTGTGATGTTTCTTTTTATACCATGGTCTGTCTGATTACTTGATTCTGATAGGTCAACCGCGCCATCCGGCAATATGTCATTCCTCGATAACAACCGCTGAAAACAGACAACGCAGCGATATACGCTTGCTAGGAACATTTTTTCCACATGGAAGTTTTGCGTTGGGTGAGCCAATTAATTATTAAAACTTAGATTTATTAAATCCTGTCATCAGGTATGGCGCTTTCGCGCTCTTGTTTCATACAAACGCAGCTGCTGCCATTTTGCGACTTGTTTTGAACACTCTAATCTATAAGATAACAAACGGGTACGATTTTAAAAAAGTTTCATCTCAGATCAATATCTCCTATCTTCATAACTATTTATGTGGCAAAATGCTGTTTTCATCAAAGAATCCTGAAATAAAAAAATTTTACACCAGTTTTCAACATTGATAATAAACAGAAATGTTTCTTGAGCATCAAATCTGCATATTAGAATGATTTCTGAAGGATCATGTGACACTGAAGACTGGAGTGATGGTGCTGGAAGTTCAGCTTTGATCACAGGAATAAATTACATTTTATAATATATTCAAATAGAAAACAGTTATTTAAAATTGTAATAGTATTTCACAATCTTACTGTTCTGTTGTTGTTTTTAATCAAATAAATGCTGCTTGGTGAACATAAGAGACTAACAAATTTGTACCGATCCCAAACTTTGGAACGGCAGTGTGTGTGTGTAAAAATATATCCTATAAATATAATTACTGTAGTAAATAATTGTCATATTGGAATTACTCCATGGTGACTGATGCCCCTTTTTTACATTCGAGCCTTTGAGGAACTCTCTGCACACATTGGCTTGATTTTAATAACTTTAATGTACTTGAAGTGTGCAAACACTAAGAAAATACAAGTATCAGATTAAGACTCAGTATCGGGTCAATATTCACTCAATATTCAACGACTCGGATTGATTGAAAACCTGATCGGGACATCCCTACTAACAACCACTCGCAACACTAACAATATGGCGGTGAGATCTGCATAAACCACTCATGTTGTCTTTCTTTGTCCATACTTTCTATTTTCTTAGTCTCAGTACATAAGAGCTTAGTAAGAGAAAAATTAAATCTGGCCCTCTCTATGGATGTGTTTAATGGAGGCTTTGCTGGAGTGTGAAATCTCTTCAGCTGCGCTTGAGTGTCAGGATTTTTTCATAACAGCTCAAAGTCTGCACACACACTCATTTATACAGAGCCAGTGTGCGGATGTGTGTCGATTGACTGGTCTTGACTGCAAAAATCCAACAACAGCAGTCTCAATATTCTCCTTGCATCCAGTCCATCAGCATACAGATATATCATCCACAGTTCATCATCCCAGAAGAATGCCATTCCTGAACAATTAGAACAGTCCGTTCCCATTTGAATCATGGACAGTAGAGTCCACTTGGGAAATTTCATTGGTGGTGGCTTGTGTAGTGGTTAAGGTTCAAGGCTGGTAACTGCAAGGTTGAATCCCCTTAAGGCCCTATCAATGAACTCTTTGTATCCTTGAACACTAAATTGAAGACAGTGAACTTCAGATTACTCCAGATAATTAAAGTGTAATAAGTTCAGGACCAGTGGCTGACACATTCAAGGTCAACGTCATATCTAAAGAGCAGTGTGCCTGACATGCGGAGAATCGCAAATGAAACATACACAAAACTTCTGTAATTAAACAAATACATTTACTCAATTCACAAAAGTGAACATGTTTTTTTTCAATTATCAATGCTGACATGGATTTGGGAACTGACAACATCTGCCAAGTGGGCACTGTTAAGATGCTGAAAATCACAGAATGACCAAGCCTGGCAGCCTGACACAAAATAGTAAAACAAAAAAAAAGATGACATTAAGTTTGGTTCGATTAAGACAAACTCTTGTGCGATTGCTCTGTTGGTACCAAACAAGCAGATCGAGACCGACCAAACCAAATGCAGGATGTAATGTCACAAGATGCAATCCTAAAAAGTATGGATGCACCGATATTAAAAATTTGGCCAATGCTGATAACCGATAATTCTGTATATTTGAAAGTCGATAACCGATATATTGTGCGATAAATCTTAATCCAAATTTATATATAATTTTTGAGAGCCTGATAACAAAAACAAAAGTTTCACCATGTCTCAAGCACACAATTATAATGTTCTCATTATAATTTTATGTAGTCTTTATGACAGACTTGCACTGCACATGTTGCACTTTACTGTATTTTAATTTTTTGAAGTGATTCCAATCATATTTCAAGTATCATATTTCAAGCAATTCAAAAACATCATAGTAAACAGTGTGCATCTGAAGTGTCTCAGCTGAAGTAAATAATGCATTAATATATCAGCCAAATTTTCTTATTGGCCCGCTAACGATAACTTTAAAAATGAACATATATTATTCATTACCGATTCTTCTCGTCATAGTTGCAATGTTGTCCATTACAGTTCGGTAAAGGCATTAGAACCGCTATCTCCTTGCAGCAGATGCGTTAGTGTGTGCAACGGTGGAATTCCTGCCGCTGTTTTGACATTTTATGACCTCTTTATGAGTTCTCAACTGCTAAAAAATACCACAATATGTAAACGCATACAACGAGTGCATTGAGCGCACAGCACTGTTTTGAATGTTCAGTGAGTTCCGTTGCAAAATATGAATCATAAAGGCTTGCGAGTCCAATCAGGATGTGAACTTCTCATTTTGCCTTTTATCTTAAGGTTTGGTGTTAAATAAATGACAGTGTGAATGCTAATCGAAAAAAGGACTAAATGTATTATTTTCTTTTTTTTTGGGATCGAACCAGACAAACCAAGAGAACCACAATTGTGAACAAACCCTAATTCTGCATTATTTCCTAACAAAGCTGTTAGTATTCTCTGGAAATGTTGACATTTTGTAACTCAAATTGTACACTGATAACAATCTATAAAATGTAATAATAAAAAATATATATATATATATATCAAACTCAGAAAACAAAAAGAGGGAAAAAAAGAGAAACTCACTGAGACAGGAGCGTTTGGCGGCAGCACTGGCCCCCCCACTGCATAGATCCCCCCCACGATGAACCAACTCTAACTCCAGATTTGTCCTGTGAGAGAGAGAATAAAGAATGAACAACACAAATAAAAGAGTGGAACATAGAAAAGACAGCAAGAAAGAATGAGAAAGTAGACAATAGAACAAATGAAATAAGGGGGAAAAAAATGAATCAAAGCACAAGCAAACAAAAGAATGAACCAAAGAACAAACAAACAGTGAAAAACAACAAAAGGAAGAACAAGCTAACTAAACACTGAACAATACAAACAAACAAAAGAAACTAAGAAAGAATGGATGAACGAAACACGGGAAAGAAAGTACAAACATACAAAACAAATAATATATATGAGGTGGTAAAAATCAGTCAATTCCATATTTTCCCCTTTTTCGACACTGCTGAATATAACAAACATTATACTTTTCCTCCAGGAAACACTGATCATATTGAAGAACAAAGCACAAACTAAAATGATGCCATTTAAACAACTTTTATTTATTTTATTTTTTTACAAATTTTACCAAGAATATAAACACTGTCATTACATCAGAGCATCTGTAATGCAAGACACGCACACTTTATGCTGTACTGAACTTCCCTCTAATGCCAAACATAATTAGGCCACTGAAGCTTAAATTAAAAAACACTGACCCATAAAACAAAAGTGGAAAAACTGTGCAATTTATGTCTTAAAGGAGAACTCCGGCGCAAAATGAACCTGGGGTGTAATAACACATTGGTACCGAGTCGACTGTTCTCTGGGATTTGTTTTCGTGACAATCGAGTGTAAAGAGTTTTATCTCTAAAAACGGTATAGATTATAACGCTTGTATATGGGGCATATAATAAGTAAAAAGAGATCGCTAGTTAATACCACTAACAAAGCTAAAAATAGCCCCACACTAACACGGTAGCTTAATGAGGGTCTCTACAGACAAACCGAAGCACTGAGAACTTTGTAAGTGTACAGACAGTTTAATAATAATATACTTTATAAAGACAGTACCATCGCGTATACAGGCAGGAGCCATCTTTGGGAAACAGTCTCGACCAGTCGAACCACGAACGCCGTGCTAAGTGAGCTGATCTGTGAGATTCCAAGTCATTAAGCTACCGTGTTAGTGTGGGGCAAATTTTGAGCTTTGTTAGTGGTATTAACAATCTCTTTTTACTTATTATATGCCCCATATACTAGCGTTATAAGCGAAACAGTTTTTAGAGATAAAACTCTTTACATTCGATTATCACGAAAACAAATCCCAGAGAACAGTCGACTCAGTACCGATGTGTTATTACACGCCAGGTTCATTTTGCGCCGGAGTTCTCCTTTAAATAGATGCTCTTTCTCACCTGGCCACGGAGTACATGAACAGGAAGTCGTTGTCAGGTGACCCTGGGTTCTTCCCGTAATCCATGTATTTTTTCTGTGTGGTGTTTTTAATGTCCTTTATAACAGATTCCATCTCTTTACTCAGGTTGGACTCCGCCTGTGAGGAAGGAAAAAACACACCAGATTTGTGAAGGCGTGAGTTTAATGACCTGACATGCAAGTCTATGACACTGGCTTGAGATGTTAAACCCCAACAATATTTGGTGGGGCATGGAAGATCACATGGAGTTTAATGGCACACCAGTCCTTACTCTGAATCAGGATGGAGGGATGAGATGAACAGAACAGAAAAGAGGGGAGGGGAGAGCGCTCTAATAAATACCAGTATGGGATCTCTCTGCTTTACGCTGGCGCTTACTGGGAAAATGCCCAGCTGCTCCTGAAGGTCCTCCACTTCCTTCACCAGTGTGGACAGGCTCTTGTTACTGGGAGTGTGCCAGGCGCCCGTCTCAATCCCACGCCCAGGACGACAGGGCAAAACACTGTTGGCGAACTGACGACACAGTGGACAGGTGAACTCACCCTTATCCACAGAAAACCCCTGAAGAACCTGATCGTTCTGAGGAATAAACAAATATGGTTAGGTTTAAGGCAGACTACTTTATATATATATATATAAAAAAAAACACACCAGACATAAAAAAATATTGTATACCATATATCCTCTTATAGAGACCAAAAGTCTGATCCACACTGTAGTTTAAGATGTGTTCACACTTGTAGTTCGGTTCACTTAGTTTGGACCCAAAAAAACCCAAAACATTTAGTTCTGGTGCACTTAGCATTCACATTGGCATTTTGATACCGAACCTAAAGGCATTGAGATTTGTTCATAACCCGAATGGTCGGATTTCATTATGGTTCTGACGCCTGTACTGAACTGTGATGGGCAACATCACGACTATGATGAGAAAAAACAGGTATGCTTGAGCACTCTGTCCTTTTTAGGGTCGCATCTTGTGACATCATGTCCTGTTTCTGGTTTGTTTACATGTCTTTGGTCCGTGTTGCATTCATATTTCATTCAAACCACCCAAGTTCATTTGGAAGCGGCACAAGACCCATCTTTTCAAGATTTCAGTCCTATTGTTTGGTGCGCACCAGGATTCGGATGGCAGCGTTCACACCTAGGGTGTGTTTACACCTGTCTTGTTTGGTTTGACTGAATCGAACTCAAATTAGGTTCACCCCTTGGTGCGGATCTTTTATGGCAGGTGTGAATACATCAATCACACTCGGGTGCGGACCAAACAAGCGTACAGAGACCCAGCTGAAGAGGTGGTCTCGGTCCGGTTCCAAATGGATTTTTTGAATGGATTGAATGGATTTTTTTATCATTTTTATTTATTATGAATTTAAATTGTTTGCAAACTTTGTAAGCAGTAAGCTGGCCATGTTTTCTCATTACTCTCATCCATTTTCCAAAGATTTGGGGAGATCAGGAATGCAAAGGATACAAATTTGTGAAATAGACAAAATTATGTATGGAATTGGCTCGAGGGCAGATTTTTTTTTGTGATACACTGTAGTTAATGCTACAATTTGGATGACGTCATCACACACACACAATTGGATCAGAATAAGGCCAATTGGAAGAAAACTGCCTGGAGAATGATTCACTTTGTCAATAACAGAACAACACTGGAGCTTATGACTTTAAGGAGCTCTTGGTATTTTTGTGTGTGATATGCATCAGTTTTGGGGGTTTGTGTGCATCTCCTGAGGCTGACACTAAAGTGCTCATAATTCTAGAGCTAAATTCTCTTGCTCTACGCGCCAATGCTCATGTCACAGATTATTAAGCAGATGGTGATGTCAGACGGCCCTTATTAGCATAAGCACAACACACCAAAGGTTCATTTGAGAAGAGACCTTAAACAACATTTAACACAAGTAAAACAAAATGAATCCTTAAAATTCATTTTTAGCAGATAAACTGATAGTCTTTATGTATAACAGACAATGAAGACAGTTCCTCCCCTCTAGAGTCTGCGGTTCACAAGTCTCCGGTGCCATGAGACATTTCCATAAATGATGAATTGAGGTTTGAAATACAGCTGACAGAGTGTGTGAACGGTGAATACTGAATATGTCTCTGACGGGAGTCAAACTCCAGTTTTGACAGACACTAGATCAGAAGCCACTTTATATTAGACAGCTGGATGAATGATTCCAGAATCATCAGTTGGGTTAAATCATTTAAGAGCTGTTCAAATGCTAGGTGGGCTGTGAGAGTGGGGTCACTGTGCACATATACTTTTCCTGACTGTAGTAAGACTTCCTCTATAACTGTTCCAAATGCATGATAAATGGCTTGATAAGTTATAGCTCTTTACAGTGATTCTCACCCGTAAGGATTCCATGTAGGACTTGTGACAGTCTATATGAAGAGTGTGGCCGCACGTCTGCACATATACACCCCCGTCCCAGCCAACAGACACAGACTGCAGACAGGAACTCTGGCAAATTGAGAACATGGGAAAAAAAGAGAAACTTCAGAAAATCAGTCATGACCTAATGAGTGGCTTGTTAACAACACATTCAGATTTGATGTATTATTAAACTCATATTGAACACAAAGCTACCACTTTCACTTGCAGTGGGGTTTTCCATACAACAAAAATCAATGGGATTGATCCAGAAACACAATGACACTGAATTAAAAGCAATATGACGCATGAGAAATTGATTTAACTACGTCATGCTGTACCTAACAAACCTTTACTAAGGTAACAACAGTGTAATTTATTGGCCTCTTGTGGTATACTGCATTATTAAAGCATGTGTGTGCAACCGTAATGAGGTTGTACCTGTATGAAAGTATGTCATGCATGAGTGGTGGTGCATTTAAAACATTTTAGCATCTCGAAAAAATAAAAGAAAATGGATAAATGCATGATTATGCAGTCATATCGCACTTATATGCCTGAACAAAGAGGTTTGAGATATTTCAGATTGAGTTTTATATTGTTAGTGTGTTATAGAGAGGTTATTGTGCGTTTATATATGGCACATACATCTTTAAAGTAGCGTTGCATAAGGGACAGTCTAACATCATGGGTTGCTCCACATGTGTCCTCGGGGTAGATGCGTTCCTCATCTGTAGTGGGCAATCGCTTTGGCGTGTCACTACGACAACGGTGCCCCAACACTGAAATACACACACATTCACACTCTTCAGAAATGCCAATCATATGTTAATTAGCTGACATAATCACATTTATGGCACTCACCATTTGTATACTATAATGAAATACCACGTCAAAGTCAAAACTGTAACGAATGTCACGCCGATGCTTGCTGTCCCTATACCCTACCATACAGAATACTCAGCAATAAAAATTAAAAACAGACCAAATCACAAGCCTGTTAGTCCAACAAATCTCAAAGAACTGTTGATTTTCTGAAGAGAATTTCTCTACAGAGTCAGACATGACTGCTAGAAAGTTGCCATCTTGACCTTGAGGCGTTTCAAGAGTACGAAAGTCACATAACAGACAAATCAAAGACCAGTGATTATTCATAAAACACAATGTTAATTTTATCACAGCACCAGCTGAGAAGTTACAGAAGCAATTAAAACACTGTTGTTAAGACAAGTAGAGTAAAGAGGGTGAATTTAAACTCATGGGTGGTTTAATGCACAGTTAAAGAGATCCAGTGATCTGGACCACAACCTGAACCTGCAGATGGAAAGCTGGAAAGCTACACACAGTCCTAGTGGTGATGTAGAGACTTACGCAAATTAAAAAAAAGATAGAGATGTTCAGTAGATGTTCAGCTGCTTTGAAACTATATGTATTCTGAAAAGCACTATAAAAAAAATATATATACATGGTGTTGATCATTCAGTAGACAAAACTTAAGTCCCCCTGTAGTCAATAATTGAATCCCTTAGAACTCATCTTTGATCACTGAAATTACATTTATTTTTCATTACTAAAAGCCCTGATGTTATCCGTTTTAAAGTTGGCCTAAAATCCACTTATACTAGCCATTGTTGATATAGACACTGCTGCAATGCTGATGTTAAGGTTTGGCGTGTGTGATACCTGATGAAGCCTGTAGCAGTACCACCAGTCCTGTGGGTCTATCTTCAGTGGACGGGCCGCTTTGACCACAGATCACACAGTCATACAGAACTTCAGAGTCCAAAGGTTCTGCCGAGCCCACGTCCATCACTGCATCCGTTTCAGGAGACTCTATTCAACACAAAATCAAACAAAACAAAAAGTCAGATAACCTATAAATTCAATTATAGAGAACAGAGTCTTTGAGATCACAAAATCTCCCTTCACATAAAAATGGTTTCTTTCCATAACCTAGTGATCTGTCCACATATACAGCATTAGGTGCTGTATGTATTTTCTTTTTTAGTGTACTAAAGCATAAAAATACCATACTACGTTTGCAGAGATTTAGGAAACATGCTAAGTTCAAGTACATGTTTCTCTGAAAAACACTTCTACAGCCAGTTATTCTACTTTAAAATGTGCATTTCGTGTCAGTATGTCTGTTTTGTTTTGGTCCGTGTGATCCCGTGTGATGCCGCCCACTGCCATTTACCAAATAGTATTTTGACTCCCTGGGAAAACATAGCTTATTGCAGCCATGAAAGACAGCAAATGAATTGGGTCAGAAATAGCAGATTCTACAAGACCTAAAAAGCATTGGCATTCATCTAAATAGCCCTATAACCAGAGGCACATTAAAACATGAATAAATATATAGTGTAAGGCATACATATGTCTGCATTCAAGATACTTTTTTGGTCAAATTCTAGGGAAGCATCACGTTTCCCTCACTGAGAAGGCAATCCCAGAATACATTGTGAAAAATACCAGCCCAAAAAATTTTATTCAAGATTCCTGATGAGTTAAGAGAAATGTTGATTATAAATTATTCTAATAAATAACTATTGAAAAGCAAATCCGTAATACAGCTCAATAGGTTTCAGAGAAGAGATAAAGAACATTAATTTAGATAAAGCATCAGGGATACTTTGCATAGGTGGATAATACGTCACCATGGTCTTAGTTTCCACTGTTATGCTGATGACGCATAGCTGTATATCAGCACCAAACCATCCACTCAGCTCCCTCCACCATCGCTTATTGACTGTCTGAATGAAATAAAAACCTGGATGTCATCTAACTTACTCAACCTGAACAGCAGCAAAACAGAGCTATTGGTTGTGGCTCCCAAACCGCTACTCTCGAGGGTAGGTGGTCTAATCCTCAAAGTGGATGGTTGCTCCATCTTTCCTTCCAAGGAAGTCCGCAACCTTGGTGTCATTTCTGACTCCACTCTCTCCTTTCAGTCACACATCAAACTCATTACTAAATCTGCCTTCTACCACCTCAAAAACATTTCCAGACTACGACCATCACTCTCAGACCCTGTGGCTGAGTCACTCATTCACGCCTTCATCACCTCTCGCTTGGACTATTGCAATGGTTTCCTGTATGGGGTACCCAGTAAGATTCTTGAAAGACTACAATACGTCCAGAACTCGGCTGCCAGGGTTCTAACACACACTAGGCAGCACATTACACCAATCCTCACCCAGCTACACTGGCTCCCGGTCAAATTTCGCATCACTTACAAAATCCTGCTCCTCACGTATAAATCTCTTCATGCCACTGCCCCCCGGTATCTACTGGACCTTCTCCATCCCTATATCCCCTCACGGAACCTGCGGTCCATTGACAAGGGCCTGCTCTCTGTCCCCCACACAAGACTGCGGACTTTTGGGGACAGAGCCTTCAGCGTCGCAGCCCCTATCCTCTGGAATTCCATTCCTGCAGACATCCGAAATGCTCCCTCTCTGGACATTTTAAAAAACCTTCTAAAAACCCACCTCTTTACAAAGGCATTTAACCAGGACTGATTAATTATTATTATCTACTTATTTCTTATTTTATTTTATTATATTCTCTTCCTTATTCTTTATTCCTTATGTAGCTATATGTAAAGCGTCCTTGGGTCCCGTGAAAGGCGCTATATAAGTTATTATTATTATTATATTCAGTTTAAGTTGTGTAGACATTCATTGTTTACCTGAAACCTTAGCAAGACTGATAAAGTTTGAAGCTCCTAGCAAAAAAGTACCAAAAAGTATCATGGGATTCTTTAGATACTTCCAAGATAAGGTAATTCATTACCATGGCATCCCACTGATTCATGGTCCCACCATAGTACTTTATTATAAGAGTTTGGCGTTTTCATTTTACATTTAAAAAAAGAGAGAAGCCAAGCATAAAAGTCAGAGAAAAAGGGGGTGAAATCCAATAACTGGACATGAATTATGAGCTCAGTAGATTGGCAAAACTTAATTAGTTATATAATGTGGATCTGAATTACTTTTTTGCACTCTCCTGGTTAAATTAGCAAACAGCTAATGGAGGTTCAGGCGGTCATGCATTAAAAGCAGTAACAACAGAGCTAATGTTGTGTGAACCACACTGTATTTGTACAGCATGTGGAAGCTGAAATGAATATTCTGGGAATGTGAAGTGATGAGGAGGCGCAAGGAATGGTTTCAAATCTATGACTGTAAAAGTGTTATTAAATTTACCCTAATATCAGTATTACTTTTAATAAAGTGATGCATGTTTTTTTTTTCTATTTAATGAATTTACTGATTAACATCTAAACAAAACAATAAAATAATACTAATTGCTAGAGTTGCACGGTTCTGGGTAAACTGAGAATAACAATTTTTATATTTTTTTAGAATAGAGAACACGATTCTGAATAGACTATTAAACAAAATGACATGTAATTTACTAGAGGTTCTGACAAAATGTTAATTGATTGAGTAGATACTTATTTTGAATGAACAACTGCATGACTGCTAAAAAAGTATGATTTATATAGTAGTGTGTGTAGTATAAATGTAATCCGGACGTACAACGTGTGCCATGTTGTCATCATGTGACCTACCAGCGTACATCGCGTCGTGTCACTTCACTGCCATTGATAAATCCTCCTCGTGGCCTCATGGGATAGTAAAGTGTCCATCGAATGCACACTTCAGAATTTCACCGGAGGAACAGTAGTAGGTCATCCGGGGAATTTTTGCCCCCTCTTTTATGAGTTCAGTGGGTTTCGGACTTATTATTTCACATACTGTTTCTCGCCAACTATATAGTAGGAAAGGATGCGATTTCGGATGCAGCCTACATTTTTTTCATTACTGGATGAATCATCGTTTTTGAACGAATCTCTTAAAGGGCCACTATTATGCCCCTTTTTACAAGATGTAAAACAATTCTCTGAAGTCCCCAGAGTGTGTATGCAAAGTTTTAGCTCAAAATACCCCACAGGTCATTTTTTATAGCATGTTAAAATTGCCACTTTTTGAGGATATGCAAAAATACACAGTTTTTGTGTCCCTTTAAATGCAAACTAGAGGGCAGAGCTTCAAGAGCTCATGCAACTAACAAACAGGACAATTTCATGCACTGAAATGTCAGCGGTGTTCAGTGCAAACCAGAGTCGGACAATAATGCCCACAGAGCCAGAGAAAATATGCTGTATGGAGATAGAACGGGTGAATAGTTTAGTTTAATTACAGTTATAACTTATGTTGTCACCTTGCTTTTATCCACTATACAAGTCTGCTGTAGCGGACCGCGTCCGAATGATGGCCAAAACTTTACTGATGAGTATTATGAAGTTTATTGTACATCACACAAAAGATGAAGCGTCCGTTTACACTCCAGATAATCACTGTAAGAGCTGAATAAACACAGCACAATAAGTGTGAATTAAAAGTCTTATCCATAAACTCTCTCTCTCCCTTTCATTATCATCAACATACACAGCGAAGTACACAAAACACTCGTTACAACTAACAGTAAACAAATACAGACTTTATGCTTTTTCAGGGGGTGCTTAATAAACTGGTAGACTTTATATCCCTAAAACAACTCTGTTAGGCCTATGACTCCGGACACTGAAAGCTTGATCGCGGACATATTTGTACTGATCCATCCTTGAGTGACAACTTTTTAGCAAAACCTGTTTTGCATTGCCCCTTGTTCACAAAGCAGTCTGGTGTAAAATGCTTTGCAAAGACAAACAAATTTAGGTATATTAGGTTTATATTAGGTATATAAATAATATTTATTTATAAATAAATCGTGCAGCTCTACCACAAGTCAAGCATTGGCTTCCACCTTCCACTCTGTAGTATACTATAATGTAGATTCTCAGTCAACACTTATTTAATGCATTTAGTTACCTATTATAAAGAGTAATGCAAAATATTTGACATCACTTTAAAAGTAGCATGCCGAGTCATAAACACTGCTGACTCTACTACTTTTAAAGTCTGCTATTCCATTAATTACCTTTTCTAAATCATCCCTAAACATTAAAGAACGAGCAAATGGAGGCTTTGTAAACGTCAGTGAGTGTTTGGATTGATTTATAGCCTTAGGTGCACTGACAGTGACAAGAAGTCTATGGGGAAATGAACCGTTCGTGTTTGAAAGTTAACGTGACAGTGTTTGCCTGAGGCCGCCTGCCAGGTACTGCTGCCCTCCACACACACCCGTCCTAAATAAACACTATAATACGAGATACTACAACTAGTCGTCACATGTGGACAATTCATGACCTTTTTATACAGTAAAAAGGTCAAAACTTCAAATTTCATGATGGTGAAACTAGTTTTTGTTGATTATATTCTAATCCATTTTCAACCAGTAGACCTTGTTCATCAGAAAAACAATCGAGCATACACCAACTCAAGTGTTAATGCAGACAGCACATCAGTCAAGCTCTGATTATACAGTGAAAAAGATTAATGAACCAGACCACCAGTTCACAAACAAATAAAGTATTCATCACAAAGCAATTATGCAGCAAATACAACTTAATCAACCCAAGAGACATTTCCATAGCAGTAAAAGCAATGTGTGAACTTTGAGAGATTTATGACACAGAGTTATTATCCTGTGCACTATTAAACAAACCCAAAATTATAAAAAGTTCAGTTTCAATCACTGTATTGCTGATGGTTGCAAAATAACTTTATATCCTTTCATAAGTCAAATTTTCAGAGTAAATGTTTATTATTGTTTTATGCATAACGAAATAATTCAACATTTTATTCAATGTAATATTCAGACAAACACTATGAAGCAGAAATCTGTCAGCCTTAGACAGCACCGCTCGCTGTTCGCTGAGCGTCATGCTCCTCAGAACCTGTACTCAGGCACAGGAGATCTCAGGGATGTCAAAATAAAAGCCCCACTTCGGCCCTTAGCCAAGAATTAAAGGTAGGGTAGGCAATTTGTTTTAGAAGCACTTTTTGTTAGATTGATTGAACCTCTCTTTACATCCTGATAGCAATCAATAAAATATGGGCTAAAATAAAAAATAAATAAAAAGTACATATATCTGCTGTGGAAGTCTCAGGACCAAAAAAATGTTTGTCCAATCATTGCATTCGGTCCGAATGTTGACCTGCCTGTCAACATATGTATGTTCATACCTCCGCGCACCCTCGTCGTGCAGACATCACACTTCATCAGCGCGCTCCGTAAGGCTATGCAGAGTTGTAGACACACAGTCACCGAGAGCCAAAATAACAAACAGCAGACACCTTTTACAGTTCCTCCTGACCTAAAACAACCAGCTTATGCTGCGTTTACGCCATGTCGTAAACATAATTATGAGATGGCAACCCGTGATGTTCTACCTGGAGCTGTTCAAGTCCTCAGTGTTGACATAAAAACTCATAAGTCCGAGTCTGACAACGCTGAAATGAATCTGCAGCAGTCAGGTGGTACAACTAGAGCTCTGCAAGTTGTTTACGTTCATTGTTATAGTTTTTTGTTTTGAGACAATAGGTCATTTATGTGACAATTTGCAGACACTGCTGCACGCGTTCATGTGTTTTGAAGGAGCCATGACCTTGGAGACGCTCTAAAGGGAGGGTGGGATCTTATGCTTTCAAAGCTAACTTGCTATTGCTAGCCTCTCCGAAATTGCCTACCCTACCTTTAAAATGGCAAATATCGCCATTATAGGGGCTTTCACACCGAGTAGTTCTAGGAATTTAGTTCTAGGAACTAGCCACCAGGTTGGTTCCCTGAGAAATAATGGTTAGGAACCCTTAGGAACATTTTCCTGGTAGCATTCGCACTGCAAGTAGGAACTCTGAAGTGACGTAAGCCGCGCTTGTTGTTGTGACTTATTTTGACGGCACGGCAGACCTTTATTTTGGCTGCGCTGAGATACCAGAGGCTGAGTACACAGCACTCGCATTCTCCGTGTTCATCAGTTTACGATCTAATAGAAATTAGGCAGTAATGAAAAGGTATTAGCGTATGCCGTATGGTTGATATCCAGTGTTGCTAGCTGAGCAGAAATACATAATCATGTTCGCTTGGTCCCCTCAAAGTTGTGTTGGATTTCTTCCTTAGCGTAAAGGTTAAGAGGCCCAATCTGGATTTACACACAGGTTTTTTTAAATGGCGGGTGCTGGTATTTTGGGTGTGTTCGGCCAATCAGCGTACAGTAACGTCACGGATAGTTCATATAGTGCTGGTTTTAGACCCTACTCAGAAGTAGGAGTTAAATTAATTCCTCCAAAAGGAGTTCCTAGAATTAAAATCGTTCCTAGTTGCTGTGGTGCAAACTGGCCAAAATCCAGGTACTTCCACAAATAGTTGTAGGAACTCTGAAAAGGTTCCTCAGGTGCAAAAGCCCCTTATATCAGCCATGGCAATTATTCAACCACAAATTGTTTCAGTAACGAGACATTTTGAATGAATAACACATTTCCTTTAATTTATTTGGTGTGATTCAAATAGCTGCACAGAGATGGTAATGTTTTACAATCTGGGCTGTTATTTGAGCATCAACTGTTTCTGGTTGCTTACATGTCAGTCAGACGGTCGGTTCCTGTCTAAATGGTGAAGATAAGCTTCTAAATTGACCAGACAATATGCCAACAGCAAGTCTGGCTTTGACAGGCTAGATATTAGAGATGCACCGATTGATCGGCTGGTGACCTGAATCGGCCGATTTTCACGTGATCGGCCATGACCGGTGTAGTGGAAATTTTAATAGTCATTGATCCCAAACAGGTATCATTAGAGAAAGAACCTATTCAATGTATAAAAGTATATGTGTGTACATGCTTGTGCGTGACGTTTCAGGAACATATTTGACAGGACCCCTGACCTTAGAGACGGTCAGTTTGGCCAGTTTATTTCAGTACCAGTTTGTGTCTTTAAGTAGAAACTGAACAGCAGTAAGGACCTTATCTGGGTGGGTGAAAGGTACAGCGGGTGAGGAGGAACCTTGAAAACAGTATAAAGGCTGTCTCATATCTTCCTGTTGTGTGTCACTCTCTTGCACAGCGTAACTTCTGTGTACTAGACTGAACCTATTCTTGCAAGAATAAATACTTTTCTTTTTATTAATTTGACTCTGAGTGTCTCTTACGCAGTGATGATGTTTAAAAGAATTTTTGCCACAACACCGGCAACCGGCCGGTCAGTTTGACATATTCCGATTTTTTTGCCGGTCAAATGCACTCGGGCGCCGCATGATTAACATCACGCAACATCAGCATCACACCTGCACACGGAATGCACATGTAGGAAACCTTGTGAATTACGCCAGTTTCACACCGCAAGCGTGAGCAGCGCGGGTTTTTTTTCCCCGCCGTGCATGTTAATCAATGAGTGCATTCACACCAAGAGCAGGAGCAGCGCGTGAGCGTTGAGCAGGAGCGTCGCGTGAACAGCAGTGAAGTGGGGTTTCGGCGCAGAGTCTATTTTTGCAGCGCTGCTCGCGCTCAATTAAAGTGATTGTTTAGCCTGGCTGGACATGTGGCAGACGAGAGAACAACTGTTTGCGAAATAAAACTTGCCATTGATGTACAAGTGATTGCAATAGGCCTGTGTGTGTGTGTGTGTGTGTTTTGAGAAACATCTTTATACTGCAAGGCTATATTTATTTTATTTTTATTTGCTATTTATATATTATTTTATTGCCATTAACTGTTTTCATGCAGAAGTTTAGTTTCCTAAATAAGTAAATATCACTTTAATTTTTTTAGTTGAATATATGGAAAAGAAAATGGTTCTTCCATACCATAACACTGCACTTATATATGTGTGGATTTCCCACACCAGGAGTAATAATTTATATACCGGTAGTTCTATTTTATTTAATTTGTTCAAAAAATTTTCTATGTTCTATGTAAAATGTTCTATTAAAGAAAAGATAGAAAATAATTATTTGTCTTTGCTGTAAAGTGGTTAGAAAAAATTAAATCGGAATCGGCTAAAATTGGTATCGGCAGGTCAAACTTGTAATCGGTGCATCTCTACTAGCTATATTATTGGCACTCAAGTTGCCTTTAATTTATTACCTCGATTTGATTTTTGATCAGACACTGACTAAAAACTCATGTCCCTCTGTAAACACCTTCCCCATTTTCACTGTCCCATCACTGTCTCTTCTGCAGTAAGACATCCAGTACCACTCTGAGATGAATTACCATATGCACAGATGCTCAAAATGCTGGCCCAATTTATTCCAGTGCAAATATCCATGTTCAATGTGACCTTTGATTCAAATCTGGAAAACAAATGGAGCCTGTACAGCAGAGCTCAAGAGAATGTTTTATTCTGACAATCCCAGACACGCGCACATCTATAATACAGACACCGCTCAATGTCAGTGGGGACATCAGCCACGGGCGTCTGAAGCTAATATTTCAACCAAATCTCAACGTCATTTTAGCATTTGCTTGTGACAAATGGTGAACAACAAAGACAAATACTGTTTCTCTAAACAGATCAGATATTATATTTATTCAAATAACAATGCTAGTGATGCACTGATATTTCGGCAACCAGAAATATTTGAACGAAAATACATTTTTGGTTTTGGCATAAACAGTTTGGAGGGCCAAAATCCTTAAAGTGACATTTAATTGGCACTTCTCCGATGGCATGTTTTGACTGTATTTGTCTCTTTTTTTAAAACTCACCACGTAGATAAGCTACAACAGCAGGGTTTGATGATAAAGACTGCCTGATGGCCCAGGCCAGAGTGAAAGATGCTTGGGACATCTGACAGAATTGTCACTAGCCCAATAATTTGCATGTTAAGTTTTGCCAATTTAAACATTTGAGCAATTTTAAACCATTTAAGCCCAAGAAGATGAGAAATAATTCTTGCGCTTGAACTGTCAAAATGCAGTCTTGATGAGTATCCTCATAAACAAAGTCCGTATAGTCTTAAGTGAATATAAGAGTTGAGAAAGAAAATGCATGTGTAACAGTATATTGGATCTGTGCATTCGCTCTTAAAGTGACAGCAGCCTATTATACCTGTTGCCATCTGTGTCATTCATACGCATTTAGAGAAAAATCCTTAGCCTTGAGCCCTGAACAGGTAAACAAAATATTTTTAATCAATCTTCATTTTGATGAACCAATATTGATTCTTAAATTGATTATTTTGTGCAGAGCCGTGTTATAGCGGATTCAACTTTGTTTCATAATCCAGAAAGAGATTCTTTCTAAACCATCCCATGTATAGTACATAGGCGGTCATGTGTAGGAAATGACTGTACTGAGATATTACGGTTTATATTTAAACGTCATCACTCATGTTTTAAACACAGTGTCACTGCGTTCTCCCTCTTGATCTCAGTGAACAGCACACAGCAGAACTGCCCTGAAGCCCAACAATACGGCCCCTGAGAATCCCCCCCGCACACACACACACTTCTACTAAAAGGGCCTGAGGGAGTGTGTATGGCAGAACAGAGGCAATTTGAGTCACCTTCCATGTCCTCTAAACTCCACGTCTGTGTTTGTACTTGCTAGCAATATGTAATGGCTAGCAATAGTGTTTAAAATGTAACTGACTAAACCCTTAAAATACTACACTGGAAAGCTCATAATTAAAACCAGAATTTCACACATACATGTCTAAACTGCTTATCACTTTCATTCCTCATAGATGAAGCTACAAGAATATTTGTCTAAACTGCTTATCACTTTCATTCCTCATAGATGAAGCTACAAGAATATTTGTTAAAATACTTAAGAGTATCATATAAATACCATAATGCACTGATGAACCAAATCATTATGACCACTCACAGTTGAAGCGAAAAATTTACTATCAAGGTGTCATGTCAAGGTCTGGGTTGATTATATGGCAAGCCAACAATCCGTTCTCGAAGTCAACGTGTGGGTGTGGGCAGGAGTAAAGACCTGAGAGATTTTGACAAGGGCCAAACCGGTATGGCTCATAATCGGTATTAAAATAGGGTGTAGTATGTAAAATCTCAAGAGCACCTACCGCTTAACCTAAACTTAACCCATGTAGCTCCCTTATATACTTATACCCAATACTTTCTTAGGCAAGTAGATTGCAAGTGGATGTACTGTAAAATAAAGTGCAACCATACGTAGTGCAAATAGTGGCAGATACTAATCAGATAGTGTATATGATCATTTATAGAATGGATATTGATTCTGATTGGTTGAGCCGTGTTCAAAGCCATTGTAAATGACTCTACAAACATTAACCTGTGCCCTTCGCTATGCTTTGTACCTAACAACGTCCCTTACCTTTCTAAATTCACTGTAAACTACGGCTTGGGGCTTATTGCTTTAATTTATTAAAAACATATATAGATGCTGCCTTACTGGGACATTACTTGTCCCTGTCCCTAAAGCCCTCCCCTACTCCAACCCAACCACTACCAGATGAACACTTTATTCCCATTAGTAAATATCCGTTAGGAAATATATTTCCTGTTTTCCAAAAAAAAAAAATCTTCATTTTTACTTCAATTAAATGCCTCTACGAGCTGATATTCAAGGGTAAAAGAGAAGAATGAGTTTGTAAAAAGGTCGATTCGAACCTCAGTTGAGTCAAAAGCTAAGGCTACATCTCCATGCCAGTGCTCCTGTTATGGAAAACAGAAAAGACTAATCCTATCTCAAATTCTGAATTGCACATTAAAAACAGTTTTTTGCATTTAGTTCCATGTCGTAGCTATTTTTGAATACAAGAACACATCTCATATAAACGTCCCGCATGTCTGGGCTGTTTTGCCCCAACCCATAATCATGAAGAACAACAAACATTCAAAGACTGAAAGATATTGTGAGAACATTGAGAATATCGAGTTAAAACATATCCCGATTAAAAATATATGTTGTGTCTTTAGATCTGACATACGTGAGAATGTAAAAAAATCATATAAACATGAAACTGGTCATCTACTAATTAACAGCTAGAGAGGCTCATCAAATTTATAAAGGTCAGCAAACAACATCAGCTCATATTCAAGCTCACCAACATCCATGGCAGTCTCCATGAAGCTCTTCTGCCTTGAGGCAAACTCCGCCAGCAGCTTCTGCTGTCTCTCTCTGGCCCTCTGACGCCTGCAGATGTCAAAACACAAGTCATTTGCATCATTAACTTTAATTATTACATATTATCAAGCACTGAAATGTTGACATGATCACAATCAGATTACATTTGATGACATCCGCATTTGACCACCATTTACTCTAGCAGATTTGGAGGATGGGAATATATTCTCAGAAGTCATCAGGTCCAATGGAAATCCTCATTAGTTAGGGATGCACTGACAGAAATTATGTATATTTCATGTTATTTCATGATATTTTCACATTAACCAATATGATGGCCATATAATAAAATATATTTTTATTTATTTAACAAACAAATAGTTTACAAGACTTTTCATGATATTAGTGATTACTTTACAATGGACAATATTAAAAATGGGTAAAGGGGGACAAGAAACCGTGTCATGTCATGTCATAGAAAACAGTGTGTTCAAATTTATAGACATGAGTGTACACACAGCACCGCCACTCACCATCTGTCCGCAGCGCCCAGCTACGAATCCAGAGGCTGTTCAGTTATTTAGACTATGTCGCGACTACTCGCATAGTTTTCCAATAAATATTTGTCCCAAATCATAAGTAATGTTCATAATGACATTACCCTAGCCTGAAAGAATGCGTATAGTGCCTTTTTCAGCAAAACGTTTGACTTTCTGTGGCTTGAATAAAGTCTATATGCTTCATATAGAGAACAAATATGAAATAGATCACTCTTTCCATATGTTGGTTTAAATTTTAGGTAAAAAAAATAAATAAAAATCCTTCCAAAAGCAACCGATGACACTAAATTTTAAACCCCTAATTTTTTTTTTCAGTGAAAAAAAAAGCCTGTGTATTACTTTCTCAAAAATTGTGTGCTATGTGTTCACATTAGCCCTTTTCACACAGGAATCCCGGTAAATTACCGAAAAAAAGCCAGAACGACATTACTGGTAAATTCAAAAATGTGCTGTTCACACAAGCAACGCTCTGTGATGATGTCATTAACCGGAAGTTTATTCCTTGTTCCTGAAGAAGGCTAGTTATTTTATCATATGTGACAGTATCGCTAACTGTTCCTCTAAGTTGTTGACAAATCTCTTCATCTACCCGGACGTGGAGAGACGCTTTAGTTTCGGTATCAATCCAATTTGAAGACATTTGTAAACAGTGCTGAGTAAATGCGTCATCTGCGTCATAATTTTATGAATGGCCCAGAGCCGTTGCTCTTTCAATGGCTTCTGATTGACCCAAATCACTTCTTACGGCAGCGCGTTCTGAACTCATACGTGCAAAATACCAGTAATCTTCATTGTTCACACATGATCTGTTATCGGTAATTTCACAGTAAAGACTGTATGTGTGAAAGGGGCTATATTGTCTGCCTGTCCCAAATGTGCCGCATACGTCCTGAAAAGTGAAGCCAAAGCATTTCAATCACCCCCTGGTGGCTGGCTGTAGTATGTCATAAACCTAGCCCTCTACATGTAATCAAAATGGGACATGAGCCAAACTAAAAAAGTCCAATTACACTTTTTTCCCTCCCCAAAGGTGGTTTCTGTCATTTTAGTTCGTTATCATCAAACAGACATATGTTCAACTTTACGTTTTTACAATACGTTTTGTTTTATTAATTTATTTGATGCTATAAAAATGGGGTGCAACTTCATCATTGTCAGGTGTACTTGCGACTGAGTCTGCGGGAGCGGGAGTGTGTGCGGGACCTTGATACCACGGCTCCACCTCAGGATCACTACTGCGCAGACTGGCCTAAAATGCCTTAATCAGCAATTACCATTTCTGAGATATTTTGGCTTCATTTTTCTACAATGGAAGTATGTGGAGAAGCGTCGTCCAGCTTTTTTCTACAATCTATGGTCTGTCCCTCCAAAAATTACACTAAATGTGTGAATATCTGGAAACCCTAGTAATCAGTTCAATAAGGCAAATTCAACCAATAGACAGTATAGCACAAAACCTTATAAATATCTGGCAAACTCAATCAGGTGAAAGCGGTTGTGTAATTCTCCATCTCTCTCCTTTCTTAGTCGGATAGGAGGAATAGACACTTAAGAGGAGCTTAAGCTAATAAAAACAGGGATGTTAAGCTTCAAGAGTTTCCAGCTGACAACGTTAAGGACAAACACACTTGTGCGAAGTCCTTTAACACTTCTTTTAGCAAAGCTGCTATAAACTATAGCTTTGACTTGGTTTGGGGGGTATCTGTTCCATAATCAGAGGTACTGATAGGAGGTTTATTACTCGTTCATTCAACATTATAGAGCATTGAAGATGATAGACTTGATAAAAACTGCTGAATGTGAGAACGCCACATTTCTCAAATCAGACATTGATTCACTATATAAACAATTAATTCTACCGCTCTGAGAAAATATGAAAAATATCAAAATTGGGTCCAAAAAAACCTTGACCTCATTCAGAGCAGCACCATAACAGAGTTAGATGTGAGGGATACTTACTTCAATGGCATCCTCTGTAAAATGCTGTATAAAGCCCCTAGATCACAATTTTTTTGTCTACTGAAATTCTTCTAAAGATATTTTTGCAATTTTTCGTCAGCAGAACAATCCAAAAACGCTTTAAATAACAGAAGAACAAGAACCCACTGAAGAGATCTATGTCTATCCCTCACAGCCTCACTTTCATTCCCGCTAAAAATCAAAGATGGCGCTGCTGTGAATAAGGTCTAATCAAACGGAATATGACACCTTTGACAGGAAACACACACCTCTCCTCCTTGTCCATGCTCTTCTTGTCTCCAGGACTGTTCTTCTTGGGTGGTACGGGTGGACACACCTTTCCACAGATTTCCTGTAGGCATCTCTTGCTGTGCCGGCTACGCGCGGCAGCTTTGGCCAAGATTCTTTCGATGGCTGTTAACCCATCTCCGTGTGCGTGATGGGCCGGATCCACCTCGGCCAACCAGCTCAGAGACAGAGAGTTCTGCTTGGCAGACAGTTTCTGGTGCAGTTTGACCAGGAGTGACAGCATGCTCTCCCGGATCTCCAGGATCTCTGTCACCAGCTGCGGGGGTGATCCGGGCGGGAGCCACCGCGAGGACGAGGACTTGGGTCGCACCGCCTGACTGGCCTCATGGTTGCTGCGGTTAATGATCTCCTGGAACTTCCTCCTGCGCTCCGCCACGAGACTGAACACTTGAGCTTCTCGCAGGTTCTGAGGAGAAACCACAGACAGAGAATAAACTGGTAGAATGACAAATACACACATTTATGAGGCCACGCACAATGTCACACTCATGGTTGCATTGAGAAGATTGGTTTGGTCGTAGTCATTCAGAGTAAGTAATTCACATGCTATTGAAGCAAAAACTCACTTGAGGGTGAGGCAGTGTGTTAAATCATTGTAATGCACAATCTGCTTTTATAATACAGCTTTAAGTGCAGCATAATTTACAAAATGTATTTGTTTATCAATTAGTAAACATTTAGAAATGTTAATAAACAGAAGTAATAGTAATAACTAGTTGATGTTTGAAGCGATTTAAAAAGCTTGAAGTTTGCTTGAAGTACCGGTGTTACACAGTGTTCAGTCGCACACCAATTACATCACCACTCACCATCGTTTAGATTTTTCATAGTAATACAAATCAATTAGTTCAGTTAGATAACAGAGCCTACAATTAAAAACGGAATGTGTTTGCTCAGTTCAGAGCGAGTTGAAATAGAGTCGCAGCACAGATCAGCAGCAGGAGTCCGATTTCATTTATCATGGGATGAGAGTCCAGAGGTAACCCTTCTAATTTACACACACACATTCATGTATGTCGTGCCAATTTGTTTTGTAAAAAAGAAAACATCTTATTTTGTCAATAAAAGTTCTGTTTAACATAAAACAAGTTTTTTTTTATTTTATTTTTTTACCATTGTACTGTTTTGTTGTTGTGTTTTTCATTAAGAATAATAATGAACCCATCATTCAGGCAACTGCCACCCCTGAATTTCCGCTAATTCGAAAGTGAAAGTAAAATGCACCACGGGGACTGATAAAGTTGCGTCCACTGGTGCGAAGCGAGCGAGTGCTTTCATTTCATTCCTATGGAAGTTCACTTTCATAGGAATAAACTGAAAACGCTCACTCTGCTCCGCGCACTCTGCTCAACGATCACTCTGCTCACGTTTCAAAGTAAAAGCACACTGGTGTTGTGTTCTATAGGCTCTTGGTTTCAGAGCAGTTTGGCAAGCAATTGCTTATGATGTATTGTTGATGAATTATGACAAAGTTATGTGAAGTTAAGTTGATCAAAGTTAAGTTAATTCTGACAAATTATGTTTATATCTCCTGCAAACTTGTTGCCTGTCTGCAAAAACGCTCGCGATCTTCCTCCACATCCACACTTTCGTGACGTAACACCGCTTTGACTGTCGGGTAGAGGTCTGCTGAGCAGTTCATAGGCTCTGCAAAAGTGCACATCAAGGGAGCATATCAGCCACAAAGGGGGCACTCGTGAGCACCCTTCTAAAACCTAAAATTGGGGACAAACCCTACGGTCTTGAGGATTTAACAGACATGCGGCACCCATTGTAAGTCCACAAGACCGTGAGTGCATATGAAATGTGCCATTTGGGGCAGGGCCTAATAAGCTCAGTGTAGGTTGTTAACTAGGGTTACCAGAGTAACCCCTATATTTCCATAAGCACCACCTACTGGTGGTCAGAGAGAGAACTTATTTTCATTCAGTCCATCTCCTGTTTTTGACCAATGCAAAAACTGACTCATATTTTTATGCAGCACAACATATACGCACTGTTGTTAACCGGTGGATTGAAAAGAAGCTAATGTGCATTCTGAAAATCTAGACTCATTATATCACCATACATCACTGGAAACACATGCAGTTAATGAAAACTTCCTCTTATCTCTGAGCTCATTTACGCTCAGAAACATGAATGAACTCACATACTAAGAACACAAGGTCACAAAAGAAAAACAAACCAAGCAGGAGAAAACTGGACAGATCAAAACTCAAAAGACAAAAAAACAAACGAAAACCCCTAAAATAAACAAAACAAAAATGCAATCACAGAAAACAAAGATACCTGTGCTCTATTTCCTGTGCACTTATTTATAATTGGGTCAGTGGCATGATGCTCATTATGTGTATCTGGATCTATCAATTAATCTAAAATTTTGCACATCCATTTAAAGCTATACGTTTTCTTCCTGTTTTCATCAACTCAGATATCCTTATTTGTCACAGACCAATTGTCATTACCCCTCCCAAAAATTAGTGCAACAAGAAAACGAGCAACAGGTCTTTGAATATTGCAAAAGAAAAAAAAAAAGTGCAGTGCTTCTATTTCAGACCATTCCATACTTGGTTATTCAAAACAGAACTCTTGAAATCATTCCACATCACTTATAATATCATTCCCAAATCCCGCTACCTCTCTCCAATTTCCTGTCAGCCGTCTGGAACTCTGAGGATGGAGAGTGATGTCATCAAAACAACAGGATACAGGAAACAACTTTTACAACCTGGTCTGAAAACGAGGTGTGTTCTGGTGCATTGTTGGTGGGCTGCTATTTTGAGGAAACTGAAATAGACTGTGCCATTGACCAACTGAAACCTGGTCTAAAGTCAATGGTGCAATTTTTTTTTGTTATTTAAAGAGTGCGTTAGTAATGTGCGCCTATAGACGGGTGCACAACGTGCATAAACTTTGTCCTTGAGCTTAAACCTCGCTCACGAGCAGATCCGTTTCCTCTTTGGAGAAACAATCAGTTTTTCCGCATGCAAATTCTGTCATGTAAATAATGAATCCCCCATGACGCGAGTGCAACTGGCTTTTAAAGGGAATGGGAGAAGAGACTCTGATTGGTTTATTTGCATGTTACGCCCAAAACACATCCATTTCTCATTAAGAGAATAGGGACAATCCTTTTAGAACATGCGCCGGGAGCGCCGACCATTTTTCCCATTTTTAAACTAGCAAAAGTGGATTCGGACACGCCATAAGTGCACTTGCGGCGTGTGCTTTAGTTTAGATCATGCGTTTACATCATTAAAATAGGGCCCAAGAACTCAGAGGAGTATCTGGCTCACCTGTCCGAAGGTGGCGCTCTCAGAGCTGGTGCTGGGTGGAGTTTCTCTCTCTCTCTCCCGCTCTCTCTTTCTCTCCACCTCAGGAGCCGTCTCTGGCACTCGAACCCGCACAAAGTTGATGACGTGATGGAGGTTAGACAGCAGGCTGGTGCCCGGGAACCAGCTGTCATGGCAGTGCTCCTCGATACAGGGCTCCTGCAACAGAGTGAGGAAAAAACAACTCAGCAAGGAGGAAAACACAATTGCCTGGAATCTTGGAATTTGTGCTTTTAGCTGCCAGCCTGTTTTTTATTTATTTATTATAATTTTTTTCATCGTTGTGCTCCTGTTGTCAGACAGTCAGAATGACAGTTATTACTTGATTATTAGGACAAATAATGTAGGCCTTTTGTATTTTTTTATTTTGTATTAGTATTTTTTACAACAAACTTATAAATAAAATGAATCAATATATTAAATGAATAATTCATTTTTTAGCCATCATAACCTGCCATACCCAATTGACGAAACGTGTAGGTGAGTTTGTGTCTACACAGAAGGAAGCCCTGTCTAAGAGCTGTACGGTTTGTGTACAGTGATTCGCTAGTCTGGTTGTTTGATGAGGAAGAGATGAAATGTACTTGCAATAAACGCTTTAAGAATCCGTACAACTGTAGCAGTGGATTAATCTGTTATTCTACTAAATATTCTGTTGTGCGAAACTGAGGAAGAACTGATGACGGCGAGGTTTATCTTTAGTTGCAATCAGCGGAAAGGGGCGTTTCATTTCCACCCACATGTAGAGATGGAATATTCATGCCGTTTTTTAATTTTCTACCCCTTAACATAAAAACAAAACAAAAAATCAAGTTGAAAAGTTTTTTGGGAGGGGGAACGAAAAAGTATATATTTTCAAAATTTTCTACTTTCAATATTAAAAATAAATACATTCATCTAATTAAATAAAAAACTAATGGACAAATGATACACAGATGCGGACTGTGCCGTGTTTTGAATAGGGGTGGCACGATCCGCTTTTTTGCCTCCGATACCTGGGATTCAGTATTGGCCGATACAGAGTACCGATCCAATACTAAAATAATAATTAAAAAAACAGTTCCGAATTACCTAATAAACTGTATCTGTATGCCTCACTGTGGGGAAGAGACTGTGATTATTCTTTTGTTAAAGACATCAAGCTTGACTTAAACATTATTTTCCTTACTTCGTAAAACAACATACAGACAAAATATATACACTATATAGTTAAAAAACATTTCTTTTAAAATTTTAAGTGCAACTTTTTAATGAAGCAGCAACATATGATAGATTGGACAGAACAACTAAGGCTATCAATAAACTGCCATTGAACAAAAGTATTGTAATATGAAAGGCTCCAATTCAGAGTGAAAACACTTTTGCGCATCCCAAGCAAAGAATGATGTGTTTGAAGCAACATGGAGTCACGGCGCGCAGCGCTTCGCGTTGAAAAGCTAAAAGCACAAAGGGAAGATATGTACTTATTTATTCATTAGTTTGAGCCTTTTAACAGTTTTAATTTCAGTTAATATGCGCGTGAAGAACAATTATATCGCTCTCTACTCCAGTGTTGTGATCTAACGGACACCAGGGAGAAAGGAACATGTGAAACTCCAGCAAGTTAAAGCCCTTTTATGCAAACCATAGACCTTTATCTACAGATCTACAGTATAATAATAGGAACATTGACTCATCTTGGAGAGAGTTTCATGTTGTTGACTGTCGTACCCGAGCGCGACGCGCTGTTTGATGCTGAGGAGAATGACTGATAGCCGCAGCGGAGGGAAGCACTTGGGTGAAGATTTAACTTAACGACTTAAATCTGTACCTCACATTAAACTATATGTAATGACTTAAGAAAACTTGGAATATAGTACACGGAAACATTATGGTGCTTTATAATGTTTTTGTGGCTTTTGTGTTGTATGACAATAACATACGCACAATATCGGATTTGGATGGTCTCGTCTGGCCGATATCCGATCCAGCAAATCTTGGTAGTATCGGAGCAAAACCAATACGGAGTATCAGATCAGAACTAAACTAGATGGGAAGCTTCTCTTTTATTGATAAGCTTTCATTGAGCTGCTCAAGTGTAAGCCCTAGTGAAAAAAAATATACTAAACATTTACATTTTATTCATTCATTCTACTCTACACTTATACACTCATTCATACTAAACTGTATTGGAAAGACATTCATTTAATGCAATTTAATACATTTACATATTTATGCACTTAACAAAAATACCCTGCAATTGTACTGTTGGTGTACTAAACTGGTCTCCTTAAAGTCTGCTAAATTGTAACTAATTTTGTACTAAACGCACTTTAATTGTGCAGAAATAGTGCTGAAGTCCAACTAAAGATATACTTAAATAGAATAGTTCCACTTTAGCACAATCAAGAAGCATTTAAAGCCTGATACCATAAAGAGATCATACAATCATTATTAATAATGATATCAAAACACATTTTAGGCTTAATATTAAGAAATGTGCATTGTGTGATAAAGTACTCCAAATAGATTAACATATTTATTGACATATCATTTAAGACTTACTGATATACAATTATAATTAAACTTTATTTGAAGTATACTTGGTCAAAATTTTTTTTTTTTTTAAATACTAAAACAAAAATGTATTTCATACTAGGGACAACACAGTGAACCACATCAGTGTTTGGCCATGCTATCTCATTCTGAGACAATACCAGTCTCTTGTTTACAAAAAAAAAATGCTTACCTCCTCCACTTTGTCATCCTGGACCTGATTATCAAGTCCGAGTTCTATCAGGTACAGCACCATACACAACACATGTTCAGACATGTTCTGATGATCCATCCAGATCTAAACAAACAGAAACAGAAAAACAATCAACACAGATAATAAAGAAAACAATGGGAAACCAATCATTTAATTCTAGTGAATGACCAGACATCTACATATAAAATGATGCCAAGCGGTAAAGTCAGTCATTAACTTAAGTTCAAGCATCTTGTAAAATTAACCACACACATTACTGCCAGCGCTTTCTGCTCTGTGATAAGTTTCACCTTATAAAGCAGTGTAAAGATGACGATATGTAGAGTTTTGCAGTGCAGCAGGCGCACCAGTCCTCTGTAGCAGGGGTGCAGGGGGGTCCTCTCCTTATATGGCGGCCAGGGGTTCCCCGTATTAACGCCTGACTGTTTCAAACTACAAAAGAAGAAAAATACTTAAGACATTCAATAAATGATGCAATTTGCTTCAGCAAGCATGTTTCCATAATAATTGTAAAAATATAAAAACTTCCTTCGGAGATCCTGAAAAACAACACCCAAAGATGACAATTCTGTCATCATTTACTCACTCCCATGTGATTCTAAACCCCACATCCCTTTCTTTTCTCATGGAACACAAAAGGAGATAGCAGATTGTTCTAGCTGCTCTGTTCATTTGATGTCAATGAATGGGGAATAGGGCTGTCGATTTCCAAAATGACAGAGTACCATCAAGAAATCATAAAAGAAGTCCATAACCTTTGCGCTATATTCCAAGACTACAAATCTTCCACTAGCTTGAGTGAGGAACTGATCCAAATGTAAAGTCATTAATATTCTGAAAATATTTCCAGATTTTAGACAGGAGTTTTTAGACAAGGGACACCAACAACATTTCGCATTGACTTCATAGCCTCTACTCCTCTACCTCCACGTTAGCTTTTAAATTGTGCTTTTTTGACAATGGTCCTTGTAAAATAATGTTTTTTTTTTTTTTTTTTTTTTCTCATTTCGGAGTTAAACAGACCAAGTCTACAATCACTGTTCATTACATGAAAAAGAGAGGCCAGTACATTAACATTACCAACATTCATGTTGCCGTTCAAACTCAAGTTCACTCAAAAACGAAAATGGTCACATTTACTCACCCTCACGCAATCCTGGTGTATATGACGTTATTATTTCGGCCAAACACAATCATAGTAATATTTAAAAATATCCTGGCTCTTCCAAGCTTTATAATGGGACTGAATGGTACCTTAGATTTTGAAGCCCAAAAAAGCTCCAGGGGGTTAATAAAGGCCTTCTGAAGCGAAGCCATGCGTTTTTGTAAGAAAAATATTCAAATTTATAACTTAATAAACTATAATCACTGGCTTCCGGCAGCAGCCGTATGAGAGTCTAGTTCCGGCAGAAGAGTGACCTCTGACCCGACGAACATAACCTATGACACACAGCAAACCACTGTGCTTACATCAATTCTAATAAAAATAAAAACCTGAAGGTTTTGCAATAGCAAATAGAGTTGATCACTCAAACCAATTAGCAAAATAAAAAAAGGTAATGCAACCTCCATTGGTCCACTTGAGAAGGATTGCCCCAAGTTTAAATCATGTAAAACAATCAATTTTGGATTCGTATTCTGTTTTAGGATATAATGTGCAGTGTGACATCCTAAATTAGTGTATGATTCCTGTGATTCACAAAATCAGAGACAAGGAAACTGTAATATTAGTCTAAACGCATGAATAAAACAAATTGTACATTTAGAGTTAAAGCCACAGCGGACATGAACGCAGCTGATAAAATGCAAACAAAGTGTGTTTGAGAAATTCTCTCGCTTTACCAGACTTGAACTTAGCTGATCTGCTTTAAAGACATCACTGACTGCATTTGTGTTGAAAGGAACATGGGATATAAAACATTTTGTCCTCTTGACAGGTGATCCATCATCCAGTGGCCGGACATAAGAAACTCAAGCAACATATTCACAAACTGACACGGCCAATGTCACATCCAGTGCGTTCCGCTGAAAACCACTTACACGACATCTCTTATTAAAACGTTCTCTGCTTTCATGTTGATCTTGCAGATACAGCAACTCTATCATTTAACCATGCCATTGAAATTAGAGAGAACAGAAAACGCTTTTAAAGTCAGCATGATATCAAAAATGACTTTTTGGCTGACATCACTTAGGCCGTTCAGGCTATTGGTGAATGTCAATGTCCACGTTTCATGATGCAATCAATTCATGATGGATAAGATCCCAGTTTGGAAACTGAAATTAATTTTTAATCACTAAAAATGTTTCACTCAGAAAACTAACATTCCAGAAGTAAAATTAGTTTTGATTACAGTTTTGTGTTCATTAAAAAATAAAAAATAAATAAAAACTTTCAGCTAGCCTGTAGCAAAATCTAAATGTGTATAAATGTAAAATACAGGATGAATTTTTTTTTATTATACAGTAGAACTGCTCGATTCAGAATATATCAAATAAAAAAATAGGGATCACGATTGTCCTATGATCCTGAATAGGCAAACGAAAAAAAATAGCATGTCATTTCTAAAAAAAAAAAAATACATTTCAATTTACTTTTTAAAAATCATTTTGAATGAATGATTCAATGACTCGCTCATAAAGATTTCACAAGTTTCATTACTGGATGAATCTGTTTTTTGTTTCAATGGCATCTCTTGTCGCCCCTACTGGTGTAACAATGTAATGGACACAATCTTTATTTGAAACATCAAGTTACTTTCAAAAGGTGATTTACTTAGTTTGGATAAAAACACTGATGTCTACAGTAGTGATCGAAACAGTTAACTTTTATCCCAGTACTTCTGTGATAATCTGAATGTTTTTAACAGTAATAATGATACGTGTGGTTGAAAAGAAAAGTTTGTGAAGCCGTTTCAAAAAAAAAAAAAAGTCCGCTCAAGGGGAAATTTTACATATCTTTCTCATATAACATGCAATAACTCATGAAGTTCCTCCTCTGTGAGGAATATCTCGTGATCGATGCATTGGATTATGCTGATTTTGATACACTTCGGGTTTAAGAGGAATAAAACGCCGTTTTTTTTATTGCTTCCTGCAACACTTGAATGTGGGTAAGTTTTTTTTTTAAAAAGCAAGAATTTGAACTAAAAACTTTGAAAATCGAGTTTCTCCGTGACATGACTCTAATTGGGAAACCCCATTTCAGGTGTACGTCCCTCCACAAGAGGGAATCATGTTCAGGGTCACTCCTTGTCCTGTTCTACCACACAGCGACCCTCAGACCCAAGGTCAACAGCACACAAAATCAAGCAATTTAAGGCTCCATGTGTGAGGAATTTGTTTTTGTCAGTTTGGTTTCAGGATGATCAATGGCCATCTCAGTGAGGTTTCCACTCAGACTATATATGTTTTGGAGCAGTTGTTTCCCAACATTACTTTATTAAGCAACTATTCGAGTCTGAATTCATTCTTTAGGACTGCCTACATTAAGCTATGCCTTATCTAGGAACAGGAAAAGTCTGTGCTGACAAAGATTTCAGAAAGTATGTGCGTTGTATAAACTGTGCCGCATTTGCATGCGTTTATAGACTGTACCTTAAGCAAGGAAAATGAACCAGCAGATGTTTAGTGTGTAAGTGATAAAGTGTCTGGAGGATTTTAGAGACTCACAATGCTGTGTATCGATCCATGGCCGACTGCACGTCTCTGCGGTACACGGTGCGTAGAATCACCATTATAGGGTCAAACTCTTTCTCCCAGACTTCCGCTGGAAGACACACACGCAGAAAATAAATGTCGGGTTTGAAAGTTATGAAAAAGGAGAATAATTTAGAAACAGCCTCAGTCTGCCATGTAAAGAGAGCTGAGCGATGAACTTAATGTCCGCAATACAATCCAAAAATATATATACACTCATATTTCAGAAAATGAGCAGAAAGCCGGAAGAAACTCATTGTTTAAATGTTAAAACACTGTATAAATCGATATTGCACTTCTAGAATGAATGAATGGACAAAGAAAATATCCTGATATTTAGTTTACTCCTGTTAACCACATGTCATTAGTTAAAGCACAGCACACTTGCTCCACATTGACCAGATAATAAACTCAATTACAGATTAATTTTAAATTTACATAAATATGTTTAGTCATATCCTGCAACAGAAACAAAAGCACATCTATTACTAGAGAGCAGATGCTTCTGTCCTAATGCAGAGAAAAGTGTTAAACACTGCAATCATGTAGTCACATTGCCATCTGGAGGTTAAAAGAGGTACACACACCATCCCAATGCAAATGTATTTATGTGGAAAAAAATGTTGTTTTACAACAACAACAAAAATTATAAGTAAAAAAAAAATGTATTCAGACACCAGATACATTTTTTTAATATTTTTTTTACTTGTGGGTGCAGGAATCTATAGTTCATTTATGTCAGCGGTTCTCTAAGAGTTTGGGGCGCGCCCCACTGGTGGGGAATAGAGACGTGACAGGTGGGGCGCGCCAAACGGGAGGAAATTTTCCTTTTAATATTCAGCGTTCTCCGCACACATGCTCTGATCGGAACAAAGGAATATTAAAATAATTAATCATTAGTTTATATCGTATACACTGCCCATCATTTTGATCCCATATGAAACACAGTATGTTGTTTTTATTTTAATATGTGTAATATATATATATATATATATATATATATATATATATATATATATATATAAATTTATTTCACGTTTTTAAGTACAATATTATGTTAGTCCACAGCCCCCAACCAGGCGGTGCTGATGCTATGTCCTGTGGCACTTTTATTTATTTTCTATTTTTGAACTTGATACAAATTTTGACACAACTGCACTTTTATTTTCTCTATTTTTGAATTTCATGCAAGTTATGACACAGCTCCAATTTTATTTTCTTTATTTTTGAACTTGCTGTTATTTGATGTAGATAGTTAGTTTGTATTTAGATACAACTTGTTACTATACTGATACTACTTGTTACTTCAATAAATTGGAACATTTTAAGCTTGTTGCGCATTTCATTAGCATTGTGTTGGGGCGATGGGGGCAGGAGGGGCTTGAAAATCCTCCCTTGTCCAAAGTGGGGAATGACCGAAAAAGTTTGAGAACCACTGATTTATGTAGTGAGGTAAACTGTGACATATTATACCAAAAAATTGGTCATACAGTGGCTATCAGTAAAATTTATAAAATATTATTCAGACACTTTGACCGGACCATGTTTTGCTTAAGTGTTTTGCTCCTGACCTTTCTACACCACAGACTGAACAAAATTAAGCATTGCTTGGTTGACCTAAATTGGTATTTATGTTTATTTACTCTATTTACTTTTCTTTATTTACTCTAAATTGTGTAGTTAAATTTAACAGCTGACAGATATTCAACCAAATTCATTTGTGAGACAGTCGAAATGTTGAAGGTGTCTAAATAAATTTTGGTTTGACTGTTAATGGCAATATGAGAAGTTGGGTCACCTTTTGGTGTGTACATGCCCTGTTGCATTGATCCTCCAGGCTCAAACACCGGGGCTTTAAAATCAGCTACAGCAGAAAGCATCTCCTCAAAACTACAGCTGCCCGGCACCACACCGCTCTTAGGGTTCGGGTTCTCCGGGATCTACAACTGCAATCAAGGAAGACCATCAAAACTCAACTAATATGACCAAAATAAACAAGTTATCAAGTCCACAGAGGTCAATAATGGGATAAGAGCTAGACAATTTGACATTAGACAAACAGGAGGGCCTGTGTGATTAATATACGGTTGTGAATATTCTGATAATGTTTCCTTCATGTTTTTTTGTTTTGTTTTTTTAAATAATAAATATTAGTTACTTTATTTTTAACCCCCAAATGTATTTAGGGTTTCCATTTTATCTGGGTATTAAGAAACTGCTTTTCTTTCTTTAAAAAAAAAAACACTTAAATGATCATGTATCTTTTTGTACTGGGTTACATTATTTTTGCATAGTATAACATTTTTAAAGAATACTATAAATAGTTCTTAATCAAAAATAATTCTCAAGAACATCACAATTTGTTCTAAAACTAGCAAGTGCTAGCCATACTTCCTGCGAGTACAATGTGTTTTCATGGTGAAAGGATACCAGGTCTAGCAGGGAACTGTGGGTACGATCATTCATACACAACTGAGACACCATCTCCGCTCTCAAAATCTCATCATCAGACATTCCTGCAGGGAGACACAAAGACAGAATTTATTAATTGAGTTCATATCTTCATCTCTGTGAAAGTCTGGAAGCACAAGAGGGGAAAAAAAATACACAATCCACATGTGTGCCATAACACACAAACCACAGCTTTCAAAATGTGCAAGTCCGTCAAAAATGGCTCCAAATATTGTCAAGTTGTTTGCTTGACCATTATTTTGAGTGATTACCTTAAGCTATTGCAAAACAATCATTTAATATTATTATTATAATTATTTAAGGCTGTCGAGCAATTCAAATTTTAAATCCAAATAATTACACAATGTGGCGATTAGTTAATCTAATTGAATCGCAAACTGCACATCAAATTTGGCTAAAAAGTTAAGCCCCCAAAAATATATTTTTAATCATTATTCTGTTTAATGACAAAAGTATCAAACAGACATTACAAAAAGTAGTTTTAGATTAAAAAATAATAATTAATTTGATGCAAAAAATTTATTCTGCATAACTTTTACACAAATGGCCATGGTGAGAAAATGATGACAGAATTTTTTTTGGGGGGGGGCATAAACCGTTTATGGGTTTTTATTACGGTTATATGGAACCATCCTGACCCGAGATATTGAGTGTACTGTAAACATATATAACCAAAAATGTGTTGTGGGCCACGACACAAAGACACCCGCTGTGGTTAAACCAATAAAAAAATAAATAAATAAATTTTTTAAAAAAAGTGGTTTTGCAATAGCAATATGCTTTTAAAAATGTTTTTTGTAAAGTTAAACATGGTCAAGCAACCTCCATTGGACCACTTGAGATGACCCAGGCGCAAGTCCTCTCTGTTAACAGAGTTCTGTTAAAGAACATGGACCTTTTACTCGTATTTATGACCAAACAGTGTTAATGAAACCATATTCATTCCTCTAAAACAGGGTAATTGTATAGAGAGTATGTACATGACGTCACAGTAGGCGGGAGTCGCTGCGGTTACAAACATAATGCCCTAGTGCTTTAACAATTTTAGGGCTGGGAAATATGACAAAAATATAGTGATCATCCAGATTTCAATACACCTATATTGTATTTATAACGTTGAATAGGATACATTAATAGGTACCGGCCATGAAATCAGGTACCGGCCATGAAATCAGGTACATATAAATATCAGGAAACCAGGGGCCTCATGTATCAATCTTGCGTACGCACAAAAACTTTGCTTACGCCAGCTTTCACGCTCGCGGTCGGATGTACTAACAGTGAAATTAACGTGAGAATGTGAGTTCCTCCACGCCAATTTCATGTCTGGCGTACGTACATTTCTCATAGTTTTTGTCCGTTGGCGACTCTTACAGGCAATGAAGTTAAGTTGCAAACATTACACAGCGAATTGTTCTAAGTCTATCGCACTACCACCGAAGCATTGCTATTAATTTGCAATTTATAAAATAATTTACATATATTGTCACACGAGCCTTATGGGAATATTCTATCAATTATGCAATTAAGTGAACATATAAAAGCATATGCAAATTGATACAACCCTTAGTCTATGGCAATGGCAGCTTTGGTCTTATTAGAGGACATTGCTAATGGCAGAATCCGAAGAGAACGACTTTTTAGGTACCACAATGATTTTCTGGCCCAGGATGATGACTGGTTTATCAGCCGTTTCAGATTTCCAAGGGCTATCCTCTTGGAGCTCTGTGCGGAGTTGGGTCCGAATCTAAAGAAAGAGAGAGCGAGGAGCCACGCAATACCCGTTCCCTTGCAGGTGCTGACAACACTTGTTCCTGTCTACTGGTTCTTTCCAAAGGGAACTGGCAGACCGCTCAGGGATAAGCCAGACGTCTTTGAGCCGCGCAATGCCAGCGGTATGGGTCGGGATCATCCGCATGTCTACCAGGTATATAAAGTTCCCATATGATGCAGTTGACCAGCCAAACATTAAAACGCAATTGCAGCGATAGCCGGTTTTCCTAATGTAATCAGAGCGATCGACTGCACACACATTGCTATAAAGGCGCCATCTGAAGAATAAGTTGCATATGTGAATCGGAAACATTTCCATTCAATAAATGTGCATATAATATTGGTTACCTTCGTGGCAGTCCTGTAGTAAATCCGAGTCTCACACAGCAGCAGACACTACTCCAGAGAGTAAAGTGTCACCCATAATTGAGGCAACTCTCTGCTCAAAGGGTGTAAATTCATCGACCTCTTTACCACTGCCTGTTCTGCCCACACTCTGTCAGTGCGCAGCAGTTCCATTTAATGTCCAGCTTTATATCAGACCATTTCTTTTTAAGGTCATTTACAGTGCTACTTTCAGATCCCACCGCATTGACGGCATCAGCCAAACTCTCATATTTTTTCCTTTTGTTATTAATTCCGGAGGACAAAGTTCCAAATATTTTTTTTCTCGTTTCTACCTCAGCACCTCTGATTCACTTTCTGTAAAGTTTCGTCTCTTGCCGCTTGCTTTAGCCATTTTCTTACTCCTTTCTTTTGCCAAAGTGGACTCATTACCATATTTAAATGTATTTAATTAAGGGAGGAGACTGGGTGGGGCGTTGTGCTCGTGCATGTGCGCTGATTTTTACGTTAATTGGGATGTACAAAGAGAATATGCGTGGGATCCTTCGTACGCAGAGATTCATACATCTGTTTTTTTTTATGCGTACGCACATTTACAGCTTTGTCCGTACGCAATGTTTTAGTATGAATTCAACGCAAGTCTTTGTACATGAGGCCCCTGATTCCTGGCCACATGCCAATGTTGCACATTTAAGCAGACAATCGTTTGTTTTTCTCTCGTTTTCGCAGTTTCCCCTATTAAAGCAACACCAAGGAACTTTTCCTCTGCGGTCGCCCTACAGGTTGGAAGCGGAATTGTCCATTACCGCTGTCGTAAATAATTTAGCCTACCGCAGCCTACTGTCGCACGCGCACGCTCGCAGTTTATCCAGCACCGGCTTTGGAATCAACAATGGCCACAGACAAGGTAGAGTATGATGCATGATTTTATGAAAGACATCACAAACGAAGAAAAACTATTTATGCCGTAAAGCAGTCGAATTTTGTAGTTCTTTTTGTGCTCCGGTTACTACCCGAAACCCGAAGTTACATAGTGCCAGTAAAAGCGGTACAGACCCCGTCAGGCTATGGCAGACGTGTCATTTAACCTATTGTAAGTCGATGTACCATCACAAGGGTCTTGGAAATATATTATGAAGGTTGAAAAAACAACATAGTGTTCCTTTAAATCCAGCCATGTTGCAGGATGTTTTGCTACTCGGTGTGACTGAGTGGGCGTGTTCTGGCGGGAAAGTGACGTCAATGCATGCCGTTACCATCTACACTGAAGCTGTATGAGTGTAGCCGTAGATTAACCAATTAGAAGTAACACATTCCAACTAATAATAGATCTTGTGTATGTTAGCAATTTAATGTTATTGAGCTTCAAACTGTCAGTATTAGTGAAAAAGAGATGAGATGTACCCAGGTGTATTCGGAGACTGCTCAGTATGACCAGGAAGGTGAGCGCTCCCTCCAGCATGGGTCTCTCCTGCTCGGAGTCCAGCACTGCGTTCTGATGTTGAGACGCCATCGTCAGCAAGTCCACCACCTTAAACCTGACATAAACACAAAGCTTTTAGGAGCTATCTCTAAACAACGGTGGCTGGAAACAATCTGTGTGAAAACACAAACAGGGTGGGAAATTAGCACCCGCCACCAGCCAATAGCTGGTACTTTTTCAAAGTGGCGGGTGACTTTGCCTTGTATACCAGCCACAGTGGCGGTTAGATTGTAAAACATATTTTTATTGGTTATTATTTAAAACATTCCTCGTAACGGATTGGACATCTTTTGTCAAAGAATGCTGTTGCTAAGTAAAAATAATGCACTTTTGTCGAGTAACTAATTTGATTGGTTTTCAGCGCTGTGCGTCACGGACACAGCGCACGGACACGGCGCTGAACGGACCGTGACACATATAGCTGAGCTGAGGTAGCCTACAGACGAAAGGAAAATTAAAAAATGTGGCGACATATACCCGGTGTTAAGAGGCCCGCCACGGAGTCAGCAGTATATGAATGTACAAACCTATGAGGGCGAAGTAAATAAAAAGTGAAGGTACTTTTCGAACAAGTGGCGCATTAATGACGAAGGGATAACGAGGGAATGGTTAGCCTACCTTCCCGTCGAACAGTCCATGCACTGTACTTATTGTCGAACCTATGCGTCGTCCGAAAATGCAAACAATTTGTTCGTTAGAGGAACAACTAACCTTAAAATAGAGTCAATAATGAATATGACCAATTCTATTCAGAAACGTCCATGCGATCAGCAAAAAGGGCAGACCTTTTCGGGACTACGTTTGGATGTGCAAGTAAGTAAATTACTAACTTGAAGTTGTGTTTTGTGATGGCTAGATAGCTATCGTTTTTTTAGTTTAGGGATAGTTTTAGCAGCCGCGAGGATAGGAGCCGATACCGTGGGTGCTCCGGAGCTCGATTATGTGTCAGTTAAACTTTTCATCTCCAATCCTATCTGTATTTGTGAGAAGTGGTGCTGTCCTGAGTTGAAAGACAGCCTACTTTACGGCTTTATTACCGAGTTAAGCCTCTGGGGTCCACAAACGCGCTGGCGCGTTTTGCTGGATTTTTTTTCAAATAGCAGCAAAATACATTTAAATACTCCATCATTTATGGTCATACAGACTTAACTAATATTACAAACTAAACTGTAAAATAACCATGCATAAAATTTTCTCAAAAATACAAACATGTACATACATGTTGCTCACATATTATGGTAGCCCTGTTTGTGCTGAATAGTGCTTTTAAAAAATAAAAATAAAAGGGCGTGCGCCCGTGAGCATCCACGGAGGAAAACATAAATTGGCGCTTGAGTGCAGCACAACTCATATTTTTAAATGGATAAAACGAATTACACATTTATAACGGACGTCAATGTTATCAAAGTCACAGTTCTCATTCATAAATTTGAATTCCAGAAAAAGTGGCTGGTAGATAATACAAGTGGCTGGTAAAATTGGGCATCCAGCAGCCACTGTGGCTGATGGGCAAAAAAGTTAATTTCCCACCCTGAACACAAAAGTTGCCGTACCTCTCAAACACTGAGGAAATGAAGTAATCTGGATCCAGTCTAGATGCACACACCTGAAGACAAAAAAAAAAAAAAAAAAAAAATTTTATATATATATATATATATATATATATATATATATATATATATATATATATATATGTATATATAAATATTATTATAGTCTCAGGAGGAAACATGCAGCGTCTATTAACATAGTGATAAATGCGAATAGCAAAAGGGTGAGATAGCCAGCAAATTTAGAAAGAACTGCACAAAATACATGGTTAAAAACAGATTATAACGAATGCCTGACCCTCACTGAATGATTTACGTGATTCAAATTAAACTGTCTTCTGAAGAAAATGTGTTGTATTGTGCATCTGCTAACAACTTTTACCTCAGAATAAAATTAACCAACATAGGTTTATCTTAATATGGAAACATGGAATATTCCACACATGTAGTAATGAAAATGAGGAACGCAATCATGTTGTCCAAAAAATTAAAACGTCTCAAATAAAATGAAAATGTATTGATGCTGCGAGTGACGCAATGACATGTGCTGTCTGTCTACAAAGCAAAACAAACCAAACAAACCAATCTGATTTGTCTGTCTGCAAAACAAATTAAACGTTTTTTCGGTCTGCAAAACAAAACAGTTTTGACTGTCTGCAAAACAATACAAGTTTGGTTTGGTTTTGTTTTGCCGACAGACAAAACTGTCTTGTTTTGCAGACAGACAAAACTGTCTTGTTTTGCAGACAGACAAAACTGTTTTATATTGCAGACAGATACATTGTTTTTTTTTTTTTTTTGCAGACAGACAAAACTGTTTTCTTTTGCAGACAGACAAAACTGTTTTGTTTTGCAGACAGACAAAACTGTTTTGTTTTGCAGACAGACAAAACTGTTTTGTTTTGCAGACAGACAAAACTGTTTTGTTTTGCAGACAGACAAAACTGTTTTGTTTTGCAGACAGACAAAACTGTTTTGTTTTGCAGACAGACAAAACTGTTTTGTTTTGCAGACAGACAAAACTGTTTTGTTTTGCAGACAAACAAAACTGTTTTGTTTTGCAGACAGACAAAACTGTTTTGTTTTGCAGACAGACAAAACTGTTTTGTTTTGCAGACAGACAAAACTGTTTTGTTTTGCAGACAGACAAAACTGTTTTGTTTTGCAGACAGACAAAACTGTTTTGTTTTGCAGACAGACAAAAATGTTTTGTTTTGCAGACAGACAATTTTTTTTTTTTTTTTGCAGACACAAAACAGATTGGTTTGGTGTTGTTTTGCAGACAAACGGTTTTGTCTTGTTTTGCAGACAATCTGTTTTGGCTGTCTGCAAAACAAAAAAACTAACCAAAATCATGTGTGGCAAAGAATTTTGAACCGTGGATGAACTCATCCTTCAAGTCCAGAAGTGTGAGGTGAGTGTGTGAGGGGTGTCGGCGTGTGTTACCTGCAGGAGGTAGATGTCCGGGTCAATCATAGAGTTACAGAAGTGAGACTGGACATAGGTCATGGCCTGACCTTTAATCTGCAGCCCATTTCTCACCCACATGTTACTATGGATCTCAGACAGGCTAGCCTGCACAAACACACACAAACACAGATCCATTTATGATTACCATCTACTTATCACACACTGTAGAATTATCATTATAACGCTGTCACTTAAGTCACACGCCAGAAGTGAAACGCGAGACATCAGTCAAGATTTATAACAAACGGCTGCAACATTAATGCTACTGAAGCACAGGACATTGTGTTGTGTAGTGCACTGATGGGCAAAATGAAGACCAAACAATATTAGATGGGCGTAGCTCATCAAAAACACTGTAATGTTATCATAAAAGTAGTACATGCGACTTGTTTGTGTTCAATTAAAATTTTTTTGAATACATTGTCACAAGATCCAAGATTTCCAGTGAATAACTTACATTCATCTGTGGAAGAGTACATAAACTGCTAAGACTACTCTTACAAGTTAGTAGGGGTGACCCTGAATAGTCGAAGATTCGATGCATCGATAGGAGGAGCCTGATTCGACTACCAATCTCACAGTCGAATCTTCACAGAGGTTATATGAGGGTGCCCAATGTCTGATTTCACATAGAACTACCGATTTCTGTAAATACGTTAATATATGAGCCTATTATGATAATGCTGTAAATACAAATGTGCAAAGGAAGAAGCTTTTAATAAATATTTTTAACGTGCGTGAATAAATCCAAACACCCCGTGACAGATTTAAGTTTCATTTTCGTTCCGTGACCGAAAGAGGAGCGTTTTGGCAGCAGGGATTTAAATCTTTAAAAATGTCTGGGATAAGAAAATCTAAAGTGTGGATGCACACCATCAGAAAGCACACCATGTGAATGCACACCATTCTCCAAGGCTGGATTTAGATAAGGAAAACCATGATCGCACTTCTGCAGGCCAACGTTAAAAAGTTGGTTTTCCTCGGGACATTCTAAAATGCTTAACGTGAAACAAGCTTTTAAAACGCTTAAAGGGCACTTTTACGTGGCTTAATGTATAGTACATGCCTTATTAAGAAACTATACTATGTGCAGATAAGCAGATGAACCCAGAATATGAACGCAACGTGTTCCTCCTATAGGAAGTCACGTAAAGCGTTTTCTTTAACGCTTTTCAATAGGAAGAAAATTAACGTTTAATTAAACGTGCTGCGTTCATATTCTGGTTTAATCAGCTTTTCTGTAGGCTATACAGTATGCTTTTCTGTAGGCTATACAGTATGCTTTATTAATAAGGTGTGTACAGAATTTGATCTTTTAATATAACTGTCTTAGGACATTAAGCAGTCAAACGTTTTTCATGTTAAGCGTTTTAGAATGCATTTTATCCGCACACAATTTGAAAAGACTCAAACGGACTCAGAGACACAGACAGTGAAAGACTAGAGATTTTTTCTCTCGATCAGGAAGGGTCGGCCTACAAGTGATTTCAAAACATTTCAGCCGGTTCTAATTTGATTTTGGATGCTGTGAACATGTTTAAATAACTGTGTCTCAAGTTTAGCGTTGTTTCAGTTAAAAAGACAAAGTTGACAATTCTGGCTATACTTTCGATATTTTAATAATTTCATTATTTATTGATCACTCAGGGTTATTTAATTTAACTATTTGTGGCTTGCGTTTTGAATAGATCTTACCCTGCACTTTAGACACTTTGCACACATTTGTTCTGCATCTTGTGACTTGATTCGGACTTATTTCGTTTTGTATTTTTATTTATTAGAAAGGTATATTCTGTTGTAATTTAATTCTGTAAATTAATTGTTGATTATTTTTCGGTGCATTGATGTTGCGCTCTCTAGAGCCTGCTCGCACAGGCAATTTAGCCTATTTAATTTGATTTGATTTGCATGTGAAATGCAAATCCTGTCTGCACTGTGGCCTTTCTGCAGTTATTTATGTTATTTCTTAGTTTTCTTGATCTGAAATGTTTTTATATATTTTCTTCTATATCTTTGTGTGATGTTCTGTACTTAGCAGCTTTAAAATGTTAAACACATGATTCGACTATTAGTCGACTATAGGGAAGACTTTACGATTCTGATTCGACTATGAAAATCCTAAGTCGGGGACACCCCTACAAGTTAGTCATCTATTTTTTTTTTTTATAGGACATGTCATAACTTTACAGTATGACAGTTACATAAAGTAGGTTGGTCTAAAAAGTAAAACCAATTACGCCTTGACTAACTGCCAGCTGGTCAAACTAGTTCCAAAGACAATGTCTCAGCATACAGTACAGTATCATATGACTTCAGAAGACTTGTATGAGAATAATACAAGTTGAGTCATATGGGTTAGTTAACGCCATACTTTTAGTAGTTTCAGCCCTGGTCCAACAGTTTAAGAATATAAGATATGGAATCATAAGAGTTTGTATGATTTTTGACATGAGGATGAATACATCTGACAGAATTTGAATTAAATTTTGGTGAGCTATTGCTTTATTTACACACAATCAGGTGTTTCTTCTCAGTTTGTTGGTTCTTATTTTAATATTTCAATTAATCTCCATCATGTGTTACCTGTATCTGAAGAGGGTGAACCATGATCTTCATCAGCATCTCCTGATCAGGAAGCAAACTGTCCAAATCCAGACCTTGACACTTCACTCCCTGCAAAACAACAAAAATGGATGCGTTTATAATAATGCACATAAAATAAAGACTTCAAACAGACATATTACTAGAACTATTTAACATCTGATTCTGGAGCAGCTCTGGAGGGTTTTGACTGTTTCAGTGTCATCAATACATTAGATATCAATTAATTCATATCTGCATGAAGAAAGCCACCAAACTTCTTCATGTCAGTAAATCTAATATAAACAGTGCCCCAATTTTGGGTGAACCCTTAATTCGAACCAACATATCCATATGAGGTCCTAATCATCATGCTTCCTCAAAGTTAAGAGCAGTGGTGCTCATTGTCAGTCAGTCGTTGTCATGGAGAAATCCTGTAAACTCGTCGCTTCCGTAACGTCAGAACCATCGTCGACGACTGATGACGGATCAGGTTCATGAAGGGTTGTTCCATTTCGTAGGGGAATATTTCAACCCCTTGGCCCTTGTAACTCTGTTTTAAGGGCCAATGGGTAAACTCGAAAACAAGGGGTAGGGGCAAGGGGTGAATTGGGATTGAGCCTTATTTTTACTAACTGTAGACCGTACCGGTATAATATTGTATTTGATTAAAATACCTCCACATTTAGGGCCAGATTTACTATTAAAACACTACTGTCAGGATTTACTAAAGACACACAGTGAAAAATTAGCGCTGAAAAGGCATGGACAGGGTTATTTTTGCGGCTGACCTTATTGCAAATGCATTTGTAGGAGTTTCCCTTTCAGTCCCTTTAATGGGAGGAGAATATTTAAATTAATCATGCCAGGTGATTTATTAAGGTTTGCACTAGAAAATTTACTGGTACTTGAGCCATTATTTAACGTCTTAATTTAGAAAAAGCTTGTCTTAAACCAGACGCTGATTTGCGCTGCTCTTGGTAATAGGGGTCTGCCACATCATACCGTCCACGATAACACCATTATAAATTTTTACATGATAATAAAAGTGTCATATCACAATATTAATGATATATCGGCGCAATGACATATGGCGCATATACGTTCCCTAGCGCACAACAACACCTGTCTGAGCGTGAGAGCAGCGTGTCACCCTCTGATGACGATTTAGTACCTAAAGAGGAGCTACTTCTATATTATTTTAATAATACCCGCAGGTCAACCACTTATAATGTGGGAAATTCCCCCGCAAACATTGGATTTAAGTTACTCATACAATCTACATGCTAAAGTGAATAACACAATTATAAAACCAAATCAATCATTTTAAAACTTTCTCCGAGACGCATTTTCACAAACCGTGTGAGTGTTCAGCGGCGCCATGTGTCTTCTCGCTCGGTCTCTCAAAATGGGTTGCACAAGGCAAGCGTCGATTCCACACCCTCGCGTTTAGCAGTCGGGACATGACGGATTGTCACTTGCACAATCGGGCCAGCATTGCATCGTAACCAAAGTTACGCGATTTTAAACGATTCAGTACACACACGCTCACAGAGATGTTTTTCTCTGCGTGCACTGCATATATATAGTAAAGCCGCCTCACAAAAGAAAAAAAACAACAACAACAAAAGACAATTTTAATTGTAAAAAATCTGAATTAATAGCCTAAGTATTTAATTTAGTCAGAACTCAGGACTAAAAGACTAACAGTGTTATTTTACATTTGATTAACTTATTCAGTTCTGTAGTATTTCTGAATACTAGTATTAGACCTACCCAAAAACTTTTCTCTTTATTTGTATCTTTATTATTTTGTATATATTTTTGCTACTTTTTTCAATCTTAGACTTAAGCATATGGTTTTACTTCATTATAGAAGACACTTCTATAATTTAATTTTAGTGATTGGCTGTATTTGCCAGTTTAACCTGTGAAAGACTGGAGTGCTTGTTGCAGAAACTTAAATTCATGCTATGTTTGAGAACAAATGAGTTCTAATTGGGGCAAAGTTGCCCAGGATTTGTGTGACCCCTGTTCATTTACATTTAACATAGAAGTCCTGAAATACAAGTTCACATTTTTTACGGTTTTTATCACTCCACTTCTATGACTCTCTGCAGGTTACATTGTTTTGTAAATAGTTGGCAACAAGTAACTGTCTTTATCAGAGAGTCATTAAATGATTCACTCAACCAGTTTGTTCAACAAGACTAATTCATACAGGAACTTAACAAAAATACTGTACAGGTTCTGAGTGTGTCGGACTGGGCTCCAAGCTCACCTTGCTGAGGAACATGGCGTAGTATCGATGGAGAGGTAAATGAAAGGTCAGCTGGTTGAGGGCAGGCTGTGACAGAGAGAGAAAGGTTTCTCACCCACTTCACATTCATTAAGACATTTAATCTGACAGTTTAGGCATCAAGACTGTACCTCATCTAAAAACCCAATGGCATCAAACCACATCTGAAGAGTTTCCAGACAGTACCGCACCACTGTCTTTGTGTAGTCCTGGGTCTCCTGACAACACAAAACATGTTCAATTCAAACTTAAGCCACTAAACAAGGCCAGTTCACACAGAACACATTTCTGAATCCCACTGTGCTGATTTTCTATTGTTTTTTTATGTAGGCATGCAGTAGACCAGTGATTCACAACCTGGGGGCCTCAACAAACATCCAAGAGGGCCTCAAGATGACTTAATACAAGGGCTGTCACTAACAATTATTCTGGTAATCAAGTAATTGGTTGATAATTTTGACGATTAATCGTATATATTTTAATATAATAAAGTATCAAAAGCAAGAGATCATATTGTAATATACAATCAATGTACATGTTGTATAACAAATGCCTGCAGAGGACGCCAACGGCCTGATGTTGTCACACTTTACAGCAGATCAAATCCTTGTTTAACATTGGCTTAATTACATTTAATTACAATTTTACTTAATCTTTAATATTTGGCTACTTCTTTACTATAGAAATGCTACAGCCAATGTAATTTCTAAAACATGTTGACCTCAAAACATGCAAACTTATTTTAAAACTGTTCGCATATTTAGAAACATATTGATGTATTCTTATGTGTTGGCGTAGGTTTAAAATTGTTTGCATTCCCAGATGTGTGAATGGCCCTTGAACTCATTTATCAAGTTACATGTAGCTATTATACAACAACATTTATGGAAAAGCAAAACCTGCAGTAAAAAAAAATGACAAACTAAAATATAACTCAGAATACAGCAGATAAAAGAGAACATTACAAATAGAAAGGTGCTGGAGTGATGCATGCAGAGATGACTGTAGCTCACTTTGACTTTGCAGTGTGTGAGGAGACCCCACATGGGCTGAGCACAGGCCTCCAGCTCAGCTGCAAACGCTGCATAATACGTCTGAGACTCAAACTCCACGTGCTCATTCAGCTCTCTCTTGTTCAGATTCATTCCTGACAGAGCAAAAGATACAGGGAAGAAATCAATAACATCAGGGGGGGATTCTTGACTCACAGAAATCAAGTTTCAGTTGTAACATAACCTACATCTCACACACAGTTCTGTGATTTTAATCAAAAATAAAATTAACTTCATAATAACTGTTTATTTATATAGTATGCATTTATATAAGGCATCCCATGTCAAGCTATATTGTAAATACAATTCACTGCACAAATAAAATATTTTCTTCCTCGGTATTTTGGTATTGTTTTTCAGTAAAAATATCAAAACATCATTAAATCAAGAAACAATTACTTGAGAAGAAAATTAGCTTAAGATATTACATCTTGTTTTCTGAAAAAATGTAAAACCTGAAAACTACGTTTTCTAAACAGTATGTTGTTCCATTCTACTGACTGTATATTTAAACATGTCACGTAATAAATAACTTTGCCTGCTTTAAAGGCTTTGAGAATCTTCCCTTTTATCACTGATGATGCTGAAAGCTAAAGTGATTAGAACTTTCATTATACAACGTTCAGGTTAAATCCTACGTTTTCCTATCAGTTCTAAGAAAGAGGTTTACCTTTAAAGAATAAGAGGTTAAAGAATAACAACCACTTAAATGGAGTCAGATTAGTTATCTTGGAGTCAGATAAATAACTGAAATATGCACGTCATCCTGCTTTTTGTTCTGATTATTGGTGCAAAATAGCAGCGTAAGCTTCCAGTCTTGCATTATAAATAAAAACATATTTTTCTGACCCTATTGGTAGATATTTCTTCTTGATTTAAGCATCAACTCACGTAATTTTGACATTTCTCAGAAAACAAGACTTGTTCACACCAAGAACAACACCTATAAAGGTAACTAAAGTATAATGATAACTTTATTAGCGTCCACACCAGCACACAGTATCGTTCTTTTTATTGTTTAAATGCACTACAGTTCTGTCGCCAGTAGATTTAAATGCACAAGCTTTTTAAAGTTTGGTGGATTCTGATTGGCTATCAATGTTTTTGCCGTTCATCAGCGGGAAAAATCATTCTGAAAGGGATTCCAGCTACATTGTTTCTCTATGCCGTTATCGTTATAGTTGTGCTGTGGACTCTGCTATTCTTTTAAATTTAGAACTACATCTTTATCGTTATAATTTAATATCTTAGGTCATTTTGCTCCTCAAGTAAATGTATCTTGACTTATTTAAAGTTTAGATATTTGTACAAAAATAGGAAGAGTTGGGCATAATTAAGCCCTTTAGCAGTAGTAAACACTAATTTATTCTCATTGTGCCATTTCATAGAACTAAGAACGAAACAGCACCACAGACTTTGAAACAAAAGCAGCGTCTATGACCGCAGGATTTCCTGTCAGTTATTGACCTTGGAAGTAGGAGACGAAACTCATCCAGAGCAGCAGCAGAGAACGATCCTCCAGGAAGCGCTTGGCCACACTTTGGTGTGAGAGGATATTAATAAAATCACTAACTAAAGGCCAATAGGTGTTATTCTTCAGTAGAGCTTCACCACAGTTTACCACCACATGACGATTATTCTCCTCATCTGTGACATTAAAAAAAACACAGATAGAAGACATTTCAAAACATTTTATACTTGCACATTCTGGAAATGTAGCCGGTCACCCGTGAGTCGCCTCAAGAAATGCGCATACAGTGTTCGGTACATCTACAGCAAAAACAGTGGGAATGGTGCCATACATTTCTTTGGTTACCTTTAGGGCTGCACGATTTGGGGAAAATGTCATAATGCGATTATTGAGGTCAATAATGCGATTGCTATATAATAAACACATGGTTTCATGAGTCAACTTGCTTAGTTTATGGAAAATGCACACACAGATAAGTGATAATGCTGAAATGTGAATCTCTCAACTCAGTGTTTTCAAATTAAAATAATATTTTTTACAAAATTAAATAACGACATCTTTGCATTACTGCAAACTTGTTATTGTCTCAATAGTATAAAAGAAATAGTATAAAATAGTATAAAAGAACATTTGTATGCTCATAAAAATAAGATATTTTGAACATTCTGTCCAGACAAACAGGAACATTTAAACAGGATGTGTACTGTGATTGTCAAAATATGTGGTAACTAAACAGAAATTTGTTAAGTTTCGTGACAATATGTTACAATGTTTGCATGGTACAATGACTGGTAGGCTACTGTTTTTATTATTGCTTGATCTTGTGATTTGATTCCGATCTCAATTCAATGTCGATTCATTTGGATAAATATTAGGTACAGTAGATACATGTTAATTTTTCTCAAGAAAAAAAAATCTCACCTAATGCTGTAAACATACAGAGAGCCCCGTCAGCTGGTATTATTATTAAAGGTTAAAAATAACAACACAAATTAAATATAAGGTGTTTTTACTAGGCTATAATAACAACGTGACAATATTTTAAATGATACAAGTAAAAATATAATAAATATTTAATACAGTGCACATATTTAGCAAAATACTCCTCTCTATATATAATTTGTCTAGCCAACTAACGTGCTATCAAATGGCTTTCCTGAGGTAAATGTAACATTATGTGGCAACCTATTGTTCTCCAGCTGTTTTACTGACCACTTTCCACGACTGAAAAACACTGATTGATTAATATTATGTATGAGGCATAAACATTTCGGTAAGTTGTAAGTCGGTAAGTCAACACACCTATTGTTCATTCGTGTTTATTTACTATTAACTAGTAAAAAGTAAGAGATGTTCGTTTCACGACCTGTCACGTCACATTTACAAGCGCCAAAATCCTATTGTTTGAATTTCGTAATAAAATTGACAGAATGTGAGCTGATGATGTTTCATATCAAAAGTAAACCTGCTCTGTCTAGTCTGTCGGTGTCAGTGTCCTCTTTGCTTCAAGATTTTTCTCTGCGTGAGAAAATGAATGTGTGGCATGAGAGCGTGTGAAAAGTGATAAGATGTTAAGTTTAGTGACAATATGTTACAATGTTTACATGGTACAATGACTGGTAGGCTACTGTTTTTATTATTGCTTGATCTTGAGATTTGATTCCGATCTCGATTCAATATCGATTCATTTGGATAAATATTAGGTACAGAAGATGCATGTTAATTTTTCTCAAGAAAAAAAAAAATCATGTAGAAATCAGGGGGAAAAAAAAAAGAGGCAGGCGTGAGAAAATGGATGTGTGGCGTGAGAGCGTGTGAAAAGTGAAAAGATGAGTGAGAGTTGGCAGTCCTGCTCTCTCTGCTCAGTGTCGGTTATCTTATAGCCAAAATATCGCCACATAAAAGAGGTAGAGGTTTTCTGGCCACCAGTTCAGTGTCCGTCTGCTCGGCGTCATCCTCAACTGTTCTCCGCGATGCACACCGGAGAAACCCACCGCGTGACCACACGCGCCACTGCCTACACTGAAACTGACTGCTCTTCTTTTTATTAGCGGTGTAGAAAATGTGCAAACAGCTCTCAGAGAGAATGGGTTGACACATCCACACATGACTCTATATGACGCAAAATGCTGCGATTTTATGAAATAAATAATGGCATAGGCTTGAGATGGCGATTGCGATATGATTAATCGTGCAGCACTGGTTACCTTGCAGTTCGCTCTTGATAAGGCAGCTCTCCATCATGTAGAGGAGCACAGTGACCATGATGTCCAGTAAATGGCACTCCTCTGTGACGTGTCTCGCCAGCTCCTCGTTACTGAAGAGCTGAACGCTGATGTGAACGATACGGTTGGACATGGTGTCGGACTCGTGGCTCTTCATGAGGGTCTTCATGATGAAGGCGTAGTGTTGTACAAATGTTTTAGTGAACGTGATCTGTGGCACAGGAGAACAAAGTACACAAATTTTGGAAAAATTAATTAAATTATAAAACAAATATTAGAACAATGCAATTTGGTTCTTTAGAGATCATATGCTGTTTGCACCAGCTATAAATAAGTTATAAGTTTTATAACTAACTCAATTTATAACTATTTATGCACTACTAAATATTTGATTATGATTGTAAATGTTTCACTGCTTTTGCATTCTCTCGCAAATGTATTATGTTCCGGAGAAGTTCTGCGATCATTGCAAAGCATTTGTGTTCCCCCAAGAAACTTTGCAAACACATACAGTATATGTTGTTTTTATATGATATTTACATTAATACAACAGTTCGTTCTGGTTCTCGATTCTGATTGGCTGAGAGCCTTTTCCAGCCATGCGATATTCTACCATTAACACTACAGGGAACATTTTACCCATCGTATCACTCCGCTTGCAGCTTTTTTCTCACAGCGAGTGTCATGGTGGATTAGCAAACACCATAATTTAACAAATACTACTGTTGTTGTGTCACAGAATGTAGTTTAAGAGGTTTTTTTTTTTGGCGAGAATGTAGTTATTTAAACCTCAAATATGTGACTTACATATAAACATATCACCGTGAACAGTTAGTGTTAAAGATAGTGTTTAAACATGAGGTATAGTTCATTTTGGGTATATCAAACAGGCTCTCTTTAGTTTTATCTATTACTTGTTCCAGAGCAAACCGATTTGACTAAGGGCAAAGTTAAGCTTCATAACTTCATATTTTTATTTAACTGAAATCCTGTACTATAACTAGCACTGATTTTGTAATATCAGTTTGAGTCCAAGTCAGATTCTGAAAATGCAAATGATTAAGCAGATCGATCGGAACCAACATCCGAAATGCCATGACAACAATTCACTGAAGCCTTGCCTTCCTTCTTCGTGTATGCCTTTGTGCGGGCTATTTGCTAATTCAAATTGTGACGCAGACGTTTACAGAAACAATATCTGGACTTCAATCGATGTTTCAGGCAGGTCTGGATCAGTGTTCTCTGTTAGATATAATAAATCCCTTTTGTGCGAGACCTTATACATCATAAACAGATACATTAGACACAAAACAGTAAAAAGCATCATATGGCCTCTTTAAACAAACCACAGGTTAATTTTGGATCCTGCATAAATAATAAATAATAAGTTTAAGAGCATCAAATACCTTGTAATCCTGATCTGGCAACATGTTGAGCAAAAAAGTGACCATCTTCTGAGGAAATTCATACTTAATAGTCCAAAACAATAACTCTTCTAAAAAGCATTTATGTTTCAGAGTGTCCATTATGGATGGATCTAAGAAAAAAGGAAAACAGCAAGGACATGCAATTATTGTTATTGCTTCTAAATTATTTGAAAAATAAATGCCACCAAGATTTCAGTATGATGAGATGTAATGGGATTTACCTTTGGTACTGCTACTAAGCTTGACTCTTTTCCTCTGTCCCACACCCTGCAGCCCGTCCTGATCCTCCTGTCAAACAAAAATACAACAAACACTTTCCATTCGACACACTCTACTCAACGACGAGCCCAGCTAAACAATTTCCTTTGTCAATAAGTTCACGTTGCTAAAGCGGCCAAAATAAAGCCGTGTTCTCAACAATAACACAATGGGGGCAGACACACCCTGCAGTGTTTGTTCTGACTGGTTGCTGGGTCACATTTGATCTATCCCAGAAGTCTGTGTGCCTACCTCTTTGCTAGAGTCCTCCAGACTGGCAGCAGCGGTAGCTCCTGAAATAAAAAAGTAGTTGGCACAAACATGTAGCAAAATATTAAATTGTTACCATAGCATTCAAGAGAAATCAATACGCTATTCTAGAGCTGTCAAAAGGTACAGACTTCGGTACGAAGTCGGTACTGAAATTTTAAAAATGTGACACTTAGAGTGGAATCATAAACACCATTGAATAATGGTCATTGTACGCGCTCATCGGATATGTCTGTGATTGGCTACAATGATCAACGCTTCAAAAACGTTGTTAATATACATCAATGACGCTCTTCGCCGAGCACTTGCACAGATACACACGGGAGTGTTTGAAAGCAGGCTTCTATCAGCGGACCGGTCCTTTCAAACGCTCCTGTCTTTAAAACACTTTCAGTGTGGACTCAAACGCTCACATGCATTGATCATAGTAGCCAATCACAGACATATCCGTTGAGCGCGTGAACACAACAGCCAATCAGAGGCGTTTACGATTCCGCTCAAGAGCGCTCAAAGCGTCTCAATTTTACAATTTGAAAGTCTGTACTTTTTGACAACCCTACGCTACCCAACATAGAAACGAGGATGAAAACACATCTCTCCAGTCAGGTAAAGCACAGAAGAGACAGCAGTGTTACCCAGCAGACTAAGCGCTCCTGCTGAAGTGTCCGTTGCTGTCCCAGCGCCAGCTCCTCCTGCTCCTTTCTCCTCCACTGACACCAGACCCGAACTCTTCAGCGCTGACAAATACTTCTCATAGTTCCTCTTTGCAAAAACATTCTCCTCTTGACCTGTGGGTGTGGGGTGATATAGATGTGTGAACACAGTCCCAAATCATTTTAAACTCCCTTTTAGTCAATTTTAAATGGGTCATATCAAGTGTGAAAAAGAACAACAACAAAAATTCTTCCTCTGTCCAAAAAGCCGATTATGGAAGCTAATAGCTACAATTACAGCTTGATTAAAAATTTGATTAATGAAATCAAAAACCAAAACGAATAAATATAAAACATAAATAATGAGGAAGTAGGGTATAGGATACATTTTTAAAAATAAAGGTTCTAAAAGGGGTTTTCACAGTGATGCCATAGAAGAACAATTCTTTGGGTTCCTCAAAGAAGCTTTCAGCAAACAGTTCTTGTGGAATGGAAAGGTTACATGGATGTTAAAGGTTCTTCATGGAACCATAAGCCGCTATATTTCCCCTTGAGCTTGGTGCGGCACGGCACGATTATGACCCGTTTGCGGCCCGGAAATTGGCTAACCGTGCTGGTAGAATGTGTTCAGTGACGTCGCCACTCAGGATTGGTCACTTGTCTGTTGCCTGTCTGCCAGTTTATGTGTAGCTGGCCAAGCGTGCTATTTGAGTGAAGTTAATGCAAGTTAGTAATAAAATGAAAGAAAATCTGATCATGCTCCATATCATGATCGCCATTTACATCTCATACTGTTTGTAAACTCTTACATTACCAATACAACGACTAACGCATTCATATTACATTCCAAAGAGCTCCTTATCAGCCCCACAGTGAAAAATGAAACCATAACAGTCCCGGCCGGGCCGGATCGGCACGGTTAAGCAATGAGAGCGGTTTGACAGGACGGTACAAAAGTGACTAGATGCAAATAAAGAACCTTCATTTGTAAAGTCATGATGAGAGAGTTTTTCTTCCTTATTGTGATGTACAGCCACGGGTAACCGTTTATCAAAACAGAAAACAAAATGTTGGGAGGTGAGTTGGTACTATGCATTGGTTGTTCATTGGATGTCGAGATGTGGGAATTGCACTCAAAAGTGGAAGCAAATGAATGTGAGCTTGCAGGAGCGAGTTTAAGAGTACTAAATGATTCACAATAACATCTATATCATGCATTTAGAAAAGTTATTTCATATTCAATGTCAACTTCTAAAGATGAGGTGAAGACGCTATTATCCTAACAGCAGAATACTACTCCAGATTCTAACTGTACGAGTTAATTAAGGGAAAGTTGCAGAATATTGTGGCGTTTATGGCTTCTTGTGTTAAAAACAAGTAGCTGAAGTTTATTTCCCTGATAAGTTTAAGATCCCTGATCCTTTGCAGTGGCACATTATTGAAGGATGGGCAGTCAAAAAGTATTTTGATAGGACAGAAAACCCACAAGTTACAAGTTAGTTATCTCACATTCGAAGAAGCCAATCATAACAAAGGTTATTTGCCCATATATAGGTCTTAAAGTCACAGCAGCAAAAACAGCATTTTTAATTCAAGGGTCAGAGAGAGGGTGGAAAATGGTCAAATAAATAAACAAGGACAAGCTTGGAGAAAAAAAAAAACGTTATATGTAGACCTCGGGAAAATGATACAACAAATGACTGGAAACAGAACTTTGTTGATCGATACATATAATAACAACTTCAATTGCTCAACTACAGTCAATATTACATTCACATTTCATACTCACCCATGCTCAGATCTTTAAAGGTCTGCTGATTGGTTAAGATCTTGGTGAGAACGGTGCGCATGGCCCCGCCCATCTTGGTGAGCTCTTCTAAGAACGATATGTGCGGCTCCAACTGCTGCAGAACCTTCTGCAGATCTCGGTCAGCGGCCGACTCTGCAAGCACATGATAAGATGTTTGTGTGAGACAGAATGAAGCAGCATATGTGAGCCCAGCGGGCACGATTAGCAGGCTCAGACAGTGCATGCCATACACATGGGACTGATATTAAGCAAAAGCACAGAGAAAGCTGTTGACTAATGCATTATTTTATTATTGCAGATTTTCTTATTTGTTGCTTCACAATATGTCTGGTCAGTTTAGGAGCTGAATCTACTGAAACAGCTCCAAACTAAACACTGAAAGCCCCATGAAATTAAACTGTGGCTTTTATTTCATAGCTTTGTGGCCATGTAGTGTATTCCCATAAAATAACAGAATAGCCTTTAGCTGAACAATCTTGTGTGCCTGGGAAGCCATTTTATGGGGTCTTTAAAGAAGTTACAACAGCACAAGGGCATTGAGGTGTGATGTGATGTCCTCACCTGGTTCAGTGTAGCCGTCTCTCAGGTACTGAATGATAGTGATGATAAACCGCGGCAGCACCATTTCAGACATGAGCAGCAGATCCCAAGGGACTGATGGCACGTTCTCTCCCGTTTTTAACCGATGCCTACTACAAAACCTGTCACACAAGAGCATGAGAATTAGAATTGAACATGTAAGCAGAGTCATTTGCTGTTTACTATACAAAAAAAATCCTGTTTTCATTGTAATCAATAAAAATGTCTAACATTACAGACTTTTTTTTTTGTAAAGGTCAACAGATTGATGCACTACAAGCAACTACAATATGCAAGTCTTCAAGGCTGTCGCTAACATCATGGTGGTGGTGGTGTAGGCATAAAATAAGTGCTGGAACACTAGTTGATCCAGATCACCATAGAACAGTGACCACCAACTTTATCAGTGGTTTTCAATTAATTTCCCCCATATATAAAAAAATCTAAATCTTCAGTAAGGAGTACAAAGCCATGAAAAACCAAGCAGGGCAGAGGGAAATCACATCAATAAGAATCAGGGGTGGGGGGGACAAAAATGCATTTAAGTCATTTTATTTTGAAATGAACTATACAAATATTCAATGCCAACTTTAAGTTACTTAAACAGTTTTAAAGCACAAAACTCTTTATTTTAAGATTTTACTTCAGTATAGAAATATGCGAGTAGACTGGGAGTGTAGAAAGAAAGACTTGATGCCTCATGGGACTCAATGGTTGCTGTGATTGCCTTTTCCGTGAAAACAGTGATTCTGATTGGTGGATTTCTGTTCTGGATTATGGGAAGTGTATTTCTCCTCACAAAAAAACTGGCTATTAAAGTCACATGAAAATTAAGACAAATCTGTTTTTTTTGTTGTTTTTTTTTTCATATTTTGAAGTAAATCCGAGAATAAACAGCCTATCAAAAAAGTAAAATGTAATTTAAATTAGGGATGCACCGATATACATTTTGGCCGATAACGATAATTATATATATATATATATATATATATATATATATATATATATATATATATATAAGCCGATAACTGATATACTGGCCAATAAATCTAAATAAAAATTTTTATATAATTTCTGAGGGTAACAAAAACAAAAGTCTCACAATTAAAAATCATGTCCCAAGAACATTATTATAATTACATAATTTTATGTAGCCTATATGACAGGGATTCCAATCATATTTCAAGCCATTCAAAAACATCATGGAGAACAGTGCGCATCTGAAGCGTTTCAGTTGAAGGAAATAATACATTATTTATTGGCTTTAATATATCGGCCAAATTTTCTTATCGGACCGATAGCGATAACATTAAAAAATGACCGCGTCGACCGATACCGATATGGTGGCCCATATATCGTGCATCCCGTATTTAAATGAAGACAAAAAAATATTGTAAATTGTAATTTAGACTAAAAATGATTTGTAGTGTGCACCTCCCATCAAATAATCTCAAACTTTGATATGAAACCAAGTCTAAGCATTTTAATTTTAATCTGATTTTTCCCCCCCCCCCAAGTCATGCAACATGTAGCAGGACACTGAATGAGTTATTCACCTTGTCTGTCTACAGTGTTGTCTCAGCATTTACAGCACATATAATCTCACATATTACTGAGATAATGAGACTCACATAGATAGTGAACATCATCTCTAAACTTGGCAGTGAACAGGACTAAAAAGGCCATGAATTTCTTCTTTAAATAAGAGGTCAGATAATTAAGTTCAGTGTACCGTCACTATGAATAAGAAAGAACATGCGAGTAGTGTGACGTCAGTCTCCAGAGCAAAAGCAAAAGTGTCTCTTCACAGTAAACCTATAACCTCATTCCTGCAGAGCGGAACACTTCATGATAATTACACCCTTTCCTGATCAAATACAGAGAATCTTTTGAGCTCCAGCTGACAGCAGTCACACACAGTCCCATATCTGAATCTGTACATATTGAACTGTTGAAGTGAAGGCCCTGTGCAGTGTGAGAGAAGGAAGGGAAGAGACCTGTCACTGACCCTGTTGGGGGAGTTAAAAATAACCCAGTCTGTGGCACTCTCTGTAAGGCAGTGATCAAGTGCCACCGCCCAATCCACACTGACAGCCGGGGACACACACCAGCCCTTGTGTTAGTGCACGTGTATCAATCACTGCACAGCTGTGCCTGAAACCAGCAGAATCGCTTATACTCAAAACATTTTAATGGAAAGTACTTTTACCAGTTTTACTAGTAACCAGTAAAATAACGACAAGAATGTATACGCGTAACATGACCCAAAAATGTGTTGATTCGGAACGGCCTACAGAGTAACTGTAAATGAAACAGACTATTGGAGTGCGTTTTACAAGGAAATACTATTATTTTAGTCTTTCTACTTGAATTTCATGTTTAATTCAATGTTCTACTTGTCATTTCTTTGTAATTATTTGTGAAATGTACAAGCAATTTCTGAGTGAAAATTATTTTAAAGTAAATATTAGGTTACACTTTATTTCAATGGTCCACTTTAGACATGCTATTAACTGTAAGTAATTTTGCAACTACATGTCAACTACCAGTCAGTAGAGTATTAGTAGAGTATTGTCTGATTAATATCGGCTAATACTTTATAGTGATGCTCCCCAACAGATATTCTACTGACAAAAAATAACTTTGCAATTACATGTCAACTTACTCTACTAACATGAACCCTAACACCTAACAGTCTAACAATCTACTAATACTCCAATGAGTTGGTTGACATGTAGTTGAAAAGTTACTCGGTATCAGTAGAATGTCTAAAGAGGACCATCGAAATTAAGTGCAAACAAAAATTACATGTTTTTTTTTTCCAGTGTATAATCTGGCAATTCCGGTCACATCTTTGACACCCAAAACTTTTGATGATTTGGAGCATGCCCATGGTGCCCAAAACCGCTGCTGTGTGATGTTCAAAAATGTTTCTGACAAGGAACACACCTATTATATGATGCCAGGTTCACTAGCTTTGAGGGTGTTTTGCCCAAAATACTGCTGATTCAGAACAGCACAGGTAATGCTGGGACTCAAAACTGCTGCTAATTTGGAAATAGCCTACAGTGCCCAAAAATAATGCCGAACAAAAACACCCCTATAAATATCATGACAAAAATTATCCAGATGATTTGATGCTCAATAACTATGGCAGCCAGTTTGATTCAGGATGCATATGATGTGATGCCCCAATCAGTGAACTACGTTGGAGGCTATGATGGCCCAAAATGCTGCTGATTGCAGATGTGTCAGTGACACAATGCCGTAGGGCAGTGTTTCCCAATCCTATTCCTAGAGGCACACCAACACCAACGTTTTGGATGTCTCCCTAACGCCCGGTATTCATTGTATGATTTTGGACTGTCCTAGACGAAATATGACCAATCCAGGTGATTTCTGTTGTCATGGCTTCTAAATGGTGGTCCTCCGTCGTACAGTGAGAGAGGTTCAAAGACGTTGTCACGGCGACCAAAGATAGCATGCTGATGATGTTTTATTCAATAGGCGTCTTCATCGCTCAGTCTACATACATGTCATACCAAAGTTTATCAGATGTCGTAGAGTGTGATTTGTAACAATCTTATAGGATTGTACCAATTATGGTATCCATGTAGGCAGCTTACTAGATTTGAGACAATGATGCCTAATAAAATTTCCAGATCTGCCTATATGATTCCCAAAAATGTTGTCTAAGTATAGTCACTAGGTATGATACTATGATGCCCAAAAATCCTGCTTATTCGGGGGACTCCTATGATGGCGACATGCTGCTAAAACAGAACGCACCTATAATGTGATCAACAAGTTGTTGATGTTATAACAATGTTATGAGGTCCAAATTTTTTGCTGATTATGACTATAGAAGACAGTTTACAAGGTTTGAGACTATAGCTCCTTTTCCACCGTCAAGCCGAACGGTTCAAAGAACAGGAACAGTTCCAGTTGTATTTGTAGCTTGGTGCGGTGCGGCACGATTACAAATTCAAACGGTTTGGCCCGACGGTGGAAAAGTGGCTTGTGATAGCCAGAAATTCTCCAGATTCATTCAGAACTAATTTAATTTGTAAGATGATATCCAAATTCAATTGTTGTCTAGGTGGTCAGCAAGCTAACTGTGAAGAGTATGATCAGTACAATTTGGCTGCTGACTTTAGACATGCCTGGGTTTTTTGTATCATTGATGTAGAATTATAGCATTTGTTAATACTTTGCATTCCGTTTTTTTTTTACATAGTTTTTATTAATCTTCATTTATTAGTTATAGGCCTGTTTCACAGACAGGCCTTAGTTTAATTAGGACATTTAAGTAGCTTTTATAAACGTGGCTTAGGGAAACTGCAAGAGACTTATCCCAAAAATGCTTCTAATTTTGATTGCGCCTATAATATGATGCCCAAAACATCTGACAACTCGGGATGCACCTATATTATGATATCTAGGTATAGGCAGCTCACTAGGATTAATACTGAGAGGGCCAAAATGCCTGCTCATTCAGAACTCTCCTATGATGCCCAACATGCAGCTGAACCAGCACGCCAATGAAATAAAGACCAGGTAGACAGCTTGAACGTTCAATGTCCAAAAATACTGCACATTTAAAAATTCCCAACAATCTCACGTAATTAAAATTATGCTCCCTCAAATTCTGCTGCTGATATGGGACACGCATATGTTATGATGCCTAATAATAATAATAACAACAACAATAATGGCAAGATAGGCAGATCGCAATGACACTATGATCCCCAAAAACGCTGCTGACTTTGGTTGCCTACCGCCTATGATATGATATCCAAATCTGACTCGGGATGCGCCCATGCTATGCCACCCCTATAAAGCTGTCCGTGTAGTCAGACTCAGCTCACTGTCAAGGGTTTGAGACACAGCCCCTGTGAGTCAGTCAGTCAGATGTCCGCTCAGAGTGGATACTGACCCGCTCTCTTTCATCACGTTCCCGTCCCCGCAGTCACAGGCCCCGCCGGCCTGACTCCGGAACATGTTAAAATCATGGCCCGTGTGATCGCTGTTATTGAAGCACTCCGCACACAACGACATGCACGGAGAGATGCCGCAAGTCCGGCAACGGTAGGCTACGAAGTTGGCGGTCCACACCAGCCCACAGAGGGTGGCGTTATCGTAGGATCGGACGGTCCGGCAGAACTCGTCGAAAGCGTCCCCTCCGGCCAGCAGCCATTTACACCAGTCCAGCCCCTCCGGGTCCGGGTCCGAGCCGCGCTCCGGGTCCAGCACTGTGTCCAGCAGCTCCCGCAGCTGCCGCAGCCCCGAGCTGTTGTCGGCCCGCTGGAGGTCTGCCTTTAGGTGGGCGGCGGTGGATCTCTTATCCCGGCGCAGCAGCGACGCCGCCATCATGCTCTCCAGGTTTGTTGTGCTCACTTTATTTTGGTTGTCTTGTTGCTGTGTTCGCGAGGCATCTCGCGAGATCTTTGCAAAGCGGCACTGTGGTGTAGCAATAAACAGGGTGCTAAAAGGGGCGGGGCTCAATTTACATCTGAGTCATTTAGCGGACGCCTTTATCCAGCGCTAGCAATTTTTTTTTTTTTTTTTATGAACACAGAACAAGTAACAAACATTCATCCACAATTATTGTTTTTTAAGGAGGAATTTCTAATATATGTTTGGAGACATTAAGAGGGATGAAAAGTCCCAAAAGCAGTGTATTTGGTTTTAAAATTTGAAAAACTTCCTACTCCCCTACTTTCTTTTCCTTTTTTTCTCTTTCTCTTTACTTTGTCTTTAGCTTACTTAGTCTTTAACTACTGTTGGGAATGGTAGGCTATGTATATTGTGATGTGGTGATTGAATGTAAGCTCAGTCTTGTTTGTAAAACGTTCAGTTATTAATGCCTTTCTGTTAATGTTCTACAAATAGAATAAAAAAAACACATAGCATACCACACAATAGTACAAAACAAAGTGTTACATTAATTGGTAACAGGTGATCCGAAAATGACATCCTACTATTTTAAACAGTGGGCTATGTTAATGTTTTTAGCATTTTCAGATAAGAGAAAAGACAGTCAAATTCTAATATAAACACCTTAAAGACTGTGGATGAGTTTGCAAATAGCCTAGGCTACAATTTCGACAGCAGTATTAATCTATTCAAGCTCTCTGTTAGCTTTCGTTTTCATAATAGCCTAATAATATATTTTAATGTAAAAATTTTAATCTAAAATAGTATTCAATTTTATTTAATATTTAATAATAGGCTTTTTCAGTGGAGGAATCCGTGTGTTGAGCCGACAAGCGCCTTCTAGCGGAATCAGATGTTTTTTTATGTCAGCAAATGAGCCCGATCGAGTGTTTGGTGTTTCTCGCGAGGTTGTAGGTGTAATTAGTAGGCTTGTTTGAGATGCGCCTTGCCTCGCCTGAAATTTAGTCGAGAGTAGGCGGCTGCAGTGAGAGGAGGAGTGAAAAAAGTGCAGGCAAGCCGGACAGTTCTCGCTTCTCGCAGTGGATCTGACACCTGCGAGATCAATGATGGATATCGCGGGATTCACGGGATTCACGCTCGTGCACAGTGTTGCTAATAAACTGGATGTAATTTAAGTTCTGTTGCCTTTATATGAAAATTAATATAATGAACAAGACAATAACAAGTACTTTTTTATTTAATTCCATTCCAAATAAGTGTTTATCAATCATTTTTTCTTTAATACAGACATAGGCTGTGACATGGATGTTTTTTTTTGTGTGTGTTTTTTTAAATAATAAAATGACCTTGCATAACTCATAGAGATCGCACTGTCCGAGAGTACATACACGTAAAACATGATATCCGAGTTTTAAAATCAAACATTTTAAAAGAGAACAATACATCGCGGTTGTTTAAACCAATCAAAATTAAGCTGTGTCGTCAGCAAGTCGTTTCCCATCATGCTTTTGATCAGCGCAGTCGGTGGAGAGCAACTGCGCGCGACTGCAGAATCCGACACGTGCGCCTTGCGCTCGCGAGAGCTTTTTGACACACGTCAGCATGACATCAGAGCAAGGCGTACCGCACTCGGACACAGGGGCGCAGTAAAGGGGGGGTAAACGATGACGATTCTCGGGGCCCATGACTAAGAGGGGGCCCAGAGAAGCCCCCAATAAAATTGTGGTGCTAAAAAAATATATTTTATAGTAAAACTAATTAACTTTAAATTATTCTATTTGCTGTTTCCTGGTGTCAAAAAATGTATTTGTTTAGGAAACACAAAAAGTCCGTGGGCCCCTCTCCCCCTCTCGATTATCTTAAAATGGTTCAGTCCGCCCAAATTGTATTCAGGCAACGTATTTTACGCTCTGATTGTGTGAGACGTAAGTTACACGCTAGGACAGATACGGCTTGAAATCGTTCATTCTCGGATGCGGTGCCGCTAAGCGAAATGAGGTCTTGCGCACCGAACTTGTCACTTTTGCCGCGCTCGTGCGGACGCTATAAACTTTACTCCGTGTCAGCGCGCGCTCTGATCGGTAAAGGTGCACAGACCTCTCCCGAATCATCTCCAGCACTCAGCCTCCGCCTCCGTTTCCCTCGTAAGCTGATATTAGTATTTAAACATTCTCTATGATAATTTTTTTTAAATGACACAGTCTCTTTCTCTCAGTCTCATACACACACATTCTCTTTCTCTCACACATATGTAGGCTAGTTATAAACTCTTTAGACTTTTAATGATTAGTGCTTTATTTTTAAAGTTTGTGGTTAAGAATCGTGTAAAAAAAATCGCTTATTTTGGGGATGGATTCCGGGAAATCTCCCTTATTTTCAATGTTGACAGCTATGGCGTACGCACGCTTTGCATAGACAGTAAAAGAAAGGACGCTTTGTAGATAGATAGTTTCAGACAAAAAACTTAGTCTCAACACATTTGAGCTGACAAACAGCAGCATATTTACAACAGTCTGAAACAGGTGTAGGCTGAAGCTCTTGCTTATACCCTTTTTTGAAAACCTCTCATATATAAAAAATAAAAGTAATTATCATTATAATCTTGACAAACAAATCTAAACAGAATACAATTTTTTTATTTCCTATAAATACAGTTGCACCATCCAAAATACAACAAAAACAGTTTGTTCATTTATCGCTCTTTAAATTGTTTCATATAGTTTCATTGCATTATTTTTAAATAATTTCTTTAACTTGCTAAGTGTCCCACGTTTTTTTAATTCCTCATCACAGCTGTTCCATAGATTTACACCTTTAACTGAAATACAATGGTATTTTGCATTGGTCCTCACTTGGTTCTTTTTGAATATACAAGTTCCCCTTAAGTCATGTTGGCATTCTCTTTCTGTGAACAACCCTTGGATACTTTCTGGCAATTGATGTTTTTTTGCTTTGTACATGATTTGTCATGTTTTAAGTTCTACTAATTCTTTAAACTTTAAAGCCTTTAATTCAATAAAAAGGGAGTTTGTTGGCTCCCTATTGGTGGTTTTCTTTACTATTCGTATGGCTCTCTTTTGAAGGATAAATATTGGGTCAGTGTTTGTTTTATATGTATTTCCCCATACTTCCACACAATAAGTAATGTATGGAAGCACAAGGGAACAATACAAAGTATATAATGATTTTTCATTTAAGAGATCTTTAACTATATACAATATTGCGATTGAATTGATATCTTGTTCAGATATATGGGGCTTCCAATTTAAATTGTCTATAATCACTCCAAGAAATGTAATAGCTGACACCCTTTCTATTTCAACTTCATTAATCATTAATTTTCCTATTGTATTCGATAAACGATTACCAAATACAATAAATTTTGTTTTCCTTATATTTAATGTTAGTTTATTCGAATCAAACCAATTTTTTAGCAGTACCATTTCTTTTTCCATTGTATCCAGAAGTTGTTTCAGATTGTCACCAAAACAAAATAAGTTTGTATCATCTGCAAATAATATAATTTTAATACTTTGGAAACCTCACATATATCATTAATGTATAACAGAAAAAGCAATGGGCCCAGCACAGAGCCTTGGGGAACCCCACATGTTACCTGCACCAATTGTGACTTGCAATTATCTATTTTGACATATTGATGCCTTTTCTCTAAGTAATTACTTATCCAAGAGTGAGCTACCCCTCTTACTCCATATTTTTTCAGTTTCTCTAGTAATATGTCATGTTCGACAGTGTCAAATGCTTTTTTAAGATCTAAAAATACCCCAACTGTGCATTGTTTATTTTCTATTGCGTTAGATATTTTTTCCACAAAATCTATTAATGCATGTGAGGTTGTTCTATTAATTCTAAACCCATATTGTTGCTTGCTTAGTATATCGTATTTTATAACAAAATCATTTAATCTTATGTAAAATAAATTTTCCAATATTTTTGGAAAATTGTGAAAGCAAAGAAACGGGCTTATAGTTTGAAAAGGTATTTCTATCTCCAGTTTTATATATGGGTATAACTTTAGCTATTTTAATTTTTTTTAGGAAATATACCATTTTGAAGAGACAAATTGCATATATGTACCAGGGGTTTCTCAACACACTCGATAATATGTTTTACTACAGACATATCCATGTCATTCCAGTCAGTTGACTTCTTATTTTTAAATGATCTGACAATATCAATTATTTCTTTTCCATCTGTTCCTCTTATAAAAATTGATTGCTTATTTACACTACCCGTTTCTCTTTCCGTTCTACTTTTCTTATCAATTCCTACAATCTCCCCAGCCAGACTACATGTACATGAGGCCCCAGGTCTCTACGGTAGCATTTTTCGACAAGTTAGCACGTTTCGACAGGGTGCAGCGGGTGCACGGCTTTGTATTACAGAGGACAAATTACGGGTGAGGACATGGAGTTCAATTTTCTGATTGACTTAAATATATGAGAATGATAGTCAAAATACCATAAAAGCGCATGATTTTATGTAAATTAATATGAAAAAAGTCTCAGCTGTGTTGGGGGCCCTGTCAAGATTCTTTTCATGGGGCCCAAAATCCTTAGCAGCGCCCCTGCTCGGACACATTTTTAACCGGCATGCATTACGCGCTGATCACCGGTGATCGGTTCTGCGCAGATTTTGCTCATCTCAAACAAGCCTAGTGTATTTCGCGTTTTTCTCGCGATGCGTTGTCGTTTGATTTATATACAGTGGGCTGGACGGCAGGCAGTGGCGGAGCCAGAGGGGGGTCCGGGGTGCGGTATTTTTTTTCACAGGATGGTAGGGGAAGACTCATGAATATTCATTAGGGAACTCATCCCTGATTGGTCTTAACCCCAGTGACTGGTAGGTTTAGGGGCGGGGTTAGGGGTAGGTCATCAGACCCCCAGTCAGGGGTAGGTTTAGGGGCGGGGTTAGGGGGTAGGTCTTCAGACCAATCAGGCATGAGTTCCCTAATGAATATTCATGAGTCTTCCCCTACCATCCTGTGAAAAAAAATATCGCGTCCGGGGTGGCACTGGACACCCCTGACATGCGATTGGCCACCCCGGTTGCCACCCCAAAATTTTATTTGCTACTGGCAGTTGCTGATCGCCGGCAGCGCTGCGCGCGCAGTTTTCAAACGGACGAGCAGAGGACGAGAGATGGTTGCAAGATACCGAACTTCACCGAATAAGAAAACATCATATTTGAAGTAAGCTTTTAAGGTTTAGCATCAGGGTGGTTTGCTCCCAATAGCCTACATTAGGTCTAATACACGCATATACAGTACCTTGCCTTGTGTACATTACAGCAGGCTATACAAATGTTCTAGCTAATGTGAGGATAGGAGATCAAAACTCAGGCAAAGAAGAGCAGAAACAAGCAATATCATAATGCGATCAGTATAGGACTATGAAGCTTTTTGGGTGTAGGTTGTTGATGGACCCGATCTACTGTGTTTTGATCATCATTATGAATCTGATCTAGATGTAGCAGCTAGTCTTTGATAAAAATGAGATTTTCTCCGCTTTTTGCTCATGTTGCTTTTTATGAAACTTGCCAACATTCAAGTCGTGAGCTTAGAATTATACGGTTCTATCTCTACTTTTGGTCGAAATTGAGTTTTTGACATAATCTTATCCACTGGGTGTTTATTAATGCCTGTGTGGGGTTATTTTTGTAAAAAAAAAATTTTTTTTTAGTAGTTATTAATAAAATAAAAAGGTTCCATCTCACAAAACAGGAGGGATGTAAAAACTTTGATGCTCAATTTCTCAGAACTAGCAGCTACCCTAAACGGAGATAGAACTGTATAATTCTAAGCTCACGAAGTGTTAATTAAAAAAAAGATGCACGAAGCTAGAATAACATTATTTTTTAGTTTTATGTTTTAAAAGCACAGGGTTTGTTCTTTCTTTTGGTATGTTCAGATATTCATACAACAAAATATTCTGGGGTGCCATGAAATTGTGAAAATTACCAAAACAACATTTTTTTTATACTGGCGAGAAAGAGTTAAATGTTGGTAATTGGATGATTTTTAGAATTTTGAATATGATTGGAATCATATTTTAAATTTGTCATATTTTTGAACAGGGTCAATTAAACAGGAAAAGAAAGGGAGAGATTTTTTTAAAAAAATAAGCACAAACATAGTCCAGTCATTTTATGAAAAAAAGGTTGAACAAATTGCAACAGAAGCAAACTCAAATAATTTTGTATCCTCATTATGTCCTGAGTAAGGAAACAAAGTCCCTAAGAATCCCATTAGGGGAAAGTTTCGAAATCTGTTTCTGGGGATTCACTTTTTATTTTACTTACCTTTTGTCTTCTGCATTCTCCTTACCCTTGTCTCCTGTTCTTCCCTTAGACTCGTCCCCCAGAAACAGTCGCACTGACCCAGCCCCAAACCCCATCTCTGCAATAATTAGAAAAGGCTGGTTTCTAAAGTACTTCTTCCTGCCTCTATGTATTAATGTACATGCAACCCAGGCTCATGGGAAATACGTTACTCTGCCTACATTTTTGCAAAACCTAAAATACGTACCTCCAGGTACGTTTCCCTGCACTTTTCGGGTGAAAAGTCCACTAGAGGCGCTAAGTGGTATCATTTTTTCTCCGTTCCAGATGGTTAAATAAAGTTTATAAAAACAATAATATGAGTAATGTACAGACTTCTCAGTAGGCCTATACACTCATTTTAATATAAATTAGGATTTTTTCCCACGCTTTTGAGGTGCCACACAGCCCAGTCTCACGGCAGTTCGTGATATGGTCACGTCATTTAATCTACTGGTTCGTGATACGGACACGTTTATTTCGTTATTTTCGTGATATCAGCATTTTTATTTATTTATTTAATATATTTATTTGTTTACTAATGTAATGCACGATTATTTCTGCCAGTCGGGCAGCTGTTTAATCGACATTTATTCACGATATCTTATCATGTTTATGTATTTATTTTAATGTTATTATTTCGGTCTTATTGCCAGGGACGCTGGACTGCTTTGCTGTTTATTGATTTAAAAAAAAAAAGTATAAACGACTACACGAATTTTATCAGTAGGAAATCGCGTTGAAGAAGTCTCCTTCCGAACACATCGCGATATTTGGCATCAGTTCATGTGTGCCAGATGTTGGTGAGTAGCAAAATACACTGTCCTAATAATGTTTGATATATTGTCTTTTCTGATGGTCGAAATGAATCAGATTAGCTCATGTTCAGTCACTGCATTATCTGTCATCTCCACGGAGGCTTTGCGTTTCATTGCTTTCTAATTCAAAACAGGGTGATTAAACACTATCTGTCACGTGACGTGCTACAGGCCTAGACCTTCTATCAGTTAATCATATTCATATTAGGTTTAAAGTAAGTTAGTACAATTAGTTCCAAAGTGGTATTTGTAGTAGAATCACAGTAAAAACAACACTTACCTTGCTTTTACCACAGTAGCCTTAGTTTTACTGTGATAGATGTGGTAAAAGGACAGTAACCACAAAACTTACCACACTTTTACCACATTATTTGTAGTTTTAATGTGATATTTTTTGTAAATGCATATTAACCACAACACTTACCATGCTTTTACCACATTATTTGTAGTTTTAATGTGATATTTGTTGTAAATGCACACAACACTTACCATGCTTTTACCACATTATTTGTAGTTTTAATGTGATATTTGTTGTAAATGCACAGTAACCACAACACTTACCATGCTTTTACCACATTATTTGTAGTTTTAATGTGATATTTGTTGTAAATGCACAGTAACCACAACACTTACCATGCTTTTACCACATTATTTGTAGTTTTAATGTGATATTCGTTGTAAATTCACAGTAACCACAACACTTACCATGCTTTTACCACAGTAACCTTAGTTTTACTGTGATAGGTGTGGTAAAAGGACAGTAACCACAAAACTGTCCGTGCTTTTACCTCAGTATTGGTAGTTTTAAAGTGATATTTGTTGTAAATTCATATTAATCACAACACTTATCATGCTTTTAATGCCAAATAATGTAACAAGAAATATTTGTAAGGTAAATCAGTAATTTTTCCATTAAATAATCCAATTTATTTTACATAATGATATTTTCTTTTCTCTTTTTTTTTTCAGCTGAAAAGACCAAAAGGGCCTTTCGGACTCAGTCAGCTAATTATTGTTTGAGGAGAAGTAAACGGGAGACGAAAAGCTACAAAGGCAAATATTCGCAATGGTATGTATGTGTTGGTTTTAACCCTAAATCAAACATTTCATCTATTATTTATTTTTATTTATTTTATTTATTATTTGTTGTTTCTTAAACCTTTTCTTACAAAACCCATAGCCCAATCAGTACAAACATAGTCTCAAAGTCTTAATAATTCACAAGATTTAACAAGTTGTCAAATTCGTACAATACTTGTACATAATCATGCAGCTTTTACTTCTTGTGCTGTCAATGGCTAGTGCCTCAATTCCTGTACATATTTATCTCCATATTTGTAAATCAGTTGCGCACCTTCTTGGAAAGTAGTCGGATGTCCCATACACTGTCAGAAAAGTTTATATTAATTGCATTGTATTCATTAAAATTATTACAAATTGGACCCTGTCTGTTGATGTTCCAATGATACATGATGTCTCTCCACAACTCATAACCTTCCTCTGTTTGCAAGAGTGCAAAAGCTAATCTGACTTGTCACATGACATCAGATACTCGATTATTTTGTCGTAATCAGATCAGTTACACTGCTGATAACTGTCCCGCTTGCATGTAAATCATGTTTTTTTTTTTTAAACAAGTTTATATGATTATTGCTTGCTATTAAAGACATACTTGTTTTCGTAGAAATGACCACATATCAGTGAGCTTGTTACATAAATGCATTTAACATTTAATTATGCAATACTCCTTACAGAAAAATATCCCACAGTTATGGATAAACTCACAACATCATCATCAAGTCCTGTGCTGGGCACATTGGGCAACAAGTGTCCTCCAACGTATTCGATCCGTGGACCAGTTCTCCTCATCTTCCCATGGGACACTGACATTCTTCTGGTCTTCATGAAACATCTGTCTCCATGTCTTCCTTGGTCTTCCCTGTCTCCTGCATCCTCCTAGTGGTGTCCACTTCATAACTGTTTTTGGGTGGTGTAGTTTGGGCATGCGTAGGATGTGTCCAGCGAGGTGCTCCCTTTTTTTCTGTCACAGTTTCTGAAAGTCTTTATGTGGAGTCCCACTCTTATGATCTCTGATATATGCAGAACCATTATTTAAGTTTTGGTAAAGGACATATTCATTGACATCCATTAGTTCTAGTCATGCAGCGACTTCATGACAATAGTCAAATGTATATTTCGGCAAGTGTATATAGCAGGTGTTTGTCCGAACAATTGAAGATAGTGAGAGTGTTCAGGAAAACCTTTTAAAACAAGCAATATTCATGGAGTTCTGTTTGGTGCTGAAAGAGTATTACAGAAATGACACTTGACAACTGGACATTATTCTGTGAGTTTGTTACCTTTACATTTAGATGGACTTAATGTCTTACATTTAGCTTCATTAAACCTTCGATTACAGTGGTCACTATTTATCCACTATAACTACATCTATGTTATCATTGAATGACTACCTGGTTAATGTAATTGTAATACAGGCCTACCTGTGAATGTATTTTATAGAAGCATTTTCTTGCTGACATTTATAATAATTAACTATTTTAGGTTTCCTTTCATTTAGTTACAATAAAAGTGACCAATAATCACAAGGATATAGAATTAAAGTTGAGAATGTAAAATGTTGTGCTTAAGTTTTCACCTATTTGTTCTTTAAAGGGAAGAAACAAATATATTTTCACATAACAAAGTTGAATCTCATCTTGTGGTTTGTAAAAATATAACTTCATCAGCGATTTTTTTAAATAACTGTATGTGTCACTATAATAGATTGCCCCTGTATCTGGATTTTATGTTTTGTTTACAATTATCTGATTTTTATTCTGTTGTGGATTAGTTTTGGCACTACATTTGTCTTTAAACAGTTTGACATTAAATATTGGAATTTGTTTTAAAAATTGTGTGCATTCATTATGCTTTTGTTACATTTTGTTATATAATATACTGGATATACTATACATACATTGTAAATGTTAGTAGCACTTTAGTACATGCAATTATCTTTAATTAAAAAAACTGCAAACTACCCTGCCATTGTGCCATTGCTTTCTCTTTCAAATGTATGCATCAGTCTAATCAAATAAGCAAATTTGTGTCATGATCATATGAATCCAACGTTTTTGGATGGTAACCACACAAAGGAGTCTTTTTGTTTTTAAATGTGAGTTTTATAATTTAATAAGAAACAATTCATATTTAACAGCCCAAATATTAAATATTTAAGGAATCTATCCCTGCAGCCGGAACTGGAAGAGATCTGTCATCATTTACCATAATTGGGCAAGTAAGTGTGACGCATCTGTTCAGCTGGGTTGTTATTGGCTGTGACTTTATCGCAGAACTCGCTGTGATTGGACTATCTTTTAACCCATATAAAACGGCGCTTCATGTTACAAAGTATGTTTTGGTGTTATTATTACGTTAGTTATACCTTAAGGTAACTAGAAAGTGTCTCTATGTTGTGAGAAATTTCTCTTTTACCGAGATCCCAACCCTAACCCTAAGCATGTCTGCACATTTCAATGAACTACAGCACAAGGCTTCCTGTTCCATTGATATAATGACAGAGATATGTGGGTAATGTAGTTTAAAACGTTTAGTAATGAAACAGTAAATGTTAAATAAATAATATCTTTAATGGGCAACTGGATATCTAAATTTGTTAATTGTGCAAACCTTTATGATATATATGAGGGATAGGTTGCAATTTGATATTTTACTGCGAGCACTTTTAAAATAACCTTTATGCCAGCTTGCCATATATGTCTGAAAACTGTGCCCAACATTATTTAGTAAACATAGCATAAGCAGTTGTCCTTCATATTGTCTCTTTGATACACTAACCGGACTTTGAGTTACAGCCATTTGAAATGTGCTTTCTTTTGCTCTTCTTGGGGCCATTGCTGGGCCCCTGAGGGTGGACGGGCAGTACAGTCTACACAGATTTTAGATTTTGAACTATTACTATATCACAAGGATAATGCACCGTTCAGTAAAACAACAAAACAGTGCCAAAATATCCTTTTCACCCCATCTGACTGCTGATTATTTGCCTGACATCAGTAATGTCTATGCTTTCATTTTAAATGCAGTAGTAGATGTACTAGAATGATCAACATGGATCATCTTCAATTATACTTAAAGTGTTTGTAGCAAGATAGCCCACTGCAGCCTCTTGTTATTCACACACCTTCTCTTTATTTCACTGAAAACTGGCATACATGCAAGTATGTGCAACTTTTGCTGCATTGTTGTCCCAAATATCATTAACCACAACAAAATGTTTATGTCCTAAGTAAAATAATTATGGTAATTAATTATATTTAGTTGTTTTTAAATTATGAACTAAGCTAAATAAGAAATTCAAATTTCTCAAATAAAATTCTGTCCCAAACACCACTTTCAATACACAATATTCACCATACTTTATTACACAACACTTTATTTGAGGACACAACATAAAGTTGATAAAGTAGCATAAAGACAAATGAGATTCAAGAAAAATAACAATGAGCCTTCAAAAATACATTAACATCAAATTAATCCATTCACAACTGCTGAAGCCACACAAATGAGTGCCAGAGAATCCTATTCAGTCACCTATGATACAGAAAACAGATTTTATATTGTGTTGGAAAAAATTAATTCAATATCACAGCTAAACTGGTTTCTTGCTCTTCCCTGTACGTCTCTATCGTGTTCGTGTTCTTCAGTTTGTTCGTGAAAACAGTTTGTTCAGTTGTGCCCTACAGTACAACTGATGAGCAGAAGATGTGATCACTGATGTGGTGTAGCTTTTTCTCAGAGGAAGAAGTCTCAACATCCCATCGTCAGGCGTTCTCCAGTCCTGCTCTGTAAGTAAAACAAAAAACACAAACAATTCAAATTAAACTGTTTAATGGACAGTCAGGTCAGCTTATGTTCTGTGTTATTTAAAGCTACATTGTGTAAGATTTTCTCCAATATAGCGGTGAAATTGTATAAGACTACCAACTGAATATTACTTTCTAGCCCCTCCCATTCCGAGGGCGTTTTAACTCCTACGGTGGCCGTATTATTATGAGTAATCTCCCCCTCGCATTCGTCACGGTGCCACTAAGTAAAGGCTCGAAAGGCGAAGCTTGAATTTCCAGGTATGTCCCTCTTTGGCTAATGTATTTTCAAGATGGAGGCGCAACATGGCTGCCGCCATTCGAGCGACTCGCTCATATGTATTCTGAATGGCAGATTCTACACTTACGAGAGTACTTGATTAGTTGGTGGAAGTAATTACACATGAATGAGCACATATAATTTTGAAAGAACAAAGTGTTTTTTTGCAAAGAATCAACATAAAAAATGACACAGTGTAGCTTTATTTAAAGCAGTGATGGGCTACTCTGGCCCTCAGCGTCCACTGTCCTGCAGATTTAGCTCCAACCTCGAACCATCCTGCCTATTGTCTACAAGTAAACCTGAAGACTTTGGTTAAAATGTTCAGATGTGCTCAATTAGGGTTGGAGGTAAACTCTCCACCTCAAAAAGGAGAACGCAAAAGGGCCAGAGTTGCCTGTTCCTTATTTAAATTTACAAAGCAGTAGTCAGTACATTATATAATATACACATTGAAGTATTATATATATATAATATTGCAGCACATAATATAAGCTAAGTACTGAAGAAAAACAGTTTAACCCATATAAAAATCGAGTGATAATCTGTACAATGTAAAATTGTCAAGATCAAATTATGTAATACACAGCATTGTTTGAATACAAGACATACCAATGGACTTGCGCACCTTTCTGTCTTCTTTGGGCACCAGATGTTTCTTCCTCACCCGAAACAAAGGACTTATTCGATTAGCTTGCGTTGATATAAGGACTGGTCTTCCTTCTCTGCTGTAAAACAAGAAAGTCTCCACTTACTCTATGTGCAATTACTATTGTTCTTGAAACATACCAATTAACACAGTTATAATTAAGTTAATTTACCATACGATTCAGGGGAGAACATTTGATGAGTAAATACTGATTGAAATATTATAGAAACTTTACCTGGGAAGGGCTGATCACGGCAAGATTTGCTGCGACTCACTAGTAGATCTTGTGAGGGTTGGTTCCTAAAAGAGCTGTTGAGTTTGATATTGTAGAGCTTTAAAAAAGACAATCCTGCAAAACAGAAAGGAAGGTCCTTTTAATACATTACTTGCAAGTAGTCAGTTTATATATAACATTAGGATTTATTTATGTAAGGAGTGTTGCATAATTATATATTAAAAGCATTTTTATGTAATAAGTTCACTGATATGTGAGCATTTCTATGAATAAAAATATGTCTTTAATAGCATGCAATAATCATATGAACTTAAAAAAGTGATTATGATAACATGACATAATATGTTACATGATAACGTAAAAAAACAACAACATGATTTACATGCAAGCGGGACAGTTATCAGCAGTGTAACTGATATGATTACGACAAAATAATCGAGTATCTGATGTCATGTGACAAGTCAGATTAGCTTTTGCACTCTTGCAAACAGAGGAAGGTTATGAGTTGTGGAGAGACATCATGTATCATTGGAACATCAACAGACAGGGTCCAATTTGTAATAATTATAATGAATACAATGCTATTAATATAAACTTTTCTGACAGTGTATGGGACATCCGACTACTTTCCAAGAAGGTGCGCAACTGATTTACAAATATGGAGATAAATATGTACAGGAATTGAGGCACTAGCCATTGACAGCACAAGAAGTAAAAGCTGCATGATTATGTACAAGTATTGTACGAATTTGACAACTTGTTAAATCTTGTGAATTATTAAGACTTTGAGACTATGTTTGTACTGATTGGGCTATGGGTTTTGTAAGAAAAGGTTTAAGAAACAACAAATGATTGATAAAATGTTTGATTTAGGCTTAAAACCAACACATACATACCATTGCGAATATTTGCCTTTGTAGCTTTTCGTCTCCCGTTTACTTCTCCTCAAACAATAATGAGCTGACTGAGTCCGAAAGGCCCTTTTGGTCTTTTCAGCTAAAAAGAGAGAAAAGAAAATATCATTATATATAATATATCGGATTATTTAATGGAAAAATTACTGATTTACCTTACAAATATTTGTTGTTTCATTATTAGAAATTAAAAGCATGATAAGTGTAGTGATTAATATGCATTTACAACAAATATCACTTTAAAACTACCAATACTGAGGTAAAAGCACGGACAGTTTTGTGGTTACTGTCCTTTTACCACACCTATCACAGTAAAACTAAGATTACTGTGGTAAAAGCATGGTAAGTGTTGTGGTTACTGTGCATTTACAACAAATATCACATTAAAACTACAAATAATGTGGTAAAAGCATGGTAAGTGTTGTGGTTACTGTGCATTTACAACAAATATCACATTAAAACTACAAATAATGTGGTAAAAGCATGGTAAGTGTTGTGGTTAATATGCATTTACAAAAAATATCACATTAAAACTACAAATAATGTGGTAAAAGTGTGTTAAGTTTTGTGGTTACTGTCCTTTTACCACACATATCACAGTAAAACTAAGGCTACTGTGGTAAAACCAAGGTTAGTGTTGTTTTTACTGTGATTCTACTACAAATACCACTTTGGAACTAATTGTACTAACTTACTTTAAACCTAATATGAATATGATTAACTGATAGAAGGTCTAGGCCTGTAGCACGTCACGTGACAGATAGTGTTTAATCACCCTGTTTTGAATTAGAAAGCAATGAAACGCAAAGCCTCCGTGGAGATGACAGATAATGCAGTGACTGAACATGAGCTAATCTGATTCATTTCGACCATCAGAATATACATTATATCACGCATTATTAGTACAGTGTATTTTCGACTACTTACCAACATCTGGGACACATGAACTGATGCCAAATATCGCGATGTGTTCGGAAGGAGACTTCTTCAACGCGATTTCCTACTGATAAAATTCGCGTAGTCGTTTATACTTTTTTTTTTTTTTTAAATCAACAGCAAAACAGTCCAGCTTCCCTGGCAATAAGACCGAAATAATAACATTAAAATAAATACAAATATAAACATGATCAGATATCGTGAATAAATGCCGATTAAACTGCTTTCTCTGCTGCAGCACGCCTGGCCGAAAGAATCGTGCATTACATTACTAAAAAAATAAATAGGCTAAATAAAAATGCTGATATCACGAAAATAATGAAATAAACGTGTCAGTATCACGAACCAGTAGATTAAATGACGTGACCATATCACGAACTGCCGTGAGACTGGGCTGTGTGGCACCTCAAAAGCGTGGAAATAATTCCTAATTTATATTAAAATGAGTGTATAGGCCTACGGAGAAGTCTGAACATTACTCATATTATTGTTTTTATAAACTTTATTTAACCATCTGGAACGGAGAAAAAATGATACCACTTAGCGCCTCTAGTGGACTTTTCACTCGAAAAGTGCAGGGAAACGTACCTGGAGGTACGTATTTCAGGTTTTGCAAAAATGTAGGCAGAGTAACGTATTTCCCATGAGCCTGGGTTGTGTACATGGGTAGTAGCCTAAATGTGTTCCATTCAGACCTTAACATTTAGTATTTTACTGTTATGTGTCAACAAGATTCAACAAGACATTTTCACCAGGCTAGACCCAATGTTTAGATCTGTTGTGGTATTTATGCAAATTAGCACATACGTAATTAGATTATGCACCGTTTGTCCATCTTAACAAACAATTTTAAAAAAACTTGGAATAAATTTTTTTTTGTCTTGATGTAAGTAATCAACTCAGTAATTTTCATGGTGATATCTAAAGGTTAAACTTTTTACCCTATTCTCGTAAGAAAAAAAATGAATAGGCGTATGAATAGGCTACATTTGTGTTTTTTTTCTAAACTTTCCCTAATGGGATTCTTTGGGACTTTTTTTCCTTACTCAGGACATATTGAGGATACAAAATCAGTTGAGTTTGCTTGTTGCAATTTGTTCAAGGTTGACCCCCATTTTGGCTTAAAATGACTGGACTAACGGGCAGATCAGGTGCAAACAGACCCCCCAGCCCTTGCATCACCACTGGCTAGTCAGAGTCAGTGTGGTCAGACTTCAGAACCAGCAACAGGTCAGAGCATCTACCAGACACAAGCAGTCAATCACATACCCAATTCAGGAATTTAAGTTGAGATGATTTTGCCAGATTAAAAGGATAGTTCACCCAAAAATGAACACAAAAAAAATTATTATAAATTAAATAAATAGAATTAGAATTATTTTAAATTATTATAAAGAAAGAATTATGTTGTATTTAATCTTCCCAGGATAAGATTGTATATTGATGGGCAATAAAATTGAGTAACTTTTTCAAGGAAATGTCTGCTTGATGCCTGCTATATCTAATAAAAGATCAAATAATATATATATATTTTTTGTTGTAAATGTGAGTTTTTTTGTAAATAAATGCAGCAGTTCATAACATATACATGCGTTATCTTATCTCCTTGGTACTTCAGCTTTGTTTTCTGCAAATATTTTGGATGTTATAGACACAAACAGAGTGACCCAATTCCTTCCACAAGCTTTTTCACTCTGTGTGTGTGTGTGTGTGTGTGTGTGTGTGTGTGTGTGTGTGTGTGTGTGTGTGTGTGTGTGTGTGTGTGTGTGTGTGTGTGTGTGTGTGTGTGTGTGTGTGTGTGTGCGTGCGCGCGCGCTGTGTACCCCCGAAAGTAGCAGTGGCCACCCCCTGGCCACCCCATGTATAAAACTCTAGTTCCGCCACTGACGGCAGGGTGAGATGTTGCTTATCTGACAGAAGCATGTTGGTTACTGAGACTATTTTGGACTAATATCTTGATATATTACTAGGCCTACTCAACTTCACAAGTAGGCCTAAACATGTGGTTATGACTCAACAAAAATACTTTGTGTTTCTCTAATACTAGAATGATATCAGACCTCTTCAGACTGCAGTAACCTTACCAATGTGACAGAAAGATGCTCTGTTACACTGACAAACTTAGAGAAAAAACTTCAGCAAGAACTCACCATTTGTTAAGTACATTTAAACTGCTACATTTAAGCATTGTCCACCCATTCATAGATAAGTGATATTTCATTGATATTGATAAGTGTCCCCCGCTGCAATAGTTGGTGTGTACGATAGGGGACTGGCTTTCTGCTTCAGGGGATTTTATTTTTGGATTGGACTTGTTTTTATGGACACTTCACCAGTTACAACCTCACTACCAAATATAGAATAACATATAGAAAATAAAGATTTTTTTATTGAAATGTTACCAGTAAGAGTGATCAGAAATCCAAATGTTTAGCAAATCCTTTGATAACATTTTTTATTTAATTTATATAGTATTTCTTCCTTAAATATACTCTAGACCTATAGGCCTAAAAAAAACCTTAAATCACTGTCTATTTCATTTGTATTGTTTTCTGTTGTTTATTTGTCCTATTGCTCATAATTTGTTCCTTTCTTCTTATTTATATAACTGACTGTTTACTTAAATAACTGCTTAAGAAGTGTGTTGTGGTATTAAAATTATTGGCCATCGCAAAAAAACTGTATATTGTATCATTTTGTGAAAATGAAAATACAATTAGAACAATTAAGAATATTTGCTAAAAATTTTGTGTTCTCATGTTCATTTTATTTTTGTAATGTGTTTTTGTAAAGTCATATTTTTGTTACAATACTTTTTGAACAGTTTGCCCTTATTTGTAATGGTTTCTATTTACTATTTTTCATAGTGTGATTAATTAATTGTATCAAGACCAGTTAGGATCAGTTTTTAAACATCATAATAATCAATTATAATTATAGCATAAAGAACAGAAGTGTGTGTGTGTTAGGGGGAGTATTGTCCTCATTTTTAATTCATACATAAGTGATATTTCATTGATGATAAGTGTCTCCCGCTGCAATAGTTGTGCTGGTGTGTTGGATACGGGACTGGTTTTCTGCTTCAGCGATTTTATTTTTGGATTGGACTACTCAAGGAATGTCTTTATCGACACTTCACCAGTTACAACCTCAGTACCAACTGTCCTGCGAGCCCTCGATGCTTGGGTACTTTGTTGACTTGATCTGCTTGATATATCGGTGAGTTAGATGACACTTCCAACCTGGTCTAATCATAAATTATCAGTGGCCTGTAGGGCAAGGTAGTTCTTCTTTTTTACCAAATTATGGTTGCTGTCCCAAAGTGCAGTGTTTGCCAGGTTGTGTAGATGTGTCTTCCGGGAGACTTGGGATGTCTGTGTTACATGAAAGACCTCACAGTCTGACCTTTCCCATTTCACACATTAATTAATATGGGATGGTTTGTTAGGCTCTTTCAAGGTCAAATGAGTGTGACAGTGTAGTATGTTCATCTCACCTCCAGAGGTCTCTGTCACCCACTTATAAACTGTAATATGCCACAACTCAATATGCAGATAATGTAATATTTATTCAACGCATGACAATCACTGTTAGTGAACTAATTGTACAGCTCTGAGCACAAATATCTATGTTAGTCTATTCAGTTTATAAATATGAGAGTACAGATAATTCCTCTTTTCTGTAAAGTATTTGCAGTCTCACAGATAAATATATATATATATATATATATTTTTTTTTTTTACAAATAAAGGCCTGATCTATTAGTCTGGGTTTCCCCATGCTGCCTTCCCGCAGCGCGATTTTATTCACGTTGAAAGGCAGTATGGATACCATAGTACAGATTTTCGCCTCATCTAGGGAACCAATCACAGAACGGGGAGGGAGCAGCAAGAAGATGACGACATCTATGCGACACACCGAAGCAGTTTGTTTATTTCTATGGATATATACCTTCGACCCTCATGTTTATCTTGCACAAACGGCAATAGTCGCTGAACGTCATTGTTTACACAAAAATATCTTACCCATCGTCTTCTTCCTTGTCTAATTTCTGTCGCTCTACATACGGCATCTGGTATAATTGAAACGATTTGCTATGAGCTACGTACAGGCGCATTTGATAGACATTCTTAGCACCCAATAAACGGCGCCGGGTATTCGTAAACCACACCTCAAATACGAGAAAATGTACATGTGGTTCCCAGACCCAAGTCTCAACGAGAATTGGGTCTGGCGTTAGCCAGGCTACTGATCTATAGCTATATACTGGAATTTGTGTACATGATGATGTATGATATACAAGGGTTGGACAGTGAAACTGAAACACTGGACACTGTTGCACGCCTTTATGCACGGCCTGTTGGCCAATCTTCACTGATTTTACATTCCATCAGTAAGAGCTGAGTGTGAATGTTGAATTAGCAGAGCAGAAGCACAGCTGGACATACAATATTGCAATCCACACACAACACAATGGGAGACATATCAGAGTTCAAAAGAGGACAAATTGTTGGCGCATATTTCGCTGGCTCATCTGTGAGGACACCAAGTTTTGTGGTGTATCGAGAGCGATGGTATCCAGTATGATGTCGGCATACCACCATGTAGGAACCTCATCCAACAGGAGGAATTGTCGACATAAGAGGAAGTTGTCTGAAAGGGATGTCCAGGTACTAACCTGGAATTGTATCCAAAACACATAAAACCACAGCTGCCCAACTCACTGCAGAAATAAATGTGCATGTCGACTCTCCTGTTTTCACCAAAAATGTTAGTCTGGAGTCAATATTCAGCCAAACCTTTGATCACTCGTGTCAATGCCAAATGTTGGTTTTATTGGTGCCAACAGTACAAATCTTAAGATTGGGCTGTGGACCATTGGTGGATCCAGGGCCCCAGCTGACATCTGGTAGTTTTAGATAAAGATGTGAGTGACTAATAATCAAAGTTTTATCTGATAAAAAATATTTATTTAATGTTATCCGTGTATATTCATTATATTTCATCTGCAATAACAATGTAGACTTTTATGCATTAATATTAGGAGAGTCTCCGCATGAAAGACCCGCGACTGCACATCAACGTGCTACTGTATTTGTCTCCAAAACGGTAGGAAATGAAATTAAATGTGGAGGATTTTAACTGTGACAAGATGATTGACAGGCCAGTTTACTATTACAGGATGCGACAGAGAGAAACCGTTAAAGAGCAATTGTATGATGTGATAGTATGTCCCAAAGCTTGTCTACTCTTTTGCTATACACTCAAAAGTATGTACTTTTTATTCACAAAAAGAGTATACTTTTAGGGTGTAGTATAAGTAGGTGAATTAGGACGAACCACCAGATAAAGGCTTTCAGCTATCACTGAAAACAAATGAATATAAAGCAGTTATAAACGTTTTGACTAATGATACATGAAGACAAATAACACACAATTGCTACAATATATGGTTTATCAGTGTTTCTCCATCTCAGGTATTTTTATAAGAAAAAAGTATAGTGATAATATAATGCTAATCAAAAAAGCCTTTATCACAATATATAATTGCCAACTACAAAATAATGATTTTTTGTTGTTGTTTTTTTTTTTGCCTCAATCTAATAAGAAGCTCCATCAGATAGTAAAATAAGTTGTTTCAATCATTCACTGGCTTTTTTTATTTATTTTTTAGCAAAAACAGTATTCATTAACTAAATTGTTGTGTGTTGATGATAAAGCAAAGCTAACATGCTTGCCCTTATGCACCTGTTGACTTGAACAATTAAAGTTTATATATACTTTAGGAAAGATAATTGACGTAAGACCATAAGATTGTTTTTTTAAGGAAGACATTTCATTGAAATGATAAAGATGAAATTAAGTTTGATCAAAAAATGTGGGTTCAAACAGTGTGAACAGAAAGGTTTGAAAAAACAATGGACAAGAAAATAAAAGATTAGAGACATATCTAAAAGACTCCCATTGGGGGGAAGAGTGAATGTGTGCACATGGAAACAAAATGTGAATGGGGGCAGTTTTCTAAACAGAAATGGACACCTGGCATGGAGTAATCCTCAGATTTGAAATATAACATGGTCAGAACAACAATAAGGTATTTATTGTTACCTATTTTATTTTATCATATGCTCATGAATATTTTTGTAGGACCCCAAAACAGAAACAGAAATACAAATTCGCACTGAAGCTTTAATTTATCCAAATGTTGTCTTATATTCCATTATGTGAGTTATTCTTAAGAAAAATTAAATGTGGAAATATTTAACGTGTTGATTTTAAAGTTTTTAAATCCAGAAATTGCTTCGAAAAAACTATATATCCATTAAGTGCTCAAACTTAGGGCTTTAAAGAACAGTTAATGAACAAAACACTAGAGCCAGCAACAAAGGAAAGTGGTAAACTGTATGAAAAACTCATTACTTGTTACTCATGACTTAAACATTAAACTTGGTCCCTCACTGGAAAGAGTGGCTCCATTATGGCCCCTGCTTTAAAAAAATCATAGATCCACCACTGCTGTGGACTATGTGAAACATCTATTGTTCTATGATGAGTTCACCTTCACAGTCTTTGCCACATCAGTGGGATTAACAGTGTGGAGAAGCCCCAAACATGCTTAACACCCAGACTGTTACTGCCCAGAGTGAAACACGAGGGTGGATCAGTGATGGTTTGGGTTGCCATATCATGGCATTCCCTACTGTACTTGATAAGGGCAACCAAACCATTCTGGATGACCATGTGCAGCTAATGGTTGAAACATTGTACCCTGAAGGCGGTTCTGCAGCAAGACTTGTGACAGAATGGTTTGAATGGACATGAAAGTGGAGTTGAACATCTCCCATGGCCTGCACAGTCACCAGGTCTAAAATTTTTGAGCCACTTTGGGGTATCTTGGAGGAGCAATTCAGAAAACTCTTTCCTCCACAAGCATCACATAGTTACCTGATCGCTGTTCTGGAAGAGGAATGGCTCAAAATCTCTCTGGCCACTGTGAAGGACTTGTATGTCATTCCCATGATTTCCATTACACAAGAGTAGATTTTAAAACTTCATGCTGATTTGTGCTCGGCTTTCGCCAAGATAAGCACAAACTAAGACGTAGCTTTACAGTAACCTATGCTTCTCCATCCATTTACGCTTCTTTCCATATGGTGATGTGAATCTCCTTCTGTCTGGTGTTGTCTGTCTGCTGCTGAGGTTGCTCCTTCCTCGTAGTTCACATGGGACCTAACCACAATCTCTTACAATCTCTCCGCAACCCGATCATATGCGCCAACCCGTTTGACTAAGGCTGTCGAGCCGACGTTAAAGCAGGATCAGTGGCAACGGTTCCGTATGGCATACTACTGCAAAACACAATATCTGTCCAAACACCAATCCTCATTCGCGCAAAATGCACAGGAACGTAATAACTGTAAATTACTATGCAAACTATACAAATAAACCAACAGACTCTTCAAGTTTTTCAAGAATTCTTCGAAACCGTAGCATGGCGGCCTGTACACAGCCAGCCAGAATCTTTCCGTCTCAACCACAGCCAGTTGCTGCTCCTCTCTGCTGCTTCAGATAAGTTCTTTACTGTGCAACGCAATTCTTGGCCACTGAATCCGACGTCTCTGAGGAAACGGGTTGTGGAGTTTGCCACAAATCCTCGACAACCCACTTCCACTGGATAAACCTGGACTCCACCTTCGCTGGTCTGCTTCAGTGGCCAGCTGAGCATACCGCAGTTTCTTCCTCTCATACGCCTCATCTACAGCATCCTCCCATGGCACTGTTAAATCTATCAGTTAAACAATGCGTGCTGATCCAGACCACAAAACAATATCTGGTCGGATGTTAGTGGTGGCAATCTCAGGTGGAAAAATAAGCCGTTGATCAATATCAGCCAGCATTTTCCGGTCCCTAGCAGCTTCCAGTTGTCCTGGGCGAGAATTGGTTTTAACAACTTTTCTTGGTGGCTGCTCGCCTGGGCGGAGGAGTATTGTCTTCTGTGTGTAATGTTTTGCTAGAACAGGTGGCAACTTATTGGTCATGTTACGCTTGTCTTCCAATGCTAAAGCCAAACATCGGAGTACTTGCTCATGTGTCATGATCCCGGTTCTCTCTCTCCTTTCTGTCTCTCTGTCTCTATCTGCTGGTTTCTCTCCGTTCCCTTTTCCATTTGCTCTCATTCACACACATACACCCATTATCACTCACTCATTCCCTTCAGCTGCTCCTCGTTCTCTCATCCCCACACCTGTCCTCTATCTCTTGTCATTAGCCTCTCTATTTCTAGCTAGCTCTTTCTCCTCTGCCTTGTCGGATTATTATTGACCGTCACTTATGCTATTGACGATTGTGTTTGATCTACAGAAGTCTTGTCCTGTCCTGTCCTGTGTTGTTTGATTATTACCTGCTGTACGTTACCTGATTTGTGCTGTGCCCAGTGTCGAGCCGTGGAGAGCTGCAGAGGGTCCTACGCCTCACCAGCAGTCTTGGTCTCTTCTCTCACGAGCCTTTCGGACCAGCCGCTTGAGCATCTCTCGTTCGCTACCAGACATCAGTTGTGTATTCCTATGTTAATCGGCCATGGCGGCTTTGCCTTATTTCTATTAAAGACTTGTTTCACTTGCTTTATGCCTTTTTGGATTCTCTCCCTCTGCAAACCGTGACAGTCATGGCGCCAAGTAAACCGACCTTGGCTAAGAGCCACCTGATCCTGTCAAAATGTGCCTTAATGTGCCAGGTGATGAACACAAAGGACAAGAGGGATCCTCTCCTACCCAGAGTTTTAGGTTCTGTTATGATGGGAGAACATCATATGTTGACCTGATAAGGAAACTGATCCTACTCTCTCCATTGACCAAAGGTCTTGCCAGCCCATCCTGCGTTGTTGCACACTCTCCCATCTCATCCACTCTCCCTGCTTGGCCTGGGAAATGGCCTTTAAAAACCTCATCCTCTCCTCCTGCTTTCGCACCTCGTTGACTACCAGCTTCCCCCTTTGAGCTGGGGCTGCCTTGTGCCATTTAGGAGGAGCTAAACTGGGCCCAAAACCCACTATTCCATGCTGTACCTGTCCCACAATATCAACAATTTGAAGGGCAGCCTTTGCCTCTTCCACAGATTTCTTTGCTGACCACTTTCTACCAGTTTTTAACACAGGTGCTGCCTCCCTTACACATTTGTTGCGTGACACTACTAAGGTCATTTCCAGTCTGAACTTGGCGCACTTAAACTCCTCGGTTAAAGCAGAGACTGGCAGCTGCAACATTCCTTTACTATAAAGTCCCACTCTGCTGAGATGGCATGGAACTCCCAACCATTTCCTGATATATGAACTTATTAACGCTTCCAGCTTATCCACTGTTGTCAAAGAAACCTCGTACACAGTCAGTGGCCACAGAAACCTCGGCAGTAGACCAAACTGAAAGCACCAGAGTTTTAGTTTGCCTGGTAGAGCCCAGCTGTTTATGCTCTTCAACCTTTCCACTGCTTGTCTTCTAACTTCTCCCACTCGAACTGTGTCCTTTAGATCCCCATCGTACCATCTCCCAAGACTCTTCACTGGCTTCTCAGAAACTGTTGGTATTGCCTCACCATTAATGAAGAATATTTTATCTACTACCTTGCCTTTAATTATCGAGATGCTCCTTGATTTAGAGGGCTTAAATTGCATTCGTGCCTGTTACGTTCCTGTATTGTGTGTGTGTGTTCTTTTGTGTTTCTCTTCCCGCTCTCTCGGTTACTTTCGCTTTGCAGGTACCCGTGATTGGCCAAGTGACCTGTCAATCATTGTTAGCACTGACGTCATCACTCCTCGCTGTCGCCAATGGGAACAGGCCACCTGGGGAATAAGAGGGCACGCCAGATGTCTCCACCCAGGCTCAGCTCGCTGAGACTCAGACCACGCAGCTTTCTGTTTGCGACTTCGTATACCCTGTTAAGACTGTGATTCCCGTTCGATCTGTGTTATGCTGAATTAATGTATGAGTGAAATCTTCCTGTGTTCGTTTCTCTGGTTTTATGTTACTTGCTATACAGCAGACCGCTGAAGCTTACTAGTGCGGAGAGAGAGATAGACAGGTAAGCATGTCACGTGACATACATTGCAACACGCAGGGGTTTTCGTTCTGTTTAAGTACACTAGGTTAGGGGCGAGTGCCACTCCCTGTATTTTTGTTTTCTGATAGTTAGTGGAGATTAGGTAGGGCGTCTTGGACGCTGAAGATTATTGTTTCCTTCTTTATTTTCTTAGTTAGGATTAGAGTTTATTTAACAGCTAGACTTCGTTTGGTTTTGTTACTTTCTTTTCTTTGGCGCCGTCCACGTCTATCATTTTCTCTTTGTGATGATCAACTTATCTTACCGAAATTCTGTATCCCATATATATATATATATATATATCTATTAATCTATGTTTGTCATAGATTGGTTCACTTCACTTTTGCCATTGACCTTGTTATACTGAATAAAGGTGTTGGCTTTTTGCACAGTAAGTTGGATTCTTGGGTCTTTTGTATAAACCATGGCTTATATATGTCCCTCTTTATTGTCGCATTTAAATGTTGGACTCCCGAACCCCTAGGCTAATTCGGGGGTCGTAACAGTGCCCATTCAATGTTATCGGTTAACTTACTCTATAACCAATTAGTGCAGGCTCCTGTTGTAGTCATGGTTGTCATCATGTCATCCATGTATGCTCTGATTGGTGGTAGTCGCATCCCAGAAGCCAAGCGCTCTCCTCCTACTACCCGTTTTGATGCCCTAATGATTACTTCCATTGCCATGGTAAAAGCCAGTGGAGAAATGGTGCATCCTGCCATTATTCCAACCTCCAAGCACTACATTGCCATGTAGTGCTGAATTCTGGAGTTGAGAAACTAAATTGCAAATCTCCAAAATAGGCTTTCACTAAATTTGTTATCAACATCGGTACCCTGAAAAAATCAAATGCTGCCCAAAGAAGTTAATGTGGCACTGAACCATATGCATTAGCCAAATCCAGGAATGTCACATGAAGCTCCTTCCTCTCCTTTTTAGCTGATTGAATTCGTTGCCAGATAACATTGATGTGTTCTAAGCATCCTGAGAACCCTGGAATGACCGCTTTTTGAAGTGAAGTGTCAATGAAGCCATTCTTTAATAGGTAGGTTGACAATCTCTGAGCAATAATGCTGAAGAAAAGCTTACCCTCGACGTTTAATAGTGAAATAGGACGGAACTGACTGATGCTTGTAGCATCTTTTTCTTTGGGTATAAAGACTCCACCTGCTCGGCGCAATGCTCTAGGTACAACCTGCTTTTCCCATGCCACTTTTATCAATTTCCACAGAATTCATAGAACTCCTGAAGCACTCTTGTACACTCTGTACGGAACTCCATTAGGCCCTGGAGATGATGAAGCCCTTGCCTTTCTCACAGCCTGCTCTACCTCTTTCCACTTAGATGAACAGACCTCCATTTGGTATTTTGGTGGATTGATAGGTGGGATGTCTGACAGAATTGACATAGGCTCATGCCTTTTTGCATCTGTATGCGTTTCCTCCAAATATCTCTCTAGCTCAACCCTAGATGCTTTTAAAGTGCCATTCTTCTCACTTGTGAATAACTTCTTTACGAATTTGAATGTGTCTTTATAGAAATTAGCCCTCGCACGCTCCTTCTTTTTGTAGCGTTTCCGTAGGCGCTCAGCTCTGCGTAATGTTGCAAGCTTATCTTTTATGGCCCTTTGTAAGAGATTGAGTCCCTCCTTCTGACTTTGTTCTGCTCTTTTCCATTGCTTCCTCAGCTGTCTCCTTTCTCTAGCTAACCCTTCAATTTTCTGCTGCCGTCTAGACATTCCAGGAGTAGTTTGTACTTTTTCCTTCCTTTTTTCCACACCAAACCATATGCATATGCATATGCATTCCATATGCGTAAATGATTTCCCCAAATGTATCCAGCTTCTTTTCAACTGAGACAAATTGATGCTGTATTGGCAGCAAAAGGAGGCCCTGCACCATACTAATAAATTATTGTGGTCTAAGACCAGGTGTTTCAGTTTCATTGTCCAACCCTTGTAACTCAATTTGTTCTACATTATCAGTGGTGTACTTTTTGGAGAAGCATTGGAGGTGGTAACAAATTTATGACTGCATAGAAGGTGTGTTGTTCAGGGAAGAAGCAGGCGGAACCGGCAAATGTTTTACACAATTTAATACTAAAACAAATAAACAACAAAACGAAAGTAAAGCTGGCAGCCCCTCACAGATGACTGCCGCACACACGTAAACAAAGCATAACATAAAGTTCAGGCCTGGTCCTCTCCTCCACTGTCGTCTCTCCTCCTTTTATGCTTCTGACGCTCCTCCGTGAGAAACTCGAGACGCTCATTGTCAATCACACCACCGGCCTCGTCCTGCTTGACAGAAATATTCTCATTTTGTCACATTATTAGACTACTCGTAATGTGTGTGCACTAACTGGATGGGTTTAATGCAGAGGACAAATTCCAAATATGGGTTACCCCCAATGTAACTCACTCAGCCAGCTGCTCAACCTCTTGTCTGTATGCAGACTCATTACCGTCCTGGATGAGGCCGATGACAGGTGTCATTTGCACACTTCAGGAGCTTGACAGAGGGGTCATTAGAGGTGCAGTCATTCGTGTACAGGGAGAAGAGCTGTGTAGAGAAAACATAGCCTTGATAGTGAGGGTCCTAGATGTGAGTTTTCCTAGCCTCACTAGCTGCTTCCTGTCTGACAGGAAGCTGATGATCCACTCACAGATTAGGGTGAGCATGGAGACCTGGGTCAGTTTGGCTGAGAGAAGATCAGGCATGATGGTATTAAAGACAAAAAGTGGAACAATGAAAGTGAGCGGAGATCATACACAGTTATTTAGAAAGCTTCTAACCTGTCATCTCATACTGTACATGTCACTTTACTGCAGAGCTTGTTGACAATCTCTGTAAACGGTAGTAGTATTTTATAGTGTGTATTTCAAGACAAGTTGTTGTCATCTTAGCAGAGACAAAGTCGGAGCATTGTTGTTAACATACTTTTGGTCCATTTGTACATGATTCTATGGGTTAATAGACAGCAGGTCACAGATGTTGTCATCGAGTTTTAGTTGTATTTAACCCAGAATATGTGGGCTACCTTATTTCCTGAGTATCCACTGTATCCACTGCACAAATATCAGTTATGATATCAGTTCAGTTTGAGCTATACTCCACGTGAAGTATTCGATAATGTAGGCTACATAAGGAAATATCTACATTGTGTTTTAGACATGTAAAGAAGGACACTAAAAGTGAGAGTAAGCCTGACGAAGATGACAGCCATCAAAATGTAGCTGCTTTTTTAATGATGAGCGGCAACACTCAGAGTGAGAACCCAGCACTAGTTTTCCAAGTCTCCAGCTTCAGGCCCAGTCTCAACACTAACCCCCTCCGCTGGTGCCTGATAACCTCGGAATGGAGATCCCAGTCCAGGGGCCTCATCCATAACCGTTGCGTACACACAAAATAGGGCCTGAAAGAGGCGTATGCCACTTCCAACGCATAAGTTGTCATTTATAAGAACCAACTTGACTGGAAAATTTGCGCACCTGCACGCAAACTTTGACCCATGCGTACAAAGGTTTTAGAGACGGAGGGGTTTGGCGACACCGATGGTGAGCTGGAGTTAAATAGCTTTTTGGTAACTTTTAGATTATTATACATACCAAGCCTATCACTTGAAGCAAACATCCATCCCTTCTTAAATGTCCGCGCTACCGAGCGCATTGGGCCGTTTAGTGAAACCAACTGCTGTAGCATATTTATCTAACGGCAGATAAAGGAAAACGTCTCGGGTTACGACTGTAACCCTCGTTCCCTGAGAAGGGAATGAGGGAATGTTGCATGTGATGGTGAGCGGAACTATATAAGGACGCCGGAACATAGCAGCGTCAGCTTTTGATCATTCGAAGCACGTCGTTCTCAGGAGCGCGAGAAGTGCTCGACGTCTCGTTCCCTTCTCAGGGAACGAGGGTTACAGCCGTAACCCAAGACGTTCCCTTTCGAGGGAACTCGCGCTGCGTCGAGAATCGACACATTGGGGAATGAAATGCCCACTGCGCCACACTGAGAGAATACGCCCTGATGAGAAGCAAACTGGCACACTCAAGACGAGAGGACACGTGAACCCGGTGTAGAGGGCAGATCCAAACTGTAGTGTTTTATAAAAGTGTGAGGGGAAGCCCAGCCTGCAGCATCACAGACCTCTTGGAGGGAAACTCCTGCTAGCAGAGCCTTAGAGGAAGCCACTCCCCTAGTGGAGTGGGCTTTTAATGCCAGAGGTGAAGGCAAATCACGCACCTCGTAAACTGAAGAAATTGTTTCCACTATCCATCTGCTAATAGTTTGCAGGGCTCAACATAAATCCTGGGCCAGTAGATCAGAGTTTTGCTGGCCCCTTCTATATTTTTGCTGGCCCTGAAAGAAATATAAGGAAAAGCACTTTTCCATTAAACTGTATTTATTGTATACATTAGGATTATTTTTTCTTGTCCCCTCACAATGACAGTAAGCTAATTATCACATTACATGAGTGATGAGTAACGTTACAGGCCTATTTTCACTTCAAAATGGTGAAATTAGACAAAAGTATATTAGTTTTGCCTGATTATTTTTGTCATTCGTTTTACATTTATGACCTAAAAAAGCTGTCAATGAAAAAAAAAAAAATGAAGAACAAAACAATGTTGAAATTGAAGGATATGGAAACAAATATAGGGCATGTAATGTAGGCTATGCAATAGGCTATATTATGTGCAAAAAGGTGGTTAAAATCACATTACATTCTAAAATTGTAACATTACAATCTAAAAACTTTGTTTTTAAAATGACTAAAGGCTAAACTAAAAATGAAAATAAAAACAAAAGCAAACACTAATTATTTTAGCCTGCATTTGATTACCCCATTATAATGGTCACTTTCATAAAAATATACTTGTAGGTTTAAAATTCCACATATGGCACATTTATTGTCTCCAACAACAAATATTTTAGCAACATGTATATTTTAGTCAGAATTATTGCGCTATTCTTCTATTGTGCTCGTCTGTTTGGCGCGCATGTGCGCGGCGGCGCTCATTAACGGAAGCTTGAATTTTAGCTGAGATTCACTTGCAGAAGCTCGTCCTCTCCTGACAGTGAAATGGACATATTTGTTTGACTTTCTAACATTTACAGATCGAGAATATACCAGTGAAATGTAAGTTAAGCACTGAGGAAAGCACCACATCTCAAACGCATTGAACAGCGCCAGTACTTATCTGTCAGTCAGCAACAGTATCTGACAGGGCATCTGACGGGGCAAGCTGCTTTAAACTTGTTAACTATATCTTACCAGTTATTTTGAAGCGCTTAATACTAGCTTGTGTCATGTTTAGGACAATTGTTGAAAAAAATCCAAGATGGCGGCATGTATGGTCTGATGTGTGTTTGTCCCCTTTATCTATACTCATTTATACTCATTTTGTTTGCTTTTATACTCATATATGGAGTAACATATTTTTTTAGCAGACTCTATGATTGAGCCCTTTGGTTTTTAGATTAAATAGTTTTTTTGGATTATGGACTACTTTGCTGCGGAAAAGCTTCCATCTCCAGGCTCTACTTGGATCCTGAGGCCCTGTTAGCCTCTCTAGGCCCCAGTAGCCCAGATACTATCTACAGGCTCTGTTTGGATATTGAGGCCCTCCTAGCCTCTCCAGGATCTAGCAGCCCAGCTTCCATCTTCAGGCTCTACTTGGATCTTGAGGCCCTGGTAGCCTCTAGGCCTTAGCAGCCCAGCTACCATCTCTAGGCTCCAGGCCCTAGCAGCCTAGCTATCATCCTCCTTCTCTAGCCCAGCTCTAACCCTGTTACCATCGCTAGGCTTCAGGCCCTAGCAGCCCAGCTATTGTCTCTAGGCGCTGTTTGGATCCTGTGGCCCTGCTAGCCCTTCCAGGCTTCACTTTGATCTGAGGTTCTGCTAGCTTCTCTGGGCCCTAGCAGCCCAGTTAACATCTCCTCTGCGTGGATCCTAAGGCGCTGTCAGCTCCTTCGGGTTTTGCTAAACATCTTCTGCTAACATGGCTCTTTTTTTTAATGCTGCTTTGTTCATTGTTTGTGCAAAATCTAAGATCAAGTGATTTATACTAGGTGAGTACATCTTACAACATTTGTGGCTCTTTGGACATAGCCTATGGATTCAACTGCTCAGCCTTTGTGCATTCCCCTCAAATGCCAAAAGAGTTGGCAGAGGACTTAAATTTAGCCTGGTCTCTACCCAGAGATATTCTTCAGCTTCAAAATCTTTTGATTTTAAATGACTATTTTGCATTTGATGACAGACATTACTGGGACTCTCATTTTAAAAACTCTACTGATTTTTCATATACTGATGGTAAACAGAGATGGTTAATATTTTTATTGCTGCTTTTATCTGGCAATGTGCAGCCAAATCCAGGCCCTGAGTTGCAGTGTATTCCATTGCCATCTGATGTGAAATCCATGTCTGGTTTGAGTGTAATTCACCTTAATGTTCGCAGTTTGTTACCCAAAATGGATCTGCTTAGAATTTGGGTGAATTAAACAGATGCAGATATTGTTGTGCTATCTGAAACCTGGCTGACAAAATCAATCACTGATATGGACATTGGAATGGGTTATTATAACGTGTTTCATGCTGACAGATTAAGGAAGGGTGGTGGGGTTGCTATTTATGTCAGATCTAAATTTAATGTGAAGCTAGTCCATTCTGAATCAATCGGTAAGCAGCTGGAATTTTTGGCAGTGAAGGTGGAGTTGGCCAAGGGGCTTTATGTTACTGTTGTTGGGTGTTATAGGCCTCCTTCTGCCTTGAGTACTGCATTGCAGACTCTTATTCAACTCTTATCCAGATTGGACTACTCTGAAATTATTTTAGCAGGTGATCTAAACTGGGACTGGCTGAAACCTTGTTCAGATGAATTTAAGTCATTTTGTGATTCTGTCAATTTTACACAGTTAATCAATTCTCCCACTCGTTTAAATCTTAAGTGCCATGAGAAATCCACCTTAATTGATTTAATTTTGACTAATGTCCCGCACAAATTTTCTGCTGTTGGTGTTTTTTGCAATGACCTAAGTGACCACTGCGTTGTTGCTGCTGTAAGGAATACTAAGATGCCTAAATGTAAACCTCGGGTAATATGTAAGAGGAATCTCAAAAAATTTAATGAACAGGGCTTTTGCCATGATTTGTTTAATTGTGACTGGAGTAGAATAGAGCTGATTCCCGATGTGGAGTCAGTCTGGATCTTTTTCCGGGATAGTTTTTTGCAAGTAATAAATTGACACGCCCCACTAAAGAGATTCAGAGTTAAGGGGCGGAATAATCCCTGGTTTTCCTCTGAGCTTGGAGATATTCTTCATGACCGCAATTTAGCGTGGGCCAAAGCAAGAAAAACGGGCTCTTCGTCTGATTGGCTTGTTTTTAGGCAGCTAAGAAATAAATGTTCTTTTTTTATTAAGAAAGCAAAATCTGATTTTTATCTGTCAGCCACTACTAACACCTTAAATGATCCCAGAAAATTCTGGAAGGCTATAAAATTACTTTCTCCAAACAAAGATAGTATTAATGTTCCTTCTTCTATTATGAAAGAGTCTGTAGTAGTTCATGACAAGCTGGAGATATTGAACCATTTTAATGAGCATTTTATTCAGTCTGGTTCTTTGTTTGACACTGCTTGTCCTTATACTGTGACATCTTGTAGAGATGTACCAGTCTCTACAAGTGTCTTCAATCTCACTCCATTCTTAGTGGCCGACGTTCAAAAAGCCCTAAAAGGACTGGTTCCTGAAAAACCTCCCGGACCTGATCTTATAGAGCCTTATTTCTTAAAAATAGCTGCTGATTGTGTAGCACAGCCACTAACGTATCTTTTTAACCTTACTTTAGAGAGCAACACTATTCCCAAAATATGGAAATCTACATTTGTTTGTCCGTTATTGAAAGGGGGTGACCCGTCAAACTTAAATAATTACAGGCCAATTTCTAATTTGTCTGTTTTGGCCAAAACGCTTGAATCCCTGGTGAGTGATCAGATGAAAGACTCCCTGCATGTACAGGACATTTTATCCCCAGTTCAGTCAGGTTTTAGAAAAAAACATAGTACCATCACAGCTGCAATGAAGGTGATAAATTGCATCTCTGTTGCTCGTGACAAGAAGCAGCATTGTGCATCACTTTTTATTGATTTGTCAAAAGCTTTTGACACGTTTGATCATGATGTTTTAAGGATTAGGCTTCTTAATTCGGGGTTTTCAAATAAAACTGTCTATTGGTTCTCAAACTATCTTAGTGACAGAACTCAGTGCATTAAGCATGATGGTGTTCAATCTGGTATTTTACCAATCCTTAAAGGGGTTCCACAAGGCTCTGTATTAGGCCCTCTTTTATTTACCATTTATATAAATAATCTTAATCGGCATGTGTCTGATGCAAATTTTCATTTTTATGCAGATGACACAGTTATTTACTGCTGTGCACCCTCTCTTAAACAAGCCATTGCACAGTTACAGAATGCCTTCAATGTGGTCCAAAACACTTTGCTACAGTTGAAACTTGTGCTCAATGCAGACAAAACCAAATGTATGCTTTTCACAGGCCCTAGGAATAGACCACTGAATATTCCCTCAGTGATTACTCTTGATGGACGTGAAATACAGACTGTTACAACTTATAAGTATCTTGGTATTGTTATTGATGATTGCCTATCGTTTAAGCCTCATGTTCACTGTCTAGTGAGAAAGTTGAGGCTAAAATTGGGTTTTTACTTTCGAAATAAGTTGTGTTTTTCTTTTAATGTTAAAAAACGGTTAGTGGAATCCACTTTTTTTATCTGTGTTGTATTATGGTGATATATTATATATGCATTCATCTGCTCAATGCCTTCACATGATTGATGCAGCCTATCATGCATCGCTGAGATTTATCACTAATTGTAAAGCTCGCACCCACCACTGTGAGCTGTATTCTCGTGTAGGGTGGTCTGCTCTGACAACACGGAGGCTTTGTCATTGGTATACATTTATATATAAGGCTATTCTTGGTGTGCTACCATCTTATTTATGTTCACTTCTTATGAAAAAAAGTGTTGGTCATTACTACCTCCGTTCTCAGGCTGTTGTCTTATTTTCTGTCCCACATGTCAGTACTGTGCTGGGTAAAAAGGCCTTTGTTTATTCTGCTCCTTTTACATGGAATTTGCTGCAGAACAACTTAAAACTTAGTAAATTGATTCCTTTGAGTGTTTTTAAGTTGAGAATGAGATGCTTTGAGCTGGAGTCCCTCACATGTCAATGCTTTAATTGATATTTCATTGTAAGTGCATAATTGGCTTTCATCTGTGTGTCTTTGTACGTATGTAATGATGTGATGTAACTTTGCTGCCTATCTTGGCCAGGTCTCCCTTGCAAAAGAGATTTTTAATCTCAATGTTTTATTTTTCCTGGTTAGGAAGGATAAAAAAAAAAAAAATTGTACTATGTTCTTTCACTGCAGGAGCTCACACTGCTTCCTCCGCTATATTTTTCAAATGTGCTCGTATCAAACTACTGTATCGATATAAACGGTATTGCCTCATTCCATATCGTTTAAAAAAAATCGATATATTGTACAAACTTGATATACTGCCCAGCCCTACTAGGAATGTCATCTTTCTCGTATCAGCCTCGTAGTTCTTTGCATTTTAACACGTTATAAATAACCTGAAGTAACATTGACACTCTTCGCGCCACTGTGTATGACGTTTGCTGTTTGTTTTGCTGATGGCCAGTCACTGGCCCGCGCGGGCCAGTGACTGGCCAATCAACTAGCCCGACATACTCTTTTACTGGCCCCGGGCCATCGGGCCATTGATTATGTCGAGCCCTGGTTTGTTTTGAAGCAGGTGACCCTTTCCTTGGGGACCCAAAGCACACAAGTAGCTGATCTGATTTCCTCCAGCCCAAAGTTCTTTGCACATAGATTTCCAGGGCTCGGATCGGGCATAGTAGATGAAATTTCATTTGCTCATCCGACACATGCGGTGGAGGATGGAAGGCCTGGAGAATTATAGACCGTGCCACATTTGACGGCACCTTAGGCACATAGCCAGGTCTAGGGTGGCGAATGGCCTTTACTTTGCCGGGAGCAAACTCGAGGCAAGAAGGAGCGACAGATAGAGCCTGCAGGTCCCCGACTCGCCTTAGGGACGTGATGGCGAGCAGGAACACTACTTTAAAAGACATAAATTTCTCAGTCACCTCATCCAAAGGTTCGAAAGATGCCAGGGATAACCCCTCAAGAACCACTCCCAGGTCCCACGTGGGGACCCTGGACTGGATGACAGGCCTCATCCTCCTAACTCCACGAAGGGAACGTACTATAAGTGGGTGTCTCCCCAAGGTGCCCACCCCTAGAGGCGTGTGGAAGGCAGCTACGGCCGCCACATAGACCTTAAGCGTTTACGGGGAGAGCCCGTCAGAGAAACGACTCTGGAGGAACTCCAGCACTGAAGCCACTGGGCAGTTGACTGGGTCCACTTGATGTTCTCTGCACCATAAAGTGAATACATTCCATTTTAATGCATACAGTTTCCTCGTGGAGGGGGCTCTAGAGTTTAAAATGGTCTCGACAACCTCAGTTGAGAGACCGGCATTTAAGAGTTGGTCCCCCTCAGGGGCCAAACCCACAGCTTCCATAGCTCTGGTCGAGGGTGAAATATTGTGCCCTCGGCCTGAGACAGAAGGTCCCTTCTGATCGGAATTTGCCACGGAGGGCCTGCTAGAAGAACCATAATGTCTGAAAACCACACTTGGGCCGGCCAGTACAGGGCTACTAGGAGTAAGCTGATCCCGTACCGCCGGACTCTCTCTAGAACCCCTGGGAGCAGAGCGATCGGGGGAAATGCGTACAGACGTAGCCTTGGCCACGTCTGCACCATGGCATCCAGTCCCAGAGGAGCTGGATGCGTGAGGGAGTACCAGAGCGGGCAGTGGGTGTTCTCTTGAGAGGCAAACAGGTCCACTTCCGCCTGACCGAACTCCCTCCATTTCAACTCCACCACCTCGGGGTGGAGTCTCCATTCCCCGGGCCTCAGCCCCTGCCTCGACAGGATGTCTGCCCCCACATTGCTGTCCCCAGGGATAAACATGGCTCTGAGTGAAAGAAGTTTTCCCTGGGACCACAGGAGAACCTGATGCACCAGTCTGCATCTTATGTCAATTTATATATGAAACCACCGACGTATTGTCTGTTCGCACTAGAACATGATGGCCTCTGAGGTCCGGGAAGGAAATGACTGAGGGCCAGAAACACTGCCATCATCTCCAGGCAATTGATGTGCCATGAAAGATGATGGTCCCTCCAAGTACCCCTGGTGTAGCGGCCTTCCATAACCGCACCCCAGCCTGTGAGGGATGCATCCGTTGTTAGAATCTTTCTCTGACACCGTGCCACCAACACAGGGCCTAGGGACAGGAACCCTGGTTTCTTCCACATGACCAAAGAACGAAGGCATCTTGCGCGTTACTTTGATCGTGCGAAAAGGTTTGCCCCTCGGGGAAAACCCTCTGGTTCTGAGCCACCACTGCAGGGCCCTCATGTACAGCAGGCCAAAAGGAATCACATTGGACGCCGCTGCCATAAGGCCCAGCACCCTCTGGAAGTGTTTGACAGTGATGGCCTGACCTAGTTTGAGACTCGTTACTGTGTTCAAGATGGCGTCTACGCGAGCAGGAGACATCTGTGCCCTCATTGTGACAGAATCCCAAACTACCCCCAGGAAAGTGATTCTCTGTAGAGGAATTAAAGAACTCTTCTTGACATTGAGTCAGAGTAAGTCACACATGTGCAAGTCACAAGCAAGTCTCAAGTCCTGAACTGAGACCTTCGAGTCTCAAGCAAGTCCAAGTAAATTTTTTATAAAGGCAAGTCAAGTCAAGTCAAGTCACTGCCTTATGTCAAGCAAGTCAAGTCAAGTTGTAGCTTGGGTCACAAGTCACTGGCAAGTCATACAAACGTTTGACGATTTCACTGAATTTATATATTAAAATAAGTTAAAACTGCAGAAGTTGTGGACTATGGTTTTATTTGCAACTTTATTTTTTTTTAATATATGCATTTCCACATATAGCTGAGGGGTTACTACAATAAAAATCTAAATGTAACTGAAATTAGGCCAACATTAAAGCATGAAAAAATAAATATGCCTCAAACATTGCAGAATACCATTAAAAGGTATTAAACAATTCACAATTCAAGTATAATTCCTATGCGACCAAAGGCATTCTTCAAACTGGCATCCCCTTAATACAAGTTATATATTTTTAATTATGAAGTTAAAACCGCCAATAGGTGGCGCCAAATTACCGTATTAATGTACGTGTCATAGAAGCATTCGTTTAACTTATGTTCAAAACGGCAGATTCGTTCTGTTACTAAGCAACTAGGTCACTGAATCACAAATACGCATAACTCTTTCTGTGGCTTGTTTGGAACTATTGTTATTGGAGAAATCGAGCAAAAACAGAAAATATTTGGAATATTAGGCTATGTCTAAATGTCACATCACAATATTCATTCTTTGTTTACTGAACTGTTTTATAAAATCATTATCACATTTGCAATCGCGTCAATATTCCGGAAATATTTTTTTTAATATCATATGTTATAATTATGAAAATAACTCATACTAGGGCATTTTTTTCCACCGCATTTTGAATTTTGGGTGCAATATTAATTCTGCTGGCATTTTGATAACATCTAATAGATGTAACCCCTGATAACATCTAACCCTGCTTTAAGAGAAACATAAAACACGACAGTTAACAGATATTTGGCTTTAAAGCATGATTTAAAAAGAAATGTGGCAAATGTTATACAAAACATATGACATCATTAATTATCATTTGAATATTGACAACATTAAGCTACATTTGAAAACATAATTGTGTATAAAGAGGCATGGTGTTTTGACCAATATTCTCGATTTAAAGATAGTCAAATTAACTATAACAAACAGGTTAAACAAGCCAAAGCTTACTTTTAGACGTGGTGAATGAAGTTCGACTGTTCGAGGTTGTGATGGTCGTCCGATATCCCTTGCCAGTTATTATGCGTACAGCAAATCTTCTTGTATGAATATAGTCAATTTCTAGTGTTTATATCCAAAAAGAAACGATGCTGTGAGATGTTTTTGTATTTAGCGCGCTCACCGCGATGTATGTTTTTTCTGGGCTTGTGCAGTGTCACGCAATTACGCAGAATCTGATGACTGGCGTCAATGGTTCCGTTGCTTTCATTTTGTTCATCAATTGATGTTGCGATGATAAATGTATATCAAGTCATTCTCGAGTCATACAGTTCAAGTCAAGTCAAGTCTCAAGTCATTGGATCTCAAGTCAAAGTCAAGTCGATTCATTTTCTTAATTTAGTCAAGCAAGTCTCAAATCCTTAAATTTGCGACTCGAGTCTGACTCGAGTCAAGTCATGTGACTCGAGTCCCCCATCTCTGCATTGAGTCTTAAACCTAAGTACCTTAGATGGTTTAGAACAACATCTCGATGTTGAACCGCCATCTCCCTTGACTGTGCCAAAATGAGCCAGTCGTCGATATAATTGAGGATGCGAATGCCTTGAAGTCTCAGAGGAGCAAGGGCAGCATCCATGCATTTCGTAAAGGTGCGAGGCGACAGTGCTAGGCCAAATCGAAGAACTCTGTATTGATACGCTTTTCCCCCGAAAGCGAATCTTAGGAACTTCCTGTGTTGGGGAAGGATGGAAATATGGAAGTAAGCATCTTTCAGATCTATTGTGACAAACCAGTCCTCGGACCTGACCTGACTTATACATATACAGCATTTTGAACCTGTATCTCCTCAGAGACCGGTTCAATACCCTTAGATCTATTATAGGTCGTAACCCTCCATCCTTTTTGGGAACTATGAAGTACCGACTGTAGAACCCGGCTTCCCTTTCTTGGGGAGGAACCTGTTATATGGCCTCCTTTGCCAAGAGGGACTGAACTTCTTGCTCCATAACCTGACCCTGCTCTGGACTGACCAGTGTGTGAACCACCCCACTGAATCTTGGTGGACTATATTCAAACTGAATTCTGTACCCCTTTTCCACTGTGCGCAGGACCCACTAAGATATATTTTGAAGGCCCCTCCAGGTGTCTAGATAATCTACTAGGGGGATCAGTCTCTCGAGACTGACCTCAGGTGTTGTGTTTGAGATATCGGTGACCTGAAGCAGTTGATTGGCAGGAACTAACCGACATAATTTTTCTACAGGCCTCGTGAGAGGGAACGCAGTCGACAGGGCCGCAACATTTTCGGGCGGACCATGCGATTTGCGTTCGTTGAAAACCCATGTGTCCCGAAGCGCACGTAGCGGCGGGAAGCACACATTGATTTCCTGAGGGCTCCGTGTTGCTCGATCACGGCGGGGACCACCCTCAGAGGCCTGCGCAATGTGTCAGGTCCTCTTCGTTGAAGCCTTCCTCGCCTGGATGAAAGTCCTCAGATCTGCCCTTGGTCTGGAAGACTTCGACTGAGAGTGTTGCCCCTGGCTCCAGGCCATTTTCGGGGGAGCACGAGAAGCAACACTCTCTTTCTGCTGCTGCTGGTGTGAGGAGCTGGCGGTCGCCTCACGGGACTGCCCCCTGGCAGCAGACCCATGATACTTGGAACGACGGCGGGGGATGAAATGTTTGAGTGCGGCTGACTGTCGTTTCGTCTCCTGAAACCTCTCGACGACAGTGTCGACTGCGTCGCCGAAGAGGCCAGAAGACGAAATCGGGGCATCGAGGAGGAAAGCCCTGTCCTTCTCCCCGATGCCCGACAGATTCAGCCACAGGTGTCTCTCCGTGGCTACCAGTGCTGCCATAGAGCGGCCAATGGCGCGGGCCGTCTCTTTGGTAGCACGGAGAGACAGGTCGACCGCTCGACGCATTTCTCGAATGTCGTCGAACGCGACCTCCCCGCCGTCGTCCACCTCTTTGAGGAGGTCGGCCTGGTACGCGTGCAGAAGCCCCATAGTGTGCAGGCATGCACCAGCCCGACCTGCCGCCATATATGCTTTCCCAACAAGCGCCGAAGTGGTACGGCAGGGCTTGGAGGGAAGCGCCGGAGCTCTCAGGGACGATGCAGCATCGGGCGAGAGATGAGAAGCACAATTCTCTTCAACCCGAGGCATCGTGCCATAGCCCTTCGGAGCGTTCTCATGGGCATTTGATCACAGTTTGCACAGACAGCGCCCTCGAGCGCTGCCCGTGCATGCTCACTCCGAGACAAACAACACAAAGCACGTGTGTGTCACCCTCGCTTAAATAGCGTGGGCAAGGGGACGCACACTGCCTGAATTGTTTCTCTTTCTCCATCTTTACCTTACCGAACAAACAACACCAAATAACACAGTTTCACATATAACGCTTGCTGAAGAACAGAAAGCTGACGCTGATATGTTCCGGCGTCCTTGTATAGTTCCGCTCTCCGTCACCTGCGACGTCACGGCTGACGTCATGACGCAACACCAATCAGGATTGGCCTAGTTCCACACAGGCTTCAGACGCGTCACGCTGAAGGCGTTCCCCAATGGGTCCCTTTTTGGTTCTCGAAAGGGAACCGTAAATCTTCATTATGAGACCTAATCATAAATACTGTGCATATTCACAATAACAGTTTAAATAAATAAATAAAAATATTTAAACCATGTTTTACATCTGATATAAACATTTAGATCAAATATGCCATTCTCATTAATGGACTTAAACACTTAAACAAACTACATGAAATCATTACTGACAACATTACAACCTTTTTACATATTTTTAATATATTTTATATTATAATAAATATAAATATTTGTCGTGGATGCAATGCTTTTGAACACTTTTACTGTGGCATGCTGTGTTTTAACGTTTTAACTACAGAGAGGATTGCTTACCAACATAATTGTATACCATTTTATTTATTTATTCAAAAACAAGGCAATGATGGGCTAGTAAATTATTTTTAGAAATTTAATGTGATGGCAGATCCGTTAAACATGGTATGCATATGAAACGTATGAAAATAGGCTTGTTTGACTTCATGCAGCTCTGCGCAGACCGATCGGCGGCTGACTTGAAGCAGTGCATGCCAGTTAGAAATTTTGTCCGACTTGATACCAAGGGGGTAATCCATCAGCCGGAAACTGAAGCCTCACGGGGGCTGCCATTGTAGCAGACCATCACCTGCTGTTGGCATTCCATTGACTCCCATTCATTTTGGCGTCACTTTGACAGCGAATAACTTTACATCTGAGGCGTCCAAAGGTGTCCTTTGTTTATTTCTAAAGAAACACGACAATGTATAAAAGGCTCCATTACTTTGTATCTTACGTTATGGCCCCGTAGAAGCCGTTTTTGTAAAAATAGGCTAAGGATTGCGTCATAACCACGTGACTTTCTGTCGCAAAATAGAGAAATTACCGTATAGACAGGAGGAGAAGCTCGCAGGCAATCATTTACTGTCTATGAGGCAATCGGGGGGACATGGAAGCATAAAGTCAAGGAGAAGCCCATAGATAGAAAGTCCATAAAAGCAACAGGACAAAATATTTCAACAACGTTTTTGAGGAATTAGGTGATTCAGATTTGTCTTGGCACAGCTACTAGCAGATTTACAACTGTCAGACTGTTGTCAAGATCAGTTTGAGCCTGCGTAGTAACGCTCAGCCATCAGGAAGTGAATGCTTTAATCGGGCTTCAGTTTTTTCCGTTGAAATCAAGGGGGTCGCTGTGTCTATGCTTGATACAGCGCCGACGCCACGTGACTGTGACGTATGCCATCAAAGTACCGCGTGAGAGATTCGAGAGCAGCCGGAGAACTCAGCCAGAGCAGCTTCTTTTTTTGCAGCGTTTTTTTTTTTTAGGGTAAGTAAAATTTTATTCAATACATATTCTCTGAATTCAATTTTATTTTCTTATTTTTATTTACTCAGGCATTTTTGCCAGCGCAGCTTCTCAAGAGTGGCTGCACAAGCTCTGATCAGTGTTGCCAAGTCGCTTACAATATTGGTAGACCCGGGTCGCATTTTTTTGGGCTTGTTTCTGTGTAGTTGCTTATTTGGGCTTGTTCCCAGCTCCATAATAAGTTGTCAAGCAGTTATTTTCTATATGTTATTTAAACGTAAGAGTTTGTCCCCTTTCCCCATACACACAGGAGACAGCAGAGTTTTTTCCCACCCACATCCTGCTTCTAATTTGCTCTGACCCAGATGGCAACGAGTACTAGCCAATCAGAGGCAGAGCAGGACAATCTGTTTTTTTATGGTTAGGAAAACGTCAGTGAGTGATGTTTGAATGAAAATATGTGTGAGTCGCGACTGATGGAGACCGGCGCGAACACTTGCATATTCCTTACTTGGATATGCGTCAAAATCTTGTGTTTATTTGTGATAATCTAAGCCCTGTATTATTATTGTCTAACCTGTATTAAAGAGTTAGTTCACCCAAAAATGAAAATGATGTCATTAATGACATAAATCATGTCATAAAATTCAAGAAATTATCCATTAAAAAAAAATAGCTTAAACATAATGAAATGCATCCCGCACCTAAACAGGTGGCCGGGTTGAATCATCTGGTACAGACTGGGGGATGAGCCACAAATCCGTGTACAGTTTACAAACCCGTGGGCACGGTATATGAATTTGTGGGTACAGATTGCAAAAACTGAAGGCACGGTTTACAAATCTGAGAGCACGGATTAGGAACTCGTGGGTACGGTTTGTTAATCCGTTGGCATGATATATTAAATTGAGGGAACGGTTTAAGATTTCGTGAGCACAGTTTCTAAAATGAGGGGACGGATTGCAAAACCGTTGCCACGGATGGTTTTTTTTTTCCCCACAGGTGACTTCCCGGGCTTCGTAGTACGCTGTCCACATGGATTTAAATTGACGATCTGTACCCACAGTTTGAAATCCGTCCCCACTGATTGTAAAACCGTGCACACAGTTTATTTATTTTTCTCTTCCCGGAACCTAGGGGGGCTCAGTAGTACGAGTCGCTTGTTTTGGCTTGTTTTCTCTGGTGTAAGGAATTTAGCTCAGGTTTGGGGAACAAATATTCAACAATTATTAATTTAGAATCAACAGTGATTGAATACGGGCCTGAGCTAGATCATCATACATAAAAATCACCCAAATAGGGATTACAGGTCTTTCTCAAAAAATTTGCATATTGTGATAAAGTTCATTATTTTCCATAATGTAATGATAAAAATTAAACTTTCATATATTTTAGATTCATTGCACACCTACTGAAATATTTCAGGTCTTTTATTGTTTTAATACTGATGATTTTGGCATACAGCTCATGAAAACCCTAAATTCCTATCTCAAAAAATTAGCATATCATGAAAAAGGTCTCTAAACGAGATATTAACCTAATCATCTGAATCAACTAATTAACTCTAAACACCTGCAAAAGATTCCTGAGGCTTTTAAAAACTCCCAGCATGTTTCATTACTCTAAACCGCAATCATGGGTAAGACTGCCGACCTGACTGCTGTCCAGAAGGCCATCATTGACACCCTCAAACAAGAGGCTAAGACACAGAAAGAAATTTCTGCACAAATAGGCTGTTCCCAGAGTGCTGTATCAAGGCACCTCAGTGGGAAGTCTGTGGGAAGGAAAAGTGTGGCAAAAAACGCTGCACAACGAGAAGAGGTGACCGGACCCTGAGGAAGAGTGTGGAGAAGGACCGATTCCAGACCTTGGGGGACCTGCGGAAGCAGTGGACTGAGTCTGGAGTAGAAACATCCAGAGCCACCGTGCACAGGCGTGTGCAGGAAATGGGCTACAGGTGCCGCATTCCCCAGGTCAAGCCACTTTTGAACCAGAAACAGCGGCAGAAGCGCCTGACCTGGGCTACAGAGAAGCAGCACTGGACTGTTGCTCAGTGGTCCAAAGTACTTTTTTCGGATGAAAGCAAATTTTGCATGTCATTCGGAAATCAAGGTCCCCGAGTCTGGAGGAAGACTGGGGAGAACGAAATACCAAAATGCCTGAAGTCCAGTGTCAAGTACCCACAGTCAGTGATGGTCTGGGGTGCCATGTCAGCTGCTGGTGTTGGTCCACTGTGTTTTATCAAGGGCAGGGTCAATGCAGCTAGCTATCAGGAGATTTTGGAGCACTTCATGCTTCCATCTGCTGAAAAGCTTTATGGAGATGAAGATTTCATTTTTCAGCACGACCTGGCACCTGCTCACAGTGCCAAAACCACTGGTAAATGGTTTACTGACCATGGTATTACTGTGCTGAATTGGCCTGCCAACTCTCCTGACCTGAATCCCATTGAGAATCTGTGGGATATTGTGAAGAGAAAGTTGAGAGACGCAAGACCCAACACTCTGGATGAGCTTAAGGCCGCTATCGAAGCATCCTGGGCCTCCATAACACCTCAGCAGTGCCACAGGCTGATTGCCTCCATGCCACGCCGCATTGAAGCAGTCATTTCTGCAAAAGGATTCCCGACCAAGTATTGAGTGGATAACTGAACATAATTATTTGAAGGTTGACTTATTAAAAACACTTATTTTATTGGTCGGATGAAATATGCAAATTTTTTGAGATAGGAATTTTGGGTTTTCATGAGCTGTATGCCAAAATCATCAGTATTAAAACAATAAAAGACCTGGGGCCGTATTCACAAAGAATTTTATTTTACCACTAGGAGTACTCCTAAATCCTACTAAAATATTTTAGCTAGGAGTTTTCTCTTAAAAGTTATTCACAACGCCTTTCAGACCTACTCTTAGTAAGGAAAAATGACAACTCCTAAACTAAGAGTGAGTCTTCGTTGCTATGGATGACGTCAATTCTCATTCACGAGTTTCCTCGCAATGATCACGGTGATTGGTTGTTAGATGACACGGCCATCATGCGGAACATAACACAGACGCAACAAATTATGGAATTACGACATCTAAATATGTCTGTGTCCTACACAAAATAATAATAGTAATGTCATCGAAATGCAAATATAATGACATGTTTGTGCAGGCCCCAGTGAAGTGTAATTCTAAAAAGCCAGAGAGAGAGAGAAAAGTGGTGAATTAAATTAAGGTAGCCTAATACCCTAATGAAACCGCCACTTGCCTAATAATGAAAAACGACACTTGCATTAACACTTGCTTGGTTAATTGACATCATATTAGTATGGAAGCTTGTTTCCGCCACTGAATAAAAATAAATAAAAAATAATTACAACTTTTTATCTCACAATTGCGAGATATGAAGTCAGAATTGTGAGAAATAAAGTCGCAATTGTGAGATAAAAAGTCGCAATTACCTTTTTTATTTTTCATTCTGTGGCGGAAACAAGCTTCCATAGCCTAAATAGACTACTTAAAGCAAGGAAATGTTGCTCCTATTTAAGTAATGTAATAGTTGAATGACAATGGATTATGAACTCGCCAAAACGGAAAAGAAACCCCAACTGGACGCTGGACGCTGCTGGTCCAGTTGGTGCTGAAAAAATAAAAAAAAATAAAAGGGAAATTCGACACTGGGATATCAAGTAAAACTAAGCATGAGACATGGGAGAGGATTTGTTTGCAGATCAATGCAGCATTCCCGCTTGTGTGGCGGACCCCGGACGACTGCGAGAGGCGGTGGTATGCGTTACAATCCTTTGTGAATAGGCCTTAGTGAGTTAGGAGTCCTCTCGACTTCTTTTAAGCTGTCCCAGACTTAGGTGCTACTTTTAGGGCTAAAATGCTTCGTGAATTACTCTTAGTGAAAAAAATTAGGAGTCCTAAAGTTAGGAGTGACACGCCCATTATTTTTAGGAGTTGCTCCTAAATTCGCCAGTTAGGAGCTACTTTTAGCCTTAAAATTATTTGTGAATACGGCCCCTGAAGTATTTCAGTTGGTGTGCAATGAATCTAAAATACATGAAAGTTTAATTTTTATCATTACATTATGGAAAATAATGAACTTTATCACAATATGCAAATTTTTTGAGAAGGACCTGTATATAGCTCACGCGTCTGCTTCAGGGGCCGTATTCACAAAGAATTTTAAGGCTAAAAGTAGCTCCTAACTGGCGAATTTAGTAGCAACTCCTAAAAATAATGGGCGTGTCACTCCTAACTTTAGGACTCCTAATTTTTTTCACTAAAAGTAATTCACGAAGCATTTTAGCCCTAAAAGTAACACCTAAGTCTGGGACAGCTTAAAAGAAGTCGAGAGGACTCCTAACTCACTAAGACCTATTCACAAAGGATTGTAGCGCATATCACCGCCTCGCAGTCGTCCGGGGTCCGCCACACAAGCGGGAATGCTGCATTGATCTGCAAACAAATCTTCTCCTATGTCTCACGCTTAGTTTTACTTGATATCCCAGTGTCGAATTTCCCTTTTATTTTTATTTTTTTATTTTTTCAGCACCAACTGTGCCAGCAGCAGTAACTGATCCTGCGTCCAGTTGGGCTTTCTTTTTCGTTTTGGCGAGTTCATAATCCACCGTCATTCAACTATTACATTACTTCAATAGGAGCAACATTTACTTGCTTTAAGTAGTCTATTTAGGCTATGGAAGCTTGTTTCCGCCACAGAATGAAAAATAAAAAAGCTAATTGCGACTTTTTATCTCACAACTGCGACTTTATTTCTCACAATTCTGACTTCATATCTCGCAATGAGATAAAAAAGTCGCAATTATTTTAATTTATTTTTATTCAGTGGCGGAATCAAGCTTCTATACTAATAGGATGTCAATTAACCAAGCAAGTGTTAATGCAAGTGTCGTTTTTCATTATTAGGCAAGTGGCGGTTTCATTAGGGTATTAGGCTACCTTAATTTAATTGAATTGAATTCACCACTTTTCTCTCTCTTTCTGCCTTTTTAGAATTACACTTCACTGGGGCCTGCACAAACATGTCATTATATATGCATTTCGATGACATTACTATTATTATTTTGTGTAGGACACAGACATATTTAGATGTCGTAATTCCATGATTTGTTGCGTCTGTGTTATGTTCCGCATGATGGCCCTGTCATCTAACAACCAATCACCGTGATCATTGCGAGGAAACTCGTGCATGAGAATTGACGTCATCCATAGCAACGAAGACTCACTCATAGTTTAGGAGTTGTCATTTTTCCTTACTAAGAGTAGGTCTGAAAGGCGTTGTGAATAACTTTTAAGAGAAAACTCCTAGCTAAAATATTTTAATGGGATTTAGGAGTACTCCTAGTGGTAAAATAAAATTCTTTGTGAATACGGCCCCAGATATATAGGTAATTAACACAACGAATTGTAATTAATTAAGTATATAATTCATAGGTAGGCGGGCTATATTCATTTTCAGAATACCTTAATAGAGTTAACTGTAACTGTTATCCCAACTAATCAGTTCGTCCACCGAGCTGCTTGTTTGATATTCGTTATCTATTCTCAAAAAGGTTTATCCTTAGTATAAGTTTATTAATCAAATTAGTTAACTTTAACAGTATCAGCTCGTAGCTTTAGATCATACATTAAAGAGGCTTTGTTCCGTGGCCAACAAACAGAGACAATTGAGAGTATAATGGGTTTAATAAAAATGAACTAGAAAATATAACTACATTTAACAATAAACATATCCAATAATAAAAGCAAAACAGTAGGAAAGAAAAGTAGAGGATAGGAAAACAAAGATTGTTACCACAGTTGAACCTTAAGAGCCAACAAGGAAAATACACATTTTAACGCACTTGAATCTGGATTGAACCAATACTTGCAAGGAACCTTTGTGTCGCTGGACGAGCAGGCGTGTGTGGGTGTGGATGTCCTCGTAGTCGGTGAGCTGGAGGCGTCCTTTCGGTGTTTCGAGAGCGTGCTTTGCTCGCGGGAAATTCGAAAGTCTTAAAGTTATGCTGTGGAGGAGTCCTTTCACCCAGAGGATATAGGACTTCTATCAAAAATGTAAAATGCTGCGTTCGGTCTGCCGACAAGAACTGAGCATCAAATAAAAGACTGAGTTAAACGTAAAATAAAACCAAAGATAAAATAAGGCGACTAGGTCGCAGGACATACACAGGAAGAGTAGCACGAAGAAGAGAGTGAAGAAGACCCATGTCGCATCTTTTAAAGGTTGTATCAGTGATTTCAGGCCCAAAAATAAATGTCTAATCTTTCCTAACGATCGGCTAGCTGCCCGCCCCTTAAGCATGCCGTCCAAAAACCGCGTCTCTGTAGGCAGCCTAGGCTCTGAGATCTTCACACAAAAACAAATGGGTACAACCACCTCTCAAAACCAAAATAAACAGTGTTCCAACCAATCACTGACAAGGGGCGGGTGTTGTGAGGTTTTGCGCTCGTTCACGGCTGAACGCGAAATCGGAGCAACACCCGCCCCTGTCAGTGATTGGTTGGAACACTTTATTTTGGTTTTGAGTTGTACCCTTTTGTTTTTGTGTGCAGATCTCAGAGCCTAGGCTGCCTACAGAGACGCGTTTTTTGGATGGCCTGCTTATGGGGCGTGCAGCTAGCCGATCGTTAGGAAAGATTAGACATTTATTTTTGGGCCAGAAATCACTGATACAACCTTTAAAGTGAAAAAGATAGCACCTCACAGATTTTGGCGCCAGTTCTTCCCTTTATTTTAGTCTGATGACCTCATTCGCGTGTTTTATGAGGATGAGCGATTAGGTCTTTCGCTTACAAAGATGGGAAAAACATAGTGGAATAATTTTTCAGTAACTTCTTACATATATTTGGCTCGAGCAAGTCAGGAGATTTCGTTTGATACCACTTAGTCTGTGTTTGTTACGCATACAAGGATATATATATATATATATATACTCTTAGACTTTTATAGAAGTGCAGCTAGCTTCAACTACATAACTAACAGTCCTAGATAGACTCGATACAGTATACACTTCAAACATACAGGAATACATCATGTTTACATTTCATAATCACTCATTTCTGGGTTTTAATGTTAGAGATGCATATATGTGTGTGTGTGTGTGTGTGTGTGTGTGTGTTGTCCATTTGCGCATCTGGCATTCCTCCCTCGCTGGGGGGGGGGTTTGGAGATAACGGTCTTATTGGCTGTTGGTTCGCGAACGAATCAGGATCGCACCAGGATCTCTGTGGGGACTCATTACGCTGTAAAGGTGTCACGAACTAATCTACCCTCCAGACTGGCTGGCGCTAAGGGAAGATTTAGACTTGGGGAGTCATAGGTTGGGCTTAAGAAACCCTTCGTGAACATGTGTTTATTGTGTTAAAAAATAATGACTTCATGATTCTGCGCTCATACCCTACACTGGCCTGGTTGCTTATTTGTCTCGCGAGATCTGGCAACACTGGCTTTGATGACGACACAGCTGTTCCACGATTCACCGCAGTGCAAAAATCGCCTGTGTTTTTTATGTTTATTCTCACGCCTATAGTTACACTAATGTTCACAAATCAGTTTTTTTTATAACAGCAAACCCTCTTTTTAGTAGTTGCGATGTTATATTATGTCATGTTTATCAAAAAAAAAACTGATTAAAAAACGTTGACTCCACTTTATTATAGCTATATAGCTCCACTAGCTATAGGCTTATGTTGAACTTTATTCTTGTTCAAACAGCTGCTGTATGAAGCAGTACATAACGTATTGAATGAAAATGTCTCTGAAACATCTGTGTATTTGGCAAATATTGCATTTATTTCACTTCTGCTGTGGTAAAGTATGCAAACACCACGTGAGCGGTCAGGAAGCAGAAAGGTTCCAACTTCACGTCTCCATTTTCAGCTCCTCCCCATACGCCATTTTTGGCTTTCGGGCACATGTACACTTTTAGTAAGGATCCTATGCACAGTTTTATAAATGAGACCCCAGTTATGCTTGCAAACGTAGGTTGAATGTTCATTGGCAGAAAACGTTCATTTTGAACGTTAGACAATTCTGAATAAGAGACAAATGGTCAATCAGTGATATAATATTTGACCTTCGATCGTCTCAGTCTGTAAAGATGAGCTCTCAGGAGAGACACGGAGCGGCATCATCTTCCTCCTCCGCTTGTCCTTCAAGGCAGCTTGAAGTAGTTTGTGTTGCTGAATTAACCAATACCATCGATGCAAGTTTTATTCATGTACAGTGTGCAACAGTTCTGGCTTTATTTTACACAGTGCATTGCAAATTTGTGAATGACAATAACAACCCGCAACGAACTATTGCACACTGTACATGAATAAAACTTGTATCGATGTTATTGGTTAATTCAGTAACACGAACTACTTCAAGCTGCCTTGAAGGACAAGCAGAGGAGGAAGATGATGCCTCTCCATGTCTCTCCTGAGAGCTCATCTTTACAGACTGACACGATCGAAGGTCAAATATTATTTACATAATTAGTAATACAAAGCACAACGTATTGCATACAAATCGAGAGCTTTTTTCTTTCTTTTCTTTTTTTATTAAACATTTACAGAATACAAAAATGAAGATCCATAAGCCAGAAAAGAAAGCCAGAGGTTCAGGGACTGAACATATATTATGTCATGTTTATCAAAAAAAAAAAACTGATTAAAAAACGTTGACTCCACTTTATTATAATTATTTACATACATTATTTACATAATTAGTAATACAAAGCACGACGTATTGCATACAAATCGAGAGCTTTTTTCTTTCTTTTCTTTTTTTATTAAACATTTACAGAATACAAAAATGAAGATCCATAAGCCAGAAAAGAAAGCCAGAGGTTCAGGGACTGGTAGATATTACATCACATTTGGATTCAGAGAAAGAAAGAAAAACAAATAAATACAAACAAAAGTAAAATAATAATAATTATACAAAACGCCCAAAATTGAGCATACATTCAAAGTTTTAGTAGCCTTTTTGTTAAGAGGTAGATAAGGATTAGGTATAGATCTTAACATCATTTTGAAAGTGAGAAAAACTGGGGGTAACTTTCATAGTTTTACATTTGTGGATAAAACATTTTGCAAGCAAAATAATTAAGTTGCAAAGAAAAATAATATTCTCATATTGCTTCTCAAAAATGAAAAACCCAAACAAAACATCCTTGAAATAAAGCTCAAAGTCTTTATATATATAGTTTACAATGAACTGGCAAATGTCTTTCCAAAGTTTTCTTGTATGATCACAATGCCAAAACAGATGTAAGATAGTCTCTGGTTCTGAATCACAAAAAGTACATTTTGTATCTATAGGCTACTTAATTTAAATTTTGACACCATGAACGTTTTAACAGGATAATATCGATGAATAAGCTTAAAATAAATCTCTTTGACCTTATTTACCAATTTGTTAGGGAGAGTCCAAACCTTCTTCCATGAAATATTTTCCACAAATGTGTTCCATTTTGTAGCAACAAGAGGAGTGGAAATACAATCATTGAGAAAGAGAAAACGAATATCTCTATTTTTTTAATGTAGATTTAAAATATATCCTGCCTACATTCGTGTCAGCCGGGTCTGGGAGAGGCATTTCAGAACTTGTCAAAAAACTATTATGGCCCTTAAATAACATAATGACACCATTAGGGATAGCACCAAATACAGTGGAAAACTGTTTTGGAGTAACAGGAATATTATAATGAGAGAGAAATTCTTGATAAGTAAATAAGTAACCATCCTGATTAAATAATTGGCTAACCTGATTGATCCCAATCAGCGCGAGAGCTTTCCAATATGCGCGCCACTGACGTCCAGTGACGTCTGTAATTCCAGGTCAGAGAGCACCTATCCTTCAAAAGCTCACTCTCCAATCAGAGTAGATCACTGTTAAGCCTCACCCCCACGAGAGGTTTGTCTCAAAACAGCAAACGAAAAACTGCGAAACGTAAGCGAAATCTCTGGCAATGCATTCAGAATCCACGATTTGCGAAAACGAATCTTTGAAAAACATTAACAAAGAATGAAGCATATTTGAAGAGCCTGTTAAATTTGTGCGACTGAGTTAATTTTTTTCATTTTCATTGTGCTTTTCTTCTTTTGTAATGGCATATTTTTGATAGTTTCTGAAAAAGTTACGTTCAGTTTGATAATGTTACGTTCAGTTTTATAAAGTTACGTTCATTCTTTTTGAAACAAAAATAATTCCATATTGTTTGCCCCCTCTATTCCCACATATGGTGGTCTATCGAATAGAATCTTGAATGGGCTCAAGTTTGCCTTTGATATTTTTCTCATTCTCATTTACCTTAAAACAATCGGCAATCCTTTAACCCATGTGAGTCCAGTTTCCTCACAACATTTGGCCAGTTTGGTCTTAATTGTAGAGTTCTCTTTCTCTACTGCCTCCGATGACTCAGGATGGTAGGAGCAATGCGTTTTCATATCTATCCCCAGAAATTGACCAATTTGTTTTTATTGCCTAGTTCAATTATCAGAGCTGATTTTTCATGGCACTCCCCATCGTGGGACTATTTCAGTGAGCAGAGCCTTTGCTACTGCTGCTGCATCCTATTTGGACGTGGGGAAAGCTTCCACCCATTTTGACCACATATCAACAAACACCAAACATTGCTTTTTCCCCTCACAGGGTCTTTAATTCAATGAAATCCATCATTAGATGGTGATATGGCCCTGCTGGTTCTGGGTGAGATGCTTGGGGCATTTTTATTCCTCTTGCCAAATTGTGTGTGGTGCAAATAACGCATCTTTTACAAAAAACAATCTGCAAATGTTTTAAATCCCTTTGTGAACCATAAATCGTTCAATTGTGCTACCATCCCCCCTTTTGACGCATGATCCAACCAATGCGTCAATTTAGCTTAATTTGCGAAAAAGCTTGCCATCTGAGCTTAACCAAACACCATTGTCAACAGCGCATCCGGACCGTCTCCAGATGTTATTTTCTGCCACTATAGCAAAAGACTGCATGCTCTGTAAAGAAGAAGAAACATCAATGTTATCTTTGGACAGAGTGCACTCAAGGTCCTGTGTGTGCGTAGCTGCCGCCTCTCCCATTCCCTATTGAAACAGAATTTTTATCAGAATTGTGTGTGGCACATTTACAGGCAGCAATCTTGTCAGGGAGAAGAATGGCTTCCAAAACTGCAGAAACAAGAGAATTATGTAGAATAGGCCATCCATATAATTTAAAAATGTTTCTGACAAAAACCAAAAGCATAACGTGGATCTGTGTAAATCATAACACATTTGTTTGCTATGAGTTTGCATGCCTCGGTTAAGGCCACATGCTCCGAGAACTTGAGCTGAGTCATTAGATGGCAACGTGCCGGAAGCGACAATTTCAAATTCAGTCGTTATCGCATAACCAGCTTTGTTTTGACCTGTTTGTGGATCTCTAAAAGCTGAGCCATCCACAAAGAAGATATTCTCACAGTTCCCTTTCAGTCGATAACGTCGGACGTAGTCGACGTCGACTGAATGGGGATCGCGTCAGGGAGCCTATCATCTTCGAGTACTATTGAACGACCCAATGTAATTGGCGTGCGTGATTCGCATCACACACTCCGCCCCCACGGCGCGGGTATAAATACGGAAGTGGATACACGCACTAGTTGCCTTTCGCTTCGGAGCGATCGTTTGATGCATCTGAGAGTGCTGTTGTTTACAACGAGTGAGTGTGTCGGTGTTCTTCAGGAAGACTCTCCCAGTGCTGGTGTTCTACAGCGCGAGTGCAGCGGTGATTGCGAGCTTTGAGCTCTCAACTGCTGTTTTAACAGCAACAAATTTCTAAATGTTTGTGTGTGTTGACGGCTGGTTAGAGGGCGAAAAGGTGAGTGCTTCACTGTTTCAGTTCTCTGTTCAGTGTTGCCGCGGTCATGCCCCTGTGTGCTCCGGCACTGGTGACGGTCCTGTTTTCTGAAAGAGCAACACGGGCATGTTTGGGTCTTTTTCAAGATGTCATTCGACCTGTGCGTTTCTGGATGCGATCGTTCCCTTTTCCTCTCTGACGGTCACAATTGTTGCATCACGTGTTTGGGCTACATGTTTATATGTATATAAATATGTATGCATATGTGCTTATATGTTCAGCATGCTGAGGCAGCTTTTGTGGACGGTTCATGTTCTCATTGCGGGAATATGACTGTTGCGGTGTTGAGATCGAGACTCGCCTTTGTCCGCGAAGCGCGAGTCCCCATTACCATGCCCCACCCCTAAGTGCCGTGTGGGATGGGTGATCGGAGGATAGTGATGGATGTCTCGCTCGGTAACCATTCCCTGTGGGCTCCTCACTCCTCCATCACACCGCAGCCGAAGGAATTCCTGTTGAGCATGTTGGTCCCTCTGTAATGGACTGATCAGCTGTTTCAATGGGGGTTCCCCCTGAGGATAAGATGTCGATAGCAGCATCGGAGGGTGAGCTTGCTTCTGGAAATGACGACTTGGCTGTGTTATCTCCCTCTGGGAGTGTAACATTGCCCAAGCCAGATCCAGAAATGTCAGCTATGCTGAAACGGGCCGCCCAGGCTGCCGGGCTCGAGTGGAACCTCCACCGTGTCCCGTTCAGTCTGGGTTGGAATCTGGAGTTTGGTATCTCGGGGCGGGCTGCGCTGGTTCTCAGCTCGCCGCCCCAGTGCCTTTCTTTCCCGAAATGCATGGAGAGCTTACCAGGTTGTGGACGGCACCTTTCTCTGCCAGAAACTGCCTGAATAGTTTTTCCCCCTCACTACCCTTGATGGAGGAGCGGTGAAGGGTTGTGAGGCTATCCCTCCAATGGAGCGGTCTGTTGACACAGGTGCACCTGTGTCCGGCGGCCGCTGCCTTTTGGGGGGATCCTCGTCTCCCCCCTAAAGCCTGTGAGTTTTTGTCCGTTCCGACGGGCAGAGCTTACAAAGCCTGTGGGCAAGCTGCTTCCTCTTGCATGCCATGGCGTTGCTTCAGGTCTGTCAGGCCAGGGTAGGTGAGCACCGCACTGCATCCGACCTCGCCCTCCGGGGCACGAGTGTCGTAGCGTGCGCGATCAGTCTGGCGAACTCCACCTTAGTGGTCCAGGAGCGCAATCGTAGGCTCAGCCTGGTTGATATGGCGGATGCGGACAAGGTTCGGTTTCTGGTCTCCCCAATTTCCCAGGTTGGGCTGGTCGGCGACGCGGCGGAGAACTGCATCCAACAGTTCTCTGCCGCTCAAGCGCAGACGGAGGTCATCCAGCAAATCCTGCCCCGGCGGCCAGCTGCTGCCTCCACCCACCGCCGGTGGCAGCTCCTCCGCCTGCTCGTCGCCGAGGGCGTTCGCCGGCCGCCGCTCCTGCTGGGCCTCCGCAGCAGCCTCCACCCAGGCCTCAGCATGGAGCCGGCCGCAGTAGAGACACCCAGCCCGCTCCAGGCACTGCCAAGCCAGGTGGCAAGCGACAGCTAAAGCATTCCGGAGCGGGCCGCCCAGGGATGGATGAGATGCTCTTGGAGTTGGCACGATCACTCCCTCCCCCCGGGTGAGGGCCGGTTGGAGTCTTTGTTTTGTGTGTGTGTCTGTTCCGCCGCTGGTTCCCCCCCAAAAAAAAAAAAGCGGAGCAAGGTACCCACACTTCAAACAGAGAGCAAATTCATCTGTTCCTGAGTCCCAAGAGGGCCAGTCTGGCGGGTGTGACCCTGTATAGCCTTACATCCCTCAGCTCCTCCTTGGTCGCCAGCAGACAGCTTGGTGCATTCGAGGACCCGGTCATCCGCCTTCTCATGCGCCCCCTGCCGCTAGTGGAGACAGGTAAGTGTTGCACAGCACACTAACACCACTCTCTCTACTTTGCTGCCCCACCTCAGGCTCGGCTATCCCGCTCAGGTCAGTGATAATCATCACATTAGGTGTTGAGCAGACGTGCTCCTGAAAATCCAGTGATATTCATCACACCTAGTGTTGAGCAGTGCTCCTGACTTGTGCGTAGTTATCTTATCCTGCTTGCGAAGGATTTGATATAGCCGCTCCTCCAGCCGGTACGAAGGCCAGTTGTAAACTCATTCTTCGTGCTACTAGGTGGTGGGTCGTGACCATCTTGGCCCAAGATTGGTCTGCAGCTCCGACCTGGAAGACATGTGCTTCAGACCTCTACCTTCCGCACCGCAGGCCATTCTGTGTGTTGCGTGTGAGGGTTGAAGTATCAGTACAGAGTCCTTCCCTTCGACTGCTCCAGAGCCCGTTGGGTCTTCAGGTCAACTGGGAGAGAGTAATCTCGCCCATGGGCTGAGTATCTCTTTTTCAGTTTTGGAGATGGACTCGGTCTAACACGTCTCTCCAATGAGAGTGTGTTCAGCTGGTGTTTGAAGTGAGAAAGGGTCCCACTGAAAGAACTTTCAGAGGCTCCTGGGGTATATGGTAGATGCAGCCATTGGCTTCCTCCATATATGACCGCTTCAGCGCTAGCTTCATGATCGAGTCCCGAGGTGACCATGGCAGAGCAGCTCACCCTGTGTGACTATAGTCATCCCGGTCTGCTGCCAAACCCTCTTCAACTGAGGGGCCATGTATAAAGTGTGTGTTTTAATGGGGGCCTGGGCGACCCTTGACTACACAGGCATTCATACTTCGAGTTGTTAGACATTGTGACCGTTGCGCAAGCTTTCCTTGCATGTCACAACTCACCCGTCACCTCCTCCTTGGAGTCAGAAGCTTCTGAGGACGCTTTGTTCCACTCTTCCCGCTTTACTCAATCATGCCGCCAACGAGCCTCACGACAGTTACAGCCAGGGTGAGTGGAGTCTCCATCCCCTGGGGCCCAGCTGAGTCATGACCACTCCGGGGCCGCTCAGTTGCCTCTCCGGTTTCGTCTCCCTGCCCTTTTTACTGTCCGAGCGGACAACCCTTGGACAGACACTGGCTCTCAGCTGCCCCGGGGGCCCGCAGAAATGCGATTCCCCAGTGAGCCTCCTAAAAGCGACTACAACTCATGGTCGCTTGGCGCCTGCTCAAGTCAGTGAATTCATCACACTTCATGTTGAGCAGAAATGCTCCTGAAAATCAGTGAAGTTCCTCAGGTGTTGAGCAGCAATGCTCCAGTAGCTCAGTGAATTCATTGCACTCAGGTGCTGAGCAGCAGTGCTCCTGAAGCTCACTGAATTCTTTCACACCCAGTGTTGAGCAGAAATGCTCCTGTAGCTCAGTGAAGTTCTTCGCACTCAAGTGTTGAGCAGAAACGCTCCTGTAACTCAGTGAATTTATCACACGCAAGTGTTGAGCAGAAATGCTCCTGAAGTTCAGTGAATTTATCACACTCAAGTGCTGAGCAGAAATGCTCCTGAAGCTCAGTGATCTTCACATGTTGTGTTGAGCAGTGCTCCTGTCTTTTTGCGCCTGTCGCTTGCACCTACAGTGCCAAGTCAGGAGGGAGCAGGTCTTCATAGTTGCCCCTTATTGGCCCAACCAGACCTGGTTCCCATCGACAGCCTTCCTGACTTCCCCTGAACACTTTTCTCAGGGACGGGGCACAATGGCACCCGCGTTCTACCCCTGGAGATTCCGGGCGGTCCTACGTCTGAACGCGGAGGTTCAGGTGGCTATCACAGGGACATGTGATAGTTACCATCACTTCTGTGAGCAGCCCCAAGAAATGGGTAGCGTGCTTACGCTTTGAGAAGTGGAACCTAGTCGTTGAGTGCGTCTTCTCTCCAGAGGAGATCCTGAAAGCTTTCGATCATTTCAGTGCTCTCTTTCCTGCAAGATGGGTTGGAGTAGGCTGTTTTCCTTCACCCTCAAAATGATGTTGCCTCGGTGTTTAAACAACGCTCATCGTGATGCAGAAGTATGGAGAAGCACGTCCTGATCGTCAGGTTCCTGAGGAGCAAGGTAATGTAAATCCTTGCGTCCCTCTTTATCCTCTTGGGCCTTATCTCTGGTGCAACTGCACTGCAGAGACCGCCCCTGAGCCACTGCAGGTAATGAGTTAAAAATTCTGTCATATCAGTTCTCCTGCTCGCATGGTCTCTACTAGAGGGTAGGGACATGCTCGCTTTCGGTCAACGTATTGTGCCTGGAGTTCGGGCCGACTAACTCTCACAAGCTGAGACCCCGGCTTGGATTGTGCCCAAGGTTCCTACCCCTCCTGTAATAGGAGCAGGTGGTGAGCCTGCAAGCGCTGCCCCGGAGGAGGCAGATCCAGCCCTGGCTTTCTCTGTCCGTTCGCTTATAGCGGTTAGACGTGTACAGAACGCAAGCCATAGACCTCAGACCAGCTCTTATCTGTTAGGAATTCAGCCGAGAGGGAAGGCTGTTTCCAAGCAAAGTTGGGCACTTAGTGCTTACTTTCATTTCGGTAAAAAATTCCGAGATGCAGCATGTCCACTTAGGTGTTGAGCTCCTCTATGATGAGTGTAAAGTGCTCCGCCTGGGCGTTGACGATATGCTTTGCTAAACAGATTCTAGAGTTGGGGGCTGGACGACACCTAGTTGAACCGCTGCTTTCCGTGGGCTCCCTTCTCATGAAGCCAGTTTCACCGTGAGCCCGGTTGAAGTGTCGGCTTGCTGCGCCATTCCCCTCCTATGGACTGGATACGTGCGCCTTTCTACTCCAGTTGAGTTCCATTAAAATTTAACCCTGTTGAGTTCCTCCACACCCCTCCGACGTCGGACGTGCGGAACGTCTGGTGTTAGGCCTACCACTTGTAAGCAGTGTGGAACCTGTTTTAGGCTGGGTCCATATGTTGCGGTCCTCTCAGAGTCTCTCTGCCGTTACTGTCCGGTGAGTCTCCCCCTGTCTTAGGCTGGAGCCACCCCAGTGACATTCCATATGTCGTACTGCACGGTCATCCGCCCAGTTCATAGGTGTACTTCCGCAGCGTCCCTTCCTTCCAATGTACGGTAACGCTTTCCAAGTGGTCCTGTAGGAACAGCAGTGACTTCCCTGGCCTAAGCCCTCTCCTTCCCCACCTTAATTGCGGAGGCTTTTGTCTAGGCACTGGAAGGTGGCAGCTTTAGTGGCGTTTTCAAAGGTTATCCCCATTCAGTCGCATCAACTACGTTCTACGTTATCGACTGAAAGGGAACGTCACTTTCACGCACAACCATTTCTAGGGTTTACAAAGAATGGTGTGAAAAAGGAAAACATTCAGTGTGCGGCAGTCCTGTGGGCGGAAATGCCTTTTTGATGCTAGAGGTCAGAGGAGAATGGGCCGACTGATTCAAGCTGATAGAAGAGCAACTTTGACTGAAATAACCACTCGTTACAACCGAGGTATGCAGCAAAGCATTTGTGAAGCCACAACACGCACAACCTTGAGGCGGATGGGCTACAACAGCAGAAGACCCCACCGGGTACCACTCATCTCCACTACAAATAGGAAAAAGAGGTTACAATTTGCAAGAGCTCACCAAAATTGGACAGTTAAAGACTGGAAAAATGTTGCCTGGTCTGATGAGTCTCGATTTCTGTTGAGACATTCAGATGGTAGAGTCAGAATTTGGCGTAAAGAGAATGAGAACATGGATCCATCATGCCTTGTTACCACTGTGCAGGCTGGTGATGATGGTGTAATGGTGTGGGGGATGTTTTCTTGGCACACTTTAGGCCCCTTAGTGCCAATTGGGCATCGTTTAAATGCCACGGCCTACCTGAGCATTGTTTCTGACCATGTTCATCCCTTTATGGCCACCATGTACCCATCCTCTGATGGCTACTTCCTGCAGGATAATGCGCCATGTCACAAAGCTCGAATCATTACAAATTGGTTTCTTGAACATGACAATGAGTTCACTGTACTAAAATGGCCCCCACAGTCACCAGATCTCAACCCAATAGAGTATCTTTGGGATGTGGTGGAACGGGAGCTTCGTGCCCTGGATGTGCATTCCACAAATCTCCATCAAGTGCAAGATGCTATCCTATCAATATGGGCCAACATTTCTAAAGAATGCTTTCAGCACCTTTTTGAATCAATGCCACGTAGAATTAAGGCAGTTCTGAAGGCGAAAGGGGGTCAAACACAGTATTAGTATGGTGTTCCTAATAATCCTTTAGGTGAGTGTATGTTCCCATACAACTTTCTCATCTGGTTAAACACTGGTGTATCATATTTTTCACAGCTCCAATTTTTCTTTGAGATTTTCACATGCTGATTACACTGTGTCTGTGGTGTTCTTTCAGCACGCCTAAGTAGTCTATTGGATATCTCCAGTCTATTGGATATCTCCAATAGACCCGATTTCTTCCCTAAAATCGGACAGGAGGTACTAGTACAGGAGTCTAGTACTGACTCACGGGGTAACCTCGGGTTCACTTCCCCACAAGTTCGCACCCCAAATATTTGTTTAGAAGCTCTAGGAATGGGATCGATCCAGTCCACACACCACATAAACCGATTTGGTCCCGACCTCGAGTTTAATTACACGTCAAACTCACTACTCTACCACAGACCCAGGGCATCAGCATGTTTTCATCTCTCTATTTATCCAAAACATTTTTTAGAATAATTTATGTTTGTCTCTTACCCAGTTCTCAGTGCCACTTGAGTTATATTACGATTCCAATGGTGTCCCTCCCGGGCCCCGGTGGCCGGCCCCTCTCCCTTAATCTATTCGGGGTAGGACTGAATCTCTCGATTTCAGGATGATCAGTCACCTGTGTCATTTCTAGAGCTATACATAACAAATAACAAACAAATGTTAAGTTTATTACATTTTTATTAATTATATTATATTTTATTTTAATGTATTAGTTTATTATAATTGTATATATTACTATTTAAATGATTACTAATGCATACAGGTGGAATGCAGCATTAATAGAGACAGACATGTACACATGAGTGATGCTGAATGGTTACTGAGCAAAGAGCAATAGAGCAAATGAGGACATAGGAACAGCTTTCTCTTTTTGTCTATTGTATTAATGTGTTTTTACTTTTGTAAAGCACATTGTGCTATGTAGTTATAAAAGTGCTAGAAAATATAAAGAACAAGAACTTCCCTGTGCTTCAGAAATTCAGCATTAACCAGTCCTTCGTGTTCAGGGCAGTTAAACGGAATCCTTTCTTTCCACACGTCACTGTAATCAGACTCATCACTCGACGGTGAGTGCCTTTTCAGAGACTTAGCCATTATATATATCAGAATGTATTTATTTGTGTTACTTTGTATTGTAAGTTGTGCCTGCCCAAATATATATTCTCTTAGTTCTGTGAAGAAAAATTAAGGTAAGAGTTTTATTGTGTTTTGTACACTATACTCTGTACGCAAGACAATAATGCTTTGACCAGAGAGGACTGAATGGAGTCTCAGGTGCTAAACGGTGCTAACGCTATAATCACCCTCAAATGAAAGCAACAGTTTCAGTTATATACTTTCAGTTAGATACTGTAATAAACAGATTTTACATAGGCTCCCATGTGTATTTGTGTTTGTGCTCTGGAGAGCACAAAGGTTTCTTTTTGCAGCGTTGAGGTGTGCAGCCAAGGTGAAAAGGAAATATAAACTTCTTTACTAGATCCCATGCCATTTGGTCTGTTTAAATCATGTTTTGCTTCTTTGTGTCCCTTTGTTCTGAGTATTATAAACGGTTCTCTGTGTACTGGGGTTGTACCAACAACTTTTAAATCTGCTGCAATTACCCCGGTGCCTAAAAAGTCAAATATTGACTATGAGAACTTCATTAATTTTCATCCCATATCTATCTCCCTTTTTTTGCTAAACTTTTGGAACGAGTGGTTGCCTCTCTGTTGATTTCTCATTTAACTGAGAACAATCTCTATGAGCCTCTGCAATCAGGCTTTCGTAAATGACATAGTACAGAAACAGCTCTGGTTAGGGTCACCAAGACTTGTTAATCGCCTCTGGCTGTCTTTCAGGTTTGATCCTACTTGATCTCAGTGCCTCTTTTGACACTTGATCACTCAATTTTAATTACTCGTCTTGAAAATGTTTTTGGGGTTTCAAATACTGTTCTTAATTGGTTTAAGTCCTACCTTTTTGATCGGAAGCAGTTCGTTGCCATGCGTTTTGGGCCCTCTTCTTTTTAATATTTATGTTTATCCTCTTGACCAGCTTTTGAGATCACTTGGTCTAAAATTTCATTTCTATGCAGATGATTCCCAGATCTACATTCATTTTAGACCTAATGAAATTGTGCCTGTTAATTTTCTTTCTGAGTGTATTTCTAAGATGAATGAATGAATGACAGATAATTTTCTTTGTCTTAACAGTGAAAAGACTGAGATCATGCTTGTTGGTTCACCCTACCAACTACGCAATGCAGAGCCGGTCACTCTAACTCTTGATGGCTCAAATGTGGAGTTTCAAACAAAATTGAGGAATCTAGGAGTAATTTTTGATGCCAATCTAACGTTTGAGTCACATGTTCTGAATACAGTTAAAATTTTATTCTTCCATCTTAGAAATATTGCCAGATTGCGTCCAATGTTGTTGTTTACTATTGCTGAGAGATTGATAAACACTTTTGTGTTTTCCCGTATCGATTACTGTAATGCCTTGTCAGCTGGCTTGTCAAAAGCTCAAAAGCTACCTTAAACAGAATGCAGGTTTTGCAAAATTTGGCTGCCAGAATCCTTACTAGAACTAATATACGAGACCATATTACTCCCGTTTTGGAGTCTTTGCACTGGCTTCCCATTAGGTTTAGGGTGGACTTCAAAATTTTTATGCTTACTTACAAGGCACTGCATGTTTTGGCAACTCAATACTTGACCAAGCTTTTAACTCCATGTACTCCAAAACGTGATCTTCGTTCTTCGGAAACTGGTCTTTTAACTGTTCCCTCAACTCATTTAAGATCAATGGGAGACAGGGCTTTTTCTTCATTAACTCCAAAACTTTTAAATTCTCTATCGATTGAGATTAGGCAAGCTAAATCTTTTGGTATTTTTAAATCACACCTTAAAACTATTTTTTTTAGGCTAGCTTTTAATTAATTTATTGTATTTTATGTTTATTTTACAGTGTATTATGTCTCTTTGTGTGCTGTATCTTTGTTGTTTTAATTGTTTCTGTACAGCGCTTTGAGATGTACATTTAAAGGCGCTATAGAAAATAAAGGTTATTATTATTATATATTTAAATTGTGCTTTTTTGGACATACTTAATATATTTAAATTGTTCTATACTAAGTGTGTCTTAAATGTACCATTTTGAAACAACTTCAAGTATATTAAATGTATCTCAAGATATGCTTAAGATTAATTTTAAGCTATTTTAATATATTACATTGTGCTAAAATGCAACCACTTCAAATACATTCAAGTGTATTTCTTTACATTTCATATAAAATATACTTTCATATTTTAAACTACAGTTAGGATATATTTGAAGCTTCATTTTATTGTACTTCAAGAACATTTCAATAACATTTCAGCTCGTTAAAAATGTATTAGCATTACACTTATAGTTTATTTTAAAACTTGTATTCAGTATTCAAATTCTTAAAAGTGCAAAATAATTAAATATAAATGCTAAGACATACACATACTTTGAAATCAAGAAAACTTTAATATACTATCTTGTTTTTTACATTGAAAAATAAATACGTACGGGTACATTAAAAAATTACTGCAGCATATATAATCTGTTGAATAAAATACATTATAACAAAGATCATTGAAATGCCATGGCAGAGATATATTATAATTTTTTTGTAGAACATTTCAGTTCCCTTTCGGTCACTACAACGTAGGTCATAACTGACCAATAGGAATCTCGCTAGAGAGGCCAATCTACTTCGAGTGAAACTAAATCAAGCCAATACACATTGGCGTGCAATCATTTGCAACAGCTGTGCAGCCTCGCAGCGCGGGTATTTAACAAGCAGCTGGTGCGATTGCACACTAGCTTTTTGCTTCGGAGCCAAACACTTCGATGCCTCTGCTTCTTTTGAAAGTGAAACCAACTACGAGCTTTTCTGAACCTCTCCTTCCCGGTGCAGGCGTGACAGCACGACAGCGCGAGCAGTCTCTCTCTCTCTCTCTGTCTCTTTTTTTTTTGTTGTTTTAAAACTGAGCAAAAAAAAAAGAGGTGTTTTAACAGCTAGTGAGGTGCGCTTCGAGCGCTCAAAAGCTGTTGTAACAGCTGGTAAGGTGCGCCTTAGAGCGCTCAAAAGCTGTTATAATGGCTGGTAAGACCTCCAACGAGAGAGATTCAGTGCACAGACGGGTGCACATTCCCATCTGTGATCGCTGTGACTGTTCCCCTGTGTGTTTCAGCACCAGTGAGAGTAGTTCCTAAAGAGCTTACACAGATAGTTCGCGTCTTTTTCAAGATGACGTTCTATCTGTGTGTTTCTGGATGCGGTCGTTACCTGGGGTCGCGGGATGGTTACGATCGCTGCCTCGTGTGTCTGGGCCTCGAACACGCACAGGCAGCGTTCGTGGATGAGTCATGTACCCATTGTGGGAAGATGACCATCTCGGAGCTGAGGTCGAGACTCACGTTCCTGCAAAGGGGCGGAGTCCCCGTGCCTGCACCTCGTTCCAACCCCCCTTCGCTGGTTGCTTCGGGCAGTGACACGGGTGACCTGAGGATTACAGTGAGGGCGCTTCCTTCGGGGAACCAACCCCCTAGGAACCCTCACTCCTCTCATGCTCCGCAACCAGTTGAGCTGCCAACGGAACGTTCTGGACCATCCTCGAGATGTGTACCTGTCGTTTCGTTCGGCACTCCCTGCGATGACCAGATGTCGATCGCTGCATCGGAGGGTGGGTCAGACCTCTCTGCGGACGACGGCTCGGAGCCGCTGCCTCCTTTGGGTGTGCCAGCGGTGCCCGAGTCGGACCCGGAGATGATGGCCATGCTTTCCCGGGCCGACAACAGGATCGGGCTCGTGTGGAACCCTCCACCGTGCCCTCGAGGTTGGACGATTGGGATCTCGGGGTGGTGCGAGCTGGTTCTCAGCAACCCACCCCAGTGCCTTTCTTCCCGGAGGTGCATGAGGAGCTCACAGGGACGTGGACGGCACCTTTTACTGCCAGAAACCGTCTCGGTGAATCCGCCTCCCTCACCACCCTTGATGGCGGGGCAGCTAAGGGATACACGCGTATCCCGCCAGTGGAACGGGCCGTTGCTATGCAACTGTGCCCTAACTCCATTTGCCGTGGAGAACCGTGTCTTCCTTCCCGGGCCTGTAAGTACTCGTCGGACCTGACCGGCAAGGCTTACAAGGCCTGTGGGGAAGCTGCCTCTGCCATGCACGCTATGGCGTTGTTGCAGGTTCATCAGGCCAAGGCACTGAAGGACGTGCACGAGGGTGGTCATGATCCACAAGTTCTCCAAGAACTTCGTGCCGCAACTGACCTTGCGCTTCGTGCGACGAAGGTCACTGCGAGGTCAGTGGGTCGTGCGATGTCCACACTAGTGGTCCAGGAACGCCATCTCTGGCTGTGTCTGGCTGACATGCGGGAGACCGACAAGATCAGATTCCTTAACTCCCCCGTGTCCCAGACCGGCCTCTTCGGCGACGCGGTCGAGAACTTCGCCCAGCAGTTCTCGGCTGTACAGAAGCAGACTGAGGCCATCAGACACATCCTGCCGCAGCGGTCAGCTGCTGCCTCCACCCCACCGCCCGCGGCTCCTCGGTCTGCTCGTCACCGTGGGAGTCCTCCTGCGTCTGCCCCTGCTCCCGCGCCGCAGCAGCAGCCTCCATCTAAACGGCGCCGTGGAGCCAGTCGAAGGCAGGGCGCCCCGCCCGTCCAGGCCCCCGCCAAGAGGGGCGGCAAAGCCAAGGGTAAGCGGCCCTAGGACGGGCGACCCAGAGATGGAAGGGACTGCTCTCCAGGAGACGATGACTGCATCGCTCCCTCCCCCGGAAGAGGGCCGGGTGGTAAATCCTTTGTTTCATTTTGTTTGTGTTCCGCCGCTGGCCTTAAAACCAGCGGTACCCAAATTTTCAATAAAAGAGCAGTTTCTATCATCTCTGGGTCCGAAGAAGACCCGGAGAGCAGTGGGGGGTTGGAATCCTCACCACTCTCATCCGCCTCTTCTTTCGCCAGCCGGCAGCTGTGTACGGTCCGAGAACGCCACCGAGCCGCCTCCCGCACCTCCTGCCCCGTGGAACCAGGTAAGTGCTGCACAGCACACTCAGACTCCTCTACGGGCCGCCTCCCAGAGAGAGCCTCCCGAGCCGCGTCCCTGTGTTCCACCTCGCTGCCCCACTCCGGGTACGCCTACGGTTCAGTTTGCCCGGCGTCCCCCCAAGTTTCGGGCCATCCACTACACTACAGTGAGAGCACCCGATGCCCATGTCTTGCGTGTGGAGATCACAGTCCTACTGGCGAAGGATGCGATAGAGCCGGTCCCTCCAGCCGATATGAGGTCAGGGCACTACAGTCCCTACTTCATTGTACCCAAGAAAGGTGGTGGGTTACGACCGATCTTGGATCTGCAAGTTTTGAATCGGAGCCTCCACAAGCTACCGTTCAAAATGCTCACGCAGAGATGCATTTTCGAATGCATCCGTCCCCAAGATTGGCTTGCAGCGATCGACCTGAAGGACGCGTCCTTTCATGTCTCGATTCTGCCTCGACACAGGCCATTCCTGCGCTTTGCGTTCTAGGGTCGAGCATATCAGTACAAGGTCCTACCCTTCGGGCTGTCCCTGTCCCCCCGTGTCTTCACGAAAGTCACGGAGGGGGCCCTTGTTCCCATGAGAGAACAGGGCGTTCGCATCCTCAACTATCTCGACGACTGGCTCATACTAGCACACTCTCGAGATCAGCTATGCAAACACAGGGACCTAGTGCTCAGGCACCTCAGCCAGTTGGGTCTTCAGGTCTACTGGGAAAAGAGCAAACTCTCCCCTGTGCAGAGGATCTCTTATCTCGGTATGGAGTTGGATTTGGTCGCCCAGACAGCGCGCCTCACAGAGCAGCGTGCTCAGTCGGTGCTGAACTGCTTGAACACGTTCAAAGGCAGGACAGCGGTCCCACTGAAATTCTTTCAGAGGCTCCTGGGGCATATGGCAGCAGCAGCAGTAACCCCACTCGGCCTGCTTCATATGAGTCCCGAGATGGGCGTGACATCACGGCACTCACCGGGTGGCTATCACACCGGCGTGCCGCCAGACCTTCAGCCCGTGGTCAGATCCTTTGTTCCTGTGGGCAGGAGTCACCTTGGAACAGGTGTCCAGGCATGCTGTGGTATTCGCAGATGCCTCTGCCACCGGCTGGGGTGCCACGTACAACGGGCATGCAGTGTCAGGGGTGTGGACGGACCCCCAGCTGTATTGGCACATCAATTGCCTCGAGTTGCTAGCAGTACATCTCGCTCTGAGCCGCTTGAAAAGGCTGCTACAGGGCAGGGACGTGCTGGTTCGTACGGACAACACTGCGACCGTTGCGTACATCAACCGACAAGGTGGTCTACGCTCCCGTCGCATGTCGCAACTCGCCCACCATCTCCTCCTCTGGAGTCAGAAGCATCTGAGGTCGCTCCGAGCCATGTATGTCCTCGGCTTGCTCAACCGTGTGGCCGACGAGCTATCACGAGTTGTGCTTCCGGGAGAATGGCGACTCCAACCCCAGGCGGTTCAGCTGATCTGGAGAGAGTTCAGGGAGGCATAGGTAGACCTGTTTGCCTCCTCAGAGACCTCCCACTGCCAACTGTTTTACTCCCTGACCGAGGGAACACTCGGCACGGACGCACTGGATCACAGCTGGCCCCGGGGCCTTCGCAAATATGCGTTTCCCCCAGTGAGCCTACTTGTGCAGACACTGTGCAAAGTCAGGGAGGACGAGGAGCAGGTCCTTCTGGTGGCTCCCTATTGGCCCACCCGGACTTGGTTCCCAGAACTCATACTCCTCGTGACAGTCCCTCCCTGGCCCATTCCTCTGAGGAAGGATCTTCTGACTCAGAGACGGGGCACCCTATGGCACCCGTGTCCAGACCTCTGGAAACTCCATGTCTGGTCCCTAGACGGGACGCGGAGGTTTTAGGTGATTTACCCCCTGAGTTACTTAACACCATCACTTCAGCATGGGCGGCGTCCACGAGACGTGTTTACGCCCTGAAGTGGAACCTGTTCGTCGAGTGGTGTTCTTCTCGCCGAGAAGACCCCCGAAGATGTTCGATAGGGTCTGTGCTTTCCTTCTTGCAGCAGGGGTTGGAGCGTAGACTGTCTCCCTCCACCCTCAAAGTACATGCTGCCACTATTTCAGGTTATCACGACCACATAGATGGCAAAACAGTTGGAAAGCACGACCTGGTCGTCAGGTTTCTTAGGGGGGCGAGACGATTAAATCCTCCTCGGCCCCCCTCCATACCCTCTTGGGATCTTTCCTTGGTGCTTCGAGCACATCAGGATGTTCCCTTTGAGCCTCTGCAGTCAGTAGACTTAAAGCTTCTTTCCATGAAGACTTTGCTTCTGGTTGCACTGGCCTCTGTCAAGAGGGTAGGAGATCTGCACGCATTTTCGGTCCACGAATTGTGCCTAGAGTTCGGGCCGGGTGACAGCCACGTGGTACTAAGACCCCGGCCTGGCTATGTGCCTAAGGTTCCTACCACTCCCTTCAAAGACCAGGTAGTGAACCTGCAAGCGCTGCCTTTGGAGGAGGCAGACCCAGCCCTGGCTTTGCTCTGTCCCGTTAGCGCTCTGCGTATGTACGTGGACAGAACTCAAAGCCTCAGGACCTCAGACCAGCTCTTTGTCTGTTACGGAGGCCAGCAGAAGGGAAAGGCTGTCTCCAAGCAGAGGATGGCCCACTGGATAGTGGATGCCATCGCCTTGGCTTACCAAGCACAAGGCGTGCCCTGCCCGCTCAGGTTGCATGCACACTCCACGAGAGGCGTTGCATCCTCCTGGGCGCTGGCACGTGGCTCCTCGCTAACAGATATCTGTAGAGCTGCGGGCTGGGCGACACCTAACACGTTCGCTAGATACTATAGCCTACGTGTAGAGCCGGTCTCCTCCCGTGTTCTCACCCTAGACGGGTAGAAGCACTGAGAGGCCTGGCTCTGTCGGCTTGCTGCACCCTACTGTGCACACTTATTGCTCCAGAGTTAAACCTGTCGAGTCCTCCAAACCCCTCGGCCCGGACTTTATCCGCTGAATCCTTGAGAACCGGATCTGGGCTGGGTTCCATATGTGTGACCCTACGGGGATCCCATATGTGTATATTCCACGGCTGCTCCTATCGGAAGCCCGTGTCTTTCCCTTGGGCTAAGTCACCTATTATTTCATATGCAGTACAGCCTTCGGGCTAGTCCATATGTGTTTCCACATAACTCTTTGAAGAAGTGGCTTCCGCAGCGTTCCTTCCTAAACAGAAAGGGCACGCTTTCCCAGTGTTATCCAATATCTTACTGTATGGGTTATCACGGAACAACAGTGTCAGACTCACTCTGTCTAAGCCTCCTCCTATCGTCCTTCCAGGCAAGAAGGTGTAGAGGCTTGCACAGGGGCGCTGGATGGGGTGCAGCAGCTGTGGCGCTTTGGTAGGGATTCCTATTGGTCAGTCATGACCTACGTTGTAGTGACTGACCGATAGGGAACGTCTCGGTTACATATGGTAACCCTCGTGCCCTGAGGGAGGGAACGGAGACGTAGGTCCCGTCGCCACATCTGCTGCCGCCCGCCGGGGCGGCCAGCTTTCTCAGGCTTGGCTCCTCAGCAAAAAACTAGTGTGCAATCGCACCAGCTGCTTGTTAAATACCCGCGCTGCGAGGCTGCACAGCTGTTGCAAATGATTGCACGCCAATGTGTATTGGATTGTTTTAGTTTCACTCGAAGTAGATTGGCCTCTCTAGCGAGATTCCTATTGGTCAGTTATGACCTACATCTCCGTTCCCTCCCTCAGGGAACGAGGGTTACCATATGTAACCGAGACGTTACTTACTTTACTTTATACTTTATCAGTCCCATCGCTGGGAAATTTGTCTTGGACAACGTGCAAAGTCAGTACATACAAACAACATACATTAAAAGCAAATAAAAAATAAGTGAAATTATAAAAAACACAATAGCAGTCAATACGTATACAATACAATATATATTAAACAAAATAGAGAAAAGTGAAGGTTAAAACAATGGAGACACTATTTAACGCTTTGATTGCAGTAGGAACAAAGGAATTTTTCAGTCGATTAGACCTGCACATCAAGACCCTATACCTCCTTCCTGATGGTAATAATTTAAAGTGGACACTCAGGGTATGAGTGTCGTCTCCAACAATTTATTGCATGGTTTACAATTGAAGCATCAAACAACTCTTGTGGTGATAATCTCTCCTCACCCCCTATAATTTTAAAGGCGGGGTGCACCAAACGCCCTAACCTCGATTTTAATTGGACAGTCAAGTTACCATACCATGCAGTGATACCATATCTAATCAAGCTCTCGAAAATAGACTGGTAAAACAAGCTCATGATTCTGTGATTCACTCTGAACACTTTTAACCTGCGTAGAAAATATAATCTCTGCTGTAACCTGGAACAAAGTTTGTTGACATGAAGGGACCAACATAGTGAATTATCTATATAGACTCCCAAGTACTCATATGATGGAACCTGTGCAATGATATTACCATGTATCATTACCGGTCTATGATCCCCTACACTTCTAGGACCGAAAATCATCTCAACCGTCTTAGTTCCATTAAGTGTTAGCGAGTTATTATCACACCAGCCTACAAATCTGTCCACTTCAGAGAAATAATGTGAAGCATTGTCTTTCCTATTTAGTAAGCTTAAAATTGCTGTGCCATCAGAAAATTTTATAAAAAAGTACTGTCTTGACTTGCTACGCAATCATTGGTGTATAATGTAAATACAATTGGTGAGCAAACGCATCCCTGCGGGGCTCCCGTGTTCGTAATTTTAACCTCAGAATACGAGTCGTTGACTCTCACCTGTTGTGTGCGGTTGTTCAGAAAGGAATAGAGCCACTTGATACAGTATGGATTTACCTTAAGCTCTTTTAACTTTGTGGACAACAACATGGGATTCAGGGTATTAAACGCTGAACTAAAATCAATAAAAAGTAAACGGGCATATGCTTGAATGTCTTCTAAATGACTAATAACCAAATGAGAGATGCAATTAATGGCATCTTCAGTACCTCGCCTCTCCCTATATGCGAATTGAAACGGGTCGAGTAATGGTTTGACCTGATCATTTAAACCCATTAGAACAAATTATGAAGTGTTTTGAAACACGTTCAAAACACTTCATAACATGAGATGTAAGGGCTACTGGTCTAAAATCACCATTCTCCACTGAGTTCTGTTACTTAGGAACTGGTATTACAATGGATTTCTTCCATAGAGATGGAATAGTATGTGAGTCCAAAGATTTTTGAAAAATGGGCAGAATGCCGTGGAAAGCTCCATAGCACAAGTTTTTAACAAAAAGGCCGAAATTCTATCCGGGCCCATAGATTTTTTAGAGCATACACCTTTAAATAAAGTGCTGATGTAACGGGCGTGCCTTGTCTTTAACAGTTCTATGTTAATTTGGATGCACGTCCGTTAACCCTCGTTTATTCTGCGTTGTGTTCTTATTGTGCTGAATAAAGAAAAGACCCGGACCACGACCGTCTGCTGGTTGCTCTTTTAATGAAGGTAGAGGAGTGGATTTGCCTGTACAAATCAACAAAAAATACATAAGGCTGTCGTCACATGCAGTCTTTTCCACACAGCATACAGATCTCAAGCTCCTCCTCTCAGATAGCCTGGCGCGAACTGCACAAATCTACATAACTGATAAAACTTTTAGTATTATCAGCAAAATACTTTTAAATAAAAATGTGAAAATAAACTAATTATTTTATAAAATGCTCAATGTAATTGACAACATGAATTTCCTTCACATGCTTAATACAACCAGTGTAAACACTATGCCAAATGAATTATAATGAACATTATACACATACCTGTACAAATCAACAAAAAATACATAAGGCTGTCGTCACATGCAGTCTTTTCCACACAGCATACAGATGTCAAGCTCCTGATAGCAGATAATACAGAAAACTCTGTAGACTAGCACGTGGAAAAATGTCTACTTTAAAGCTTGCAAAAAGTCCGTTTACAAGGTTTATGTTCAATTGACATTAACTGTATGTTTACAACCTCAAAAGTAACATTTATACATGCATAAAACAAAGTTTGCATCATCCAAAAACCGAAATGAGTGTTTAAAACTGACGCGCAGAATAATACATTACCTCCTCTCAGATAGCCTGGCGCGAACTGAGAGAAGCGCATGAATGACGTCACAAAACCTGCGACCTCTTAAAGTGAAAGTACAGGTATTAACACCATGGTCTGAATACAACAAGTATTGACAATAAAACATATCTTAAACATATAGAAGACAATGTTCATCAGGATTTGGTGACATTTCAACCGTAAAAGTAAAGATATAATTTCAACCCGGTTACACTGACCACCTGTGGGTCAACCACTAGCCTCTGACCCGGTTCACATATTATATTGTCCAGAACACCCGTATATTCAGCTGGTGACTCAAACCTTTTAAATAGTCATTTAAATCATTTGCCCTCTGTACGTCATCATTAGTTATAAAAGTTTTGTGAGGTGGTGCCATATTTGTTTCAACTTTCAAAATCATCTTCTATTGTGTCTCTATATTTTCTCCTCGCCCCCTTCAGTAATATATTCAATTCCTTTTGGACTATTTTTAATTGAATTTTATCATGATTTATAAATGCCAACTTCTTCCTATTCAAACATTCCTTGACTTCCTTTGTTATAAAACTTTTGTTATTTGGAAATACCGTTACAGTTTTCTTCTCCACAGTTGAGTCCACACAACAATGTATATAGTCCGTTATGGACTCTGTGGCCGTCTCAATGTCCATCTCGTGAAAAAGATCCCAGTCCGTGGATTCAAAGCAGCCTTTTAAGGTCTCTATACTGTCCTCCGACCAAACCGAGATTGTCTTTGTGTGTGGCTAAGCTCTTTTTAAGAGAGTTTTATAAGTTGGAATCAAATGGACAGTGTTGTGATCACAGTTAGATAGAGGAGGTTTGGCCTTAGCAACATATGCATAAAGCACTTAATATATAGTTCGTACCCTGGGAGCATAAGCTCCAATCTACACTGGTTAAAGTCTCCAAGAAGAAAAAATTGGAGCCGCTGGAGTGCACCTTAATCCTGATGACCAAACCGAGATTGTCTTTGTGTGTGGCTAAGCTCTTTTTAAGAGAGTTTTATAAGTTGGAATCAAATGGACAGTGTTGTGATCACAGTTAGATAGAGGAGGTTTGGCCTTAGCAACATATGCATAAAGCACTTAATATATTGTTCGTACCCTGGGAGCATAAGCTCCAATCTACACTGGTTAAAGTCTCCAAGAAGAAAAAATTGGAGCCGCTGGAGTGCACCTTAATTGTTCATTGACACAGTCACTTATGCACCTGGCCGCGTTAGCGGCATTCCCGCTTGGTGGAACGTACACCACACAAATAAAGATGTTTCCAAATTCACGCGGTAAATAAAAAGGCCTTAATGATAAACATAATAATTCCACATCGGGATTGCACACAGTATTTTTCACCGTATGCTGGCAGCACCATTTGTCCTTGATGTATATGCAGACACCGCCGCCTCTTGATTTACCCAAGTTTTCATCCCTGTCTGCACGAACAAGCGAAAACCCATCCAATTCGACCAAAGAGCAAGGGATGTCCCAATGAAGCCATGTCTCCGTGAACATCATCAAGCAGGACTCGCGATACTCGTGCCATGTCCTTGTGATCACGCATAGCTCCTCAATTTTATTCTTTAAGGACCGCACATTGCTTAGAATCACAGACGGAAGAGGAGGTTTATCACCACGGTTCCGAAGACGGAGACGAACTCCTCCTCTCTTCCCTCTTTTCCTGGGTCGCGCCGAAAATGCCCTCTTCCTCCTAATATCCACAGTTAAATCTGTGGGAGGCAATGCTCTTTCAGGCCTCAGAAGGAGCAATTCCGCTCTGGTATAGCTCAATGATGGCACAGCGACAGAGTGTGCAGATGATACAAGATTCAGAGCAAGGATCCTTCCTCCAATCAAAGTCAGTAGTAGGAATTGTACCAAAAACACCTTATTATGATTAGCACTTTAACACTTTAACACATTAAAACGTTTAAAAACATAAAAGAATTAAGATCCAATTCGACACGAACAACAAACTGACAGTGCACGTGTCCGGGTCACCAGCCGAGCAGCGCCACCGGAAGTAGAATAGGCTGACACAACAAGGACAATTATACCTGTTAATACAAGTTATAGACTGGAAAAACTGGAAGGACTTTAAGAGAGGGCCACTCTCTGAGAAAACAAAGGAAATTAACATTTGAACTCCCCCTCATGCACTATTGAGACGAAGGTCTCACCTCCCTCATCCTAACCTACATTTCTCTCCCCCATTCTTCATCCTGGCAGAGATCTCCCAAACTCACACAAGAATCTAAATGGTTTAATGTGAATGATTATCATCGAGTTTTATACATGTTTGGTATTATTTGAAATGTCTCAGTGTGACTGGTACAAATGTCTCATTCCCAAAGAAGTAAACCAAAAGGTAATAAAGTTCTTAGGAAGTTTAGAAATATCTTCCACACTGGAGGCTGTATCTTTGAGTTAACACCTTCTGACCATTTGACTGAATGCTAATTTTCCACTGCTAGCAAATGGTGACTTACAGGTAAATTTCCACTGTCGATGATATTTAGATTTGAAATGAGGTCTGGGTATATAATGAAACACAGCTGAGATCGGCCCGGGAGGCTGAGAGTTGCGAGACTCTCAGCCTCACGCATTTCTTGTCGGGTAAACTTTTTCCTCTTTATTCTAGAGCATTTGATGTTTTGCATTGATTATCTTTGAATTGATTATGAAATTTTAATGATACATTTACCTGACATATTAAATTGTGATATTTGATTATTCTAATTGAATTTGACATTATTTTCATTCAAGAGTTTAAATAGAATAGTAAAACATTCGCTCACATTTAATGATGCACAGATATCATTAAAACACTTTTCATTTATGGAGTCAGATGTAATAACGAGTTAATACATATGAGAAAATGTATTGAATTTAACCAAAAATACTTTGCCGCAAGAAAAGACAATAACACGCAGAGACCTTCACCGCTAATTCGAATACCGCCATTGGATCGAGTTAGACGGCCTTACATTCTCACTGTATGTTATTAGATCTGAAATAGGTGGACAGGTAAGAATGTCACGTGATATACACTGCAACACGTAGGGGTTTCGAGCTGTGTCTAGTACCTTAGGTTAGGGGCGAATGCCACTCAGAATGTTTTCTGAGAAGTTAGTGAAGATAAATTAGGGCGTCATGGACGCTGAAGATGTTTGTTTTCTTTCTTTATTTGCTTAGTTAGGTTAGAGGTTATTTACAAAAATGTCAGACTTCTTTTGGTTTTGTTACTTTCTTTTCTTTGGCACCGCCCACGTCCCCTATTCATTCTTGTGGTATTGATTATCTTACAGGAATACTGTATATATTCTTTATCCTTTTTTCCGTGTTTGTCTTGCTTAATAGTTACCTTTAACCTTGTTGGTACTGAATAAAGGTATTGGTTTTTGCGCAGTTACTTGGATTGGTGGTTCTTTGTACAGCACATATATAGTTATATATGTTTCTCTTTAATGTAAATAGTAAATGTTGGACCCCTGAAACCCTAAACTATCTCAGGGGTCGTAACAGTGATCATGCTAACATGCACTCTCTTCACCTCTGTTGCAAAGATTTAAGGAAATTAGAAGTTGTGCAAAATATTGTATGCCAGGACAACTAGGACAAGTGACTTGCAGCTTTACCAAAAAAACAATGAAATAAACCGATTTTTACATTAATGTCTCAAAAACAGCACAAATTAGACACCTGGAATGGACACCTTTGCTAACATTTTCCTAACTGTCAATCACCTTTCAATAGGCCCGATTCAAAAAATCTCTATAACAGAGGTGATATGAGATTAAACCACTTACTGTACTACTCTCTTCTTCGCTTGTCTCTGCACTGATTTCAGTTTTTCTTCTATAACAGCTGGTCTGAAAAACAAAAATATATATTTTATGATATAATATATATATATATATACATGAAACACACATACACACACACACACACACATATACATAAGGCAGACAAATTATGATGAATGATTTGTTTTCTGGTTAAGAATGACAGTATGATGAGTACAATGTACTTGGTGGGTAATATAATCAAAACCCTTCGCAGACTCAGAAGTTTCAAATGTATGCTCTCTTATAAACATCGCTTTTAAAAATGTAATCTTTGTACCTATTTGTAATTTAAAATATATATTAGAAAGTAATCAAAAATGCAATAAGGTTGTCAAGCTTGAACAAATATGAACACCAATCAACACTACCACAATTGGCTGGTCAGCTCAAGACAAAGTGACTTTATGTTCATAACATGTTCTTTTCAACTTTCGAGTTTCAAATCAATGCTTCTCCCGGGAGACTAGCGCTAAATTAATCCCCTATCTTAGTTCCATCTACTGTTTTAGAAGAGGAAGTTGCTCAACTGCATTTGTGAGAAAATCGAGCTGAGAGATCTCATAAAAAGCCAAGTGTCTTACAATCATAACGTACAGATATTGTCAGGAATCAATCAGATTAATTCCCATCCACCACTCAAAGGTCACTCTCCCCGGAATATTAACCAGTCACACCTGTTCACAATCAGTCACCTCGTTACCCAGCCCTATAAAACACTCACGCACACCCCAGTCATTGTCAAGCCTCCAACAGGAGAAGACCGTTACCCACGATTTCCCGAAGTTTCCAAGTCTGCCAACGAAGATCCATCACGTAACGATACTCACCCCTGAATATACTCACCTTTGTCTCCCTGTCTTGCTGTCTCCAGTATTCCAGTCTGGTTCCCTGTTTCCCGAGTCCTGCCATTTGAATCCAAGTGCTCCACGTGTCCACCGAGATCTCCCTGTTCCTCCCTGGATCTGAAACAGAAAAGTATTCGTATCACTGGACATTGTCTACCCACGTCCAACTCTCTGAAGAAGGGTCTGCTCACCTGGGATCCTCTGCACGACGTGATCGTCAACGCACCTGCACATGAACTTTGTCTCTGCACATATATCACTGTAAATAAACTCACGTTTGCTTTCACTTACCTCCGCCTCTGTGCCTGTATCCTGACAGAAGGCTTGACCAGAACAGAAAAGTGAAACAGCGCGATGGAAGCTACCCGCCATGGTGATAACCCTGTACAGTCTACAGCCGCTGTTCAAAATTCCGGTCAGTCTACGCTCAGCACTTCCGCAGACTCCACTTCTTCGATGATATGCTTCGCTAACCAAGCATCACGTCCAGCGCCATTCTCCAGACGGGCGGAGGATTGCAACGGGTTCCTGCTTCAGTGTTCGCTCGCTCTGGAACAGCAAAATCAGTTATATCCCACAGAAAGATCGAAAATCGCTTTTATCATCCAACAGTTATCCGGGGCTGCTTTGAGATGGGCTGAAACCATGTGGTTACAGGAGTCCACTACAACCTCATCGGTACAAGGGTTTGTAGACCATTTTAAAGAAGTTTTCGGACGACCAGTTGATGATTCTTCCACCAGTGACAAACTACTGCAACTATACCAAGGTCGAAGATCGGTTTCTGAGTATTCGTTGGAATTTCGCACTTTAGCCTCTGCAAGTGGGTGGAACGAGAAGGCGCTCTTTTCTGTTTACCGACGTGGTCTGAATCCTGCTCTCCGTCTGCAAATGGCGATATATGATGACAGTCTGGGTGTTGAAAAATTTATCCAACAAGCTCTCCGTGTGCATCAACGATCTCAGGGCTGTTATCTAGAAAATCGCCGACCCACTAGTAATTCTCAGTATCCCACGGAAGCTCCGCCCGAAGCAGATGGAGAAAAGATGCAATTGGATACTTACCGACTGTCCCCAGCGGAACGTGCCCGGCGCCGTGAACTCAGGTTATGTTTGTATTGTGGAATGGGAGGACACTTTCGTCAGTCATGTCCGACTCGACCCCCCAGAATGCTTGTGAGTTCTGTCTTTACGGCCGATTCGGTATCAGCCCCACTAACTATTTCAGTGATCTTAAAATCCACGACTTTCCATGTTTCTGCCACAGCCATAGTGGACTCCGGGTCGGCAGGAAACTTCATTTCCGGACGGCTCTGCCAAAAACTCCAGCTCGAGAAATCAGCCACCGCCAGACCATACTCCATCCATGCAGTGACGGGTGAAACCATAAATAAGGGGTATGTCACAGCTCAGATTAAACCCATCATCCTGGGTGTCGAAAATACACATCACGAACTTTTTGAACCTTTCATATTAGACAACAGTCAGACTGATCTAATTCTGGGTCGCCCATGGCTTATTCGACATCAACCCAATATCAACTGGTCATCTGGTAAGATCCTGAACTGGGGGTGTAAGTGTGCATCCAGAACTGCCGAGTTGGCGACCACATCCATCGTTGATGCACCTAACATTGTCCCAGTAAACTCAACCTCCATCGAAAGCCCCACTGAGAGTCTGTCCGTTTCCATACCTACCTGTTATTCCTCGTTTGCAGATGTGTTCAATCCTGTCGAGGCTGCTAAATTACCCCCTCATCGAGCTTGAGATTTTGCGATCGACCTTGTTCCAGGAGAACCAATTCCTAAGGGACGAATCTACTCCCTGTCTATTCCCGAACAGAAAGCCATGCAACAGTACATTGAAGAGGCTCTGAAAAAGGGGGATATCCGTTCCTCCACGTCACCTGCTGCTGCCAGCTTTTTCTTTGTTCCTAAGAAGGATGGCGGACTACGTCCTTGTATCGACTATCGAACCCTGAACAGAATAACCGTGAAGTTCAGCTATCCACTACCGTTGGTTCCTTCCTCACTGGAGCAACTGCGTGAGGCCAAGATGTTCACTAAACTGGACTTGAGGAGCGCATATAACCTCATCCGAATTCGAGAAGGCGACGAATGGAAAACCGCGTTCATCACCCCTGCTGGCCACTACGAATATTTGGTTATGCCGTATGGACTGGTCAACGCTCCTTCCATCTTTCAAAGCTTTATGGACGAGGTATTCCGAGATTATCTGAACCGATTCGTAATAATCTACATCGATGACATTTTAATCTATTCCAAGGATCCAGTGGAACACCAACGACACGTCTCCTTAGTCCTCCAACGGCTACGTGAGTTCTCTTTGTTCCTAAAAGCAGAAAAATGCTCATTTCACCAAACTTCAGTCGAATTCCTAGGCTATCAACTCAGTGAAAGAGGAGTACAGATGGACGATCGCAAGACCAAGGCGATCACTTCCTGGCCAACCCCACAGACGGTAAAAGAATTGCAAAGATTCCTTGGCTTTGCCAACTTTTATCGGAGGTTCGTTCACCAGTACAGCCTGCTAACAGCTCCTCTAACGTCACTCCTAAAGGGAAAGCCAAAAACGCTGCTCTGGACTGAGGAAGCCGACCACGCATTCCAGTCTTTGAAAACCGCCTTCACCACTGCCCCTCTACTCCGACATCCTAATCCCGAAGAGATGTTCATCGTAGAAGTCGATGCCTCCACCACTGGAGTAGGAGCAGTGTTGTCTCAGTATTCCAATTTTTCACCCAAGCCTATGCCATGTGCGTTCTTCTCCCACAAGTTATCACCCGCCGAAGTAAACTATGATATCGGTAATCGGGAACTCCTGGCGGTAAAACTTGCGCTTGAAGAATGGCGACACTGGTTGGAGGGCGCCAAACACCCGTTCCTGGTTCTCACCGACCATAAGAACCTCCAGTATCTGAAAGAAGCAAAACGACTCAATCCACGCCAGGCTATATGGGCGCTTTTCTTCACTCGATTTCACTTCCAGATCTCCTATCGTCCAGGCTCCAAGAACGTCCGAGCGGATGCTCTGTCTCGTCTCCATGCTCCTGAAACTCACCATGAAGAACCCGAGAACATCTTGCCAGAGAAAATCTTTGTCAATCCCATTCAGTTGGACTTAAACGAACAACTGATGGAATTGTCTCGAAACCAACCCAGTCCTACGGAATGCCCAGCTGGGAAAATCTACGTACCCGATGAATTCCGTATATCACTTATCTCCTCAGCGCACTCCTCCGTTGGTACGGGTCACCCAGGAGTCACCAAAACCTGCTCCACTCTCCAAAACTGCTACTGGTGGCCCAACATGCTCCGAGACGTCAAATCATTCATCCAGGGGTGCATCCTATGTGCAATGAACAAAAACCCTCGTCATTTGCCCGCAGGAAAACTCATGCCTCTACCCGTTCCCCAAAGACCCTGGTCGCATATTGGGTTGGATTTTGTGACTGATCTTCCACCCTCCGAAGAGAACACCTGCATCCTGGTGGCCGTCGACCGCTTTTCGAAAGCGTGTAAGCTGATTCCCCTGAGAAACTTACCCACAGCATTTGCAACCGCAGAACTTTTAATGGAACATGTCTTCCGGAATTTCGGCCTCCCAGAGGACATTGTATCAGATAGGGGGCCTCAATTCATTTCAAAAGTTTGGCGAGCCTTCTTTGCACTGATGAATGTCACCGTAAGTCTCACTTCAGGGTATCACCCACAGGCTAATGGTCAGGCAGAACGAAAAATCCAGGACGTCAGCCGTTTCCTCCGAACTTTCTGCCATGCCAATCAGCACCTCTGGAGTCGTTACCTCGTGTGGGCAGAGTATGCCCAAAATTCCCTTAGACAAACCTCCACCAACCTGACTCCGTTCCAATGCATTCTGGGTTACCAACCTCCACTGTTCCCGTGGTCCGGGGAACCCTCAGAAGTCCCAGCAGTTAACGGCTGGTTCCGGGACAGTGAGAGAATATGGAACCAAGCTCACCATCACCTCCAACAAGCCATAAACCGCCACAGTCACTTTGCAGACGCTCGCCGAAGCAACACCCCCGAATACCAACCTGGACAATTGGTTTGGCTCTCAACAAAAGATATCCGGTTGAGACTACCCTGTCGCAAGTTAAGTCCAAGATACATCGGTCCGTTTCCCATAACAAGACAAATCAATCCAGTTACCTACCAGCTCCGTCTGCCAAGTCACTACCGCATCCACCCCTCATTCCATGTTTCCCTCCTGAAGCCCCATCACTCACCTGTTCCAGTCCCCTCTACAGATCTAGCACAAGATGAAAATCCTCCGGTACTCCCCATTGAAACAGAATCCATCTTCGCTGTAAGAGAGATCCTGGACTCCCGACGTCGGGGTGGTCTACTCGAGTATCTGGTTGACTGGGAAAATTATGGACCGGAAGAGAGGTGTTGGATACCTCGTAAGGACATCCTTGATCCCATGCTACTCACTGCCTTCCACGAACAACACCCTGACAAACCTGCTCCTCGACCTCGAGGTAGACCCCCACGACGTCGGGGTCCTAGGTCCGCTGGCGCGGACGCTGGAGGAGGGGGTAGTGTCAGGAATCAATCAGATTAATTCCCATCCACCACTCAAAGGTCACTCTCCCCGGAATATTAACCAGTCACACCTGTTCACAATCAGTCACCTCGTTACCCAGCCCTATAAAACACTCACGCACACCCCAGTCATTGTCAAGCCTCCAACAGGAGAAGACCGTTACCCACGATTTCCCGAAGTTTCCAAGTCTGCCAACGAAGATCCATCACGTAACGATACTCACCCCTGAATATACTCACCTTTGTCTCCCTGTCTTGCTGTCTCCAGTATTCCAGTCTGGTTCCCTGTTTCCCGAGTCCTGCCATTTGAATCCAAGTGCTCCACGTGTCCACCGAGATCTCCCTGTTCCTCCCTGGATCTGAAACAGAAAAGTATTCGTATCACTGGACATTGTCTACCCACGTCCAACTCTCTGAAGAAGGGTCTGCTCACCTGGGATCCTCTGCACGACGTGATCGTCAACGCACCTGCACATGAACTTTTTCTCTGCACATATATCACTGTAAATAAACTCACGTTTGCTTTCACTTACCTCCGCCTCTGTGCCTGTATCCTGACAGATATGCATTTGTATGCACTAGATTTGGTATTTGTTCAAAGGTCACATGCAATTTGTAGGATGGTTTGTATTTAATTGTGAAATATTATCTAGGCTTATGTTTTAAATCACAGTACATATTTGTTACTCTGCATTTTGCTCAAATTGACCTTTGTACTTGCACATTGCTTTCTGTTTGTTTGCGAGTCGTTTTCCTTTGCAAAGCAGATCGAGTTTGTTTGCAAAATGCTGGATTTTTTTGTTTAATTATGGCACAATATTAGCTCCATAGTATTCCAACAAGTGTTAGTCTTGTTATCAAATGCATAGCAAATCTATCCACCAAGGGAAAAAACTTAACAGTGAGCTATTTATTTATGCAAACAGAAACTAAAACTTACCAATAACTTATGAGGGCAGTATCTTCAACTCTTTGAGTCTGCTTCGACTTGAAAAGCTTGGCTCTGATTGGTCAAATTGAATGTAGCTGAACTGAAAAAGACGTGCTGTTACACTTTGTCAAAAATACCGCTGGCACAGACAAGTAACGTTAATTTAATACAAACATTACCTAGGATCACAAAATAATGCCATTATTGATGTTGAATGTCATTTCTGACTTATAACAAAAAAAAAAACAATGTCTAAAAGCTGCTATGTGACAAGGTATACAGCAAACAAGCTAAAAAAACAGAAATACGTTTTTATAAGCTGTCGACCACAAAAGTGGATAAAGACAATTGAGACAGAGCGCAAGGTGTCATTACTCTGAGAACTACGTCCACTGGAGCAGGGAACGCAATCGGCGACAGGATAGCTTAGCTTACGGATATATAATTATATAAAACTGACATTTGGATATTTGACTTACTTACCAGTGACAAAATGTTTACTGAACACATTGTGTGTTTTTTAGTGCATAATGAGTGTCAGCGTCCCGAAATTTACCCATTTGTTCCAGCCTGTATCCACTTTTGTGTCCTTAGACGGTAGTTTTTTGGGGTCGACAGCATAATTGTATTTTCTGTCATTTCATATTTGCTGTCAATTCATGATTGTTTTTGATAAGGAATATACTTTTAGTGAGTCAACTTTTTGATGATAGGGGTGTCTTGTTCTCTTACGGATATGTTATGCAATCATTTTCTTTTCCAGTCCCCAGAGTATGTGTCATGGAACAGAATATTGCAAAAAGAGGTAACATATGAATGGATTTATTGAATGACGCATGTGATTAGCAGGTGAGTATCTTTATTGCAGATAGTTATAATAATAATAATAATAATAATAATAATAATAATAATAATAATACCTTTTATTTGTTGGCGCCTTTCAAGACACCCAATGACACCTTACACAACAAAATTAAACATAACATTAATACTAGCCCAACAATAATATCATTAGTAAAATCAAAATAATAAATACAATCAAAATGTTAAGAACTATAAGATCCAGGAAATTAAGACGAAATGATGAAATTTATGTAGGATAAGGTAATCTAAACAGATGAGTTTTAAGTTGTGATTTGAATTGATGAAGAGAGTCTAGTTGACGAATGTGAGGTGGTAGAGAATTCCAAAGACGTGGTGCAGAGCGACTGTAGGCTCTAGCCCTCCATGGTGCTCAGTCGAAATGTTGGAACAGTTAAAATAGCAGCCGTGGAGGAGCAAAGTGTTCGAGGAGGATTGTAAGGAAGAAGCAGATCTGAGAGGTATGAGGGGGCTAGGTCATGGAGAGCTTTGAAGGTAAGCAGAAGAACTTTGTAGTTGATCTGGTAAGGAACAGGAAGCCAGTGGAGCTGAGTAAGGATCGGTGTGATGTGATAATTTGATCTTGTGCTTGTGATAATACAAGCTGCAGAGTTCTGAATGGATTGCAGGCGATGGAGGAGTTTATTTGTGGTGCCAATGAGGAGGGCATTGCAGTAGTCAATGCAGGATGTGATCAGGGCATGAACAAGGACCTGTGTATTGTGTTGGGAGAGGGAGGGTCGGAGTCTAGAGATGTTGCGAAGGTGAAAGTTAGCAGTACGAGTGATATTACTGATGTGGAAACCAAATGAAAGTGCACTGTCTAGAATGACGCCAAGACTTTTAACTTGGGAGCAGATGGGAATCGGAGAGCCATCAACTGATATGGTGAACAGATGACTTTTGGAGAGTGTTGCCTTTGAACCAATTAGGAGAACCCCACTTTTATTTCCAATAAATTTGAGAAGATTGAATGATATCCAGCTGCTGATAGCTTGTAAACAGGAGGTGAGGGTGGAGGGGGGAAGAGAGGCATTAGGTTTTGTGGAGAGGTAAAGTTGTGTATCATCGGCGTAACAATGAAAATGAATGCCAAAGTGACGGAGAATGTTGCCAAGAGGTAATATGTAGATGATAAAAAGCAGTGGTCCCAGTACTGAACCCTGAGGAACCCAATGGGTGACTGTTGTAGTTTTTGATGTGACATTTTTTCCCTGAATGAACTGTTTTCTATTATGTAGATATGACCTGAACCAGACTAGTCTAGTGCATTGTTAGCAAGCCCGATGCCAGCCAGACGTTCCAACATAATTTTGTGAGAGATGGTATCAAAGGCGGCAGTGAGGTCGAGGAGAATTAAGATAGATAAAAGGCCATTGTCAGCTGCAAGTAAGAGATCATTTGTGATTTTTACCAGGGCTGTTTCAGTGCTATGATTGTGGCGAAAACCAGACTGAAAAGATTCGTAGAGGTCATTGTCGTGGAGGTGAACTTGAAGTTGAGTTACTATACTCCGTTCTAAAAGTTTAGTGATAAATGGAATGTTGGAAAGGTAAATGGGACGATAGTTGTTTGGGTCATTAGGATCCAAAGTCCAGGATGATTATGTATGCAGAGACAGCACATTTCAACTGGTGGTGAATATTGGTAATTTTTGTACTAAAAAATCCAATAATGTGTTACACTGAGCTATGGAGGTGAAGTGATTTGCAGTGTCTACAGGCTTAAGTAGATTATTAATAGTGGGAAATAAAATCCGAGTGTTATTTTCATTTGTACTAATAATATCAGAATATAAAGAGAATTTATCAGCAGTCAAGGCACCTTTATATGAAAGAAGATAATCCGTATACATTTGTTGATGAATGGTTAGACCAGTTTTCTTTGATAGTCTCTCCAGACGTCGAACCATCGTTTTAATATATCGAAGTTCAGGGGTGTACCATGGAGAAGACCTGGTAAATGAGACTAAACGAGTTTTCAAAGGAGCTAAGGAATTTAGTGAATGGGATAAACAGTCATTGTAGTGATCCACCAGGTTAGCAGTACAGCCTGAAGGCGATGTAGGACAAACTGAGGTATTAACTAATCTATTAAGGTCATCTGGGTTAATGTTTTTAATATTACGAAATGATAAGGAACGTTCCAAGTTTAATTTAGGTGAGGCAGAATAATATCATAGAAAAGCATTTTATGATCAGAGATGGGAAGCTCTGTGGAATTTAAATTGCATGGTGTCACTCCTGAGCAACAGACTAAATCTAAAACATGGCCTTTATTATGAGTTGGGAAATTAATATACTGAGTAAGGCCAAAACTATCTAAAACAGAAATAAAATCTTTAGTACAAGTGTCAGTTTGTTTATCACAGTGGATATTGAAGTCACCCATTAAAATGACATTAGGACACAGTGCACATAAATCAGATAAAATAGCAGTAAGTTCGCTAATAAAAACTGCAGAGGGTTTTGGAGGACGGTAAATAGACACAATAAGATTTGGGGTCCGACCGTTCAATTGAACAGTCAGTATTTTAATCGAAGTCGGCTTTGTGACAGAGACTGGCGAGACTTCGAGTTCCCTTTCGTTGTCACTCCGAGTTACGTCGGATGACGACGAATGGGGTTTCGCTTAGAAAGCCTATCAGCTTCGGGTATTACAAAACGAGCCAATGGCAAAGAAATGCCATGGGTCTGCGGAATTTGCATGACGTAACTCCGCCCCACCTCGTGGGTATTAAAGGAGGACGCCGGCAACATGCAGATATGTTTTCGCTTCGGAGCCAAGTTTATTCTTCTCTCCACTGGCCGTCTCTGAATTGTCAGCTTTACAAACGAGTACCTCGAGTGTTGGTGTGACGGCGATCTACGGCGAGGGCGTGCTTCCTGCTTATCTGTTGCAGTGGTTTGCCAGACAGCGCGTGTCTCCCTGGGTGCTTCAACACTTGAGTTTTCTCTCACTAAAAGAGCTTGCACGCGGCACGTCTTTTTAAAGACGTCTCGCCCGTGCATTTAAAAAAAAACAAAAAAAACGAATGGTTGCGGCAGCTTGGTATCGGACTCTGATGGGCACGAGCGTTGTCTAGTATCTTTGGGCTTGATCATGCTAGAGCAGCGTTCTCTCTATGGGAACATGACCATCGCGTCATTTAGGTCGAGATTCAGTGAACTCGCAAGAGTGAGAGTCCCCTTATCCACCCCCCGTACTTCGGCTGGTGGCCAGGGTGACCTGAGGGGACGGTCTGGAACAAGGCGCCGACTCTGTGTCCGCGACCCCAGCCCCCCTCCTTAATGACGGTGCCCGCTAGTGAACAGGTAATTCCCACGGGTCTACCCTCTGGTGGCCCATGTGTTTCATTTGAAGCTACAGAGGATGATACTATGTTTGTAGCAGCTTTACAAGGTGGGTTTGATTCTCCTGGAAGTGACGACTCGTCACAGCTGCCACCGTCTGGTGTGCATACGGCTGTGCCTGAGTGTGATCCGGAGATGACAGCCATGCTTTCCCGGGACGATTGGTTTTTGGGTAAGGCTGCCGACCCTTGTCCACGGCAAACCCCAATACCTTTCTTCCCGGACGTGCATGATGAGATCTCGAAGTCCTAGAAGACCCCCTTGTCTTCTCGGGACCGCTCGCTGATCTCATCCGCCTTTCCTTCCGTCGATGGGGCCGCTGCCCATGGGTACACTGGGGTCCCCCCGGCTGAACGCTCTGTTGCGATGCTATGTGTCCTCAGAGTGCTTCTTCTCGGTGCAATCCTAAGCACCCGTCCGTGGCCTGTAGTTTTTCGTCTACACTTGTGGCGAGATCCTAAAGCGCCACGGGACTGGCAGCCGCCTCATTGCATGCCATGGTCATTCTGCTGGTCTACCAGACCCAGATGCTCATGGACTTGCACGAGGGCTGGACTGACCCAGGGCTCTCCGAGCGACGAAAGTGCCCGTACACTCCATGGGTCAGGTGATGCCCACCATTCTGTGAACCTGTCTGATGTGCTAGACGTCGCGCGGACCCGGGACGTCTGTCTGACATTCCCATATCCCAGGTCGGCCTCTTCGGCAGTGCGGTTGAGAGCTTTGCCCAACAGCTCTCAACCGCCCATGAGCGGACTGACGTTGATTCTGTCCCGACGGCCCCGCCGTCCGCTCAGATCCCTCGGTCTGCCCACCGCCGAAGGCGCCCTCCCGCGGCTCCCACCCCGCCCGTTCACCCGGGCTGGCTCTGGAAGCCGCGGGCGGACGCCACAGCCCTCTCCTGCCCCACCCCCCGCTATACGCCGGGTTAAGCGGCGCTCTTGAGACGGGCTCCTCAGAGATGGGACTCAGTTCTTCCAGGAGTTGGTAGCAGGACCACTCCTTTCCCCGGTGGAGGGCCGGGGAAGAATCCTTATTCTCCAAAGAACTGACTCTCCCGTCTCTGAGCACACAGAGTTCTCGGACGACACAGAGCGCCGCCCACAAGCCGTGCTCTCCTCGTCCCCCTCTGTCCCAGAGGTGGTTGACACGGCGTGCCGTCCACGGGGCGCTTCGGCCCTGTCCCCCTCTGTCGCCAGACCCCTGGCCCCCTCTACCAGGGCGCGGTTGCTAACTGTGCCCCCACACCGGACCGCTATGCCGTCCACGTCTGGGCCAGTTACTCCGCTTCGCTGCCCCCCGGGGGGACGTATGAGTGTCCCGTTTGCGTGACCCCGCTGGTTCAGTCCCTGGGAGCCTGGCTAGTGCTTCCCCGTCTGTCCCGCTGGGTCACACGAACCGTCAGGCTCGGCTATGCGATTCAGTTCGCACGGTCTCCTCCCCACTTTGATCGGTGGCAAGGCGCCCCATCAAAGAGCAGAGATTGCGACCCTGCTGGCGAAGGGTGCAATCGAGACTGTCCCTCCAGCCAAAATGAGGTCCGGATTCTACAGCCCCTACTTCATTGTCCCCAAGAAAACCGGTGGGTTACGGCCAATCCTGGACTTGCGCGTGCTGAACCGCTCCCTTCACAGGCTGCCGTTCAAGATGCTCACTGCCAAATGCATTTTCGAATGCGTACGGCCCCAGGATTGGTTTGCAGTGATCGACCTGAAGGACGCCTACTCTCATGTCTCCATTCTTCCTCGACACAGACCGTTCCTACGGTTTGCTTTCGAGGGGCAGGCATACCAGTACGCGGTTCTCCCTTTCGGGCTAGCCCTGTCTCCTCGCGTCTTCATGAAGGTCGTCGAGGCTGCCCTTGTTCCCCTCCGGGAACACAGGGTTCGCATCCTGAACTATATCGATGACTGGCTGATTCTAGCTCTCTCTCCAGATCAGGTTTGCGAACACAGGGACCTAGTGCTTCGGCACCTAGCTCGTCTGGGCCTTCGGGTCAACTGGGAGAAAAGCAAACTTTGCCCCGTGCAGAGGATCTATTTTCTCGGTATGGACATCGACTCGGTCGCCATGTAAAAGGTGCAGGTTACGAGCGAGCGCGCGCAGTCACTGCTGACTTGCCTGAGACAATTCGAGGGCAAGAGTGCGGTTCCACTGAAACTTTTTCAGAGGCTCCTGGGGCATATGGCATCTGCAGCCGCGGCAACGCCGCTCGGATTGCTTCATATGAGACCGCTTCAGCTTTGGCTACGCGACCGAGTCCTGAGGTGGGCATGGCAACAAGGCGTGCTCCGAGTACCAGTTACTCCGACCTGCCGTCAGACCTTCACCGCATGGTCGAACCTCAGTTTTCTCAGGGCGGGTGTCCCCCTAGAACGAGCTCCCGGCATGTTGTTGTCTCAACAGATGCCTCCACCACGGGCTGGGGCGCCATGTGCAATGGACATGCTGCTGCGGGCTCCTGGACAGGACCCCAGCGGCTATGGCATGTCAATTGCCTCGAGTTGTTGGCAGTACGCCTTGCCCTACACCGCTTTCGGGCGTTGCTCAGGGGTCAACACGTACTAATCCGATCAGAAAATACCACCAACGGTAGCGTACATAAACCTTCAAGGTGGTCTACGCTCCCACCGTATGTCACAACTCGCTCGCCACCTCCTCCTATGGAGTCAGAAGCATCTGAGGTCGCTTCGAGCCTTTTCTTTCCCAGAGCTCTGAACTGTGCAGCCGACAAGCTTTCAAGGCTTCAGCCCCTCCCTGGAGAATGGCGACTCCATCCCCAGTCGGTTCAGCTGATTTGGGACCAGTTCGGGGACGCACAGATAGATCTGTTTGCCTCTCACGACTCGACCCATCGTGCTCTGTTTTATTCCCTGACCGAGGGTACGCTCGGCACGGATGCACTGGGGCACAGCTGGCCCAGCTGTTTCCCCCAGTGAGCTTCTTGCGCAGACTCTGCGCAAGGTCAGGGAGGACGAGGAGCAGGTCATTCTGGTCGCGCCGTACTGGCCCACCCGGACCTGGTTCCCCGAACTTGTACTCCTCGCGACAGCACCTCCTTGGCCCATTCCTCTGAGGAAGGACCTCCTTTCTCAGGGAAAGGGCACCCTGTGGCACCCTCGTCCCGATCTCTGGAGCCTCCACTAAATCCTCCTCGCCCTCCTCTCGTTCCCTCTTGGGACCTCTCAGTGGTTCTAATTGCACTGCAGAGTGCTCCCTTTGAGCCTCTGCAATCAGTCGAGCTTAAGTAAAATCCTGTCAATGAAGACAGCGCTCCTGGTTGCACTGGCCTCCATCAAGAGGGTAGGGGACCTGCATGCATTCTCCGTTGACGAAGCATGCCTGGAATTCGGGCCGGCTTACTCTCACGTGATCCTGAGACCCCGGCCTGGATACATGCCCAAGGTTCCCACCACTCCCTTCCGGGACCAGGTGGTGAACCTGCAAGCGCTGCCCTCGGAGGAGGCAGACCCAGCCTTGGCACTGCTCTGTCCAGTACGCGCTCTCCGCGCCTATGTAGACAGGACGCAGTGTTCCAGGACCTCAGACCAGCTCTTTGTCTGTTATGGTGGGAAGCTGAAGGGAAAGGCTCTCTCCAAGCAAAGGTTGTCTCACTGGATAGTGGACGCCATTGCTTTGGCATACCAGCAGCAAGGTCGACCGTGCCCCCTTGGTGTGACTGCCCACTCCACCCGGAGTGTGGCATCCTCTTGGGCTCTAGCGCATGGCGCCTCGCTAACAGACATCTGCAGAGCTGCAGGCTGGGCGACACCTAACACATTCGCCAGATTCTATAATCTCCGAGTGGAGCCAGTGTCCTCTTGTGTACTCGCTTCAACCAGCTACTGCCGGACCCGCTCAGGTGTCTTCTCTTGCTCGCCATTCCACTCCACGGACTGGATATGTGCAATATTCTCCTCAGGTGAGCTTCCCCGAAAGCCCTGAGTTCCTCCAGCACTCCTGACGTCGGCGCCAGTGTCTATTGCCTGCGCGTCGGCTAGGTGCCTCCCGTGTGCATGGTCCCTCCTCTGAGTGACCCCCACATGTGTATTTCCACTGTAAGCCTCTCTGAGCATTTGTCTTTCCCTTGGCAAGCCACCTTGCCACCCCTGGGGTTGAAATATTCCACCTGCGGCTGGACACCCCAGTGTTCTCCGTATGCATCCTTCGGGTCATATGTGTATTCTCTAAGTCCCCCCCCCCTCTGGGTTGGCAATAATTGCATATTTCCCCTAAGCTTGGGACATGCTTCCCAGTGTACCTTGGTGTTCCTGTGATAAATAGGAGTCCTTCGTCCAGTCTCACGACAGGGATCTCAGATTTACGCAGGGCACTGGAAGACAGCTGAGAAGGTGGCGTGATTAGACTGGTAACCCCATTCGTCGTCATCCGACGTAACTCGGAGTGACAACGAAAGGGAACGTCTATGGTTACGTATGTAACCCTCGTTCCCTGAGTAGGGAACGGAGACGTTACGTCTGCCTGCCACTTTCCGCTGTACCGCGGGGATCACCTGAGCTCAGTCTTGGCTCCTCAGCGAAGAAACATATCTGCATGTTGCCGGCGTCCTCCTTTTATACCCACGAGGTGGGGCGGAGTTACGTCATGCAAATTCTGTAGACCGATGGCATTTCTTTGCCATTGGCTCATTTTGTAATACTCGAAGCTGATAGGCTTTCTAAGCGAAACCCCATTCATCGCCATCCGACGTAACGTCTCCGTTCCCTACTCAGGGAACGAGGGTTACATACGTAACCATAGACGTTTCTCGCTATAGATTAGATAGATAGTTCTGGTGATACTGGCATTTGAATGAAAGTCTTATCTTGTTGCAGGTAGTGAAGAGAAGGGTCTGGTGGGCTGAAGGCTGGCAGACGATGACACAGAAGATGAGTTTGGTGCACAAGTAGTAATCCACAGGTGGGTAGACGTTCAAGGTTGAACAATGATACCACACACTGTGATCTGGATGGTGACTGATTAAATGGAGTGGAGCTGATGAAGGTGAATGATGGCAGGCGTAGATTATTGTGAAGTGTGTGCAGGCGTGAGTCAGGAGGGATTATGGGAAATGAAGTACAGTGGTGACAGCACTGGTGACTGAGGAGTATGACAGTATGCCATTGTTTTCTGGTGCAATTCCTGATTGTGTCAAACCTTTAGTCAAGCCTGGCCCTAAAGTTTCTTTATGCTCTTCTCCTTTTACAACACTGATCTATTTGTTGACAAATGTCTTTTCAGTAGCATGTCAAAACAAAATAATTTGTTTGATTCTTCACAGATCTCAGATTTGTTTTGGAATAATAAGTTTAGTGAAATAGAATGGAACGTTTTCTGGCTTCTCCAACAAAAATGTTTGTTGTCTAATAAATCTGCTGAAGTCTCTGTTAAAATTATATAAAATTGCTACTCAGTATATTATAATCTTGATAAAAGCAATTATAATATTTCCCCCTCGTGCTCTTTCTGTCATCAGTTTGAAGAAACAAGTATTAATTTGTTTTGGGATTGTGCTTATTGCAAAATATTTTGGGCTGACTTTCTAAGTATTTTAAGTATTTATTTTCAATTTTTTTTATTTTCAAAAAAAATATTGCTATATATATATATATATATATATATATATATATATATATATATATATATATATAAGTTAATATAAAAAGTGTATTGCATGTAAGACTTTTATGGTGTAATACATAAGCTAATAATAAGCTTTGTCTCATTGTTCTTTGTTTTGTATTTGTATTTGTAATTGTTATCTTTATCTTATCTAGTCAATGCTGTAATTAATAATTACTAAAGTCTACAAACCCACAATCAGTTGAATGACGCAGATCAGAGATTGGACTTTGCTTTGGAGTCGTATACATGATGAACAATAAGTGTAAAGGACAAAAGTAAAGTGAAATTGTTTCATTTACTTCTAAAATATCATCTGAGTACACAAGTCTGCAAGTAAGTTTTAATACTTCCTCAATTACAGGTGGAATTTTGTGAAATAATTTGTGAATGTAGGCCTATAAGTGTGATTAACATTTGTAGCTATAGTATTATAATATTTCTAAAACTCGGAACAGATGTAGAAGCTGCCAGAAATTACTCTAAAAATTATTTTGAAATTTATTGAAAATGGTTACTGAAAACAAGCAACACTTTTCTGAAGGTCTGAGCCTCCAATTTCCTTTTAATTGTTGCTGTTGTTTTGTGATAATGTGAAATCTAAAATATTTTTTAAGCTAGATAACCCCCACCTGTTTATTCATGTATTTTAGTTTTTGTCAAATAAGAATGTAACAAATATCTGCTATGACTGAGTATAGAATATGCAGCCAGTTATATTCAGTATATGGCCATAATAATATACTGTACATTTTGTGGAACATTTGTTAAATTCTAAAATGAAAGACATAAAGGTAATAAAACACTGAGTAAATATGAGTGCAAATCATGTTAACTGCAATAATGTAAAAATGTGTTAAGTGTTCATAGTACTGTCTGTTACCTGATGTACTTATATTTAGAGCCAAGTGTTCAGTAACTTAAGTTGTCAATGATCTGAAATTATTAAAGCTTGTCATCTCCAGGTCAAACTGAAGGACTGTTTGTTTGCACCAACCAGGGCTGATCTGTTTTCAATGGAAGTTTAGTTGCAGTATGTCAGAGGAGCGAGGAAAGGACTCTCTCTAAGATGAGTCTCTCAGAGAAACAGAGGTAAACGCTGATTTAAAAAAAAAAAATTTAAATGCTGTTTAAGTGCCTTTTCCCTTTGTAGAGGGAATCCTTATTGTGTTTTCCTCACTTTCATCATGTCAAATTCTGTGCAAAACTTAAATTTAGAACCATGGCATTCTACCATGACTGTAAATGTTTTGGGACATGTAGGAATCATTTTATCATTGCAAGATAACTGACTGAGGGAATAGACACAATGTATGACTAAAATTAACACAAGTTTTTTTTTTTTTATATAACCAGAAAAGGTGGTTGATAAACATTGGAATCTGAAGAGAAAAAAATTCAAAATATTACAATTAGTAATTTTTAAGAGGATTTGGTCTCAGACCAAGACATAATTTGTGTTAAACTGTACAAAGGATTTTGCAATGCTCAATCTCTTTACGTGTGACTGATGAACTTCTATAGTCAAACATTTTTCTCTCTCTCTCTTTTCTTTGTGTCATTAGTGAAAGTTCAGACTCAAATGTGTCCAGCTCTATGTCTTTGAAGAGTGACCGTTCAAAAGATGAAGGAACAAACTTCAGTGAGAAAACACCATCATCTACAAAAAGGTATTTCATGTTTTTTTTATTATTATTATTTAGTCCCATGTATTGAGCAATGGAAGTTATTTCAATAACTTCCATAAATGTTTGCTTTGAGATCAACATTCAGTCAAGGTACTTTTGTAAATAATTTATGAGAGTGATACATTTTGAAAATGATTTATGAGCTGTATTATTTTTCAGCTCATAAAAATTTGTTTGGCCTTTGACTTATCACCAGAATTTATTGAGATAAAGCACTTGTGAGTATCAGCAAAACACTCAATCTGATGATGTGGTGAGGAGATAAAAACTTTGAAACTCAGTCTAGTTTGAGGCCATAGACAAGTTAAGTCAGTTTAGAAGAGTTTATGAAAGACAATGTTAAGAACTCAGCAATAAGGTAGGTAAGGAAATTACTTAAGTCCAAAAGAGGGAAATAGTTGGTGTGCCTTTTATCCTTCTTCTAATTGCACAGATGACAAAAGGGCATGTTATATTGTGGCAGAGCAAAGTAACGAGAGATAAGATTGGTGCAATTGGTGGTGGAGTTTATTTATCAAGTTTTAAATACAGAACAGACAACAGGGTGACAATCCATACATTTAGTAAGTCTCTGAGCCGTGTTTTATAGTCAATTTGAGAACATTTAGCTAGGAAAGGAATCAGCTTATTACTCTACTGTTAGTGTCTTTGGCTTTAGAACCTATTGTAATGGGGCAAAATCAGGTATTTAGGCCATGTCTCGTCCCACAATAATATTTACCTAAACAATAGGACAGTGGGAGAGGAAGTTTAATTTTAGAAGCAACAGCATGTTCCCATCCAATGGACTACTTGCACAACTACTTCCGCATTCTATATTACCGGTACAACTCAGGAGTTTCCAGTAACAGTTTTCAGCACACATACATGAGAATGCAGATTATTACTACTTTTTATGGCTGTCAATTGATTAAAACAATGAATCTCTGCGTTAACATAAATTATATTGTACCTGCTGAAATGTTTCAATAAATACAATTTATTTCCAACTGTGCATTCTAAATAATAAATAAATAAATTTCCCCACTAACCTGCAGCAGTCCACTCCTCGTCTTCTCATTAACAGTGTTTTTCTCTTAATGGTCATATTTCAAACCTGTTGAGTTTACCTTTTTTAATGAATTTGACTGATAAAAAGGACTGCTTGTGTGCGCTGGTGCTCTTATTCCAGTCTTTTAAAATAGTTGAATTAATAAATACGCAGTATAGGCCTACGGGCCTTAAATTTAACAATGTTAAATATTTAATTAACCTTAAACAGTAACCCACACAGCGTACAGGAGAATGAGTAAACTACTTTGAATATTAATTAAGCATTTTGAGCATAAACATGTAAATTACATACAGTAAAATTATTGACAGTGAAAAATTACACTGAATAGTGATTAATATAGATAATTAATAAATAGAGGTTCGAATTCATCAAGTCTCACACACTTCAGAATATCTCTTCTCCTGTCCCTGAAAATGTCAATATTTTTAATTGCGGACAATCATTTTAGGTGGTGTTTAGTCAACTAGGTGACTACAGCACATTGAAAATATACATAAGCAAAAATAAATTAGTTGTACTATTTCAAAATGGAAGTGCGTCATGAAGCTCAGTGCAAGTAGTCCATTTAATTTCTGCAGAGTGATAAGGTTTTGAATTTAGTTTGGTTTTCAGGGAATCAAATATCAAACACAAAAAAATATAACAATTGTGTTCAAAACTTTAGAATTATTTTAGCTAAATGCTTCTTCTATGGTTAAGTTAATAATAATAATGCATAGTAACTGTTAGTATACAGTTTTTAATAATTGCTTGCACACTTTTTTGGACTATTGAAATAAACTTTTAACTTTTATTTTTAACTTTTATTTAGCACTAAATCACTTCAAAAGAAACTGAAGAATCTCCTGTAATAAAGTTTTTTTTCTTTCTTACTGCTGTTTGTGTCATCAGTGTAAGATCGGGCTCACATGTGTCCAGCTCTGTGTCTGTGAGGAGTGACCGTTCAAAAGGTGATGGACCAAACTTCAGTGAGAAAACACCATCATCTACCAAAAGGTATTTATTGGTTTCTTACTTTTGGTCACACATAAACTTTTAGAAAGTATTTCAATAAATATTTATCATGAAACTTTAAAGTTTAGTTTCTCAAATTTGCAGCATTGTGTTAGATAATTTCTACTTTCACAGCCGAGAATACAATTATACTGTTGTTAACTTAATTGCAACACTAAATCTCTGACTGCATGTAGTAAAATGTTTTATGTCCTCTCTTTCCTTTGTGTCCGTAATCTTTAATGAAAGATCACACTACTTCAGTAAAGAAACATCATCATGGATCAAAAGGTATTTCATGAGTTTACATAAAAAAAAAATATATTCTTCACGGTTGTGTGATAGAACATAAATGGATAATACAATAAATTGACAGAACAGGCAGCCAAACATATATGCCTCCATCCACCTATAGTTCTGAGAAGAACAAATGCATGGCTATACTGCATTCAATATCATTTACAACATGAAACCTCTTCAAATAACATTTAAGTGTTTCCTGTAGTATTTTTTTTTGTTTCTCCCTGGTATGTTTATCAATAGGGAGAGATCCGGCTCACTTGTGTCCAGCTCTGTGTCTGTGAAGAGTGACCGTTCAAAAGGTGATGGACCGAACTTCAGTGAGGAAACACAATCATCTACCAAAAGGTATTTTATGTGTTTTGCATTACAGCAATGTTAACTAATCTCCTCACTGTGGTAGCCTATATGTGACAGAACTTGACTACATAAAATAAAATAAAATAAAATAAAATAAAATAAATCAGAGAACAAAATTGGTGCGTTCTTAATCGCATAATTTCTGAGTTGGTACAACAATTGAATTTGAACTTACTTCGCAACCATTAAAAAAATAAGTTCTATATAATATGATGAATTAAATTGTTACTGTCACGTGACCTGCAACTTCATTTTGGACTAATTGTAGCTTGTTTTTTGAGGATGAATGAAAACCAGTTAGTAATGCACGAACTAACTTTTCTGCATCAGAAACAGATAGCATGTTCCGTAGCTTAGCGATGTTTCTGAGATGGAAGAAGGCTGTTTTTGTTGCATATAAAATATGATTTTCAAAAGACAAGTTTTTGTCTTATATAACACCTAGGTATTTAACTGTAGAGGATGAAGTTACAATACATCCTTCTAGATGCAAACTGTATTCTAAGAGATTCTGTCTACAGGTTTTTGGTCCAATAAGTAATACCTCAGTCTTAGCTAAATTTAATTGAAAATTGCAGGTCATCCAATATTTTAGATCTTTAACACTGTCAACTTAGATCATTTGTGACCTGATCCAGCAAAATGAGTCACAGTGACCCAAATTTCAAAATTGTGATTTTGGTATTAATGGAAATAGGCGAACCATAAGCTTTCAAATGATATCCTAGTCAAAGTCATACCTTGAATGGTTGTAAAGATATACACATTTGAATGATGGTCGTCTGCCCTCTTTTTCCAATTGAACACCTGAGAAAATCGCTTTTAAAGTTTTTTGCCCGTTTTTTGTTGATATCTTTCAAAATCCATTGCATTTAAAGGGATAAACTATTTCTTTTACAGCTTAATTTGACCAAACACATTAATATATATATATATAAATGCTATTAAACCAGGCTGAAGCTCAAATTATTTTAAAGTTTTTATTTGAATAAATAATTGAAAAGTACCTTTTACAAAAATTTACTAAAATCAGAGAACAGAGGTGCTAAATTTTTGCTTGAGAGAGAGAGAGTGTGTGTGTGTCTGTGTGTGTGTGTGTGTGTGTGTGTGTGTGTGTGTGTGTGTGTGTGTGTGTGTGTGTGTGTGTGTGTGTGTGTGTGTGTGTGTGTGTGTGTGTGTGTGTGTGTGTGTGTGTGTAAGAGAAAGTGAGAGAGGCAGAGAGACAAGGAAACAGAGATCAAATAATGCTAGCCTATGCAATCATATCTTTGTAAATAGTACACTCATTCACATTTACACTCACTCACATCCATACACAGTAAATACACTCACTCAGATTCAAATTTGACATTAAATTCACCTTTCTGCTCTTTTCTTCTAAGCTGGGCAGGGAGAGGGACAACTTACTTTCTCAACTGGCGGTTTTGGGCAAATCTCACGGATATTTTTGTACAGATAAAGGCCTTTGCACACTGAGTCTGAAATCCGCATCCGAAATTTTCGCACGTTAAAAAAAATTCGACCTCGCATTATGTCAATCACGCTTGCACACTGTCTACGAAACTTTCATCCGTTATATAAAAAAAATATTACGTTTTTCGCATCCGTAGCAAGCAGTTTGAATGGTGTTTTGACAATTCGGAGCCACCGAATCAATACGAAAAATGCGGACTCAGTATTAAATGGCCAGGGGGCTTGATGACGCTTTGACAACTTTGCTCTCTTTTGACAGCGACATTTCTCAAATTAATAATATTTAATCTTTCTGAGGAGATCTGCTAGCTTTATTACACAGTGCGCTCGCTGCGAGTCAAAATGATCAGCATTTGTATACATTTCTGAGCTTTTTGATTGGTTCTATACAACGTGTAACACCATTTTTGGAGAGCAGAGATAGTGACGTTTCAGGGGATACCCGGGAAATGCTCAGAGGTGAGATAGGAGTTGAGAAAAGCAATGTTCATTTCCAGCGAATCTAGTAAAACTTTGTAAACTTTAATAGTCATTTAAATACCTTTACTCAATTATCTGGACTACGAAACTTTGGGAGATTATTTTTGAATGTCTGTTCTTTGAAATTAGCAAAAAAAAAAAAAAAAATTGTTTTTCCACATAATCGGCCCATATCTTAAAATGGAACGTTGCGACTTCCGACTAATTTCGCCAGATCGGGTCACATTTAGAGATTTCATCTGTTATCATCGGCCGAAAAGTGAAAACAAATTCCATGTTTTCTTATAATATTACCAAGTGGCAGCATATACAGTAATCAACGTTTGAAGTGGATCAAAAAAGGTAATCAAAGTTGTCCTAAGACAAGAACGGGTATTGTTCAAAATTCATATACAACTTTGATGAAAGTTTTCTATCCACCTCAAATGTATATTGAAAATAGCAGAGGGCCTAACACATATCCTTGTGGCACTCCATAATTTACAGACATTATCTTCGATTTTTCCCCATTTAACTCAGGTGCTCTTCGGTCATTTCTGACCAAAAAATGTTCTGAATTTTAAAAAATCACAGCTTCATCGGAATGTTACGAAATCTACAATCTACAAATCGGCCATGATGCAGAACAAAAGTGCTCAACAATGAAGGGGTGACACTCTAAAACATCAAGAGTGCAAAACAGACACACCCACACACATACAAACACACTTGTATTCACATACCCTGTACACACCAATGAATTGTGAATGAAAAAAATCTGTTTTGGATTTTTAAAAATCACAGCTCCATCTGAATGTTATGAAACTTGGTGACTTTTATGGCATTAGGTATGTGAATACACAAAACAAATTAAGGTATGATTCGAGCAGGCTAAGTGGTTGTAAAAAATGTAGTCACACTTTTGCTCTTTGGTCATAAATGGCCGCCCATAGGAAATTAATGGGAAATTGACAAAAACGCAAAAATTCTCTACAAATCGGCCATGATGCAGAACAAAAAAGTGCTCAGCAATGAAGGGGTGGAACTCTTAAACATTAATAGTGAAAAACATAACGTAATTAATAATTAGGTAACAATTTATAATAACTGCACGCTATGAATCATTAGTTAAGCATTAGTAAACAGTTAATTCATTATTTATAAAGCATTAATATACATTAATAAGCAGTTTATAAATACAGCTATAAATACTTTATTCTTGATTTAAAAGCATATCTATAATGTGTTTAATAATTGTATTTTCATACTTTATTAATGATCAATTTATCATTTATAAATGAAGTATTGCGTTACAAACCAGTTATTTGTCAGTTGTCAGTGGTTCATAACATCACTTAGAAAGAGTAAGTATATGATTAATAAACTATTTAAAATGTACATTCATACATCTTATTATTCAAACATATAGTAATAGTTACTTAGTGTGTTAATAAATGCTTTATTAACATGTATTTCTACTGTAATTCAGGGTTAATTCAGGTAGTTATAAAGCATTTAGTAGTGGTCAGTTAACTATGTTGTGAGCTCATCTAAAGTGAGGACTATTTATGCCTTATAAAGCATTTGAATATTTCTATGTTCTGTATCACTGTTGTGTTTGTTTCCTTTTTCTTTTTAGAAGATAAACAAGCCTTTAAATCTCCTTTATAAATGCTTTACAATGCATTACTAGTCCTTACTTTAGATGAGCTCACAAAAATAGTTAACTGACCACTACTAAATGCTTTAGAAGTACCTGAATTTACTACATTTACTTACACTTTCTAAGTGATCTTATGACCCACTGACAACTCCTAAATAACTGATTTGTAAATAATGCTATACTTCATTTAGAAATGATAAATTGATAATTAATAAAGTATGAAAATACAATTATTAAACACATTATAGATATGCTTATAAACCAAGAATAAAGCATTTATAGCTGTATTTATAAACTGCTTATTAATGTCTATTAATGCTTTATAAATTCTGAATAACATCATTAATATATGTATATATATATTATTATTATTATTAAAATTATTAAAATATAATATAATTTAAATAATAATAATAATATAAATAATAATAAGCTTTGATAAAACATTAATGTCTGTTTTTGTAATTTTTTTTATTGAATTGCAATGTTACCTGTAACAAAATGCTTTCTCTGTATTCAGGTTTGGCTTTCGTAATAATGCAAAAACGTGCACACTTCACATCAAATTTATTTAAAAAAAATATGTAAACCTTGGCAAAAAGTATTATTTGAGAATTTCTAAAAAATACATTCAAATCCACATCTTAAAAGTAAGTAATTTGGTCCAAAAACAACTAGAGAATTCACAAGCCTCTCCATAGAGAGCTATACAGGCATTTAGTGGTAAACCCATGCAATAACATGTTTCATTTAATTTTCTATCAACAGATGGCGCCAATCTGACTTCAAAAAAATTGATTTAAAAGGCCTAGTCTCTATATTAATCTGAAATACTGCAATAATTGAAGAAATATTTTTAAAAATTAGAAAACAAATATTTGTATTATTTTCAATGGCAAAAATGGACCATAAATATTGCATAAATATTAATAAGTAACATAAAATTCTCTCAAAATACAAAATTAAAAAGAAAAAATATCATACAACAAAAATAAATTGCATTGGTTTCACTGGGATGGAGGAAGGTTCATTTTTAGGTGTCCGGTCACTTCTGACCGGGAAGATAACAAGTGTGACTTCCAAACGAAGAGCACCTGAGGGTCAAATAGACAAAATGGTAAAGGACTGATAGGTACAATCTAAACCACCTTAATTCCTGTCCCTGAATACCAGTATAATTTTGTAGTCGGTCTAAGAGTATTTTATTATCTATAGTGTCGAATGCAGCACTAAGATCAAGTACAAAAATTAGATACAGCCTTGGTCAGAAGCTAGAAGTAAGTCATTTCAAATTTTGACAAGTCTAAGTGCAGTTTCCGTGCTATGTGCCTGAATCTAGACTGAAATTTTTCATACATATTTTGTAAAAAAGAGCACAATTGAGCGGACACATTTTTTCTAGTATTTAAGAAATAAATAAAAGATTAGAAATAAGTTAGGGCTGCACAATTAATCGCAGTGAATCCACACACAGTTTGGAAAAGGCTGCAATTATTTTATGCGCAGCTTGTCAGTGCAGCACGGCTGATCGGTAGTAAATGCTGCTTCATCTGAAACCCAGAGGGTGTCTCACACAGACACGCCAAATATGCCCCGCCGACAAAGTACGGTAACGCACATCATTCCAGGAAATCCATATCGCTGTAGCTGGATAAACAGAAGATTGAAACGCTTTGATTGATTTAGCAAACACACAACTGCCTTATTCTGTGTAAGAATCCACATCATCTCACAGAAGGATGCTCAACTGTTATTATGAAGTGAGTTTGGAGTAAAATGCATGTTATTAAATGTTGTCTTTTGTTGGACAAGAGGTTTAAAAATCCTTCTCATGTTTAGAAAGATGTTTGACGCCTGTTGCTTTTTCAAATCCAAAATTCCAAATAAGTGACTCAAACTCAGTGCTTTCAGATGGAGCAGCGTTTACAGAGCCGTACACATCAATGACATGCTGCACATAATCACAGCCTTTGCGATTTCAAAATATTATTATTATATTTCTATATTATTATATTATGATATTATTTTTTACATTTCTCATCAATTTTTTGTAATTTCGTTAAGTGCTTTTGTCAGTTGTTTATGCTTTTTAGGCTTTTGAATTTGTATTTCAGTTTAAATTCTAGTTTAGTTTTTGTTTCCTGTTTTTTTATTTGTTTCCAGTAAAGTGCTTCTTTAGTGCTTCTACTTCAACTTATTTCAGTTTATTGACAAAGCAACGTTTCTAATTTTTCTAATTTAAAGTTTTTCAACTAATATGTATGTATAATTTTTTAATCAGGGTTTATTTCAAATAACAGAACTGTTTTCAATAGTTTTAGTTAACGATATAAACCCTGTTAGCCACTAGGACTTATACATTCAACATGGAAATACAGAATAGGCAATCAAACATAAATACATTTCTTAAATACATAGTCATGAGAAGGCTATTCTGCATTTAAGTACCATTTGCGACATTAAAGGGATAGTTCACCCAAAAATGAAAATTCTGTCAGTATTTACTCACCCTCATCTTGTTCCAACCCCGTAAGACCTTCGTTCATCTTCGGAACACGAATTAAGATATTTTTGATGAAATCTGAGAGCTGGATCACTCCTCCATACTCCTCCATAGGCTTCAAAAGGATTGAAACTTGCCGGCCTTGAAAAGTTATGAAAGACATCGTTACAATAGTCCAAGTGACTACAGTGGCTCAATCTTAAGTTTATCAAGCGACGAGAATACTTTTTGTGCGCAAAAACAAACAAAAATAACGACTTTATTTCAACTATACATTTCCTTCTCTGTTGGCCTGTAGTCAGTTAACTTAGTATGATTGCGTAGAGCTACGTTACACATAGGCTCACTATTGGCCGACGCTGGTCATGTGTGTGATGCGTGTGACGTACAACAACAGAAGCTCTACGCTTTTACACTAGTGAACTGACTCGAGGCCCACAGAGAAGGACATGAATAGTTGAAATAAAGTCATTATTTTTGTTTTTTTGCTCTCAAAAAGTATTCTCGTCGTTTGATAAACTTAAGATTGAGCCACTGTAGTCACTTGGGCTATTTTAACGATGTCTGTAATAACTTTTCGGGGCCTGCAAGTTCAATCCCTCAAGAAGCCTATGGAGGAGTATGGAGGAGTGATCCAGCTCTCAGATTTCATCAAAAATATCTTAATTCGTGTTCCGAAGATGAACGAAGGTCTTACTGGGTTGGAACACCATGAGGGTGAGTAAATACTGACATAATTTTCATTTTTGGGTGAACTAACCCTTTAAACAAACTTGCGACTTTGAATGTGTTTTTCTGCTGTTTGTATCATTAGATCAGGCTCACTTGTGTCCAGCTATGTCTCTATGAAGAGTGACCGTTCGAAAGGTGACGGACCGAACTTCAGCGAGAAACAACCATCGTTTACCAAAAGGTATTTCATGTGTTCCTTCTAATGAAAGTTAATTTACCATCCAGCACTTTTCTGCACTGATGAAGTTGGTAGGTGTCACGTTTTCAGTTTGTCTATTGATCTGTTTCTCTGTTCTGTTCATGTTTGAGTTTCTTTGTTGTTCTTCTAATCTGTTAATTGGTTCTCTCTTCCTCGTCCCCCACCTGTTTGTTTCTATGGTTACTACTTTAAGTGATTGAGTTAGTTCTGTTCATTTGTGTATCATTAATTCCTCTTGTTTAGTGTGTGTTCAAGCTCTGGGTTTCTTTCAGTTCTTTGTCTTTCCTTGTCATTACATTGTCTTTCCTTGTCATTCATTACATATGTTGGTTGTTCTTTTCCTGTTCCCGAGATTCTCCAGTGTTTTGTAAAGTTTTGAATTTATTCAATAAGTTTAATAAAAAGAAGCTGCTGCATCTAGATCCTGACAACTTTCCTTTGTGCTGCAACCAGCGACCGTGACAGTAGGAGTATGATTTAATGATGTTTGACCAAATGATAAAGACAACTGTGAACCTGTTAATCTTCTTTTTGTGTGCGATTTAGTTACAAAGGACAAAAGACCACAGTAAATATTGGGGCAGAATTTGCACGGTGGGAAACTCTTAAATCACAGAAGGGATTGAAGAGTGATGTTGAAATGGCAGCTTTTTTTCTCAACAGGTGAGAACACAAGAGACCACAGTTTACTTTTTACTATATATAAATGGATCTACTTTGCCAAACTGTAATGCATGACATATGTAATACATAATACACATACATAATACATTTTTCCGGAGTCTACATAAGCCAAAATATGTCTGGTTTTTGAAATATGATATGCCTATTGAAGCAAATCGACCCTATGCAGTGATCCATATAACTATAAAAATATGAATCACATTTGAAATATGAATCACAATTTTTGAAAGTTAAATTCAACACCATGCAATAAGATCATACATTTGAGTTTTTGGGTTCAAGAGGAAAACATGTGCAACTAAAACGTTTTTTAATTCATTTTCTTATTGCAGATTAAATTTCTGCTTCACTTTCAAAGTCTATTGTGCTTGATAACATTAAAGTGTAATGTTTTTGTTAAGATAAAATTATGTTTGTGCTTACATGCATCGTAACGTGCAAAGTAACAATTATCCCCACTAGAAATAAAAAGCCAGTGGTAATACTGATGATCTTGCATTACATAAAAACATTTTTCTTTTTGTCAGGACCATATACCAAGAATGCTGTATTTGTTTGAACAGGGAACCTATATGCTTAGAGGTCAAATATGTATGTAAAAATAGGTATGTTCCAAACGATTGTCCACTGATCGGATCCAGCAAATAATTGCTTAATTTGATTCCATACATGGTCTCTTATCACTCAACTGATCGCATTAACAAACCATGTTTTTAGGATGCTAAAGCAGTTATTGTGCTTTGGGTGGGATATAGTGTTCTTAAAACAGTCATGGCATGTAATGTATTATGAATAGAATTCAACATAAAATATTTTTATATTATTTGTAAAGGGATTTATAAAATAAAACCAATAAATGACATTGAATCATAATAATAATTCAAATTATTTATTTTAGTTTTATTAAAGTGTAATTGTTTTAATTATTTTTCTGCTTTAAGTTTTCACTAAAAAGTTTTGCACATAGAGTTTGGCTCAACATACCATGGATTAAATTCACAATTGTTTTGTTACAAAGGTCTCAATGTGAGAATCTACACTCAGACATCAAGAATAACCTCAACCGCAAGCATTTCAGAGAAAATCTCCATCCGATCTTCCAGGTGACTAAATTCATAAATGCTTAAAAATGTATATTATAACAAACAAATAGATTATCAAACAAATGTAAAATTGTGTATTGTAATTTAATGGATTTGATCCACAACAGGTTCTTTGGTATCTCTGTATTTTTGTATTCACAACCATTACTTTGCTTTGCCAATGGTAAATACTGTGGTTTGTTTTCAGACACTTGAGAAGAAAATAATCCGTTTCCTGAAGAATGAGCTGGGCAGGTTTAAGAAAATATTAAAAAGAGAGAACACACATTACTTTGTGCAGGACTTTATGGAGGACATGCACAATATCAAAGAAGCAGCTCTTGATATTACACTCTACTTCCTGAGACATATGAAGCAAGATGAAGCTGCTGATACTCTAGAAGGTGAGAGACTCGTGAACATTTTAACACTTATAAATGTAGGAGAGAAAAGGATGCTTCCCTATATGTTTTTGTTCCTGTTTGTGTTTAGATGAACTGGTCCTCATTCATCAGCGACAGCTAAAATTAAACCTGAAGAAGAAGCATCAATCTGTATCTCAAGGAATTGCAATGCAAGGTGACTCCAAGCTTCTGACTAGCATCTACACCGATCTCTATATCACTCAGGGTAGCAGTGAAAAAGTCAATAATGAACATGAGGTAAGACAGATTGAGGCTGTTTTCAGGCATTCTGAATCTCAAGAGACACAGGTCGAATGCACACATTTGTTTGAAGCATCTGAAAAAGACAAGGAGATCAGAACTGTACTGACAAAAGGTGTTGCTGGCATCGGAAAATCCATCTCTGTGCAGAAATTTATTGTAGATTGGGCTGAAGGAAAAGAAAATCAAGATATCAGCTTCATATTTCCACTTCCATTCAGAGAGATGAACTTAAATGAGAAAGAAAAACAAAGTTTAATGGATCTCATAAGTCACTTTTTCCCAGAGATAAAAGGACTGAACCTTGCAAGAAATGATAAATTTAAAGTCCTGTTCATCCTTGATGGATTGGATGAATGTCGTCTTCCTCTAAACTTTGATGGTAATGAGACGTGGCGTGATGTATCGTCACCAGCCTCTCTGGATGTTCTCCTGACGAACCTCATCAATGGAAATCTGCTTCCTTCTGCTCTCATCTGGATCACCACCAGACCAGCAGCTGCCATTAAGATTCCTCCTGACTGTATCGACCGGGTGACAGAAGTACAAGGATTCAATGCTGCACAAAAGGAAGAGTACTTCAAAAGAAGATTCACGGATGAGGATTTGGCCAATGAAATAATTGCTCATGTTAAAAAATCAAAGAGTCTCTTTATCATGTGCCACATCCCAGTCTTCTGCTGGATTTCAGCCACTGTTTTCCAGAGCATTTTGGAGGAAAAAAGAAATGTGAAAAACAATCAGTCTGATGAAGCCTCTAAAACACTGCAGGAATCAAATACTGAAGACACTCCCAAGACCCTGACACACATGTATACACACTTTCTCCACTTTCAGATCCAGCAGAGCAGACGAAAGTATGAAGGAAAATACTCACCAGATGTTTCCTGGGATAAAGATGCCATCCGTTCATTGGGGAAACTGGCATTTCATCAGCTGCAAAGAAACAACCTGATCTTCTATGACACAGACCTTAAAGACTGTGGTATTGACGTATCTAAAGCATCAGTGTACTCAAGCATGTGTACCCAGATCTTTAAAGAGGAAACAGGGATCATTCTTGGTACCACATTCTGCTTTGTTCACTTGAGCATTCAAGAGTTTATTGCAGCCCTTTATGCACATCTGTTTCTAGACAACGACAAGAAAAGTGTGTTTGTTAATGAGTCAACAGAACAGGAAAACAAAAATGAAACCATGATTAATTTGCTCAAGACTGCAGTGGACAAGGCGCTCGAGAGTGACAATGGACACCTGGACCTTTTCCTTCGATTTCTGCTCGGTCTGTCACTCCAGTCAAGTCGACTTCTTTTGCGAGGTCTGTTGAAACAGCAAGATGGAAATGACGAGATCAAAAAGGAAATAGTTCAGTACATCAAGCAGAAATTTGAAGACAATCTGTCTCCAGAGAGATCCATCAATCTTTTCTACTGTCTGAATGAACTTAATGATCAAACTCTGGTGAAAGAGATTCAAACCCAACTTAGCAAAGGAAGTCTCTCATCTGGTGACCTTTCACCTGCCCAGTGGTCTGCTTTGGCCTTTGTGTTGTTGACATCAGAAGAAGAACAGGAGGAGTTTGAGCTCCAGAAATTCAAGAAATCTGACGAGTGTTTCTTTAGACTATCAGAAGTAGTCAAAAACTCCAAAAGAGCTCTGTAAGTCATTTAAGGCACCTATTGTGTCTGTTAGTTTTCTTCTTCTGCTTCTTGTATTTCTTCTGTTTCTGCTGCTTCTTCTTCTTCTGCTTCGGCTCTTGAAGTCTATGAGAGCCCATATAACCGCTTGCAGAAAAGTTATGAAATTTTGCACACAGATGGGTTAAATTATGATATATACTTTATTGGGTGCACTTTGATTTATTTTTATGTATTACCTAGAAAATTAGGCAACACATTGGTCCATAGTTATTGTTATTCTAGTATGTCTCTATCTCTGAACTTCTGCAACAGAACCCCCATATTCTCCACCTAAAGATACTTTTAAGATGATAAACTCTAACTCCTTAACCTGCACCACTGCCCCAGATTATTGTTGTTTACATTCACTGCATGTTCAAACATCACACTCTTACTCTATCGAGACAAACTGTCTATCATTAGAAAGATGTAAGACTCCAGCTTCGATATTTGACCATTGTTTATGATATAAACTTAAAGGGTTAGTTCACCAAAAAATGAAAATGCTGTCAGTAATTAGTCACCGTCATGTTGTTCCAACCCCGTAAGACTTTTGTTCATCTTCGGAACACAAGTTACGATATGTTTGATGAAATCTGAGAGCTGGCTCACTCCTTCATAGGCTGCAAGGTAATTTCATCTGCCAGCCGAGAAAAGTAAGTAAAGACATCGTTAAAATAGTCCAAGTGACTACACTGGCTTAACCTTAAGTTTATCAAGTGACGAGAATACCTTTTGTGCACAAAAAAATAAAAATAAATAATGACTTTATTCAACTATTTATTTCCTTCTGTGTGGGGCTCTGACATGAGTTCAAGAGAGCATGAGCGAGAACTAAGAAGATGACGCTCACAATCATTTGATGGGTGTGAAGTTAAACACATTTATTTATATTAGTTTATACGTTATTGGGGACGACTTAAGAAGAAAAGAGAAAATTTCTATGCCGAACTGATTGTCATAGAAGGTGTTACGGAAAGCAACGAAGAGCGTCGTCATCCATATACGTCATCCGTCGGAAAAAGCCGAATTCGTGATTAATCTCTAGGTGCGCTTGTAATTAAAGCACATTAAACACCAAATACGGGCAGAAACAATCGTCAGTGAGAGCGCTTGTCCGGCGGTTTTATCCAGCTTATCTACTTTTGAGGGAAGAACTTTGTGACTAGGAAAAGTCATGAGGTATGAGTTAATGAGTACAACAGGAATTGGATGCGCATCAGTGATTAATCAACCCGAGACGCTGCTATTTATCACCCTAATTTGAGCTTGAACTTTTCAACTAAAGGAATGACTGTTTCAAGACTAATCTAACTGGAAACAAAGTTCATCTGTTCCAATCTATTGTGATGAATGAAATCAACAGACTGCAAATCAAGATTGTAACAACTTTATTGAAGAGAAAGTAAAAGCCATTTTTTATATGATTCCTGTGTCCGTGGTTGACTAAGCCCTTTTTCAAGTTAGAGGCAGAACTGATGTGTGAAATCCAAGAAGTAACTTGACAATGGGAAAGTGTAAAAGGTAAGCCATTCCTTTTGCGGCATTGGTGAGAAACTTTCATGTTTTCTCATTGGTTTCTCACAATTCGGACATCCAGGAAATGCACATTTTAGAACCATTTTAAACACTACATCAACACCTCTCGTGGCTCTCTCGTGAACTCGCGTCAGAGGCCCACACAGAAGAAAATGAATAGTTGAATAAAGTCGTTTTTTTTGTTTTTTTTGTGCACAAATAGTATTCTCATCACTTGATAAACTTTATGTTGAACCACTGTAGTCACTTGGACTATTTTAACAATGTCTTTACTAACTTTTCTGGGCCGGCAGATGAAATTACATCCAAAATATCTTAATTTGAGTTTTGAAGTCTTACGGGGTTGGAACAACATTAGGGTGAGTAATTACTCAATATTGTATTTACTATTAATTTCAAAATAATAAATGGAAAATATGTTTAATATTTGTATTTAGAAAATGAATTGTATTCAATCTTATTTTGTGTTCTGATTTCTTTTTTTCTTATAGACTAAATGATTGTAATTTAACAGACAAAAGCTGTTTAACTTTGGCTAAAGTTCTTGGATCAGATAACAGTCTAAAAGATCTGAACATGCACAATAATAATCTGCAGGATTCAGGAGTAAAGCAGCTCTGCACTGGACTAAAGAGTGTAAATTGTAAATTGGAGATACTGAGGTAAGTTGTGACACAACAGACAAAAGTTATAATTGGTTTTAGACTTGGTTTTACTTTACAAAATTGGTGTACAAAATAATGTATTGAAATACTGTTAATTGCACAGTGTCCAATTGACCGTTCGCAAAAACTCGCCCCCTTTAGTTAATGTACACCATGTTCTCACGCAGTGAAAAATACATTGTGGAGCAAAGAGGACACTGACAACACACTGACAAACAGGACTGAGCAAAGCTTTAAACAAAGTCAACTTTCAAATTTGGTAATTTTTTGGTAATGTAAACAATAAATACCGTTTTGTGGCTCTTTAATGTGTCGTGACCGATCGCTGTAACGCCTCAGTTAAAGCTGCTCGTTAACCGATCATCTCTTCCTTCTAGTTAATTTATAGCATCAAATAAACATGAATGAACATCAGAAGGAATATTGTTTCAACCATAGAAAGACATCTGTACCGTTTTTTAAGTTCAAATCCACCAACGTTAATCTACTAACTCTCCTGACTGCTTTGTTGGACAAAAATGCCGGATTCGGCGGATTATCATTGGACAAGTCACCCATCAATCAAACTCCCTGCAAGGCAAGGGTGTCTTGCCTTGATTACATGAATGTAATTTATAATCATGATTTTTTCACTTTACTATATCATTTGTTCTGAAACATTGGCAATATGCTTATTTTACATCTTCATTGATAAGGTGAGAAGGGGGAATTATATTTTTCCATAATGATGTCATGATGGAGATTCTCATGAAGATTAATGCATTTGAGCCAGATACACTTATATTTTTTGCTACCTGTCTTAAAGCCTGATTGCTAGTTGTAAATTTAACAACTTTACTTCGCAAAACACTTTGGTAGGGATGGTTAACAAAACCTGGAATAAATCCGGCCACTGGGCTAAATTATGAAATGCTGCAGTATCGATAATCTCTGACAATACCGGTTCTGCTGTCGGTACTGGAGAATTTAAGAAAATACACATACTATTTATTATTGTAATACAGACGTTATCTGGCTAATTCTGGCTCTGCTGCACACCCCTATTTGGTATATTACTTTTTTCTTTTTAGTGGCAAGGCTCTTATTGAAAGACTCAAAAGACAAGGAATGACAATCAGAAAGTGTTATCTGCATGTTAGCAAATCAGAAGACAAGGGGAAAAGAAAGTTGGTTGCTAGTAGTAATATAGTTGCCAACACGCATTGCTGTAAAACTTATTAGAGCTTAGATTCTCTGCCAGAGCCCGAGCCGAACTTGACGGGCCGATATTTCCCGTCACTATCCTCGGGCATCCCCTTGATCAAGCATTTGTGTTACAAAATGCAACACGTCACGTGTCATGCGCAGCGTCTCCTCCACTCGCTCGCATCACACCGGGGCCGGGATAATAGGCTTTAAAAATATTTATTTTGTTTAAAAAATATTGTATATTCTAAAACCTTGTTGAATTATAACAGAGTAGTAGGCCTACTAGGCCATCCAAAGTTCATTCTTGTTCATTTTCTGTGTTCATCATTGTTCACGTTTTTTTTTTTACGTTTCTTCATTCAAATCCATTTGCGATCCATTCCATTCTGAATAAACAAGTAACGCAGTTTACATTCTTCATCCTTGTTGCATTATTCATTAAGATAATAATTAATAAGTGCACCCACAATTATCCGTGAACTTGAAAAATGTTGCAGATATGTTTTACTATGCACAAACAAATGCCTTTCAACTTATGTGTGCAAAATTCAGAATTAACCCTCTGAGGTCTAAGGGGTTTTTGGGGTCCTTGAGGTGTTCTGACTTGCTCTGATATTTGAGCTTTTTTCAGTTATTTATAAACATGTTTATGGCAAAGGTGTAAATTCACTCTATACAGCAAAAACGGGGCTACCGTAATATGTGAGCAACATGTATGTACATGTTTGTATTTTTTAGAGAATAATGTTGATGTGTGGTTATTGAAAAAACTAAAACTTAAAGTGTCTGAAATAAGGCCACAAAACACATACTAAATATGTGTCCACAAGACTTTTGACTAATGAGTGTTGTTGCCTAGAATTTTTGCTTCAAAATGATCTGAAAATCATCCTGCCTAATCATTTACACAAAACAACACATTGATTTAAATTTTATAAGAAAATTTTATTATTTTTGCAAATGCACATCTTGCTTGTTGCACATACATACATTGTCGAAATAATGAGATATTATGTTGAAATATCATTATTAATAATAATAAATCTTTAAGAATATTTGATTGAATGCTGAATGTTGTGATTGTTCAATTTAATAAAATTAATACTTTAATTGTGATAATTAAAATGATTGATTATTAAATATTAAGTGTGCAATGTTTGCTTATTTATTAATAGTATTTATATATGATATATCTAGCACCCCCTCAGCCCCTGCGTTAAAAAAAAATCCAAAAAATTGTCGGGTTTAAATCGGGCTCATAATTACAGTTATTGTATCGGGCCGGGCCAGGCTCGGACACAACGTGCACAGGCTCGGGTAGGGTCGGGCTTGTTTTTTGGACCCAATCTAAGTTCTAAAATGTATGGATTAATTTATTCATCTAGAACAAATTTGTGGTCTAGTACATTACTATGATTCATCCAGTTTGCATGGTTTGTCTTATAAGGCACTTTAGAAACATGTATTTTACATTTTCTTAACTTAAGAGTGTATACATAAAGCTGTTTATTTGCAGACTCAGTCAGTGTGAGTTAACAGAGGAAAGTTGTTCAGCTTTCACTCCAGTTCTCAGTTCAGACTCCAGCAGCCTGAAGTATCTTGACCTGAGCAATAATAGTCTGCAAGATTCAGGAGTGAAGCTGCTCTCAGATGGACTAAGAGATAACTGTATACTTGAGAAACTCAGGTGAGATAATGTCTAACATATTAATGTTTATGGTTAATGTTAATGCTTCTGAAACAAAGTTAAACTTACTTTTCATAATTATTGCATAATTATTGTTCAGGACATTTCTAAAATCACTGATTAATCAGCTAAATGTTACATTTTCATTTCTGTTGTAGACTTTCAGACTGCAGTATCACTGAAGAAGGTTATAAAGCTCTGGCTTCAGCTCTGATATTAAACCCTTCACACCTGATAGAGCTGGATCTCAGAGGAAATGATCCTGGACAATCAGGAGTGAAGGAGCTCAATGATTTACTACAGGATCCAAACTGTCAACTGAATACACTGAGGTGAGGCATGATGAAGTAATACAAAATAAATGATATGCATGCAAATTATTTGTAACACTTTATAATAATGTCCAGTTTTAAGTCACTTATAAGTTATTAGTTAATGATGAACTAATAATCGAAAAAACATGAATATACATTCATAATTGATTAATAAGTGATTAATAACTTTTCTTTTTTTCTTTTTTTTATATTGTTATTGTTGCTGCTACATTATATATGGTGACCTTAAGTGATTTGAAAAGTGCCTTAAATAAAATGCATTATTATTATTATTATTTTATGAATGTTTTGTTAATTCATGAATTATTAGTTAATGATGAGCTAATCATTTACAAAACATGACTATAACACATTTCCGTGTGATAATAGATTACACTTTAAATTAGGGGATGCAGAAAGTATTGTAAATGGCTTGTATACATATACAGATCATTTATAACAGGTAAGAAAGATTTACAAATTATATGTAAAACATTTACAAGTGATGAATAATTTACACTTTAGATTAGGGGATGCAGAAAGCTTTTTAACCCTCTGAGGTCTGAGGGGTTTTTGGGGTCCTTGAGGTTTTCTGACATGCTCTGACATTTGTGCTTTTTTCAGTTATTTATAAATATGTTAATGGCAAAGGTGTAAATTCACTCTATACAGCACAAACGGGGCTACCGTAATATGTGAGCAACATGTATGTACATGTTTGTATTTTTTAGAGAATAATGTTGATGTGTGGTTATTGAAAAAACTAAAACTCAAAGTGTCTGAAATAAGGCCACAAAACACATACTAAATATGTGTCCACAAGACTTTTGACTAATGAGTGTTGTTGCCTAGAATTTTTGCTTCAAAATGATCTGAAAATCATCCTGCCTAATCATTTACACAAAACAATACATTGATTTAAATTTTATAAGACACCTTTTGTTTGGAAAGGCAATATGCGTGGAGGCGTGTTCACACCTGAGAAGACAAAGGCCGGATAATGTGCCACATACATAATGAGCTGCATATTAATTAGCCCTTTCACACAGGTGTGTCACAGGATCCCAAAGAATGCAAGGACAAAATAAATTATCTATATATACATATTTTACAGTTAGAAATTGTAACCAATTACAAATAGGTTACAATTACAACAACAATTTAACAATATTTCAAGTGTATTTCTTTGTAAAAAGTATACATTTTATCATACATATTAAAAAAGGTAAGGATTCATTAGTTTGAATATTGGAACAAACACTATAATAACATCTTAGTTGATAATTCAATATACCTACTTTATTTTTGACAAAACATCATACTATAGTATATTTAACTATGAGCAGAAATTGGTGAACAAAAGCGTACCTATTTAATGTGACAGTAGTCTTTTGTTACAGTCAACACTTTATAATCTATCCAAAACTAATCACAAAATCTTGTCTAAACATTCATATTTAGTCTGTAACATATTGTGTATGATATGTTAGCATATACATGTGAATTTGCAGTTTGTTGCTTATACAGACATTTTATTTCAACATATTTCAGTCTATTTTTACTCATCTTAGTAAGCTATAGAAATATAGTTTGGATGTGTTCATGTAAACATAACTTTTACTAATGTAGGTGCGAGAGTGAATGAACGGCACAGACACGCGCTGTATAACTGTAATAAACAAATGCGCGCTCTCCTGTGCCGTTCATTCATCATTTAGCCTACAACCAGACACGCAATTCATATTTAAACAGTCTTTTTGCGGTTTACAGTCAGACACTATTCAATATCGCGATTAGGACTTAACTGACAGAGAGAAGGCAGAACGCGCATCATGTTTGTTTTTCTTTATTTGGCGAAAAGCACAACACTTTGTTTTTATTGTGAGTATCCACAAAAAAAAAATAGACAATTATGAGGATCTAATGATGTACAACACTTAATATGTAAGATCAAAATCAACAGAGTATTTTGAGTTCCCTTTCGTTGTCACTCCGAGTTACGTCGGATGACGACGAATGGGGTTTCGCTTAGAAAGACTATCAGCTTCGAGTATTACAAAACGAGCCAATGACAAAGAAATACCATGGGTCTGCGGAATTTGCATGACGTAACTCCGCCCCACCTCGTGGGTATAAAAGGAGGACGCCGGCAACATGCAGATATGTTTTCGCTTAGGAGCCAAGTTTATTCTTCTCTCCACAAGCCATTTCTGAATTGTCAGCTTTACGAACGAGTACCTCGAGTGTTGGTGTGACGGCGATCTACGACGAGAGCGTGCTTCCTGCTTATCTGTTGCAGTGATTTGCGCGTGTCTTCCCGGGTGCTTCAACACTTGAGTTTTCTCTCACTAAAAGAGCTTGCACGCGGCACGTCTTTTTAAAGATGCCTCGCCCGTGTACTTCTGGTTGCGGCAGATTGGTATCGGAATCTGATGGGCACGAGCGTTGTCTAGTATGTTTGGGCATTGATCAAGTCTTCCAGGACTTCGAGATCTCATCATGCACATCCGGGAAGAAAGGTATTGGGGTTTCTCTGTGGGAACATGACCATCGCGTCATTAAGGTCGAGACTCAGTTAACTCGCAAGAGTGAGAGTCCCCTCATCCAGCCCCCGTACTTCGGCTGGTGGCCAGGATGACCTGAGGGTGACGGTCTGGAACAAGGCGCCGACTATGTGTTCGCGACCCCAGCCCCCCTCTTCAATGACGGTGCCCGCTAGTGAACTGTTGATTCCCGCGGGTCTACCCTCTGGTGGCCCGCGTGTTTCAGCTGAAGCTACAGAGGATGGTGTCATGTCTGCTGCAGCATCACAAGGTGGGTTTGATTCTTCCGGAAGTGAAGGCTCGTCACAGCTGCCACCTTCCGGTGTGCATACGGCTGTGCCCGAGTCCGATCCGGAGATGACGGCCATGCTTTCCCGGGCAGCCGCGAGCATCGAACTCGAGTGGAGGCCTCCACCTTGTCCTGAGCGCTTGCGGCCGGACGATTGGTTTTTGGGTAAGGCTGCCGACCCCCGTCCTCGGCAAACCCCAATACCTTTCTTCCCGGATGTGCATTATGAGATCTCGAAGTCCTGGAAGACCCCCCTGTCTTCTCGGGACCGCTCGCTGGTCTCATCCGCCTTTCCTCCCCTCGATGAGGCAGCTGCCCGTGGGTACACTGGGCTTCCCCCGGTTGAACGCTCTGTTGCCATGCAACTATGTCCTCAGAGTGCTTCTTCTCGGGGTAAGCCTAAGCAACCATCCAAAGCCTGTAGATTTTCGTCGACCCTGGTGGCGAAGTCTTACAGAGCGGCGGGACAGGCAGCTGCTTCACTGCATGCTATGGCCACTCTGCAGGTCTACCAGGCCCAGATGCTCAGAGACATGCACGAGGGTAGGACAAACCCAGGGCTCTTCAATGAGCTGCGCGCCGCGACCGACCTTGCTCTCCGGGCGACGAAGGTTACCGCGCGCTCCCTGGGTTTGGTGATGTCCAAAGCTGTGGTCCAGGAGCAACATCTATGGCTGAATCTGGCTGACATGCGGGACAACGAGCGGACCCGTCTGCTCAACGCCCCCCTGTCCCAGGCCGGCCTCTTCGGTGGCGCAGTTGAGGATTTTGCCCAACAGTTCTCAACTGCCCAGAAACAGACTGAGGCCATCAAACACATTCTGCCCCGCCGGCCCGCTGCTGCCTCCACCCGCCCGGCCGGGCAGAAGCCTCAGCCTGTTTCCCGCCGAGGGCGCCATCCTGCGGCTCCCGCCCCTCCCGCCCGGTCCACGCAGCAGCCTCCACCCAGGGCCGGTCGCGGAGGAAGCCGCAAGAAGGCGCCACAGCCCTCTCCTGCCCCGCCCCCCGCTAATCGCCGGGCCAAGCGGCGCTCCTGAGACGGGCTGCTCAGGGATGATGGTCGTTTCTCAGGAGATGGTAGCAGGACCACTCCTTCCCCCGGTGGAGGGCCGGGGGAGAATCTTTTGTTCTCCGCTCCCCGCTGCTCACCCATGGGTGGGAACACCCTAAAGTGGTTAATGACAGAAACGACCCCCTCTTCCCTGAGCTCACAGAGTTCTCGGGCGATACAGAGCGCTGCCCACAAGCCGTGCTCTCCTCGCCCCTCTCTGTCCCGGAGGCGGTTGACATGGCGTGCCGTCTACAGACTGCTTCGCCCTTGTCCCCCTCTGTCGCCCCCTCTGTCGCCAGACCCCTGGCAGAGCAGGCCCCCGTGGGACGACCAGCCTGGTCCTCCCCTGGCCCCCTCTGCCAGGGCGCGGTTGCTAACTGTGCCCCCACATCGGGCCGCTATGCCGTCCACGTCTGGGCCAGTTACTCCGCTTCGCTGCCCCTCTGGGGGGACGCCTGTGGTTCGCATGATCCCGCTGGTTCAGTTCCTGGGAGCCTGGTTAGAGCTTCCCCGTCTGTCCCGCTGGATCGCACGGACCGTCAGGCTCGGCTATGCGATTCAGTTCGCACGGTCTCCTCCCCGCTTCAGGGGAGTCCGCTCCACTTTGGTCGGTGGCAATGCCCCCATCATGAGAGCATAGATTGCCACCCTGCTGGCGAAGGGTGCAATCTAGACGGTCCCTCCAGCCGAGATGAGGTCCGGCTTTTACAGCCCCTACTTCATTGTCCCCAACAAACCGGTGGGTTACGACCGATCCTGGACTAGCGCATACTGAACCGCTCCCTTCACAGGATGCCGTTCAAGATGCTCACTGCCAAACGCGTTTTCGATTGCATACGGCCCCAGGATTGGTTTGCGGCGATCGACCTGAAGGACGCCTACTTTCATGTCTCCATTCTTCCTCGACACAGACCGTTCCTACGGTTTGCTTTCGAGGGGCAGGCATACCAGTACGCGGTTCTCCCTTTCGGGCTAGCCCTGTCTCCTCGCATCTTCACGAAGGTCGTCGAGGCTGCCCTTGTTCCCCTCCGGGAACACGGGGTTCGCATCCTGAGTTATATCGACGACTGGCTGATCTTAGCTCACTCTCGAGATCAGGTTTGCGAACACAGGGACCTAGTGCTCCGGCACCTAGCTCGTCTGGGCCTTTGGGTCAACTGGGAGAAGAGCAAACTTTGCCCCGTGCAGAGGATCTCTTTTCTCGGTATGGACATCGACTCGGTCGCCATGTCCGCGCAGCTTACGAGCGAGCGCGCGCAGTCACTGGTGACTTGCCTGAGACAATTCGAGGGCAAGAGTGCGGTTCCACTGAAACTTTTTCAGAGGCTCCTGGGGCATATGCAGTTGCTTAGGCCTGCAGCCGCGGTCACGCCCCTCGGATTGCTTCATATGAGACCGCTTCAGCTTTGGCTTCGCGACCGAGTCCCGAGGTGGGCATGGCAACAAGGCACGCTCCGAGTACCAGTTACTCCAAACTGCCGTCAGTTCTTCACCCCGTGGTCTAACCTCAGTTTTCTCAGGGCGGGTTTCCCCCCTGGAACGAGCTTCTCGGCAAGTTGTTGTCTCAACAGATGCCTCCACCACGGGCTGGGGCGCCATGTGCAATGGACATGCTGCTGTGGGCTCCTGGACAAGACCCCAGTGGCAATGGCATGTCAATTGCCCTCGAGTTGTTGGCAGTACGGCTTGTCCTGCACCGCTTTCAGGCATTGCTCAGGGGTCAACACGTACTAGTCCGATCAGAAAATACCGCCACTGTAGCGTACATCAACCATCAAGCTGGTCTACGCTCCCGCCGTATGTCACAACTCGCTCGCCACTTCCTCCTATGGAGTCAGAAGCATCTGAGGTCGCTTCAAGCCATTTTCATTCCCGGAGCTCTGAACAGTGCAGCCGACGAGCTCTTACGGCTTCAGCCCCTCCCTGGAGAATGGCGACTCCACGTGTGGCTCCTGGACGGCTCGAGGCAGGTTTGAGTACCCTACCACCAGCGGTGGTGGCTACCATCACTTCCGCTAGAGCGTAGTCCACGAGACAAATCTATGCGTTGAAGTGGAACCTCTTCGTCAACTGGTGCTCTTCTCACCGAGAAGACCCCCGGAGATGCTCGATCAGCGTTGTGCTTTCCTTCCTTCAACAAGGGTTGGAGCGAAGGCTGTCTCCCTCCACCCTGAAGGTCTATGTTGCCGCTATTGCCACACACCATGACCTCATCGAAGGTAAGTCGGTGGGGAAGCACGACCTGGTCATCAGGTTCCTGAGAGGAGCGAGGAGACTAAATCCTCCTCGCCCTCCTCTCGTTCCCTCTTGGGACCTCTCAGAGGGTAGGGGACCTGCATGCATTTTCCGTTGACGAAGCGTGCCTGGAATTCGGGCCGGGTTACTCTCACGTGATCCTGAGACCCCGGCCTGGATTCGTGTCCAAGGTTCCCACCACTCCCTTCCGGGACCAGGTGGTGAACCTGCAAGCGCTGCCCCCGGAGGAGGCAGACCGAGCCTTGGCACTGCTCTGTCCAGTACGCGCTCTCCGCGCCTATGTAGACAGAACGCAGTGTTTCAGGACCTCAGACCAGCTCTTTGTCTGTTATGGTGGGAAGCTGAAGGGAAAGGCTCTCTCCAAGCAAAGGTTGTCCCACTGGATAGTGGACGCCATTGCTTTGGCATACCAGCAGCAAGGTCGATCATGCCCCCTTGGTGTGACTGCCCACTCCACCCGGAGTGTGGCATCCTCTTGGGCTCTAGCGCATGGCGTCTCGTTAACAGACATCTGCAGAGCTGCAGGCTGGGCGACACCTAACACATTCGCCAGATTATATAATCTCCGAGTGGAGCCAGTGTCCTCTCGTGTACTCGCTTCAACCGGACCCGCTCAGGTGTCTTCGCTTGCTCGCCATTCCACTCCACGGACTGGATACGTGCGATATTCTCCTCAGGTGAGCTTCCCCGAAAGCCCTGAGTTCCTCCAGCACTCCTGACGTCGGCGCCAGTGTCTATTGCCTGCGCGTCGGCTAGGTGCCTCCCGTGTGCATGGTCCCTCCTCTGAGCGACCCCCACATGTGTATTTCCACTGTAAGCCTCTCTGAGCATGTGTCTTTCCCTTGGCAAGCCACCTTGCCACCCCTGGGGTTGAAATATTCCACCTGCGGCTGGACACCCCAGTGTTCTCCATATGCATCCTTTGGGTCATATGTGTATTCTCTAAGTTGACTGGTGTAGGTTTTGAGGGCGAACAAACACAAATGAATCTTCCAGGTGATTTGTGCAAACATAATTCCACACAGAACTCAACACTCCAGACCCCAAATCACCAATCCAGAACCATAAAATCCAGGCTCCAGTCAATCTACGCTAACCAACGAAAAACCCCAGCTAAGAACTCAATGGCCATGCAAGCTTCAAAGAGATGAGTCCAACTAAAGGAAGAACGTTGTCAATGTTAGATAGTTTGGAAAAGACTGATTGGTTCAGAGATGGCAAAGCTCAGGGCCCGACCAAGATAACGGCAGAGGTTGCTTGATCCCACGACAGATATACAAAACAGACCTCCTTCTTCTTAAGGACCTCTGAACGACCCCAGGGTTGAAATCTCCTAAAACCACAGAGACTGAGACTACCTATAAAAATACATCAAATCATCCCAAAACAGTACTTGATGGACTTATAATAAAACATTGTTCAACTACATAATTCTATATTGTGTCTACAATCTATATGTGTGTCTATTATGCTTAGATCCCATATGAGTCATGTAATTGTTATAACTATTAGATGTATGAATGAAAGTGTGTCTCGTTTCCTATCACTACGATCGTATGTTCTTAATTCAAAAGATGGCTTGATTGAAATCTGAGTAAAATTATAATAGTAATGATGTCTAAACTGTGGCCTTTGTACTCTCTGCTAGAGCTGGAGAGTAAAGAGATCCCAGATAGCGCATGATCATATGATGAGAAGTGAAGAAAATGCTACCTCTCAAATAAAGACAGTGTCTAATTGGTCAGAACTCATACAGGAGGCTGGACAAACATTTGAGTTTAAAATCTTAGGACCCGAACAAAGCTTTGAGAAGAGTAGATTCATGGAGAAGCCGTGACGGAGTAACCAGACAGACGAGTAATCATGTAGACGAGCAGACGAAAGAACCCAAATCAAGATCAGAAGACGGGTTAAACAGCTTCATTCAAGCCATCTAACAACTCTCGTCTCAATTTTCTTTTTTTCTTAGTTTTCTTTTCTTTTCCGTTGTGAGTCTCGGTTCTAAGTTAGGTTTTGTGGCAAAGTTTCGGTCCATGATTCGACTGCAAAGCCCGTTACCATTGTTACCACTTTCCATCCATCCGCCTGCACACCACGTGATTGACCGCCCCAGACATCTATTCAGGCACAAGGAGACGCCTGCCAATGAACCCGGGAAACCCCTTTTACGCTGACAAAGGGAATCCCCAAAAGGAACGCAAGTAGCCTCCAGACTCTTAAGCTGAACTGGTGCATTGATATACATTTACATTTACATTTATATATAAATTATAAAATTTATAAGATATAAATTTAATAACCCCCCTAAGAAACGATAGAAGGGTTAAATTAATGGTTGATGGTTCGTCCAGGTCATGTCTTATAAGTTCATATAGAAACATGGGATTTCATCATCTCACTCTTAAAACTCATTCTTTCCTCACTCGCTTTCTTTCTGCAACTCGTATGAATGTGTGCGTGTGTTTGTGTTAGATATTAGTTTTATGTGTTAGAATAATCAATAAAGTCTTGTTTGTATTTTAAAGAGAAGTGTTACTTGTGTTATGTGCTTATGAATTTAATGTCTTAAACTGCTGATCTAAGTTACCTTGCTAATAAATAGTGTTTCACTATAGTTGGGATATTTATATCCGCTGCAGAGCTGAAAGTTATCGGCCGTAATAAGTGATTCTTTCGAATTCCCTATAAATGAATTAATAATTCCTTATGAGCTAAATTGACATGTCGGAAACCCTACACTGGTGAGGGTATAGACACCTGTCTTCTCTGACACACATATAAAATATACTTACAACATAGAAAATAACTTACAACACATTTGTAATTCGTTAGCATAACAGTTATTAATTTATGAAAGAATAGTCATGTTTTTAAAATAATTTGCTCATCATTAACTAATAATTTATAAATGACTTAAAACTGAATTAACAAAAAATTAATACAATGTAAGCATATCACTTATTAATCATTTATGAACGTATATTAATGTTTTGTAAATGATTAGTTCATCATTAGCTAATAACTTATAAGTGACTTACAACTGAATGTTATTATAAAGTGTTACTCATATCTGAATTGAATCTTGCTTCCTTTTTTCTGCTCCAGGTTTTTGGGTCCTGCTGCAGATGAAGCCTGTCAGTATGTGAGAGAAATTGTGGGTAAAAACCCGTTACTCCTGAGAGAGCTGAATCTGAGTGATCATGAACTAGGAGACACACAAGTGAATCAGATCGCTGCTCTACTGCAGGATAAACACTGTAAAATCAACACACTGATGTTAGTATTTGACATGCTTTAATACTTTCCATGTAAAACATATTTCAAATATATCTTTTGATATTATATATTCAGTAACTGGTTTGGATTAGGACTGTCATTGTTCTTTAAAAAAAGCTTTGGAAATAACTCAAAGAATGTTTCTTGTCTTTATTTTCTTTCTCTTCAGGCTGAATAATAACAGTATTATAGCAAATTGTTGTGCTGCTCTGACAAGAGCTTTTAATTTAAACCCTTCAAACCTGAAAACATTGGATCTGAGTGTAAATAAACTGGGAAACTGTGGAGTAACAGAAATCTCCCCTCTGCTGGGAAATTCACAATGCACACTGCAGATACTCAGGTTTGGTAAATCTAAACATGAATTAGTATGAAGCCAAAACTTGTCTGTAAATTGGGTCTGAAATTAACACTCTGTATGCCAAATGCGGTTAAATAAGAATCCAGAAGGTAGTCTTTTAATTATAATTAGTTTGATGTGTCATGGAGAACCTCTGTCAGTCAGTAACATCACTAACATTAGTGAAAAAGACAATCGTATTAATTTATCTTATTGACAAAGTTTTTTGGGGGTGTTGGAAATTATAAATATCCTAATGACATAATCCTCATATTGATCCTCTTTCGATTAAATAATTAATTATTACAGTTTGAAGACTATTTGCTTCTTTTTGTCTTCCTCTAGACTTTCAGACTGCAATATCACAGAAGAAGGTTATAAAGCTCTGGCATCAGCTCTGAGATCAAACCCTTCACACCTGATAGAGCTGGATCTCACAGGAAATGATCCTGGACAATCAGGAGTGAAGCAGCTCGATGATTTACTACAGGATCCAAAGTGTAAACTAAAACTGAGGTGAGATATGATGAAATAATGCATAAATAAGCATTTATATTTCAAAATATTATTTCACTAATACAAAATAAACCATTTTTAAATGCAGAATCATGTCATTATATTTTTTCATTAGATCAAGTTTAGTTAAGGACTGAATTGAATCCTGCTTCATCTTCTCTTCTGCAGGTTTTTGGGTCCTACTGCAGATGAAGCTTGTCAGTATGTGACAGGAATTGTGGGTAAAAACCCGTTACTCCTGAGAGAGCTGAATCTGAGTGAACATGAACTGGAAGACACACGAGTGAATCAGATCTCTGCTCTACTGGAGGATAAACACTGTAAACTCAACACACTGAAGTGAGTATTTTACATGGTTTTATACTTCACAAAGTATAAAAGCACTTCCCAACATGTGTGATATTACATTTTTAAAGTCTAATGAAGACTCATTGCGGTTCTTTAAATTATTTGAGGACTGAGAATAGATAAAATATATCCTATAGATTTAATCTTTTTTTGTGTATAGATTTAATGAATAATGTAGTATTGTGGCTGAAAGAAACTGGAAACATTTTACTGTTTTTTTGTTGTTGTTTTTGTTTTGTTTTCTTCTCTGCAGGCTGAATAATAACAGTATTACAGAAGAAGGTTTTGCTGCTCTGACTTCAGCATTTAATTTAAACCCTTCAAACCTGATAGAGCTGGATCTGAGTGGGAATAAACCAGGAAACTCAGGAATGGAGAAGATGTGTCATCTGTTGAAAAACACACAATGCAGATTGAAGAAACTGAAGTGTGTAATTTAATTTATTTACATTTCTACATGTTTATATACATTTATTAATGTTTGTTTAATTAGCTTACCTGATCAAATATGATTGAAAAAAGACCATACGGCGAAATTTCAGTTTTACAATTTCGCTGTGGCTGATATTTTGTCTAACATCTCTTTCTGTGTTTGAGTGAAGAAAGCAAATGTTGAAACAAACGAGGATGAATAAATTATGATTGAATTTAATTTTTGGGTGAACTAACAAGATTATGTTATTAAGGTTATTTAAATTAATTTCACATTACCTAATGTATATATATATATATTTGTTTATGTGAGATGTTTGCAAATATTAAAATAAAATCATAATTTATGATTTATGTAACTATGTTATTTATCATTTTAATTATTACTTGAATTCAATTTCAATTTCACATTTTTTTTTGTGACAAACATGCAGTAGTTGTAACAGCGTTGTAACATTATTTAAAAAAAAGAATAACAGCTTTTTTTCCATATACAGACTTTCAGACTGTAGTATCACTGAAGAAGGTTATAAAGCTCTGGCTTCAGCTCTGAGATCAAACCCTTCACACCTGATAGAGCTGGATCTCACAGGAAATGATCCTGGACAATCAGGAGTGAAGGAGCTCAATGATTTACTACTGGATCAGAACTGTCAACTGAAGACAATCAGGTGATTAAAACCTTAAAATACTTATTAAAATTGTATATTTAAAATAGGGGTTGAACGGATCATAGTTGATCTGTGATCCATTTGGAACAGGACCCATGGTTCAGCGCACATGGGATTTGCAGATAAAGAGCCAATTTTAACCATCATTGAGTTGTAAGGCTCGCACTCGATCGGCCCAAAGTCCGGCATCCGACCAGCGCGGAAGGTCTCTACGTGTTACTGTCTTTTCTCGAGGCAAAGTATTTTTTGATTAAAATGCAATACATTTGAATATGTATTCTCTCGTTATTTCATCTTACTCCATAAATGAAAAGGTTTTAATGATATCTGTGCATCATTAAATGTGAGCGAATGTTTTACTATTCCCTTTTAACTCTTTAATGAAAATAATGTCAAAGACGGTTAGAATAATTAAATGTAACAATTTATTATGTCAGGTAAATGTATCATGCCACTTTCATAATCAATTCAAAGATAATCAATACAAAACATCAAATGCTCTGGAATAAAGAGAAGAGATGCGAACCCAACATTAAAATACATGATGCTGAATTATTTGAGGTCCTTCAACATCATGGGCTCATCTGAGTACCTCAGAACCTCTTTCACATGGAAACATCTAACAATGGAAATTTGCATTCAGAGGTTACACCTTTTGGGGGTGGGAGACCATTTGCCAGAAGACCACCTTCGTTTGAGTGCCAGTTATCCCTAAACTCTTAAAAACCTTATTACCTTTTGTTTTACTTATTTGGAATGGAGACATTTGTACCAGTCGCCCTGAGACATTTTAAATGATACCAAAATGTACAATACTCGATGATAATCATTCACATTAAACTATATATGTTCTTATGTGAATTCAGGTGATCTGAGCATGAGGGAGAGGGGGTGAGGGATGAGGAGAAGGAATGTAGATTAGGATGACTCGGAGGTGAGACTTTCGTCTCGATAGTGCACAAGGGGGAGATCAAATGTTAATTTCAAGAGAGGTCCTTTGTACTCTCAGGGTCTGGTCGCTCTTCAATCAGACTGTCCGGCATTTTCTAATTTCTCAATTCTTACAGAGTGAAGTGAAAATTTATCATTTGTACGTGATTTGTCTTGCCATTTTTTTTTTTTTTTACATTCAAGAGATTTTAACCCTCTGGGGTTGGCGGTATGGCCGGCGATACCAGCTCACTTTTTTCCTTATCAGTGCAAAAGAGATTTGATTTTGATCTTACATATAAGTGTTATACATCATTAGATCCTGTTAGGGACTGTTCGTTTTTTATTTAAGGGGCTGCCGGAGGAGTTTTGAGATCTATAGTCAAAATAGACTTGACCCTCCCTTCGCCAGCAATACATTTTTCTATGACCCTCCAAAATGATTGTGAGAAAATTCTGTGTACTGGCTGTATTAATTGTATACTGGTTTGCACTTGGCAAAAGATGTTCAGAAAGCCATTGTTTTTTTACAACCATGTCAAACGACTTAACCTCTGCTTTCTCATCTTACACATCACACTCCACTGTTATGGTGGCCATTTCAGTAGATTTACTCACTAACATTGTTGTGGAAACACAATAAGCATGGGAACTAAATGCACACGTTCTGCATTACTGCATTACTTCAAATACTAGTTACTCCTCTAGTAAAGGAGTGCACGATGTTTTCGGTGCTGATGCGTTAATGTAACCAGAGGGTGGCGATGCCAATAACGCTCCTAAAAGCTCTCACAAAGAACCGGCAAAAGTAATGATTATAAATCTGTCAAATATAGCAAGCCTACTTAATGGAGTAGGCTATGATTATATAAACAGACGTTTCAATATGTTGGTATTAAAGGTCCCCGACATGAAATTTTCACTTTCTGAGGTTTTATAACATTAATATGAGTTCCCTTTCGTTGTCACTCCGAGTTACGTCGGATGACGACGAATGGGGTTTCGCTTAGAACACCTATCGACTTCGAGTATTACAAAACGAGCCAATGGCAAAGAAATGCCATGGGTCTGCGGAATTTGCATAGCGTATCTCCGCCTTACCTCGTGGGTATAAAAGGAGGACGCCGGCAACAGGCAGATATGTTTTCGCTTCGGAGCCAAGAGTATTTCTTCACTCCACAGTCATCTCTGACTTCGCTCTACGAGACGAGCTTCTCTCTCCGGTGTTGGTGTGACGGCGATCTGCAGCGAGCTCACAGTTCCTGCTGATCTGTGCTGTAATCTGCCAGTGTGTGTGTCTCCCTGTGCGCTTCAACATCGCGGAGTTTTTCTCTCCTCTCATAAAAGAGCTCGCACGCGGCACGTCTTTTTAAAGACGGCTCGCCCGTGCATTTCTGGTTGCAGCGGACTGGTATCGGACTCTGATGGGCACGAGCGCTGTCTAGCGTGTTTGATCATGCTTGAACAGCGCTCGTGGGTGACTCATGTTCTCGCAAGGGAACGTGATCATCGCGTCATATAGGTCGAGACTCGGTGAACTCGTCCCCCTCTGTCCTGGAGGTGGTTGACACGGCGTGCCGTCCACATCCGCTTCGCCCCTGTCCCCCTCTGTCGCCAGACCTTTGACAGAGCAGGCCCCCGTGGAACGCTGGTCCTTCCCTGGCCTCCTCTGTCAGGGTGCGGTTTTGACCTTGCCCCCACACCGGGCCGCTATGCCGTCCACGTCTGGGCCGGTCATTCCGCTTCGCTGCACCACCGGTGGGACGTCTGTGGTTCTCGACGCCGCTGACACAGTTGGGAGCCTGCCTAGAGCTTCCCTATCTGTTCCACTGGGTCGCGCGAACCATCGGCTCGGCTATGCGATTCAGTTCGCACGGTCTCCTCCCCACTTCAGGGGAGTCCGCTCCACTTTGGTCGATGGCTATGCCCTATCATGAGAGCGGAGGTTGTTACCCTACTGGCGAAGGGTGCGATTGAGACTGTCCCTCCAGCCGAAAGGAGGTCCGGGTGTACAGCCCCTACCTCATTGTCCCGGAGAAGTCTGGTGGATTACGGCCAATCCTGGTCCGAACCGCTCCCTTCACAGGCTTCCGTTCAAGATGCTCCTGGCCAAACGCATTTCTGGATGTGTGCCACAGGATTGGTTTGCAGCGATCGACCTGAAGGACGCCTACTTTAATGTCTCCGTTCTCCCTCGACTCAGGCCATACCTACGGTTTGCTGTCAGGGCGCGCGCATATCAGTACACTGTTTTCCCATTCGGGCTAGCCCTGTCTCTTCGCGCCTTCACAAGGTTGTTGAGGCTGCCTTTGTTCCTCCATGGGAACACGGGGTTCGCATCCTGAACTATCTCGGTGACTGGCTGTCTCAAGCTCACTCCTGAGACCAGGTTTGCGAATACAGGGACCCAGTGCTCCGGCACCTAGCTCGTCTGGGCCTTCGGGTCAACCGGGGAAGGAGTAAACTTTGCCCCGTGCAGAGGAGCTCTTTTCTCGGTATGGACTTGGTCGCCTTCCCCACTCAGCCATTGCTGACTTGCCTGAGACTATCAAGCGCAAGAGTGCGGTTCCACTGAAGTTTCTTCAGAGGCTCCTGGGGCATATAGCATCTGCAGCCGCGGTTCGCCGCTCAGATTGCTTCATATGAGACCGCTTCAGCTTTGGCTCCGCGACCGAGTCCCGAGGTGGGCATGGCAACACGGCACCCTCCGAGTACCAGTTACTCCGACCTGCCGTCAGACCTTCACCCCGTGGTCGAACCTCAGTTTTCTACGGGCCGGAGTGCCCCTGGAACGAGCTTCGCGGCATGTTGTTGTAACGACAGATGCCTCCTCCACGGGCTGGGGTGCCATGTGCAATGGACGTGCTGCCGCGGGCTCCTGGACAGGACCCCGACGCCTCTGGCACGTCAATTGCCTCGAGTTGCTGGCCGTACGTCTTGCTTTGCGCCGCTTCCGGGCCGTGCTCAAGAACCAACACGTACTAGTCCGTTCAGACAATACCGCCACTGTAGCGTACATCAACCATCAAGGTGGTCTACGCTCCCGCCGTATGTCGCAACTCGCCCGCCACCACCTCATATGGAGTCAGAAGCATCTGAGGTCGCTTCATGCCATTTATATCCCCGGAGCCCTGAACTGTGCAGCCGACGAGCTCTCACGGCTTCAGCCCCTCCCGGGAGATTGGCGACTCCATCCCCAGTCGGTTCAGCTGATTTGGGACCAGTTCGGGGACGCACAGTTAGATCTGTTTGCCTCTCACGACCCGACCCATTGCGACCTGTATTATTCCCTGACCGAGGGCACGCTCGGCACGGATGCACTGGCGCACAGCTGGCCGTTGGGCCGCAGGTATGCGTTTCCCCCCAGTGAGCCTTCTTGCGTAGACCTTGCGCAAGGTCAGGGAGCACGCGGAGCAGGTCATTCTGGTCTCGCCGTACTGGCCCGCCCAGACCTGGTTCTCCGAACTAGTACTCCTCGCGACAGCACCTCCCTGGCCGATCCCTCTGAGGAAGAACCACTTATGGCACCCTCGTCCCGATCTCTGGAACCTCCACGTGTGGCTCCTCGATGGGACGAGGCAGGTTTGAGTACCCTACCACCAGCGGTGGTGGCTACCATCACTTCCGCTAGGGCGTCGTCCACGTGACACGTCTATGCGTTGAAGTGGAACCTCTTCGTCAGCTGGTGCTCTTCTCACCGAGAAGACCCCCGGAGATGCTCGATCAGCGTTGTGCCTTCCTTCCTTCAACAGGGGCTGGAGCGAAGGCTGTCTCCCTCCACCCTGAAGGTCTACGTTGCCGCTATTGCCGCACACCATGACCTCATCGAAGGTAAGTCGGTGGGGAAGCACGACCTGGTTATCAGGTTCCTAGAGGAGCGAGGAGACTAAATCCGTCCCCCTCCTCTCGTTCCCTCTTCGGACCTCTCAGTGGTTCTAACTGCCCTGAAGAGTGCTCCATTTGAGCCCCTGCAATCAGTCGAGCTTAAATTCCTGTCTATGAAGACAGCGCTCCTGGTTGCACTGGCCTCCATCAAGAGGGTAGGGGACCTGCACGCATTCTCCGTTGACGAAGCGTGCCTGGAGTCCGGGCCGGCTTACTCTCACGTGATCCTGAGACCCCGGCCTGGATACGTGCCCAAGGTTCCTACCACTCCCTTCCGGGACCAGGTGGTGAACCTGCAAGCGCTGCCCCTGGAGGAGGCAGACCCAGCCTTGCACTGCTCTGTCCAGTACGCACTCTCCGCACTTATGTAGACTGGACGCAGTGTTTCAGGACCTCAGACCAGCTCTTTGTCTGTTATGGTGGGAAGCTGAAGGGAAAGGCTCTCTCAAAGCAAAGGTTGTCTCACTGGATAGTGGACGCCATTGCTTTGGCATACCAGCAGCGAGGTCGACCGTGCCCCCTTGGTGTGACTGCCCACTCCACCCGGAGTGTGGCATCCTCTTGGGCTCTAGCGCATGGCGCCTCGCTAACAGACATCTGCAGAGCTGCAGGCTGGGCGACACCCAACACATTCGCCAGATTCTATAATCTCCGAGTGGAGCCAGTGTCCTCTCGTGTACTCGCTTCAACCAGCTAGTACCGGACCCGCTCAGGTGTCTTCGCTTGCTCGCCATTCCACTCCACGGACTGGGTACGTGCGATATTCTCCTCAGGTGAGCTTCCCCGAAAGCCCTGAGCTCCTCCAGCACTCCTGACGTCGGCGCCAGTGTCTATTGCCGGCGTGTCGGCTAGGTGCCTCCCGTGTGCATGGTCCCCCCCTCTGGGTTGGCAGTAATTGCATATTTCCCCTAAACTTTGGGATATGCTCCCCAGTGTACCTTGGTATTCCTGTGCTAAATAGGAGTCCTTCGTCCATGCCAGTCTCACGACAGGGATCTCAGATTTACGCAGGGCACTGGAAGACAGCTGAGAAGGTGACGTGATTAGACTGGTAACCCCATTCGTCGTCATCCGACGTAACTCGGAGTGACAATTAAAAGGTTACGTATGTAACCCTCGGTTACGTATGTAACCCTCGTTCCCTGAGTATGGAACGGAGACGTTACGTCTTCCTGCCACTTTCCGCTGTACCGCGGGGATCGCCTGAGCTCAGTCTTGGCTCCTCAGCGAAGAAACATATCTGCCTGTTGCCGGCGTCCTCCTTTTATACCCACGAGGTAAGGCGGAGATACGCTATGCAAATTCCGCCGACCCATGGAATTTCTTTGCCATTGGCTCGTTTTGTAATACTCGAAGTCGCTTAGGTGTTCTAAGCGAAACCCCATTCGTCGTCATCCGACGTAACGTCTCCGTTCCCTACTCAGGGAACGAGGGTTACATACGTAACCGAGACGTTCCCCTAGCCTGTATATGGTCACCCAGTGGCTAGAAATTTCAATCGGTGTAAACCGAGCTTTGGCTATCTTTCTCTGCCTTAGAGAAAATTAAAGCACAGAGGGGCTGATCTTGAATCTCCTCCGTATGACGTCATACGGAGGAAAGGTAACCTCCCCTTTCTCTGCTTTGCCCGCCCAGAGAATTTGGCTCGACCATGAAAAAATGAGCTAGGAAGTACTACGAACACGCGAACGCGATTTGAGTTTTTCTTCGAGAGATATCATGGCTTGCAAATGACCGAAGCATGGCAGTTGATCAGTGTTCCGATGTAGAAATGAACACAAAAGTATTTTTTAGTTCCTTCATCCGAGCCTCTGAAGAAACAATGGGTTAATTTTATTTTTTCTGGAAATGGGCCGACACAACTTCCCAAAGTTTTGTATGGTCCAAACATTTCACCGATGACTATTTCCTCAACTTGGGCCAATACAGAGCTGGCCTCGATGAACGTCTGAAAATAAATCGATCGAGCTACCAAGCAACAATTTCTGATGTGTAGCCTAATTGTTTAAGTTCAGACAGGTAATCTTTCTCTCAAAATCGTTCAATACTGTTTATTCATCAGTAAGTCAAGCCAGTGACTAAAATATCAACTTCACATCATTTCTTTTAGTAGGATGAAAACAATCTTATTTAAATTGTGAACAAATTATATACAGAAAACGATCAAAGAATCTTTCCACACAGCGGAAGTTTATCTGGACAACTCGTTATGAAATCAATGACGCACGTTACACTGCACAATGAAGCACTTACTGTGTATGTACATCATCGTGTTTGCATTGGTGAAAGCATTAGAGAGAGTGCAGAAACTCTGTTGCAATGATAAGATCTTCAGACTGTCATACTTGCTCAATGCTCATCACGGCAACATTTTATGTGATGGGAATAGATTCTAAATACTTTAAAAACTTCTTTGATTCATTAATCTCGATAGCTGTAATAGTAAAAACGTGTAATAGCTGTAGTAAAAGTATTCGAGAGAGTTTCACATGTAATATGTAGCTATTTCATATGCAAGCATGTCAGCCAATCACAGCAGTGGCCGGTTACACTGAATCCCACAGCAGACCCTTCAAAGTGAAGTGACCCTTCAAACAGAGCATTCAAATCCGAAGCTAAAATCAGGCTAGGAAAAATGCCTTTTATTTCTAAATTATGACTATTTTTGATCTAAAAAACATACAAACATTATAAGGGCAACCCAGGAAACATTATAAAATAATAAAATAACCTCATGTCAGGGGACCTTTAAATGCATTTTCTGAGAATTTATATTTCAAGTTTTGACTACAGATTTCACGTCCATACTGCCGTGCAAAGGCAAAAGACCTTAACTTAAATTTTGGTCAAAATGAGTTATTGCCATATTTGGAACAATGGACATCAGTTTTATCATGTGGACAAATATCTTGCGTCAATTTTGTCCTTTTCTGCTAAAAATAAGATGTTGTTTTTGCCATAACTTCCAAAAGCAGAGGGAAAGCAAAGGAAGACCTTAACATCAGTTCCCTTTCGAGAGGTCTCTCCTATTGCGTAAGTAGCTTACGCTATGGGAAAACTCCTTTTCTCGAGAATATTGAAGTCTTTATGTAAAACGCATTGCAGCTGCACAGCTGACAGCAATGAACGAAGGAAGCTCGGTCATTGGCTGTGCTGCGGCAACTTGCTCGAACCAATGACGGGGGGACTCTGGATGCGCGATCAATGAGCGCGCTTCGCGCCCGCGCGCGTCAGAGCCCGCCATGATGGGCGTGGCCAAGAGCTATTTATTGGGCGTCCCGTCATGAGAGTTCTTTAGATTTAATCTCCTTCAGCGAACACCTTCTTCGCCGAATCCTCCGGATTATTTAAGCCGTCGCCGCCGTCGAAAAAGCATACCAGCGGGACTGCTACGAGGACGTCGGCACCTTCAGCCGCCTTCGAACGCCATCCTACTGAGCCATCCGGCGTGCCACACAGGCAAGTATCTTTGCATCTGTTCGCCCCGCGACATTTGTAAACGAGCAAATTTTCCAAGGCGTTGTTTCAAATGCCTTCCTGCGCGTCGTGCAGAGACCTTCTCCCGGACGGGGATCGTCACATCATCTGTGCTTGCTGCCTGGGCCAGGACCACGCAGAAGCTGCTTTGACCTAGGGCGGATGCCCGGAATGTGACGACCTGGGTCTCTCCGCACTGAGGGGGCTCGCCTCGCCGCTTTCGCCGTGAGCGAGCCCATCGCCGCCACCCCTCTGTTTGAGCCGCGCACTAAGAAAAAGCGCCGCTCACAGAGGCTTCCTGAACCGGAGCTCAGTGACGTCACGCCGAGCCAGTCTCCACGTGCTTCACCGCCGCTCTTGCCTTCCCCACCGCCGGTTCAGTTCACCCAGCCGGATCCACACCCCTCTAGCAGAGCGGTGGGCCTTGTGACTTTCGGCGCGTCCGAGGACGATGGCGGAATGGATGACAGCTTGTCCATCGACGCTGCATCGGACGACTGGCCGGGCTCCACTCTCGACCCTGCCCCGTCGACGCTAGCTAGCACGAGCGGGGGCTCCACCATGGACACGGAGATTATCCGCGTCCTCTCGAAGGCCGTAGAGGACCTCGGGCTCGATTGGTCTTCTACCGAAGAACCAACCCGAAGCCGACTGGATGAGTGGTTTCTGCTGGGGCGCCAGTAGGCCCCTCGGCAAAGGCCTTCTCCCTTCTTCCCGGAAGTTCATGACGAACTCACCAAGTCATGGAAAGCCCCCCACTCTGCGCGTCTGAAGCCTTCTTTTTCTTCGTCGCTCTCCTCTGTGGACGGCGCGAAGGAAAGAGGCTACGAGGGAACGCCGCCCCTCGAGGAGGCCGGGTAGTCGGAGACCACCCATGGCGCAGAGTTCACGAGCTTCCCTGGCAAGCTGAATAGCATCTTCAGTGTTTTCAACACTTACAAGCCCATCGTCTACATAAAAGTCCCGCATAACAAATCTCGAGCCTTGAGTGTAGATGTCGCGATTCTCCTTAGCTAGATGTTTCATCCCATAGTTTGCACATCCCGGGGAGGAAGCTGCACCAAACAGATGCACTTTCATGCGAAACTCACTGGGCGGCGAGTTCAAGTCTCCTTGCTTCCACCAAAGAAAGCGTAGGAAGTTGCGATCAGCTTCGTCCACATGAAACTGATGGAACATCTTCTGAATGTCGCACATCAATGCAACGGGGTGCTATCGGAAACGGATGAGAACTCCACTTAAGTTATTCAACATATCAGGTCCAGAGAGGAGGTGATCATTCAAGCTTGTTCCTTTGTATCTGGCTGAGCAATCGAACACCACACGAAGTTTATCCGGCTTCTTTGCATGATGCACACCATGATGGGGAATGTACCATCTCTCACCTTCACTCACACCTTCCTTGACCTGCTCAGCATCTCCCTTTCCGATGACCTCCTCCATGAACTCAACATAATGCTCCTTATACCTTTCATCACGTTGCAATTTCCTTTTAAGGTGAAGGAGACGTGTCATAGCTGAGCCTTTGTTGTCAGGCAAGCTGGGTCTGGTTTTAAAGGGCAGAGGCATTTCATAATGGCCATGTATATTTTTCCTTATTCCCTTATCCAGTATGTTGAGGAATGTGATGTCGTCTTGTGACACAATTTTGCTGTCGTCACTGCCATCCTTGAAGTCAGACTCTAAAATGCGGATGACGTCGATAGGAGTTACAGGAGGTAGCTCCTTAACTGTAATTCTGTGACACAGATGACGCGTGCTCAACGCATCGTGTGTTTGTAATGAGTGTCCTACAATACTCCATCCTAAATCCGTTCTTACAGCGTAGGGTTCCTCATCTCCTCCTAAAAGGACTTGCCTTGGTGCCATAGCTCTCGAGCAGTTGTAGCCGATCAAAAGGCCTACTACACAGTCCTTCAGTGGTTGGATTTCATCCGCTATTTCTGCAAGATGACTCCATTGTTTAGCCGTCTCACACGTGGGAATGTGAGAGCGGTTAACGGGTATGCAGTCCTTTGTATAGGCGACCGGAAGATCGACTTGAATAGCAGAACTATATCCTCTAACACGAAGGCCAGAAACACTTTCGCTTGCGAGAACTGTATCCTTACCACTCATAGTCGTCAACTTCAGTTTCACTGGATACTTGTCAGCATTAAGACCATCACTCACTTCTTGATCAATAAACGTAGTGTCGCTTTGAGTGTCGAGTAGCGCATAGACAAGTTTCTCAGTAGTTGGATAATTTTTAGAGGAAACCCAGACTGGTATCACCATGGATGTGTTGGATGTGCCTTCACCTGCTACACTGAGTGACGTTGCAGCAGCACCTCAATTTGTCTCTGGTTCTGATGTAGACCTTTCCCTTTTATATTTGTCATCATGCAGGGCTGTAGGATGCTTTCCCTTGCAGTGGTCACAGAAATGACGATGACGGCAGTCTCTCACGCTGTGGCCGGGTTTCAGGCATCCATAGCAGAGTTTCTTCTCTTTTATGTAGTTGCGTCGCTCAACCAACACCATCTCAGTGAACTTGGAGCATGCATGAAGCTGGTGTCTATTATCGTGACCAAAGGATACATGAAGTCTTAACCTTCCTCTGTTCTGACTTGTGGTTTTCATTGTCAGTGACTGTTTGAATGGTAAAAACACTGGCCTTGTTTTTCTTCACGTCTCTGAGATTTCTCTTCTCAGTGCTAGAATCTGATGAACGAAGGGCATGAAAGGACGTAATGGGATTGCAAGCAATCTCAGCTTCAGTTGACTGGAATCTAGCAAACTCCTTGAAACTTGGGAATTCTTGATTTTCATTTAGGCTTTGCGTGACTTGTCGGTTCCAGCGTAAAGCTGCCCAGTCTGGTAGTTTGTGAACGAGCGTCTGATTTTCTTCACAGTCATTTAATATGTCGAGACCCTTGACATGAGGCATGGCATCTTGACAGGCATTCAGAAAATCTGAGAAGCGTCTCAGTCCCTCAGCATCCTTTGATGGAATTCTCGGCCAGTTGGTGAGCTTCTCTCTGAATGCTCTCTGAATGGCGAATGGCTGGCCAAAGCGACGATTTAGTTTGTCCCAGGCGTCTCGGTAGGCTTCATTGTCATTTCGGTAGAAGTTGCCATCTAAAACCTGCCGTGCTGGGCCACCAACGTATTTTTTCAGGTAGTATAGTTTTTCAGCTGGTGTGATTGCCCTTTGGTCAATGAGTGAGGTGAATGCTGCCTTCCATTCGATGAATTGTATGGGGTCGCCATTGAAGACAAATGGCTCAGGAACAGGAAGCCTATTTAAGGCTATGTTGTCTTGAAGAATCTGAGCGAGAGAGGGAATGTCTGTATAACGGGGCGATGCGACTTGAGAGAGGGGCACTGTAGTTACAGGCACATTCTTTGCTTCCATTTTCCTTTCCTTTTTAACATAGTTAGCATCCTTGTGTTCTGTCTCCTTATTGTAGATCTTCAACTTGGCTTGAGCTGCCCGTATCTCTTTCTCTGCCTGCAATCGCTCCAACTCACGCCTTTGTGCCTCTAGAGCTTTGCGTTGTTGTTCCTCTAACTCTCTTATAGATTCCTTTTGCCTTTCTTCCTCTAGCAGCATCTGATAATTTGCTTCTTTTACTGCTAGTTCAGCTGCTGCATCCACACGTTTTGCTGTCATGGATGTAGTTATGGAGCAGTGGCTGTCAGACTGGCTGTGACTTATCGAAGAAGCTGCGGATCCATAGACAGACTTTGCATAGTCATGGCGGAGCAGTTCATGAAGGCGGTGACTTTCCTGCTGTTCATTAAACTCGCTTTCATCATCTATAGCTGTGTTGTAGGCAATGTTGGTGATTTCTGTGGTCACCGATTCACACGTATCAACTTTTCTTCTTATGTCAGTGGAGGGTGTGGTGAGATTTCAAATTTCATAATAAATGGTCATTATGTCTTCTTTATCTTTCTTAAGCTCTTCAATGAGAGGCCAGAGCTGACTCTCTGACATATAAGTCTTTAGCTGATCTCTTGCCTTGCGTGTGTGGAGCTTCCACTGCTCGTACATGGCATACAGCCTTTTCTCTTTTTTCTTGGCCTCTTCATATTGATGCGCGCGCATCTTCTCTGTGGGATGGCGTGTGCGTTCAGAGCGTCTAGGACCTTCGAATGCATTATCATCCTTATTAAGCTTGCCTTGGAGGTCAGTTAGACTTTGTTGTTTAGCTTAATTTGTTTCCTTCAGACACGGTCTCTCTGATGAGTCTACCATTATGTGGGCTTCACTTTGTAAATCTTCATGCTGATAACCAACCATCTGCTCCTCCACCTCCTTCTCATTACCTGACTCTGACATTATCATCTAAATTTTTTTTTTAAACTCTAATGGCAGAAGAAGACCCCTTTAGAAGATATAATTAAGCCCTTGTTATGAACAGCATAAACATAAAAAACATCAGAACATCAGATTAAATAGCTAGAACATACCCATTTACATATAGACACTCAAATAACTGTAAATGTCAATGTAAATACCACAATAAACAAAGTTATCAAAGTTCTTAAATCCAAAGTGTGAGAAATGTAAATGTAACAGCCTCCATAACGATACTCGGTTACTAACGTAACCTCGGTTCTCTCTAGAGAGGGAACGAGTATTGCGTAAGTTTAGCTTACGCTACGGGAAAGATTCATCTTCTCGAGATACTGAAGCCAAAAAATTATCCTTAATTTTGTATAACTTGCAAACGCAGTGCAGCAGCTAGCAGACCTAGAGCAGGCCATCTCGCGTGCTCATTGGCTGCCCTGCGGGCAACTGCTGCAGCCTACCAGTGCGCCCGGCGTGACGTCACGCCCAATGAAGGGCGCCCGCGCCTTTATAGCGTCACAGCCCACCAGATAGGCGTGGCTTAGCGTATAAAATAGGGGCTGTAGGCTGAATTCTCTGGTTTTTTGACGACTGAAGCGAAGTCGCTCGTGGCGTGAGCACGGCCGGTTACGCAATACTCGTTCCCTCTCTAGAGAGAACCGAGGTTACGTTAGTAACCGAGTATCGTTCTCTTACGAGAGGTTCTCTCGTATTGCGTAAGTTTAGCTTACGCTACGGGAACACTTTGTCAACGCCGTGCGCGCCAAGCATCCACATGAGACCCCGAGCTTAAGGGGAACCCCATAAGTGGAAAAAATAAGGTGGCCAGCCACGCGGGCCATCACTTGTACATAAGCACACATAGGGAATACAGAGCAGCGCGCCGGTCTGTACAGTCATATGGCACATACCCTACTTAGTGCAGCTCAACCAGGAGAGCTGAGTCATGAACGTGATCTGAGCAGGAGATCTGGGCAGAATACACCTCTTTTCAGACTGACAACAGTTTAGCCTGCAAGGCAGGAACTTCTAGGTTATAAAACCTGACAAAGGTAGACGGGGAGCTCCAGCCCGCCGCTACACATATGTCATGGATAGAAATTCCACTGGACCATGCCCACGACGAGGCCACACCTCTCGTGGAATGAGCCCTGATGCCCAGAGGGCATTGCAGGCCTTTTGACGCATAAGCTGCCGCTATAGCGTCCACTATCCATCTGGACAGGCTCTGTTTCGAGGAGGCAAGCCCCTTGGTGCGCCCACCAAACGAAACGAAAAGCTGTTCCGAACGCCTGAAGGAGGCGGAGCGTGTAATGTAAAACCTCAGTGCTCTGACAGGGCAGAGGAGATTCACATCACTTTCGCTGTCAGATGCTGGGAGAGCTGACAGCGAAATAACTTGCGCTCTGAATGGAGTGCCCATCACTTTAGGGACATAACCATGTCTAGGTCTGAGGATGACTTTAGAGTCATTTGGTCCGAACTCAAGACACGACGCGCTGACAGACAGCGCGTGCAGATCCCCTACACGTTTTACTGACGACAGTGCAGTCAGAAAAACGGCTTTTAGTGATAGATATTTCAACTCCACGGAGTCTAGTGGTTCAAATGGAAAAGCTTTCAGGGCCTCGAGGACCAGTGAAAGATCCCACATGGGAACCGACGGGGGGCGCGGCGGATTCATCCTTCTAGCTCCTCTAAGGAAGCGGATGACCAACTCATGTCTTCCCAGTGACTGGCCGTGCGTCGATTCCGCGAATGCTGCTACGGCCGCCACGTAAACTTTGAGCGTGGATGGGGATCTTCCCTTATCCAACAGCTCTTGTAGGAAGGTGAGCAGATGCGCCACCCCGCATGTCCGCGGGTCCAGACCTCTGTCGGTGCACCATCCAGAGAACACCGACCATTTAGACGCGTAGAGCCTTCTCGTGGAAGGGGCTCTAGACTGCGTGATCGTGTTCATCACTCCTTCTGGCAGGGCAACGAGTACCCGTTGATCAACCATGCATGCAGAGACCAGCGCTCTGGATGGGGATGCCAGATCGTGCCGCGAGCTTGAGAGAGGAGATCTGCCCTCACCGGAATCGGCCACGGAGCTGTATGTGACAGCCGTGCCAGTTCCGGGAACCAAGTCTGATTCTCCCAACGCGGGGCTATGAGGAGCACCGAGTGGCGCGTTTCCCTGATCCTCTTGATCACCTGTGGCAACAGAGAGACCGGAGGGAAAGCATATAGCGGGAGGCTGGGCCAAACCTGGGCCAGCGCGTCCTCGTCCTTCGAGAAGAACATCGGGCATTGAGCGTTGTCTTTTGACGCAAACAGGTCGACTTCCGCTCTGCCGAATAGGCGCCACAGTTTCTGGACCGTTTGGGGGTGCAGGGACCATTCCCCTGGGGGAACATTGTCCCTGGACAGTCTGTCTGGGCCGTCGTTCAAATGGCCAGGCACATGCGCCGCCCTCAGCGAGCGCAGGTTCGTCTGTGACCAAATAAGGAGGCGTTCCGTCAGATTGCAGAGATTTCTGGATCTGACACCACCCTGACGGTTTACATAGGATACCACAGATGTGTTGTCCGAGCGGACAAGAACATGCTGGTCCTGTATAAACGGGAGGAAGCACTTCAGCGCGTTCTCGACCGCTATCATTTCCAGACAGTTTATGTGAAAACCCTTCTCCTGGTCTGACCACTGGCCAAAGGCCGGTCTGCCCTCGAACAGCGCGCCCCAACCCGAGTTGGACGCGTCTGTCGAGATGACCTTCCGATAAGAGATGGTTCCCATCATTACTCCGTGCTGGTACCAATCGGCCACTAACCAGGGCTGCAGAGCTGTTATGCAGGTCTGAGTCACTCTGATTTTCTGGCCGCCAGACACCCAGGCTCGGCGAGGCGCGCGAGCGTTCAACCAGCGTTGGAGCGGGCGCATGCGCAGTAGGCCCAGCTGGAGCACCGCTGCAGCTGATGCCATACAGCCCAACATCCTTTGAAATGTTTTCAAAGGGAGAAAGCTGCCCTTCTGGAAAGATGCGGCTAGGTGGCGAACACGGCGCGTGCGCGCTGTGTCGATAAACGAGCCGTCATGGTCACCGAGTCCAGTTCTATTCCTAAAAAGGAAATTGACTGGCTGGGCAGTAATGAGCTCTTGGTCCAGTTGACCGTGAGACCCAAGCTTTCCAGATGACTGAGAAGCACTGTTCTGTGAGATAGTAGTTCTGTCTCTGACTGTGCCAATATCAGCCAATCGTCCAGATAGTTCATTATGCGCAGCCCCTGACTTCTCAGGGGGGCGAGCGCCGCGTCCATGCACTTTGTAAATGTACGGGGTGCTAGGGACAGGCCGAACGGCAGGACGGTGTATTGATATGCCTGACCGTCGAAGGCGAATCTCAAAAATTGCCTGTGACGGGGTACTATCTGAATCTGAAAATAGGCATCCTTCAGATCTAGAGAAATAAACCAGTCCCTCGGGCGAACGTGCGCGAGGATTTTTCTGGTCGTAAGCATTTTGAACGGTCTTTTTACAAGCACTTTGTTCAAATATCTCAGATCTAGGATAGGTCTGAAGGCTCCGTCCTTCTTGGGTACGAGAAAATATCGGGTGTAAAAGCCTGACTCGCTCAGAGAAGGCGGCACCTTTTCTATAGCCCCTTTGCACAGCAGCTTTGCTATTTCTGCGTGAAGTAGGTGTGCTACTTCCGCATTCACTATCGTCGCGGTCCGGGCTTGAAAGCGCGGAGGACGGCGAACGAATTGAAGTGCATAGCCCTGCTTTATTGTGCTCAACACCCATTCTGAAATCCCTGGGATAGTTTCCCACGCAGCTATGTGAGCCGCCAGGGGGCGAATGGCCTCCGGGTTCAGACCGCCGCCATTTGCGGGCTTGTGACACTGAACCGGAGCCGAGAGCGCGGCGTGCGCGCTCTCGGTTCTGGGCAATGGCCGCTCGCTGACAGCCGAGACCGGCTGACTTATGTGAGATGTCCCGATCATAAGGGATGGGGAACATACTTTTGCCACACTTTGACGCGCGAGCAGCGCTCTGGGCGGGAGAGCTCTCTGTAAGCGTGAGCGCGCGCACGCGGGCACGAGACTTACAACTATATCTGACGCCCCGATCATAGTAGATGGGGAGCGTTTTATTAACGCCCTGTGTTTCGTGATAACACTTAAACGCACAGGCGGGACCCGGGGGAGGGTTTGTGTTAGCAAGCGTGAGCGCTCTCTGGCGGGCACGAGACTTACGTTCATAAGCTTCTTTGATCGTGTAACAGAGCGGGCAGATAGTGGGCACAGACCTGTGGACACATTTCTTATATTCAACACTCGAGCGGCTTTTCTGCGCTTTATGAGAGTGTGCTCTGTGAGTGACACGGGATTTTGAGTGCTTATGTGTAGGGGTGAACACTGGGGCGTGGGCACATTCACTACACTTAAAACACTGACGGCGTGAGCCGGACCAGACATTATACTCTTTTTGAGATTTCTCTGGGTCGCCGTGAAAACGGCGTTTGTGTGCAGGCGAGAGGGTGAATAAACCGGCTCGTTGGCTGCTAGTTGAACCACTGCAGTAGCCTGTTCGAAGGGGACTGACAGGGAAATGAACTTTGACGGCGGTCCGGCCGCAGCGGGACACGCGTGTCTTTTCTCTCCCGCTGTTAGGAGGGCTTCGCGTGCTCAGACTTCAGCGTGAGCCTTTGCCGAGGCCCTCTGGGGGGCGGCGGTCTGCGACGGCTGTCTGAGCGCGATCTAGGGCGGCCGCCCTGACGTCGCTGCGAAGGCTGATGCTGAGGCTGTGCTGGACGCTGGGTGCTGGTTCGCACAGGAGGCTGGCTTTGTCTCTCGCGAGAGCGGCCTGTGGCGGAACTCGAGCGTCGCGGCAGGAAGAGGTTCATGGCCTGCGTGGTCTTTTGCACCATAGAGAAGCGGTCAACAATCCCGTTCACCGCTGGGCCGAAGAGACCAGTGGGGGAAAGCGGCGCGTTCAGAAAGGTGGCTCGCTCAGTTTCCCTCATATCCGCGAGCGTTAACCAGAGGTGCCTCTCCGTCACGGTTAACGCGGCCATGGCTCGTCCGATGGCCTGGGCTGCAGCTTTGGTGGCGCGGAGAGAAAGATCCGTCGCGCTTCTCAAATCCGTAACCGCAGCTGGGTCCCGGCCCTTCTCATCCCATTCACGGAGGAGGTCGGCTTGCAGGATCTGAAGCACAGCCATCGAGTGTAGAGCAGACGCGGCCTGGCCGGAGGCGGCATAAGCGCGGCCGACCAAGGCGGAAGTGGCTCTGCAGGCTTTAGACGGGAGGGCTGACCGTGACCGCCATCTCGCGGAGGGCGGGCAAAGGTGCGCTGCGACCGCCTCTTCCACAGGGGGAATCGCTGTGTACCCTTTCTCGGCGGCGCCGTCCACTCGGGAGAGCGACGCGGAGGCCTGTGACTGAAGTCTAGCAGAAAAAGGTGAATTCCACGACTTCGTCAGCTCCGCATGAAGTTCCGGCAGGAATGGAGCGGGCCTGGTTTCTGAAACTGCGCGGCGGCGACTTTGAAGGAAGCAGCCGTCGAGCCTGTTCAGCGCGGGTTCCTTCGGCAGCGACCACTCGAGCCCGAGACGGTCGACAGCTTGCTTCAGCAGGCGCATAAGTTCCGCGTCAGCTCCAGCGCGGGTACGGGCGGATTCCTGGATTGACGAGGAGGCGGAGTGAAGCGACCATTCCTCGCTGTCTGATGCCAGGATAGAGCAGCAGTCTTTTGTGGCGTGTCCCACGGACTCATCCTCCGAAGTGACGGCAGTGAGGCTCGCAAGCGGCAGCTGCGCGTCAGTGAGGAGAGGTGGGGAAGGCGAGAGCAAGGCTCGAGGGAGGTTCTCCGGCGAGCGCGTCGCTGTGGCCACAGGTTCCGGCTGTCTCAGGGAACGGCGCTTCTTTCTGCGCGGTCCCACAGGGGGCGGAGTGACTGCTGTGGTGTTGAACGCTTCGAGTCGAGCCCGCAGGGTCGACAGCGGAAGCTCCTCACAGAGCTCGCAGCCCCCGGACGCGAGGGCGAGCTCTGCGTGTTCCAGGCCCAGGCAGAGAGCGCAGATCAGGTGGCGGTCTCCGGCGCTGAGCGGGGCTTTACACGAGCCGCAGGAAGTGCGAGGCATCTTTAAAAAGACGCTCGCTGCTCTTTTAGAATGATTTGCAAAAAAGGATACGTCGCCGGATAGCGTAGCTCGCACGGATGGCTGAAGGTGGCGAAGACGGCCGGCTTCCTCAGCGCTGTCCTAAGCTGGCTGTTCGCTGTTCGACGGCGGCGGTGGCTTCTCTCAATTCCAGCGATGCGAAGAGCTCGCTGAAGAGTCGAAAAATCTGAGAATTCAGCCTACAGCCCCTATTTTATACGCTAAGCCACGCCTATCTGGTGGGCTGTGACGCTATAAAGGCGCGGGCGCCCTTCATTGGGCGTGACGTCACGCCGGGCGCACTGGTAGGCTGCAGCAGTTGCCCGCAGGGCAGCCAATGAGCATGCGAGATGGCCTGCTCTAGGTCTGCTAGCTGCTGCACTGCGTTGACAAGTTATACAAAATTAAGGATAATTTTTTGGCTTCAGTATCTCGAGAAGATGAATCTTTCCCGTAGCGTAAGCTAAACTTACGCAATACGAGAGAACCTCTCGTAAGAGAACCACAGTTAACAAATAAGACAGATGCAAAGTCCAAAAAATGTATATGTGTTCTTAATTAGAAAGAGTCCATGTGGATGTATGCAGGCATGAGTGTAAAAAATGCAACCAGAGTTTATTTTGTTGCTCTCTTTGCTGAGCCGTTGAGTATTAAATGTTCAGTCCAAGAAGCCATTCATCCGTAGTTCGCCTTATTGCTATACTATACAGTATAATAATGGGTTAATACTCACAGTCCTGCATCAATGTCCGTGAGTGTGACTGTACTTGACCATTGCACCGAATACGTGAGACCGCTGTCCAAAGTAGGTCAGGCGCGGGGTGTGAGGATGCCGCTCGATGAGTCACGCTGACACCTCGTGGCGATGTCGCGGAAGCTGTAGCCGGTGCCGTGAAGACCCTCAGTGGTCCGTAGACAACGAGTCGTCGTCGGTATCGATGCGGTCAAGTTCTTACTGTAGCAAACCCCCAGCCAGACAATCGTGAATCGTACTGATGTTTCCAGAAGCCTTTATTTATGTTCAGCCGTCAGCCTTGGTTAAACACAAATCTACTTTCCTTTCATTACAACTTTTCTTCTTGAAACAACGTAAGAGCTACGGGACAGATAAATGACACAAAATTTGCTCTTACAAATATAAACATTACCCGAAGGCCGAATTAACCGTACAAACAGTCATTTATAAAGACCCTTTGGTGACGTTACCCATGTAGAATTAACAATGCTAAAAAACTTACGTTAGCTTGACTTCACATGACACGAGAGATAAAAAATACAGCCTAACACTTCTTCACAGTTGAATGGATTAACCTACATATTACTGAACATAAGCATTAAACAAGTTAAACACAATACCTTGTTCCCGTTCCAGCTAGGTGCTTAAATTATCCTTTAAGAGCTTTCTACAATTTCAGAACGAAATGTGATTCTTCCTCCTTACTTCCGTGGGTGCGTCTCACTAACTAGTCTCACCTTTTTAGATGCGAAATTAACGTTCCACTAGGATGCGCCAAAATAAAAGACTCATAATATATGTAACAATACGAAGCAACACTATTTGCACAGTAATTACAGAGAAAGGTACTCTACTAAAACAAAACAAAAAAAACGTTTTAATTACACAGTATATTTGCCCTGACATTTAAGTGTCATTGCAATACAATGTGATAAGGTAAGTACTAAGTACTAAATGGTACGTAAAAACACTAAAAAAAACTTTTAATTACACAGTATATTTGCCCTGACATTTAAGTGTCATTGCAATACAATATGAAAGTTTATATATATATATATATATATATATATATATATATATATATATATATATATATATATGTTTAATTTACAACCCACAGATGTCAAAATTACCCTGTAACTACATTGCACAAGTACATATTTTGCCAGAAATGTGATAAAAATTGTACAACAGATGTACAATGTTTGCCTGGAATATATTAACAGAATAGGTACCTGTTAGTTTTAAAATAATTACATTATAAATAATTTGCTTGTATATCTCATTGTACCCCTTTATTACCCAAAACTTAACATATTGTTCCCTTATACCTACACGGAGGTAGCCTGGCATGCCAGACCTACATCAAGATGTTAGGTCTGGGAACTCTCCATTGACATGCCTCAATCCGAGGGGCGGGATAAACGGTTACCTTTCAAAATCCCTCTGCACGCAATAGGATAGCACTACAACCAACCAGAGCAACGAACGGTTGTGGATGAGTGAGTCCCATGAGTTTTTCCACCAGCGGAGCTAATTGACATATTAAGAGTGACGTTCTCTTAACTCCAAGTCCTCCAGAGTCGCGGCCAAAGCCGATTCGAAAGACCGCTGCATCTTCATTGTTTTCAAGTAGCAGGGAAATCACCTATGGAAATCACGCGGAACGTCATGAACTGTGCCGTCATTGTGTTAAGCCCGCCCGCCGACTCTATACACGATGTGATTGGCCCGACCAGTTTTTGGTTTTTCCAGCTCAAAAGCCTATGGAGAGTTGCTAGACCACACTGGCTGCGAAATAATTTTCGCTGCCGCTAGGGTGCGTCTAGATTTCTAGGCTAACACGGAGGTACACAATAATTACAGAAGCGTACACCGTTATTTCGGTTTACTTACGAAGTTCTTTGCAGGTTGTATATCTGCTTGTTACCCCTTTATTACCCAAAACTTAACATATTGTTCCCTTATACCTACACGGAAGTACACTATAATTACAGAAAGGTACACCGTAATTTCGGTGTACTTAAGCAGTTTTTTGCGTGTCGTAATATAAAGTGTTACCCATACATGTTGCTCACATATTAGGGTAGCCCTGCTTGTGCTAAATAGAGTGTAATTACACCTTTGCCATTAATATGTTTATAAGCAACTGAAAAAAGCACAGATGTCAGGGCATGTCAAAACATCTCAATAAACCCAAAAAACCCCTGGACCCCAGAGGGAAACCATTCCAGCACATGAAGAGGCAAAAGAAAACTCAATTCAGTACTCGCACGCTGTTTTCTGTGCGCACAGCCGTACACACCCGAAGTGCACACACACAGAGAGAGAGAGGTGCATTTCAGACAAAGGGTTAACTGATAAGTGATAAGTGATAAGTGAAAATTATTTTTTATAAATGCGGTTTGCATATTTCTTGGGAATAGAATCTTTGTCCACATTCCTGACTAGCGGAATTACCAAGGGGTTTCTGGATAAGTGCTTTGCTGTGAAAGAAATCACAAATTAAGCAGGTCAAGATGACACACTGGTTTCAGTCTTCTAAGGGCCCAAATTTTGGAGCTATATGCATTGCACAATTAAGAGTCACTATGAAAAAAAAACTGATTTTGACTTTTCTGTAGGTTTTTGAAAAGTCCTGCTGCAGAGGAAGCATGTAAGTATCTCACTAAAGTTCTGGGTACAAGTCCATTACTTCTGATAGAACTGGATCTGAGTGAAGATAAACTAGGAGACCTGGATTGGGAGAAGCTCTCTGCTCTTTTGATGGACTCTCATTGCAAAGTGGAGAAAATGATGTGAGTGAACATGATTTATCCATTACAGCTTCTCTGATCGTTCATTATAAAAGATTGTCAGTCACATGTGTGAGCAGATATGAAGACCTGCTGGTGCTGAATAATAAAAAATGCTATGTTTGTGTTTAGGCTGAATAACTGTGAGCTGACAGAGAAAAGTTGTTCAGTTCTAGCTACTGTTCTCTCGTCCAAATCAATCCTGAAAGAGTTGAACCAGAACAACAGCCGTCTGCTGGACTCAGGAGTCAAAGAGATCTGTGAGGGACTGAAGAATCCTGTGTGTGAGCTGAAGATACTGAAGTAAGTACATTTCAACATCAGCTACACTCAAAAATGCAGCAATCACAGGAATATTATATATTTAATGAATCTGCTCACCTCCAGAAGTGTGGAAATAATTCTGTGGAAATAATTTATAGGCACATTTGTCACATAGACACAAATTAGACTAGGGATGTCCCGATACCATTTTTTTCAGAATCGATCTGATCCGATACCAAAAATCTGAGTATCGACCGATACCGATCCGATACCAGCGCAGTTTTTATTTTAAAATCAAGTAGAATTTCTATAACTCTGTGTGTTGAACTGATAATCACTCTTTTGTGTGTTAAACACAATCTACTTAATACAGACAACTTCATTATAAAGAAAAACAACAAAAATAATATACGCACAATATTGGATTTGTATCGGCCTCGTCTGACCGATACCCGATCCGGCAAAAATAGCAGTATCGGAGACGATACCGATACTGAGTATCGGTTCGGTGCATCCCTAAATTAGACACATAGACCCAACATCAGGGAAGAATTTAGTAACAGCTATTTTTGTCATTTAATTTGCTTTTAAACTCTAATGGTTGATGTATTACCTGTTTAGAAAGCTCAAGTCTAGTTGTGTTGGGTGATTATATTATTTAATTGATTGTTGCAAACTTTTTAGTTTTTTTCTATTGTAATAGTCTTAATTGTCAGTTCTGTAACTCATAACGATAGTGTGGTAGAAATTCCCCTAAGCACCTGACATAAGTTTACCTGGGTCCTCCAGTCGACATCAAAGCATCTACAGTCAACACTTAAAATGTATACTCTTCTAAGCGTACTTCAAAACCGGTTTGAGACGGATGACGTCTTGTCCTTTTTTAACACTATCACTTGGGAATAAGGTATTTAGTGCTCCACTAAATACTATCACTTGTGAATAGAAGTAAGATCTCTGGGGCTAGATTTACTGTGGCGAGCAGGACGAGGCTCATGGCCGTCGGAGAACGGCACGAGGCCGGTGACGTGATTACTGATGAGCGACACCTTCGCGACGCACCGGTCTTGTATCTCTCATGGAGGAGCAGAAGCATAAAAGGAGGAGCCACGACAGTGGAGATCGAGAGAAGTCAGGCCTGGATTTTATTTTATTTTTAAGTTTTATTTGATGTGACAGCAGTCATCCGTGAGGGGGTGCTGTCTTTTACTTTCGTTTTGTATTTGTTTCATTTATTGTATTTAAGTGTTTGAATGTTCGCCAGTTCGCTCATCAGTAATCACGCCACCGGCCTTGCACCGTTCTTCCACGGCCCTCAGCCTTGTCCTGCTCGCCACATATACTAAACAGGGCAAATTAGCATGAGAGGGCAATTCCAAAAAAATGCAAATGGGAGTGAAAAGTTCTGTGCGAGATCTACTTACGACGCATACGCAAATTAAAGAACACAGACGCGGTCAGATCATTTCCATAATAACCAACGCAATCTACCAGGTAGCGTCTGGTCTAAGACATGCTTTTTTTGGGCAGTAAATAATGGCGCAAACTAGGGATGGTAAGATTCACTGATTCGCATCGGTGCATCGCCATAAAAGCTAACGATGCAATGCATCGATAAATAAATGTGCATCGGATACAAATTGCCATTTGTATCGCGATGCATCGTAGCTATCATATCTGCATCGGTAAAAAATGATTTATTCATATATAATTATTAGTAGATGTGCTATACTTTTACTATTTAGAAAGTGACCAATCATTTGTGACCAATATTTTATTATGTAATGGTGTGTTCACACCGAACGCAAATTTAATTATTTGCGCGAGTAGATTACATACAAAGTCAATGCAAAGACGCGAATAGACGCATCATTCGCTCCGGGCGTCGTGAATGACGCGAATTGGGTGACGCGTTTGCCGCGAAAGTCTTCCGCGCAAGTTGAAAAATTTGAACTCGAGCGGATGTTCAAACTAGACGCGATAGATGCGTATTTGACGCTCTATTCACGTTCGGTGTGAACACACCATAACTGCTGCGTTCACACCGAATGCAAATTGAGCATCTGGAGCGAGTGATTTCCATGTTAAGTCAATGTAAAGACGCGTTGACGCGGGTCTGGAGGTCCTAGACGCCTAGACGCGAGGTCCTAGACGCGTTTAGCACGGCGCGATGGACACGATTTTGCCTCATTCGCGTGTCCAGTTCAACTAGATTGATTTCTCCTTTCTGAACTGTTGCTCAAGAGCGTTCTCTCATCAACACTGCTGCAGCTGCTACGTGAATATGACGTATCACAACACTACGGAGTGCGAGGCGTGTCCAGAGAGTCAACTACATTTAAACCTTAAAGTAGGACATTTAAGTTAATCTGGTTTACAGCAGCCTGTGACTGCCAATCATAGTTTTTCATATATATTTTTTAACTTTTGAATACAGTTATGAAAGTTATGACCTGTTTGTGCAAGTTTTTTTTTATTTTTATTTATTATGTTAAAACAGCACCTGCTTTTATTTAATCTTTTGGTTTTGTGAAAAAGATGAAAGAGCCATGCGTTGAAAGTCAGATGGCAGCTACTTTATGATTTGCTGTATTTCTGAATAAAAGAAATAAAAGTTAACTATCTGTACCATATTGAATTGCATAGCATCATATTTTTTTCCTCATTGTAATAGTAGTGAATCGTATTGCATTGCATCGGTAGCTGCTTATATGTATCTTTAATGTATCGTATCGTTGGCTATGAATCGAGATCCGTATCGCATCGGCCTCAACTCTGGAGATGCACATCACTAGCGCAAACACAATTGACGACCGCAAACTTTGGTAAATTACCTTACGTGGTTCATTTAAATTCTCTCCTCCCATGAATTTTGTGCTTGAAAGAGAGACTCCTACAATCCTACAAATGCACATGCAATAAAGTCAGCTGCAAAAATAAGTCCATGCCTTTTCAAGGCTAATTTCTAAGCATTTTTTTTAACGCCAAAAGAGGGTTTGCGCTGGCGCAGGCTGTTAGTAAGTCTGGCCCCTAGTGTCTAAACTGCTCTACAGCAAAAATCAAACAGACTCCAGTCAATGCCTTTGAATATGCTTTAATCATGGCCGAGAGGATTTCATACCAATTTCAGTGATAATCTCCCAGACAAAAAGAGTACAACAGTTTTTATGGAATAGGAGCATGGCAAAGGTGACTGACATGATTCATTTCATCATTTTTAATTCACCAAACCCTTCTGTTACTTTGGAAAAGCAAATCTGGATTTCTTGATTACTTCACCGTGTTACTCATGAGTTTATACATCTATACATTTCCTTTTTGTTATATTCGGCCATGATTCATACATACTTTGGCCCAAGTGATGAGGATATTTAGTTTTCAAAAGCATATATATGTTAATTATGAAGACAAATGAAATGTTAGTTATGATTCATTTTAAAAAAATCCATAACAATAGTAACACTGTATCACAATTCCCTCAATTTAAATTTAGAATGAACTAAATTTTCACACATGCAACAATCAGACTCCTGGTGATCAATAATTGTAAATAATCAACTCGCACATTTGGCAGGATAAAACTAAATTCTTGCATATCTGATAAGGAATTCACCTGTAGTGTGTTCAGTTATATTTTGTGGTTGTACATTACTGAACTGCAATGTTAATTTCAATTCAATGTTTTATGCTTTGTAGACTTTCAAACTGCAGTATCACAGAAGAAGGTTATAAAGCTCTGGCTTCAGCTCTGAGATCAAACCCTTCACACCTGATAGAGCTGGATCTCACAGGAAATGATCCTGGACAATCAGGAGTGAAGGAGCTCAATGATTTACTACAGGTTCCAAACTGTCAACTGAAGACACTGAGGTGAGTGCTATTAAAATAATAACATTCAATAGTCTTGTCAAATACTAGGTGAATTGTCAGAAACAATTTCATAAAAGCTTTGATATGACTAAGGGCCCTTTCACAAGCTTGTGAAAATAAATCTTTATATGGCAGGTAGTGTCAATGCACTTCTCCTGTAGGTTTTTGAGTCCTGCTGCAGATGAAGCCTGTCAGTATGTGACTGGAATTGTGGGTAAAAACCTGTTACTGCTGAGAAAGCTGAGTCTGAGTGGACGTGAACTAGGAGACAAACGAGTGAATCAGTTCGCTGCTCTACTGCAGGATAAACACTGTAAACTCAACACACTTCAGTAAGTGTTGTTTTCATTTATTATTATACATTTAAACCGTACAGTGAGCAAAACATAATAATTGTCAATAGTCGCTGAATATTGGCATCAAGGACTTTGTGTGTAAATTCTCCCTCTTGTTCATCATTTTAGGCTGCGTAATTGTGGTCTAGCAGAGGAAAGCTGTTCAGCTCTCGCTACAGTCCTGAAATCAAACTACAGTCTGAAAGAGCTTGACATGAGCAACAATAATCTGCAGGATTCAGGAGTGAAGAAACTCATAAACGGATTAGAAAATACAAACTGTACACTGGAGAAACTCAGGTGATTAAATTAACCACTGTTTATTTTTAATAATAGTATCCTTTTTTCATCAAAGTAAACATTACAGTAGTAAAATAAGTGAAACAAAGTTTAAAACATGTTTCCTGTCAACTACACAGATGAGCCAAAACATTATGACCACCTGCATAATATGCTGTTGGTCCTCCGTGTTAACAATTGTTTTGTTAACAATTTTTTGTTCTAAGAATGTTTTCCAAAAATTCTGTTTTGTTAAAGGGGCTATATGCAGTTTTCAGCGGCCTCTAGCGGTAATGTTTCAGATTGCAACCAATACGTTTACAAGCGAGTTCACGTTTGGCCTGACGAGCTTCAGCAGATACAACTTTTTTTATCATTATGTGGAGTTTGTGTTGGAGTCTGTGTTGTGCTGGGAGCAAGTCATTTCTTAGTGTTAGCAGACTCCATGTCATAATTTGCAGTGTCGTCGCTGTTGAGTGCATAGTCAGTAGACGAGGCGAGAGGCTCGGGAGCGCGCATGCAGGTCTCAGTCACGTAACTGGGTTTCGCGGTAAATCCGACCCGGAGCCTTCACATAGAAATAGGAATACTTGCTTTCAGAGGTAATAGCAAAACCCGCCAAGTGGATCATTTTAATGTGAGATTACAACCCCTTCACACACAGGCAATAAAAAAGGATTCATTTTAGTAGAAAAACTACATATAGCCCCTTTAAGAGAAACTAATAATGTCAAGTTTTCTTAATGTCAGATGAATGGTTAGTTCCTCTAAAACAGGGGTACCCAATCCTGCTCCTGTCGATTGACTGTCCTGCACAGTTCATCTGCAACCCTAATAACACACACTTGAAGCAACTCATTAACTGATGTCAGTAAAGAACAGTAAAGTTAAGTTGATGTGCATCTCTCTCTAGTCTGTCTGTATGTCTAACCTGGACAGTGCATTTGGTATTTCTGTGTCTTGCTTGTTAATGTCGGCCACTTCCAGGGCTGTTCTGTGACTTTGTGCCTGACAAAAAAAAAAGTGAGAGTGAAATAAAACTATTTATTACGTTTGATAGACGACAAAGGGCAACATTGTTTGTTAATGAACTGCAGCTCAGAAAAGATTAAATGGAATGTACACTTTCCAGCAAAACATCTGTGGGGACCAGTACAATATAATATAATAATATAATATGGGCGTAATGGCACTCCTCATTATAGGCGCACATACTTTTAAAACAAGAAAATGATTATCTAGTCTCCAAGTTAGTTTAGTTACAACTCTGCAATAAAGAAAGATGGAAAGCAATGTATTGACATTGACTATTGATTTATAGGCTATATTGCATTTAAAATGTTGATTGGCTGGACATACTGGTCAATGATGCACGTCCCCCAGTAAATAATAACCATCAAGTATTGATTTTATCATTCAAAACCGGGTGACATCCTATGACAAGCCATTTAAGCTTTTATTCATTCACAGAATGCATTTTTGATATGAATAATTAAATTGACTTTTTCTAGTAACAATGTCTATTTCTGATATCAGGAATTACATTTTCATTAGGATTAGTTAAAGGAGTGGGATCGCTGGGGTGTCAGGTGTGACTGTGTGGCAATGGCAAAGGGTTTACATGGCTCATGGGTCAGGTAGGAGGGCTCCTTAACATAATTTTGCTTAGGGCCCCAGGATCGGCTCAGTGTTGGACCGTACTCTCAGGGGTACAGAAATAAAAATCCCATATATGGGACCATTCCACTCAAAAGGCTAAAAAATGTGTGAAGTGTGGCAGGGCGCAAAATACTGTTAAAAGGTGCCACTTCTATAAGGGAACACCATTGCTATGAAAGGGTGTGTCTGTTCTGCAACAATGTTTAGGAGGCACATGTCAAATTTACGTCCACATGAATGGCCGGACCCAGGGTTTCCCAGCAGAACATTGCCAAGAGCATCACACTCCCTTCACTGCCTTGTTGTCATCCCACAATGCACCCAGGTAAACAACGCACATTTACATGGCCATCCACGTGATTTAAAAGAAAATGGGACACATCGGACCAGGCAATCTTCTTCCACTGATCAAGGTCCAGTTCCGATGCCTACATGCCCATTGTAGGCTCTTGGATGGGGTCATACGCAGCTCCATATGCAGCCAAGTGTGTGAAGCGCTCTGTGTTGTGACACATTCCTCCCATCATTAAAATTTTACGTGACTTGTGCCACAGAAGACCTGACAGCAACTGACCGGGAGCAACATTGAAGCCTCACCGTTCAAAGATCCTCTGACCCAGTTGCATTGCCATAACAAACTGGCCCTTGTCAAATCTTTATTCCTACCAGTTCCTACTGCATCCAAAATGTTGATTACAAGAACTGATTGTTTACTAACAATCTAATCTACCCAGATCTTAATATGTGGCCTTGTTAGGAGATGATCAATGATATTCGCTTCACCTGTGACTGCTCATACTGTTTTGGCTCATCAGTGTATATTTTGTTTCACTAATTAGAAGACAAAATTGATACAAAGGCTTTTGATACAAAATATATTTTTGCAGTTATATTAATTGTAAAATTAATTTGATTTTAAATCTATTTTCTATAGACTTTCAGACTGCAGTATCACTGAAGAAGGTTATAAAGCTCTGGCTTCGGCTCTGAGATCAAACCCTTCACACCTGATAGAGCTGGATCTCAGAGATAATGATCCTGGACAATCAGGAGTGAAGGAACTCAGTGATTTACTACAGGATCCAAACTGTCAATTGAAGACTTTGAGGTGAGAAATGATGAAATAATACATAATACATAAAAATTTGTAAATTTAAGATAAACAGAAACTGACTACTGATTACACCAAATTTAGTTGAACCGAATCCTCCTCCTTCCCTTCTGCAGGTTTTTGAGTCCTGCTGCAGATGAAGCCTGTCAGCATGTGAATAGAGTTGAGGGTAAAAACCTGTTACTCCTGAGAGAGCTGAATCTGAGTGGACATGCACTAGAAGACTCAATTGTGAAGAAGCTCGCTGCTCTACTGCAGGATAAACACTGTAAACTCAACACACTGATGTATGTATTTTACATTAAAAAATATATATTTATACTTTGCATTAAAGGTTCCTTAGTATAAAAAAATATATATTATGTTGTACATTCAATAACTGGTTAAAGTGAACATTATACATTTATTCATTTAGCAGATGCTTTTATCCAGAGCAACTTACAATGACAATAATACAAAAAGCAATCAAGACTGTCATTGTTGTTCATTAAAGGGATAGTCCACCCAAAAATAGAAAATAGCCCATGATTTACTCACTCTCAAGTCATCCTAGGTGTATATGACATTCTTCTTTCAGACAAATACATCTAAGTTATATTAAAAAATGTCCTGGCTCTTCCAAGCTTTATAATGGAAGTAAATGGCCTTATATTTTTTGATGTTCCTCAAAATGCATCCACCCATGATAAAAGTTCTCCACATGGCTCCAATGGGTTAATAAAGTCCTTCTGAAGCGAAGCGATGCGTTCGTGTAAGAAAAACATCCATATTTACAACTTTATCGACTAAAATAACTAGCTTCTGGCAGACGGCCTACGCCAGTCAACTTGCGCCACAAGCATAACACTTGATGATGTATGACGTAGATGTAGGAGTAGCGTAAGCTTTGACGCCTCTCGCGGTTCAAACAAACAGGGCTGGGCAACAAACTCAAGCTCCTCTGACATTTCTCTTTAAAAATTGTCGTTTTAGACTTCTAATTCGTGACTGGTGTTTTGTTTTGCTCTATCCTCTACGCTTCCGTGTTCATCATTACGTTGTGCGCCAAGGTCAAGTGTTACTCTTTCGCTGTAAATCGATGCGTACGACCATCTGCCAGAAGGTAGTAATTTTAGTCGATACATTTTTAAATATGCATATTTTTCTTACACGAACGCTTCGCTTCACTTCAGAAGGCCTTTATTAACCCCCGGAAACGAGTGGAGCACTTTTAGGATGGATAGATGCACTTTAATGGACTTCAAAAAATGTACAGCCATTCACTTCGATTATAAAGCTTGGAAGAGCCAGGACATTTTTTCATATATCTCCGATTGTATTCGTCCGAAAGAAGAATGTCATATACACCTAGGATGGCTTGAGGGTGAGTAAATCATGGGGTGATTTTCATTTTTGGGAGAACTATCCCATTAAAGAAGGTTTTGAGATTACCTGAAGATCGTTTCCCATCTATGTTTTCTTTCTCTGTAGGCTGAATGATAACAGTATTACAGAAGAAGGTTGTGCTGCTCTGACTTCAGCGTTTAATTCAAACCCTTCAAACCTGATAGAGCTGGATCTGAGTGGAAATAAACTAGGAAACTCAGGAATGGAGAATATCTGTTTTCTTTGGGAAAATCCTCAATGCAGATTGGAGAAACTGAAGTTTGTATTTTCATTTGTTAATTTCTGCATGTGAATATACATTTGTAAATGTCCACTTAATTAGATTAACTGTCATGACACATAGTTAAGGCTATAAATAAACATATTTATTTATTTTATTAGTTTATTTTTATAAAATAAACATATAAGCCCATTTTCACTTTTCATGGCAATTCTTTTTACAATTATGTTTTGATTTCTTTATGTTTTGAAATACGTACGTGCATTTTGTTTTATTTAGTGTAGATCATGCAGCATTAACAGCTTTCCTTCCCCTATACAGACTTTCAAACTGCAGTATCACAGAAGAAGGTTATAAAGCTCTGGCTTCAGCTCTGAGATCAAACCCTTCACACCTGATAGAGCTGGATCTCAGAGGAAATGATCCTGGACAATCAGGAGTGAAGGAGCTCAATAATTTACTACAGGATCCAAACTGTCAATTGAAGACTCTGAGGTGAGACGTGATGCATTATATAATAATGCATAAAAGTTAGTAAATGTAAGATAAACAAAAACTGACTACTGATAACACCAAATTTAGTTGAACTGAATCATTCATCTTCCCTTCTGTAGGTTTTTGAGTCCTGCTGCAGATGAAGCCTGTAAGTATGTGAGTAGAATTGTGGGTAAAAACCTGTTACTCCTGAGAGAGCTGAATCTGAGTGATCATGAACTAGGAGACACACAAGTGAATCAGATTGCTGCTCTACTGCAGGATAAACACTGTAAACTTAACACACTGACGTAAGTATTTCACATAATAAAATGTATATTTATACTTTGCATTAAATAGTTTTTAATATAAAACATTTTCTTTTATGTTGTACATTCAATAACTTGAATGAACATTATACATGTATTAATTTAGCAGACACTTTTATCAAGAGCAACTTACAAATGACAATTCCAAAGCAATCAAGACATTGTGGATCATTAAAGAAGGTTTTGAGATTAACTGAAGAATGTGTCCTGTCTTTGTTTTCTTTCTCTGCAGGCTGAATAATAACAGTATTACAGAAGAAGGTTTTGCTGCTCTGACTTCAGCGTTTAATTCAAACCTTTCAAACCTGATAGAGCTGGATCTGAGTGGGAATAAACTAGGAAACTCAGGAATGGAGAAGATCTGTTGTCTGTTGAAAAACACACAATGCCTTTTGAAGAAATTAAAGTGTGTTTTTTCTTTTGTTCACTTCCTCATGTGAAAGTACATTTTTAAATATCCACTTAATTAGATTAACTGTTATGACCAACAGTGAAGGCTATAGAGGCTGAAATGACCATTAACTACTTACATTACTATCTTTAAATATTTTATGAAAAATTGAAAATTCAAATTAAGCAGATGCTATTGAATTTGTTGCTTGTCAGTGGGGTGAGATATATTTTTTCCAATATTAAAATAAAAATATTGGCACATTTTTCACGCTTTCCATGGCAATTCTTTTTACAATTGTTTTGATACATGTGCATTTTGTTTATGAAGTGTAGATCATGCAGTACTTACTTTTTTACTCTCTTTTTTCTATATACAGACTTTCAAACTGCAGTATCAGTGAAGAAGGTTATAAAGCTCTGGCTTCAGCTCTGAGATCAAACCCTTCACACCTCATAGAGCTGGATCTCACAGGAAATGATCCTGGACAATCAGGAGTGAAGGAGTTCAGTGATTTACTACAGGATGCAAGCTGTAAATTAAAGATTATCAGGTGATAAATGCTTTCAAATAGTTCAAAATAAGCCACCAATGTGTTCTCAACGTTCTCGAGTTAAATGTTCCAGTGTGAAATTGAATAACAGAAAGAGGAAATTTACTGAATTGAAATTTTGTGTGACAATGTGAAACATTGCTTATTTGTATAATACATATTATCTCAGTGAAAATGAAGGCAATTATAACTATCTGGATAAACATATAACTGATCTGTAAGGTTTTTACCCTCTCCTATTATTATTTTATTTTATTATGAACAACGATCAAGATGGCGCCGCGCATGGCTGCCTCGGTGTGGATCTCTCCAGCTATTGTGTTGTTTTTGTTCGTTTGTTCTGCGTTTAGTCATTCTTTTCCTATCAGTTTCACCAGAGACGAACTACTGGACATTAGGAAACACACACCAGATAACTTTTCTACAGTTTTTGATTATTCGGACGTCTTGCTGGACATTCTCGTCGGAGGGGCAGCGTTGTTGTTAAAACGCGCGGTCAGACGCAAACGCGGGAAGCGTGCAGGCGCGCTGGTTAAACTCCGCGAGCGCGGCTTCCGCACTGCACTCCCCAGTATTCATCTTGCGAACCTCCGATCCCTTCCTAAAAAAACGGACGAACTTCTTCTCCTCACCCGCACTAACAAGGATTTTTTAAACTCTGCTGCTCTGTGCTTCACTGAAACCTGGCTGAGTGAAGCCATACCGGACAACGCAATACATCTGCCGGGCTTCCAGCTGTTCAGAGCAGATCGCATCGCGGAGCTTACGGGGAAAACAAGAGGTGGTGGATTGTGTTTCTACATTAACGAAAGTTGGTGTTCAGATGTAACAACACTGAAGAAGATGTGCTCTCCTAATTTAGAGGCACATTTCATAAACTGTAAACCTTTCTACTCGCCTTGGGAGTTTTCCTCTTTCAATCTCGTGAATGTATACATCCCTCCAGACGCGTGCGTGAGCGCAGCGCTACAACAGCTGGCTGAACAAATAGCTGAAACAGGACAAAGGTATCCTGACTCTCTTTTAATCATTCTTGGGGATTTTAACAAAGCAAATCTTTCCCGTGAACTACCAAAATACAGACAGCACGTTACATGTCCCACCAGAGACAGTAATATACTGGACCACTGTTACACCACAATAAAAAATGCGTATCACTCCGTCTCACGAGCAGCTTTGGGGCTTTCTGATCACTGTTTGGTTCATCTCATACCGACCTACAGGCAGAAACTGAAATCAGCTAAACCTGTAAAAAGGACTGTAAAAAGATGGACTAATGAAGCAGAGCAGGATCTACAGGCCTGCTTCGATTGCACTGATTGGACTGAAGCTGCTACCAACGATCTGGATGAGCTCACAGATACTGTAACATCATATATAAGTTTCTGTGAGGATACATGCATTCCTACCAGGACATTCTTATCATTTACTAATGATAAACCATGGTTTACTGGGAAACTCAAACACCTTCGTCATGCCAAAGACGATGCCTACAGAAGTGGGGATAAAATATTGTATAACCAGGCCAGAAACAGACTGACAAAGGAGATCAGAGTTGCTAAAAGAAGCTACTCTGAAAAACTGAAAAAACAGTTTTCATCCAAAGACCCATCATCAGTCTGGAATGGCCTGCGGAACATCACCAACTACAAGTCACCATCCCCCCGATCTGTGGACAATCAACTCCTGGCTGACGATTTAAATTAATTTTATTGCAGGTTTGAAAAGCCCTCATTCTCACCACACACCGGCTCTAACCTGCACTTCACACATTCACCATCACCTCCTACACTTCCATTACTCCCCCCTCCTACCATCCAACCTGAGCTTAAGGTCTGTGTGGAGGACGTGAGCCGAGTCTTTAAAAAACAGAAGATTAGGAAAGCCTCAGGCCCAGACGGCATCTCATCTGCTTGTTTAAAAGCCTGCGCTGACCAACTGGACCCGGTCTTCACACAGATCTTCATCAGATCATTTGAGCAGTGTGAAGTTCCCTGCTGCTTCAAACGCTCCACTATCATTCCTGTCCCCAAAAAACCCAAAATCACTGGACTTAATGACTACAGACCTGTCGCTCTCACGTCTGTGGTCATGAAGTCGTTTGAAAAACTGGTGCTGGCCCACGTGAAGGACATCACTGGACCCCTGCTGGATCCCTTTCAGTTTACTTACAAAGCAAACAGGTCTGTGGATGATGCAGTCAACATGGGACTGCATTATATCCTGCAACATCTCGACAGACCAGGGACTTATGCAAGGATCCTCTTTGTGGAATTCAGTTTGGCCTTCAATACCATCATGCCTGGTCTTCTCACAGCCAAACTGACCCAGCTCTCCATACCATCCTCGATATGTCAGTGGATCTCCAGCTTCCTGGCGGACCGGCAGCAGCGAGTGAGACTGGGGAAACACACATCCAGGACTCTCACCACCAGCACTGGCGCCCCTCAAGGGTGCGTTCTCTCCCCACTGCTCTTCTCCCTGTACACTAATGACTGCACTTCTAAAGACCCCTCTGTCAAGCTCCTGAATTTTGCCGACGACACCACTGTCATCGGTCTCATCCAAAACGGTGATGAGTCTGCTTACAGACTGGAGGTTGATCAGCTGGCTGTCTGGTGCAGTTACAACAACCTTGAGCTGAACACGCTCAAAACAGTGGAGATGATCGTGGACTTCAGGAGAAACAGCCCAGCACTCCCCCCACTCACAATCATGAACAGCACTGTGGAAGCAGTGGAGTCATTCAGGTTCCTGGACACTTCCATCTCTCAGGACCTGAAGTGGGACAATCACATTGACTCCACTGTGAAAAAGGCCCAGCAGAGACTGTACTTCCTTCGCCAGCTGAGGAAGTTCAACTTGCCACAGGAGCTGCTGATTCAGTTCTACTCAGCCGTCATTGAGTCTGTCTTATGCACTTCCATCACTGTTTGGTTTGGTTCAGCTACCAAATCAGACATCAGGAGACTACAACGGACAGTCCGGACTGCGGAGAGGATTATTGGTGCCCCCCTGCCATCCCTCCAGGACCTGTACTCTTCCAGAGTGAGGAAGAGAGCAGGTAAAATCATCACAGACTCCCCTCACCCTGGACACCACCTGTTTGAACTGTTACCGTCAAGACGGCGAATCAGATCACTGGCCACAAGAACATCTCGGCACAGGAACAGTTTCTTCCCACAGGCCATTTCCCTCCTGAACAGTTAACACTCCTCACAAGGCATACGCCCTTTAAGTGCAATACTCCCACTGTTTAGTGCAATATCCTACAACTCAGGTGATACTTATTTGTAGATTTTTTTATTTATAATAATCAAAACACTGTAAATATGTTCATAGTTCATAATCTGTAAATCTGAAAATGTCTATTCTGACTAAACCCAACTGTGATACTTTTATTCTCATATATTTATATTTTTATTTTTTATTCTTATAATTTGTAGTATTATGTTTCTTATTGTATTTGTATATGTGCACTGGAAGCCTCAGTACCAAAACAAATTCCTTGTGTGTGCAAGCACACTTGGCAATAAAGCTCTTTCTGATTCTGATTCTGATGAAATGGCAGCATCACAGATGAGTGCTGTGACAAGCATCTGTAAACAAGTCAGAACGAACGAATGTAAACACATAAGACACACAAACAATAGTTTACAACAGTGTAGTAGCCAGCTTAAAAATTCACCATGTACTGTATGAAGAGATTTGTGCTTACAGTATATGCTGCATGCTTTTTTATGTTCATTATATGCTGTCATTTTCATTTTGGTTTAATCTGTTGTTACATTTTTTTTTTTTTTGTAGTGAATTGTTCTACTCTACTTTGCTACTCGTTCAGGATGGGAGCTGCAAAAGGCATCTAATCTGTAATTCTGCTTCCTGTAGGTTTTTGAAAAGTCCTGCTGCAGAGGAAGCGTGTGAGTATCTCACTAAAGTTCTGGGTACAAGTCCATTACTTCTGACAGAACTGGATCTGAGTGAAGATAAACTAGGAGACCTGGATTGGGAGAAGCTCTCTACTCTTTTGATGGACTCTCATAGCAAACTGGAGAAAATTAAGTGAGTGGACGTGATTTTAGGGATTAAAACATCTCTGATTATCCCTTATAAAAGCCTGTCAGTCACATGTGTGAGCAGATATGAAGACCTGTTGATCTGATGTGTGTTGTATAATAAACAATGCTGTTTTTGTGTTTAGGCTGAATAATTGTGAGCTGACAGAGAAAAGCTGTTCAGTTCTTGCTACTGTTCTCTCCTCCAAAACCATCCTGAAAGACATGAACCTGAACAACAGCCGTCTGCTGGACTCAGGAGTCAAAGAGATCTGTGAGGGACTGAAGAATCCTGTGTGTGAGCTGAAGATACTGAAGTGAGTACAACATCAGATTCACTCAACACCACAAGAATATTATATATTAATTCAGCCTGCTCACCTTAAGAAGTGGTAAACATGTACTGTAAGAATATACTTTTTTTGTTTTTGTGTTGTAGACAGGGGTTTTCATTCACTCATTCATTCATTCATTCATTCATTCATTCATTCATTCATTCATTCATTCATTCATTCATTCATTCATTCATTCATTCATTCAACAGTGCATAGAGACACATTTGTGCATTTTTACACAGAAATCATGAGTCATTATTAACCTCATAACAGAGTTATAACTAAACAAAAATAAAAAAAATATTGACAATGAAATAAAATAATTATAACATTGGTTCATAATTGCATTTTTACTGGGTTAATCATCTTGGGTCTAAGGTGTTTTTGGGGTCCGTGAGATGTTCTGACATGCCCTGACATTTATGCTTTTTTCAATTGCTTATAAACATATTAATGGCAAAGGTGTCATTACACTCTATTCAGCACAAACAGGGCTACCATAATATGTGAGCAACGTGTATGTACATGTTTGTATTTTGAGAGAATAATGTTTATGCATGGTTATTGAAAAATACTGAAATAAGGCCACAAAACATACACTTAATATGTATCCACAAGACTTTTGACTAATGGATGTTGTCGCCTTGAATTTTTCCTTTAAAATTATTTGAAAATCATCCTGCCTAATCATTCACATAAAACAATACATTGACTTAAATTGTGTAAGACACTTTTTGTTTGGAAAGACAATATGTGTGGGGGCGTGAATGATCATGAATAATGCTCTGATTCACACCTGAGAAGACAATGACCTGCATAATGAGCCGCATAATGAGCCTTTCAGTCAGGTGTGTCACTGAGGGGGTACCACAAGAAAGAATGCGAGGACAAAAGAAATATATATATATATATATAACAATATTGTAACAGGGTTCAGTTGTTATGGGAAGAAGGAAGCAGGAACAGATGAACATTCAACACTTTTAAAATAAACAAATACAAAACTGAAAGTATAAGCCAGCAGCCCCTCACGGATGACTGCTGGCCACATAAAACAGAAACAAAACACAACATAAAATCAGGCCTGTTCCTCTCTCGATCTTCACTGTCGTTGCTCCTCCTTTATGCTTCCACTCCTCCGTGAGAGATGCGAGACTCACAGGTGTCATTCATTTTCACTCACGCCACCGGCCTCGCACCGTTCTCTCACGTCCCTCGGCCTCGTCCTGCTCGCCACAAATATAATCCAAATATAAATGAAAGTCAAAAGCACATTTTTAGTACATAGTCATACCTGGAAATAAATCCTGTTCAAATAGGCTATATGGGCCATTCTACAGAATTGGTTCAAAGTTAGAGTTGGAAACATCTTAAATTTATTTTAAGAAGAAGGCTTACCGGTATATTGAACTATTAAGATATTGTTTACATCTACCTTGTAAATATATTTTTTGCTATTTTATTATAAAGTTTTCACATGTAAATCAAAAACAATAACAATTTTAACAATATTTCAAGTGTAATATTTAGTTTTAAAAAGTATACATTTTATCATACGTATTTCAAAGTTAAGGATTCATTAGTTTGATACAGCGTACATTGGAACAAACACTATAATAACATATTTGACAAAACATACTATATATTTAATATATGAGCAGAAATTGGCGAACAAAAGCTAATTTGGTGTGGCAGTAGTCTATTTTACAGTAAAAACTTAATAATATATCCAAAACTAGTCAACGAAATCTTGTCTTTCATATTTCTTCTGTAACATATCGTTTTTATGATATATTAGGCCATATAAATGTTAATTTGTAGTTTAATACGTTGCTTATACAGAGACATTTTATTTCAACATATTTCAGTCGATTTTTACTAATCTCAGTAGCCTATAGCAATATAGTTTGGGAAAAGCTAAACTAGAAGATGTTCATGTAAAAATAATATGTTTAATAATGTATGTGCCTGTAAACAACAGTTTACATTTGTGCCGTTCATTCATTCACACACAGAAAGGCGATTCAAATTTAAACAGTCTTTTTGTGGTTTACAGACACTATTCCATATCGCGAAAAGAACAATGCACTTAAGAATAAAGAACTTATTATTCACAATCCTCGGATACGTTGCTCCTCGAAGTGAAACTAAACCAGCACTTCTCAGGTAAATATTTCCAGGATTATTATTATGATAGTATTATTCCTCACAGCATCGCAAGAGGACATAAAGTCATAGCTGTCAACCCTCCCGTTTTTTCCGGGTTTCTCACGTATTTTAGCTCTTTTCCCGCTGTCTTCCCGTTTTAGTATTTTCCCGTAAAATATCCCGTATTTTTACGCTCTGATTGTGTGAGACGTACAAGCTCGGGCAGATTCGGCTTGAAGTTGTTCATCCTCGGATGCGGCGCTGCAATCGCTGTTACAAAAAAAGCCGTGCACACAGCAAAGCGAAATGTGGTCTTGCGCACCCAACTGGTCATTTTTGCCGCGCGCACCTTCGCGCTCATGCGGACGCGTCGAGTATAAACCATGGTATAAACAAAGCTTAACCCTAACTCCGTGTCAGCGTGCGCTCTGATCTGTAAAGGGGCACAGACCTCTACCAAATCATCTCCTGCAGCAGCCTCCGAACTTCCGAAGCACCACTAACTCCGCCTCCGTTTCCCTCGTAAGCTGATATTAGTATTTAAACATTCTCTATGATAAAAAATATAACAAATATTTTAATAACACGATTTTGGCGGTTATAGAGTTCTAATGACGGTGTTCAACTATAACCGTCGGTCTCACGGTTACGGTCACACCCCTACACACACACACACACACACACACACACACACACACACACACACACACACACACACACACACACACACACACACACACACACACACACACACACACACACACACACACACACACACACACACACACACTGTCTCTCTCTACCTCTCTCTCTCTCTCTCTCTCACACACACCCACTGTCTCTTTCTCTCTCTCATACACACACACACACACTGTCTCTTTCTCTCTCTCACATATGTAGGCCTATATGTAGTTATAAACTCTTTAGATTGTTAATGATTAGTGCTTTTTTTTTTTAAAGTTTGTTGGTAAGAATCGTGTAAAAAAATCCCTTATTTTGGGGATGGATTCCGGGAAATCTCCCTTATTTTCAATGTTCAATGTTGACAGCTATGCATAAAGTACATTAATCTTAATAAATTTGATGTTTTATCGACCTGATGTGGGCGTTCACAGTTTTGCATGGATTGCCTCAGATCATTTGCGTTTGAATAATGCGCGCTCTCAGCAGGCATTAAGCATTAAGCTTTTTCTTGTTTACTCAACTTTTGTAAATAACAGTTATACTGAGTAATAAAAAATAAAAAATATTTAATTGGGTTAACTTAAGATGGTTAGTTCCCTTTCAGTCGATAACGTCGGACGTAGTCGACGCGACTGAAATGGGATCACGCTAGGGAGCCTATCATCTTCGAGTACTATTGAACGAGCCAATGTAATTGGCGTGCGTGATTCGCATCACACACTCCGCCCCCGCTGCGCGGGTATAAATACGGAAGTGGATGCACGCACTAGTTGCCTTTCGCTTCGGAGCCGATCGTTTGATGTCTCTGAGAGTGCTGTTGTCTACAACGAGCGAGTGTGTCGGTGTTCTTCAGGAAGACTCTCCCAGTGCTGGTGTTCTACAGCGCGAGTGCAGCGGTGATCGCGAGCTTTGAGCTCTCAACTGCTGTTTTAACAGCAACAAATTTCTAAATGTTTGTGTGTGTTGATGGCTGGTTAGAGGGCGGAAAAGTGAGTGCTTCACTGTTTCAGTTCTCTGTTCAGTGTTGCCGCGGTCATTTCCCTGTGTGCTCCGGCACTGGTGACGGTCCTATTTTCTGAAAGAGCAACACGGGTGCGTTTGCGTCTTTTTCAAGATGTCATTCCGCCCGTGCGTTTCTGGGTGCGGTCGTTCCCTGTCTCTCTCTGATGGTCACAACTGTTGTGTCACGTGTTTGGCTTACAGCACGCTGAGACAGCTTTTGTGGACAGCTCATGTTTTCACTGTGGGAACATGACTGTCGCAGTGTTGAGGGCGAGACTCGCCTTCGTTCGCGGAGAGCGAGTCCCCATTACCATGCCCCACCCTCGGGTGCTGTGTGGGATGGGTGACCGGAGGATAGTGTTGGATGTCCCGCCCGGTAACCATTCCCTGTGGGCTCCTCACTCCTCCCTTCCACTGCAACCACTGGAGCCTCCTGTGTTGTCTGCTGGTCCATCTGTAATGGGTGGGCCAGCGGTTTCACTCGGGGCTCCCCTGGAGGACAGGACGCCGATTGCAGCATCAGAGGGTGAGCTGACTTCTGGAGATGATGACTCGGCTGCATTGTCTCCCTCCGGGAGTTCAATGTTGCCCGAGCCGGATCCAGAATTATCAGCTATGCTGAAACGGGCCGCCGAGGCTGCCGGGCTCGAGTGGAACCTCCACCGTGTCCCGTTCAGTCTCGGTTGGAATCTGGAGTTTGGTATCTTGGGGCGGGCCGCGCTGGTTCTCAGCTCGCCGCCCCAGTGCCTTTCTTTCCCGAAATGCATGGAGAGCTTATCAGGTGGTGAACAGCATCTTTCTCTGCCAGAAACTGCCTGAATAGCTTTTCCCCCTCATTACCCTTGATGGAGGAACGGTGAAGGGTTGCGAGGTGTCCCTCCATTGGAGCGGTCTGTCGACACAGGTGCACCTGTGTCCGGCGGCCGCTGCCTTTTGGGGGGATCCTCGTCTCCCCCCTAAGGCCTGTGAGTTTCGTCCGTTCCGACGGGCAGAGCTTACAAAGCCTGTGGGCAAGCCCCTTCCTCTTGCGTGCCATGGCGTTGCTGCAGGCTAGGGCACCCATGGCATGCACGAGGGTAATCCAGACCGTGCGCTCATAGGTGAGCACCGCACTGCATCCGACCTCACCCTCCGGGGTACGGGTGTCGTAGCGTGCGTGATCGGTCTGGCGATGTCCACCTTGGTGGTCCAGTAGCGCCTTCGTTGGCTCAGCCTGGTTGGTATGGCGGATGCGGACAAGGTTCGGTTCCTGGTCTCCCCAATTTCCCAGGTTGGGCTGGTCGGCGACGCGGTGGAGAACTGCATCAAACAGTTCTCTGCCGCTCAAGCGCAGACGGAGGTCATCCGGCACATCCTGCCCCGGTGGCCAGCTGCTGCCTCCACCCGCCGCCGGTGGCAGCTCCTCCGCCTGCTCGTCGCCGTGGGCGTTCTCCGGCCGCCGCTCCTGCTGGCCCTCCGCAGCAGCCTCCACCCAGGCCTCAGCAGGGAGCCGGCCGCAGTAGAGACGCCCAGCCCGCTCCAGGCGCTGCCAAGCCAGGTGGCAAGCGACAGCGAAAGCATTCCGGAGCGGGCCGCCCAGGAATGGATGAGATGCTCTTGGAGTGGCACGATCACTCCCTCCCCCCGGGTGAGGGCCGGGTGGAGCCTTTGTTTGTGTGTGTGTCTGTTCCGCCGCTGGCTCCCTAAAAAAAAAAAAAAAAAAAAAAAAAAAAAAGCGGAGCAAGCGGTACCCACACTTCAAAGAGAGAGCAATTTCATCTGTTCCTGGGTCCCAAGAGGGCCAGTCTGGCGGGTGTGACCCTGTATAGCCTTACACCCCTCAGCTCCCCCTTGGTCGCCAGCAGGCAGCTTGGTGCGTTCGAGGACCCGGTCATCCGCCTTCTCACGCGCCCCCTGCCGCTTGTGGAGACAGGTAAGTGTTGCACAGCACACTAACACCACTCTCTCTACTTTGCTGCCCCACCTCTGGCTCGGCTACCCCGCTCAAGTCAGTGATAGTCATCACATTAGGTGTTGAGCAGACGTGCTCCTGAAAATTCAGTGATATTCATCACACCGAGTGTTGAGCAGTGCTCCTGACTTGTGCGTGCTTATCTTATCCTGCTGGCGAAGGATTTGATATAGCCGCTCCTCCAGCCGGTACGAAGGCCAGTTGTAAACTCGTTCTTCGTGCTACTAGGTGGTGGGTCGTGACCATCTTGGCCCAAGATTGGTCTGCAGCTTTGACCTGAAAGACATGTGCTTCAGATCTCTACCTCCCGCACCGCAGGCCATCCTGTGTGTTGCGTCTAAGGGTGGAGTATCAGTACAGTGTCCTTCCCCTCGAGTGCTCCAGAGCCCGTTGGGTCTTCAGGTCAACTGGAAGAGAGTAATCTCGCCCACGGGCTGAGTATCTCTTTTCTAGTTTTGGAGAGGTACTCGGTCCAACATGTCTCTCCAATGAGAATGTGTTCAGCTGGTGTTGAAGTGAGAAAGGGTCCCACTGAAAGAACTTTCAGAGGCTCCTGGGGTATATGGTAGTCGCAGCCTTTGGCTCCCTCCATATGTGACCGCTTCAGCGCTAGCTTCACGATCGAGTCCCGAGGTGACCGTGGCAGAGCAGCTCACCCTGTGTGACTATAGTTCATCCCGGTCTGCTGCCAAACCCTCTTCAACAGAGCGGCCATGTACAAAGGGCGTGTTTTAACGGGGGCCTGGGCGACCCCCGACTACACGGGCATTCGTGCCTCGAGTTGTTAGACATTGCGACCGTTGCGCAAGCTTCCCCTGCATGTCACAAACTCACCCGTCACCTCCTCCTTGGAGTCAGACGCTTCTGAGGGCGCCTTATTCCACTCCTCCCGCTTACTCAATCGTGCCGCCATCGAGCCTCACGACAGTTATAGCCAGGGCAAGTGGAGACTCCATCCCCTGGGTCCGGCTGGGTCATGACCATTCCGGGGCCGCTCAGTTGCCCCCCCGGTTTTATTTTTCCGCCAGTGTTTGGGTAAACCGAGCGGACTACCCTTGGACAAACACTGGGACTCAGCGGCCCCAGGGGCCCGCAGAAATGCGTTTAACCCCAGTGAGCCTTCTAAAAGTGACTGCGACTCATGGTCGCCTTGCGCCTGCAAGTCAGTGAAATCATCACTCTTCATGTTGAGCAGATTTGCTCCTGAAACTCAGTGAAGTTCATCGCACTCTGGTGTTGAGCAGCAATGCTCCTGTAGCTCAGTGAGTCCATCACAGGTAGCTCAGTGAATTCATCACACGCAGTGCTGAGCAGAAATGCTCCTGGTGCTCAGTGAAGTTCCTCGCACTCAAGTGTTGAGCAGAAATGCTCCTGAAGCTCAGTGAGTTTATCACACTCAGGTGTTGAGCAGTAATGCTCCTGAAGCTCAGTGAACTTGTCACACTCAAGTGCTGAGCAGAAATGCTCCTGTCGCTCAGTGAGGTTCTTCGTACTCAAGTGTTGAGCAGAAATGCTCCTGAAGCTCGGTGAGTTTATCACACTCAGGTGTTGAGCAGGAATGCTCCTGAAGCTCAGTGAACTTGTCACACCCAAGTGCTGAGCAGAAAATGCTCCTGAAGCCCAGTGATCTTCACATGTTGTGTTGAGCAATGCTCCTGTCTTGTGCGCCCGTCACTTGCACCTACGTGCCATGTCAGGAGAGGAACAGGTCTTCATAGTTGCCCCTCATTGGCCCAACTAGACCTGGTTCCCTTCAACAGCCTTCCTGACTTCCCCTGGATTCGGGGACGGGGCACGATGGCACACGCGTTCTTCCCCCGGAGATTCCGGGCGGTCTTACATCCGAACGCGGAGGTTCAGGTGGCTATCACAAGAACATGTGTTAGTTACCATCACTTCTGCGAGCACCCCCTAGAATTGGGTAGCGTGCTTACGCCTTTAGAAGTGGAACCTAGTCGTTGAGTGCGTCTTCTCCCCTGAGGAGATCCTGAAAGCTTTCGATCACTTCGGTGCTCTCTTTCCTGCAAAATGGGTTGCAGTAGGCTGTTTTCCTAAATCACCCTCAAAATGATGTTGCCTCGGTGTTTAAACGACGCTCATCGTGTTGCAGAAGTATGCAGAAGCACGTTCTGATCGTCAGGTTCCTGAGGAGCAAGGTCTTGTAAATCCTTGTGTCCCTCTTTATCCTCTTGGGCCTTGTCCCTGGTGCGACTGCACTGCAGAGACCGCCCCTGAGCCACTGCAGGTAGTGAGTTAAAAATTCTGTTATATCAGTTCTCCTGCTCGCGTGGTCTCTACTAGAGGGTAGGGACTTGCTCGCTTTCGGTCAACGTATTGTGCCTGGAGTCTGGGCCGGCTAACTCTCACAAGCTGAGATCCCGGCTCGGATTGTGCCCAAGGTTCCTACCTCTCCCGTAATAGGAGCAGGTGGTGAGCCTGCAAGCGCTGCCCTGGAGGAGGCAGATCCAGCCCTGGCTTCTCTGTCCGATTCGCTTGGACGTGTACAGAATGCAAGTCATAGACCTCAGACCAGCTCTTCAAATATCTGTGGAATTCAGCAGAGAGGGAAGGCTGTTTCCATGCAAAGTTGCACTTAGTGCTTGCCTTCATTTCGGCAAAGATCCGAGATGCAACATGTCCACTTAGGTGTTGAGCTCCTCTATGATGAGTGTAAAGTGCTCCGCCTGGGCGTTGACGATATACTTTGCTAAACAGATTCTAGAGTTGGGGGCTGGACGACACCTAGTTGAACCGCTGCTTCCCGTGGGCTCCCTTCTCATGAAGCCAGTTTCACCGTGAGCCCGGTTCAAGTGTCGGCTTGCTGCGCCATTCCCCTCCTATGGACTGGATACGTGCGCCTTTCTACTCCAGTTGAGTTCCCTTAAAATTGAACCCTGTTGAGTTCCTCCACACCCCTCCGACGTCGGACGTGCGGAACGTCTGGTGTTAGGCCTACCACTCGTAAGCAGTGTGGAACCTGTGTTAGGCTGGGTCCATATGTTGCGGTCCCTTCGGTGACCCCATATGTGTATTCTTCCACGATACGGCTCCCTGCGGTGAGCCCGTGTCTTCCCTCGGCAGAGTCTCTCTGCCGTCACTGTCCGGTGTGTCTCCCCCCGTCTTAGGCTGGAGCCACCCCAGTGACATTCCATATGTTAGACTGCCCGGTTTCCGCCCAGTTCATATGTGTATTCTCCACATTTCCTCCCTCGGGTTGGATGTGGCTTCCGCAGCGTCCCTTCCTTCCACGTACGGGGAACGCTTTCCCAGTGGTCCTGTAGGAACAGCAGTGACTTCCCTGGCCTAAGCCCTGTCCTTCCCCGCCTTAAGTTTGCGGGGGCATCAGGAGGCTTTGGTTTAGGCACTGGAAGGTGGCAGCGTTAGTGGCGTGTTCAATGGTTGATCCCATTTCAGTCGCGTCGACTACGTCCGACGTTATCGACTGAAAGGGAACGTCCTGGTTGCGTATGCAACCCACCGTTCCCTGAAGGAGGGAACGGAGGACGTAGTCCCCTTGCCACTACCGCTGGACCACCGCTGACCCCGGGTTACTCTCGGCTCCTCAGCGAAAAGCAACTAGTGCGTGCATCCACTTCCGTATTTATACCCGCGCAGCGGGGGCGGAGTGTGTGATGCGAATCACGCACGCCAATTACATTGGCTCGTTCAATAGTACTCGAAGATGATAGGCTCCCTAGCGTGATCCCATTTCAGTCGCGTCGACTACGTCCTCCGTTCCCTCCTTCAGGGAACGGTGGGTTGCATACGCAACCAGGACGTTTTCTGGAGAGGTGCAACTATTTTTTAACAAACCTTTTTAAGTTGAGCCAATTCAACATATTTTGTCTGTAGAACTCAATGTCTAAAGTTGAGTGAACAAAAAAAATCCTATCAAAAATTGATACCAAGTAATAATATGTTACGACTGGAAACTACAATAACATTGCCCAAGTCAAAAACTGAAAACAGTGAGTCAATGTTAACAAAACATTTATTCATAAGCATGTTGAAGGCAAATAAAAATGTAATTTCAATTAGCTGTCATCATGACAAGAACGTTCTTTTTGTTTTATTCAAAGGAATATTTTAACCCAAAATCATAATTATTTACTTTTTTCTGTCTCGAACTCATATGACTTCTTTTCTTCTGTCCAAGACACATAAAAACATGCAGCTTTAATTTGTATTTTCTGAAGTAATACAGTTTTGGGAGAAAGTAAACTATAAACTACCAATTCTTTATAAATCTTGATATCCGATTGTATTCAGAAGACATCGATTAAATCATATGGGTTACATTTATATAAAACATGGTTTACATTTATATTCTTCTCTTTATGTTCTAGAGAATAAAGGAAGCCATAAAAAGACTATGCACTAAATAAGAGTACAAACTGGAATAAATAAATGCTCAATCTTATCCATATGGATTGCAGCTACTTGAACAATAAAGTTTTGAAGGACCGGACTCTTACTGAGCACTTTAGGTCACGACCAATAAACAATTTTTAATTTTGTCAAAAGTGTATTTTAATTATTTAGGATAGTTCACATTGAGGGTATAAATCAAGCCAAAGAGGAGAGTAACAGCTGTGGCAAAGTTCTTGCACATTATCAAGCCCAATCTGCTCTTATAGTACTACAGAGAGGCACCTTATATTTGGGTTTAAGTGGATAGTGGCAACATCATCTTTAAAGATAGTTAAGATCCTGATCTTCTCCCCTTTTGAATGTCTTCTGGCTCTGTATCCTGCAGTAGAAAATAAATCGGTATAAAATTAGGGTCAACTTTTTTAATTACGTTAGACCACAGAGTGACCCTAAACATGTGCTCATGTAACTTCACTTGAAAAGTAAAGGTGGTCATGTTTTTAAGTTTGTTCAAATTAAGCCATAGAACTAAAACTGATAAACTGAATACATCTCCCAATTTCCTGCACCTGTGCTGTTAGATGCCATATCAGTATTAAAGGGATAGTTCACCCAAAAATGAAAATTAGCCCATGATTAAAGGGATACTTCACCTCTGGAAAGATGAATGTGTATTTAAAATGGGTCATTTATGTAGAAGAACTGTGAAATTATTTTTGAATTTGGAGCTTTCTAGACTGAGAAAAGCCAGGAAATTTATTTTTGGCTTATGTGGATGAAAGACAACAACTCCCTGAATGCACTTTCTTCGCTGCCCTAGGAGGCCACGCCTACCGGTAACAGAGCGCAGTAGTTAAACAAAGTCTAGGCTACTAGTGAGTCTCCGTGATGAGTCTGCCCGGGATTTCGAGATCGCCCAAAATGTCCGGGATTCGGCTTTTGCGTTTTACAGTCGCCATTCATCATGTTTACTGTGGTGAGCAGGATGAGTCTGAGGGCCGCGGGAGAACAGCGCGAGGCCGGTGGCGTGATTACTGATGAGCGACACCTGTGAGACGCACCGGTCTCATATCTCACACGGAGGAGCGGGAATTTTCTTATCAATGTTAAAACGCACATCAACCGATCACTTGTTTAGTGTTCATGTAAACACTACATTCAGATTCACCAACCGGAATGAATTCAGTTAGACTGAAACAAACGGTATGCATGTAAACAATGAATGGCGACTTCAGAAAGCAAAAGCTGAATCCAGGATATTTTTTGTACGATCTCGACGGCCGGACATGTCCGGGAAAAAGTCTACGGTAACCCCTACTACTCAGCTTTCTCCTACTACTCAGCTTTCTCCACAGGACAAGAGCCTGCTTGCTTAGCTTCCAAAAAAAAGATGGCTGACACTATGTGTACATTCTGTGAGTGAGATCCCACCCTCTATGGGTGGGTTGAGAACATGCGGGACAGCCCCTACTACTGGCTGTAGTCTTTAGCCTCTGGCCAAAAAAATCCTCAGATGACGCAAAATGACGATTTTTGCATCATCTGAGGATTTTTTCCAGACAAAAAATACATAAATCTCTCATCTCAGGGGGATATGAGGGTAATTTGAAAATACTACAGGTTTTCTACTAATACAAAGCTTAATGCTAAATCCTGAAGTATCCCTTTAACTCACCCTGCCACTATATCACTGTCATTATAAAGATTGGAAGAGCCAGGAATTATTTTAATATAACTCCTAATGTATCCGTCTGAAAGAAGAATGTCACATACACCTAGGATGACTTCAGGGTCAGTAAATCATGGGCTAATTTTCATTTTTTGGCGAACTATTCTGTTGTAAATTTGGCCCTTTTCTTTAATTTTACCCTTTTTTCTAATATATATATATATATATATATATATATATATATATATATATATATATATATATATATATATATTGTACTACATATCCCACAATTCCAAAGCAAACTACACTACTAAATCTAGTGCACTACATTACCCATACACCCCCTGGTCGAGGTCTATTGAATCTATGAACTTCATGTCATGTGAATTACCCAAGGCTTAATCATCCTGAACTTAAAATAAAAGAGAGCAAAGGACTGGTATTTGTCAGGTTTTTTAATCAGACACGCCATCTAGTTTCTGTAGCTCCAACAAACTTTGGATATATTTAACATCTGATATCCAACATATATCTTTACTGTGGGTACGTGTGGCACAACTTCGTTCACGGCCATTCTGATTTAATGTTTTTTATTTTGTTTAAGAGAGATAGGTCACACAAAATTGCACATGCAAAGTGTATAAAGGCTCACATTCCGTGCATCACCCAAACTGATCTTATTGCATCAATGAAGATTGGTTTAAATCACTAGAGTCATATAGCCTGGGTTTCCCTATACTGCCTTTGCACAGCGCGATTTTATTCACGCTGCTAGGCAGTCTGGACCATAGACATCATATAGAGACTAGATGCCCTATTGGCCGCTGTGGCGCAAGAAATGTGGTCGCCATCTTAAACCGGTCATACTCCTATTTGCGTTTTATAGCAGCAGTAGATGCCAGAGCACTGTGCAGCATATTCCAGCTCAAATCGGCAGACCATCACTCGGGGATTACTTTTCACAAGTAAGATTTAACATTTAACATTGCCGTACTATTGGTTGTATTTTGTGAATAAAATATTCAATTTGTCCTGTATCGTAGCTACATGTATGACCTTTGCAGCAAAAAAAAACCTGTGTGAAAATCAGTTCGGTATTCAGTGATATATGATTAATTAAATGCGCTGACAGCTCATTGCACCTGCCAACAGATTACACTGAGCGGAGCGGGTGACCGGTTTAAGATGGCAGCCCCATGGCTCGTCCGCGCCAATAGGCAGTAGCGGTCGATAGGGCGTCTATCTATATGATGTCTATGGTCTGGACACCATGGACCAAATTTTCGCCTCATCTAGGGAACCAATCACAGAACGGGGAGGGAGCAGCAAGACGATGACGACGTCTATGCGACACACCAAAGTAGTAGTGGGAAGTTCGGATCATTTTACTGACTCGGATCTTTGAGTCTCGTTCAGCAAAATGAACGAATCTTTTTTCGAGTCATTTCATTCATTTCAGCATAATATAATTAAAATGGCATGTTAAATATCCCAAGACATCAAGTACTTACGAAAATGTTGATTACATTTGTAAAAAGAATAAAAATAAACTATAGGGTAATGCAGCCAAAGTCAAATTATAAGAAACCGAAATGTTTTATTAATTGATTAGTTGTTGGGTCTTAAGTTCAAGCTATTGCAGTCTGGTTTTGTTAGTTCACCTCACCTCCTGATCCGAGACGTTCTTTCCTTTGCAACTTCATATTTATCAGGTTAGTTCTCCTCTCGTGTCTCGAGACGTTGTCGACTCGTCAGTGTCTGACTCTGATCTGTCTGCTGGGCCGACCGACCGTGCCGTGTGTGATGCAGCAGGGCCGGAAAGAGAAATGATTAGTTCATCTTTCGAGTCTCGAGTTCGGGTTCGGCCGTGTCCGAGTCTTTCGTTCTTCCTGTCAGTCCATAGAGGCTATGCTGTCAGTACCAGAAAGAAAAATGATTAGTTCATCTTTCGAGTCTCGAGCTCAGGTTCGGACGGTTCCGAGTCTTTCGTTCTTCCTGTCAGTCCATAGAGGCAATGCTGTCAGTACCGGAAAGAAACATTATTAGTTCATTTTCTTCGAGTCTCGAGTTCGGGTTTTAAATCCTTCTTTTGTCACGTGACCGCTGGTATCTCGCATCAAATAAAACATTAGATTCGTATTATTGACTGCGTCTGAATGTATATTGTTTTATATTTAGGAATTAAAATACAAAATATGTGCAATAAACATTATCTGAAAAATAAAAGTTCCATCGTCTATTGTCCCTGTCCGTCTCTTTTCTAAATGTTTATTGTGCATCTGTGGTGTGTTTTATAATATATTATACATTAATTAACTACTATTATATTATACATTAACTACGTGCCTGTTTGTAAAAAGGTTTTGAATTAGTAGGCTATTCAATACGGTGACAAGTCACGTGACAAAAGAACGAAGGACTCAAACCCGAAGACTCGAAAAAAATGAACTAATCATTTCTCTTTCCGGTACTGACAGCATAGCCTATATGGGACTGACAGGAAGAACGAAAGACTCGGACCCGGCCGAACCCGAACCAGACGAACTAATCATTTCTCTTTCCGGCACTGACAGCATAGCCTCTATGGACTGACAGGAAGAACGAAAGACTCGGACCCGTCCCGAACCCGAAGATTCGAGAGAGATGAACTAATCATTTCTGTTTCCAATACAGATTCAGAACCCATATGTTGCGCAATGCGCATGCGCGGTCAACACAAAATGAACGAATCACTCTCTGAAACAACTTGGTAGTCCCGAGTCATATTAAAGATTCGTTCAAAATGAACGAATCGTTCATGAACGGCACATCACTACACCAAAGCAGTTTGTTTATACCTATGGATCAGACATGGCAGCAGACGCGAAGTTACCTTTCGATGCAGCCTTGGATCATAGCTGTCAACATTTGGTTTTCAAAAACGAATAGTTTTATTCTCACACACACAGAGCGAGTGCATACCGCCCGCGCTCACACTCGGCCATCAAATCTAGTCCCGCGCCACACTCCATTTGAGTTAAGCTTTCCACGACTGCGCAACTGGGTTTTATAGGTTGCCAGGTTGAGATGACAAACGGTTTGAAATTGTATATGGTGTGTGGATTGTGTGTGAATATAATGCATTGAATACAAGACCTGGCAACTGGTCAACATTAGACAAACATATTGGTCCGATTATTCATAAAGGAGTTTGGGCCATGCAAATTACGGGAGTTTCCCGGGAGAAATAACAAACCAGGAGGGGTCTGGGAGATAGGGCTAAAAAACGGGAGAAACCCGGGAAAAACGGGAGTGTTGACAGTAGGGATGGGGAAATGAAGCATCATGAAGCAATGAGGCTTTCCCCTGACTGTTCCGGGAAAAGATTCAAAGCTTTGCGAGTGCCGAGAACAGCGCCATCTGGTGCTTATTTAAAATAAAGCAGCCAGAAGCCTTTGTAAGAAGCTCTCAGATGAAGCAATCACAACACACTCCATAGTTTCAATGTTATGTGTACAAATAAAAGCCTTACACGTTTGTGTTTGATTTGTCCATTAAATACATTCCTTTACCCATTAAAGTGTGACAATAAAATATAAAAAGGGCTTATATGATTCAATAAGATTGAATGTAGGCCTACAATCTCTCTCTCTACACACACACACACACACACACACACACACACACACACACACACACACACACACACACACACACACACACACACACACACACACACACACACACACACACACAGTGAATAAGGACATTGTGTGATAGGATCATCTGTTATTAAATGTGCTTATGACACTTGGCAGTGATAGTGCTTATTTAACTGTAGGAATGACAGAAAGGTGATACATTTTTTAATTATATTTATTAAGAAATAAAAGTTGTTTCACAGTGTTGGGCTGAGTCTATTTCTCCTCTTAGACAGTACTTCCCCAGCCTTAGAGAACACTCTTTCACATGACCCAGAGGAGGCCGGGGTACAAGGAAACTGTAATGCTGTATATAGATGGGGTAGACATGTTTCTGCATTCTCCAGATTTCAAGTGGATCTTCAGCTCTTTGTATGTTTGTCTCTGTAAGGTATTTATCGCATCAGAAGTGGCATTTGAGCTTTGTTTGTGCTGGTCTACAGCACTGTCCAACAGAAGACAAAGGTGTCCACCTCAGAAGTGTGAGGAGAAAAAAATGATTGGGAGTGACTGTACATGTACATTGACTGAACAAGACACCAACGGTCAACAATTATAAAATACAACAATAAAATAGGCATAATTAAAATTTTAAATAATAAATGAATAAATATTTATTATATTTACTTTTTTAGAAATGCATAGGCTACATACATTGGAAGCTATCAGCTCAAAATATTCCCAGATAGGGAAAGTCTTCCTTTTTTTGTCTGTTGCCAAACAAACCCTTCACCAAACACCAACACCCTATCCCCTCTCCCCTAAGCCCACCCTATCCCCAAATAACAATAATAAGGGACTGTTCGTTTTTCATTTAAGGGGCCACCGGAGGAGTTTTGAGATCTGTAGTCAAAAAAGACTTGACCCTCCCTTCGCCAGTAATACATTTTTCTATGACCCTCCAAAATGATTGTGAAAAAAGGCATGACCATCCCCTGGAAAAAGGTTGTGACATCTTTGCGCTTGGCAAAGATGTTCAGATAGCCATTGTTTTTTTTTACAACCATGACAAACGACTAAACTCCTGCTTTCTCATCTTACTAAGGCTGTAACGATAGACCAAACCTACAATTCGGTTCGTATCATGAATTTTTATTTTAATAAAAAAAAAATAAAAAAAATCATGTTTTCGGTGCTGATGCAGTGGTGACGCGTTCATGTAACAAGGGTGGTGCTCCCAATAAAGTAGGCCCTATCTTAAAGCTGCCACAAAGAACCGCCAAAAGTAATGATTATGAATATGTCAAATATAGCAAGGAGAGATTTTAATTGTTTATTAATAAACAAGGTTTTTCTGTGTCAGTGTGTCGGCTTCAAGATGAAGTTGACGATGCTGACTCGCTATCTTCACAGTAACGCGCCAGAGAGAAATGCAGATTTCATATCGATTACTTAAGCAGAGAGCAGTCTGTTTTTCGTTTTTAAATGTTCTGTTTAAAAGTAGACATCAAGCTTTCTATATATTTCTCAAATCTGTGAGGCAAGTACATTATACGCTGAGTTTCGGTTCATTTATGAGACGAGAGTCCAGTTCACGCGCCGGCGACTCCGTGTCATGATGATCTATTTTTCTACTATATTTACTTCTTATTTATTAAATCCAGGCCATTGGTTGATGAAACATTAATTAAAATTAAGATATGATTAATAAAAAACGAAATTTACTTTAAAGAAAGGCTTTGTGCTTTCTGAAGTCGCTTTCAGAGCGGTCATGTCCGTAACGGAGAACTGTCACGTCCGTAACATTGTTTTTTTCCTCATAAATGCGAACACGAAAAAAAAAAATATATATATTGTATGTTCTGTGGAGGCCGACCCTTCTTCATCCGGTTATTAGCCTACTTATGTTTTGCGCAGTGTAGCCTCGTAGAATTACTAAAAAATATTTTGCCACCTAAAAGTTAAAGATTTGTTGTGTCATGTCACATGTGTATTTCGCTCATATTAAATATAAAACGCATGTGTAGACTGATATTTTTCTAATGTTTTGACTCCTTTATTAATGGGGTATGGATATATAAACAGACGTTTCAGTATTAAGTGCATTTTCTGATAATTTATATTTCAAGTTTTGACTGCAAATGTCACATCCATAACGCTGGAATTGCCCAATTTTAAAGAATTTATCCTCAACAATTTTTTGGAGTAGGTCTGCGTGTTTTATTATGTTAACTTCAAATAATTCTAATAGTAATTTAAAAATGTGGTAGCCCTACGTCTAACACATCACACTCCACTGTTATGGTGGCAATTACAGTAAATTTACTCACTAACATTGTTGTGGAAACACAATAAGAATGGAAACTAAAATATGGTAGTATCGTACAGCGCACATTCTATCAGCTGCAGTTCTGGCGCCTCAGTCCCAATACACTCAACGTACATTCATATCACATGTTAATGCCGCGGTAGAATTACACCAAAGTCCTTTTAGGCAAGTCATGCCACTCGGCCGCCATCTTGGCAACGCCTCCGGGCAGCTATTTCGGACTAACAAGACCAGGCTCCTATCTAAATGAAGGGGCAGAGAGTCAGAACTGCACATTCACTGGTCACCGGGACATAAAAACTGCATGTATAGAAACAGCAGTAAAATATGAAAAAAATCGCTGAAAAAGTTTGATGACTTTGCCCCAAAATAAGGTTTAAAACGCCTTTTCCCCCACAGGTTATACTTTACTACGCATGCGCAAGGGTTCTCTCCCTCTCTGACGTGCGCGCGCTGCACGGTTTTAAGCACAGTATGTGTGAGCTCTCGGTCGCTCGCTCTAGATTCTGGGAGATTTGAACTAATTTGCGGGCATCAGGGAGCCGCTATAAATATGCGGTAGACACTTGGGATGTCTGATATTTACACAACGCACACATACACTGCATATCAAATCTGCCGCCTTTTCAAACAGTAACGTATTTTCCACTGTCGCAAACCTCAACTGTGCGCATGCGTCAGTGGAACCAGACGATAGGCTTAAATGTTTCCCGGCTTGACTGTTAAAGGCAGACGGGTTTTCCCTATATAGTTGTATTGAGGATTGAGTAAGTGGCATGTCTCTATAAATAGTCTCTGGTTACACTCACAGGACACTGCACTTATTCGCAATCAGAAAAGTTCATTATTTGCTCCGGCTTTAAAGCTATGCCGGGTAAACATTTCATTGGCGTTCTGTACATGATGCACTTTTTCTGAGCGCCCACTGTCAGACAGCGCCAAACTGGATTTTTGTTGGGTCAGACCCATCTGATAGCGGAGGGGGACCGAGACAGAGAGAGCTACATAAAGCTACATGGAAAAAATATGCACCAAACAAGCCACTTTGAAATTGTGCTGTTTTCATGAATACAAAAGTTGGGTGACCCTCCCCCTAGACTAAAAAAAGTTGAATGACCCTCCCATCAACAAAAAATAAAAAGACATGACCCTCCCCTATTTTCCTCCAGTGGCCCTTTCCATAAATACCGAACGGTCCCTAATACCTAACAAACACCAAAAGTGTAAAGATTTTACAAAACCAAAAAGACACAACAACAGCAAAAAAGAATGAGTAGTTTTGGTTATTTAAATGTAATGTATTGATTAACTTTCAAAGTACAGCACTCTCCTCACAAATCCATCAACCAGACTAAGCCAACAAGGACTCGTTCAGTAAGATCAGGGGTTCGAGCCTTCTGACACCCAAAGCGAAACGTGTACGTGATTGGATAGAAAGTGAGGCTTCATTTGTCATCGATCACGTGACTCTGGGAAACCAATACACACCCGATACGGGGCTTCAATAGAAATTGCATCACATTTAGGTGTGTTCGACATCGGCTGCGGCTGGATGTAACCGATCGGCGAGAGTCGCCGCGTGCAGGCGGGGAGGAGCTGCAAACAGAGACGTGAAGTCGGACACTTTCTGGTTCCCGTAGTGACCGCTAACGTGGTGTTTGCATGCTTTTTGCAAAATACACAGATGTTTCAGAGACATTTCCATTCAATACTTTATGTACTGCTTTATACAGCGTCTGTTTGAACAAGAATAAAGTTACTACTACCCAGCGGCACCATGATATCAATTTGACGTCAAAAGTTGGTCAAGACTTGATCAAGATATTGTATATCATTTTAAGGTCAGTTTGAAAAGAAAATGTCTTCCAGTGGTAATTAGATGAAAAGAGAAAGTTAATACCCACACTGAAATTGGTTTTTGTATATGCAGGTCAATATGTTTGACATTCACTTTACATCAAATCAATGTCAAGGATTGGTTTTGACGTCAATTTAATTTACATATTTGACCTGTTCCTTGAAGTTGATTTTGACATCAATTTGATGTCTTTTCAACATCAATTGCCCACTGGGTATGAAGTGGAATCAAAGTTTTTTAATCAGTTTTATTTTGATAAACATGACACAATATAACATCGTGACTACATGAAAATAGTTATAAAAAAAATATTTGTGAGCTTTAGTGGAACTAAAGGTGTGAGAATAAACACGAAACACATTTGATCGTTGTCATGTGGTGAATCCGGGCCAATTGTGGAACAGTTGTGTCGTCATCAGAGCTCATGCAGCTGCTCTGGAGAATCTGCGCTGGCTGAGTCCTGCGGCTGCTCTCGAATCGCTCTCGCGCTACTTTAATGGCATACGTCACAGTCATGTGGCATCGGCGTTGCATCAAGTCGGACAAACTTTCTAACCGCAATGCACTGCTTCAAGTCAGCCACCAATCGCTCTGCGCAGAGCTGCATGAAGTTGAACACACCTATTTGCGATACGCACATCGAAGCTTCAGTTTCATACGTAACATCACTAGTTGACAGGTATGCCTTGGATATTGTTCTAAGTAGTTCAGAACGCAAATAAATCTCTGACCCATCGTCTTCTTCCTCGTCTAATTTCTTTCGCTCTATCTATGCATTGTCTGTGCATGTATGTATACAAGAAAGAGAGAGAGAGCAAAAGAAAGAAATCGTGTATGCCATAAATAATTAAAGGTAATTTAATTGGGAAAAGGAAAAAGGGAATAATTTGTCATTTTTATCCTATTGTTTGCTTGATCATTGTCTTCGGGGGTTTTGGTTATTTTGCTGTTGTAGGCTGTAAGGAAGTAATTTGATGAAGTGATATGGAACTGACTGATGAAACTGTGCAGTCAAGATCTGCCTGGAACTAATACTTCAGCTGTGCAGTTATTGAAAAATAATCAACACACATCAGAATCAAACATTCTAGATGGCAGGGATAACATTTTATCTTATTAGCTCACTCACTAAATTGTGATTATGCAGTAATGAATTAATTTGAACCACAATTTTACTTTTATTTCATGTTTTTATTTTCTATAGACTTTCAGACTGCAGTATCAGTGAAGAAGGTTATAGAGCTCTGGCTTCAGCTCTGAGATCAAACCCTTCACACCTGATAGAGCTGGATCTCACAGGAAATGATCCTGGACAATCAGGAGTGAAGGAGCTCAATGATTTACTACAGGATCCAGACTGTCAACTAAGGACACTGAAGTGAGACATTATGAAATGATACAAAATAAATAAAATGCAGGCTAAATATTCATATGAAATTTCACTTTAGTAATACAGCAAGCTGCAAATTTTGTTGCATCTGGGTGCTGTGGGCTTGATGACAGTCTGCACAGTTTAGTTGTGGTACAATCTACAGTACATGTTAAATAGACATTATGGTTCACCAGATGTGCTGGTTTTCAGTGGTATGATATTAAATTGTTAAACGCACTGTAGGCTAGTTTAATTTTCATCAAGGCCAGATTCCCAACACTGTATCAATCTACTGTAGCTGTGGTGTGTGGTGTCCAGAAAGATATTGACACAACTTCACTGACCATATTTGAATAAATATATGAAAGTCAAAGAGTCATAATAATTTTTTTGTGTAATTATATGCTCAAAGTGAAAGTGCTAAAAGTAACTAGAGCTTTTCATTAGGAACTATAATGAATTTTGTCTTAACATGTTTTGTAATGCAATAGACATTTTTAGTTCAGAATTGAATTAAATCCTGCATCAACTTCTGCAGGTTTTTGAGTCCTGCTGCAGATGAAGCCTGTCAGTATGTGATTGAAATTGTGGGTAAAAACCCGTTACTCCTGAGAGAGCTGAATCTGAGTGATCGTGAAATAGGAGACACACGAGTGAATCAGATCTCTGCTCTACTGCAGGATAAACACTGTCAACTCAACACACTGAAGTGAGTATTTTAGATCATTTAACATGTTACATAACTTTTAATAGTAATATTACTGTAGTTGATAGCTACTACTATTTCCTCATTTGTTCAAGTCAAAGCAGTGTTTTTTTTCAACATCAAAAAGAGTCACAATAATATGAAAATTAAACGGGCAATTAAACACACAAGAGTTTAGCTTTAAACAGTAGGCTAATGGCGGACATGCCGCGTACACTGTGCAAGTTTGGACACTTAAGGTTATGAGCCATTGTAGTCACTCAACTATAATAATACACATAGATCTACCCTATGTAACATGGTTTTGTATAATTTGGCAGTATTACAGAGCCTATACACCGGTCAAAATTGGGCAGACTCCCCAACTCGTTTAATTTGAGCTCGGGAGGTGCTCGTAAGGTGTTTGGCTCACACGATGCGAGCACCATACAAGCATCAACGATTTCCACGTTTCTCCCAATCTGACAAAATGCTTTACAACCATTAAAGCTTGCGAGCTTCTACAACAGCAAAAATCATACCTTGTATGCCTGACATACTGCCTGACACACCTTTCATCAATGCCTCATCTGAGATTCGCACAGCTACTGTTGGATAGAGCAGTGTGTCATCAGCATAGCAATGGTAGAAGCCATGTGCCTGTATGAGAGGTCCCATTGATGTAGTGTATATGGAGAAAAGGAGGAGTCCAAGAACTGATCCCTGAGGAACACACATGATCAGTTGTTGACCTACCTATGAGATAGATTCAAACCAGTGAAGTGGAGTTCCTGTAATGCCTAGTGATGAGAGGGCGGACAGAAGGATCTTATTATTCAAGCTCATTCAGTCATTCATTTAACCGATTCGTTCAAACTGCTGATTCATTGAGAAACTAAGCAAGTGACTGTCTTTATTAATGGGTCACTGAATCATTGGCTCACTTGATTCATAAAAAAAATGTGGATTCATTCAGTAACGACACACTGCTGTGTGTTGCTTAAATATGTATATTCTATGTTTCCTTTCCACTAGTCTGAAAGATGACAAGTTATGGAAGCAAAATCTCAAAATTTAACAGTGCATGAAAAAACGAAGTAATTATTTATAGTGTGTTGCATTACGTAAAATTTCCAGTTCATGGCAGAATCTTGTTTGAGAATCACACACAAGCTTTTTAAAAGCAAAGTCTTTGTTTTTGACTTCTTAAGCCTAGAGAACATTGATTGCCAGACTAGAGAGAATTATGACAATTGTGAGTAAACCATAACAGTAAACATGTAGACATTCATCTAGAACAGTGGTTCCCTTTCGTAGTCACTAAGAGTTACGTTGTGACGACGAATGGGGTTTCGCTTAGAAAGCCTATCAACTTCGGGTATTACAAAACAAGCCAATGGCAAAGAAATGCCATGGGTCTGTGAAATTTGCATAGCGTAACTCTGCCCCACCTCGTGGGTATATAAGGAAGTACGCTGGCAACATGCAGATATGTTTTCGCTTTGGAGCCAAGTGTTTCACTTCACTCCACAAGCCATCCTGAGATCCACTCTCTTCGAGACGAGCTTCTCTCCAGGTGTTGTTTTGACAGCTAGTTCCAGCGAGTGCACATTCCCTGCTGATCTGTGCAGTGATCTGCCATAGTCGGTGTGTTCTCTCCCTGGTCGCTTCAACACTGCAGAATTTTTTCCTCTCACAAAAGAGCTTGCGCTTGGCACGTCTTTTTAAAGATGTCTAGCCTGTGCACTTCTGGTTGCGGTCGGCAGGTTTCTGAGTTTGATGGGCACATTCGCTGTCTCGCGTGTTTGTGCTTAGATCATGCTAAGGCAGTATTTGTGGGTGCTTCATGTTCTCACTGCGGGAACATGATCATCGCAATACTTCGTTCGAGACTCAATGACCTCGTCAGAGGGAGAGTCCTCTCATCCACACCCCGATCTACCCCCTCCACGAGAGCTGGTACTTCGGCTGGTGGACAGGGTGACCTGAGGGTGAGGGTGTGGAATCAAGCGCCGACAATTTAGTGTTGCAACCCATGAGCGTTCCGCATTATCCGAGTCAGATCCCGAGTTGACTGCCATGCTTTCCTGGGCAGCCGCGAGCATCGGGTTGGAGTAGAACCCTCCACCCCATCCTGAGCGCTCGCGGCTGGACGATTGTTTTTTGGGTGCGGCCGCTGATCCTCGTCGGCGTCCAACCCCAATACCTTTCTTCCCGGACATGCATGAGGAGGTCACGAGGTCCTGGAAGACACCCTTGTCTTCCCGTGATCACTCGGCGACCTTCTCCGCCTTTCCTCCCCTCGATGGGGCCGCTGCTAATGGGTACACTGGGGTTCCCCAGCTCGAACGTTCTGTTGTGATGCAGCTGTGTCCACAGAGTGATATCTCCCGTGGTGACCCAAAGCACCCCTCCAAAGCCTGTAGGTTTTCATCTATTCAGGCAGCCACCTCTTTGCATGCCATGGCCATTCTGCAGGTCTACCAGGCCCAGGGACATGCACGAGGGTAGTACTGACCCAGGGCTCTTTGATGAGCTGCGTGCCACCACTGACCTCGCTATCCGAGCGACAAAAGTGACCGCACACTCCCTGGGCCAGGTGATGTCCACTAACGTGGTCCAGGAGAGACACCTTTGGCTCAAGCTGGCCAATAAGAGAGATGCCGAGCGAACCCGCTTCCTCGACCCTCCCATATCCCAGGCTGGGCTCTTCAGCGGAGCAGTGGAGGACTTTGCCCAACAGTTCTCAACCGCCCAGAAGCAGACTGAGGCGATTAAACATATTCTGCCCCGACGGCCCGCTGCTGCCTCCACCCAGCCGTTGGCACAGAACCCTCAGTCTGCTCACCGCCGAGGGTGCCCTCCTGCGGATCCCACCCCTCCCGCTTGTCCCCAACAGCAGCCTTCACCCGGGCCGCACTATGGAGGAAGCCACAGGAAGGCACCCCAGCCCTCTCCAGCCCTGCTCCCCACTAAACGCCAGACTAAGCGGTGCTCCTAAGATGGGCTGCTCAGAGATGGTGGTCAATTCTTCGCAGGACCTGGTAGCAGGGGCACTTCTTCCCCCGGTGGAGGGCCGGCGGATAATCTTTTGTTCTCCACTCCCCGCTGCTCGCCCCCGGATATGTCCCCAAGGTTCCCACCATTCCCTTTCAAGATCAGGTGGTGCACCTGCAAGCGCTGCCCCTGGAGGAGGCAGACCCAGGCTTGGCACTGCTCTGTCCAGTACGCGCCCTCCGTGCCTACGTAGACAGAACACAGTGTTTCAGAACCTCAGACCAGCTCTTTGCCTGTTATGGTGGGAAGCTGAAGGAAAAGGCTCTCTCCAAGCAAAGGCTCTCTCGACACCCAACACATTCGTCAGATTCTACAGTCTCCGAGTGGAGCCAGTGTCCTCTCATGTACTCGCTTCAACCAGTCGGTACTAGGATCTGCTCAGGTGTCTTCACTTGCTCGCCATTCCACTCCACGGACTGGATACGTGCAATATTTCCTCCGGCTGAGCATGTGTCTTTCCCTTAGCAAGCCACCTTGTCACCCCTGGAGTTGAAACATTCCACCCTGCGGGCTGGACATCCTAGTGTTTTTTCCATATGCAGCCCCCTCCGGGTCATATGTGTATTCTGTAAGTCTGTAAGTAACCATTCTATTTCATCAGAAACGATCTTAAAACAGGGCTTTAAGTGTAAAATAACGAACTTGTCCTTTAAGTCCTCCTCAGCCCAGGGGGGTCTTCTCACCTCTGAAGTCAGAGGTCGCTGCCCAAACACCTTCTGAGTGCCTCACACATACCTTCCAGCTGTATAAACAAAATAACAGAAAACAAGGTTCCCGTACTCAGAATACAGATAATATGCCCATATGGCATTCCTTTGTTAAATCTATTAATAATAAATAAATGTTTCCATCACAGTCCACTTTTGGAAGGCCAAACGAAGTAGTTAGCCTTTCGTAATGAAAAACGTCTCCACGACATGGCAGCGCCACTAGCAACAATAACACAGCGAGAATAAGTTACGCCTTCTTTCTTTGCGTATACATTTGAAACTCTGACCCCACACATTGACGTAGATTTGTTGGGGGTGTGTTTGAACGAAGCGTTTTAGGAAGGTGTGGCTGAGCCGTAACTTTTATAAAGAATATCTGTTTAGGTTTGACATTTTGAGCTTTGTAACTCTGCAGATCTTATGCACGCACAAACAGCTACATAACACACTAATGAAAAAGGAAAAAAGGAAATCGCATCATATGACCCCTTTAACAATTTATCATGAAGAGAGTATTTTGTAATCTAGCAAAGTAAAGATTATCTCTCTTTCTCTGTCTTTTTGTTTTGTTTGTTATTGAGAAGATGTGACTTTACAGAATACAGAGATAGCTTTGCCTGTCTTATTTTCTGCTCTCTCTTTCTCCTAATGTAGGTTAATACGCTCATTACGCTGTGATATGACAGATGAATATTGTTCTGCTGTGACTTCAGCTCTGAAATCAAACCCATCACACCTGAGAGAACTGGACCTGAGCGGGAATAAACTAGGAGACTCTGGAGTGAAAAACCTCAGTGATCTACTGATGAACCCACAATGCAAGCTCGAGAAACTACAGTTAGTAACATTATGCTTTACAGCAGTTACTGTGTGATAAAAGTTTATTATGCAATTTACTATGCAATTTTCTTGACTTTAGCAAATGAAAAATAGCAAATTTTCTTGACTCTCTCTCAATGTGCTCTGTTGATTTTATATCTTAATCTAAATTTATAATTCATTAACTTTTTATGTCTGAGTGTAAATATGCTCCCCAGCAAGCAATTTGGCGTTTAAAGACGTCTAATAGCTGTCCAAACACAGCCAAGACGTCTAGGCTGAAAAAGGCAAAATTTGGTCTGTCAGTGAAAATTTTATAGATGTCTTACCATAGCCCAAGAATAGATGCACATGCTACGCATAGAACATGTCAAAGACACAAAAACCAAACACCTTGTAATCACTGTTGACTTTGCTTACATGATGGAATATCATACATCTGGTAAGTTATTTTGGCAAAAACGACATGTAACCAAATTCAATGTTATTTTGGCTAGAATTGGGTTACTCATAGCTGGACTATATAGGATCTTTAGATAAGCTAGACGGTGAAATGACTGGTATCTTCAAATCCTAGTTATGATCAAGTTTCTATGTTTTTGCTGGTGTACTGTATTAGTGACTGTATGGCGTTTACTCATGATGCATTTAACACACATGCACTTAGTAACTTAGATCTGAGTAATTTTCTTTTCTCTTTCTGTCTTCAGTCTGAGGGATTGCAGGATTAGTAAGAAAAGTTTTCTCATCCTGACTTCAGCTCTGAAATCAAACCCATCATATCTGAGAGAGCTGGACCTGAGCAGGAATAAACTAGGAGACTCTGGAGTGAAAAACCTCAGCAATCTACTGATGAACCCACAATGCAAGCTGAAAAAGCTACAGTTAGTAACATTATACTGTACAGCAGTTTCAATAGTTTTTTTTTAAGACAACATGGCCCAAGTTACATAAATTATAGCACTGCATCTTCTGACATTTCACTGTCTGAAGAAAGATTCAACTGGTGGTTCAATATGTCTGTCAGTAGAAAGTTTCATATGCTGAAATTTGACAACTTGCATTACATGAATGTTTCGCTTAGAAAGCCTATAAACTTCGATTATTACAAAATGAGCCAATGGCAAAGAAATGCCATGGGTCTGCGGATTTTGCATAGCGTGACTCCGCCCCACCTTGTGGGTATATAAGGAAGTACGCTGGCAACATGCAGTTATGTTACTTGCTGAGGAGCTGAGACTGAACTCAGGCTGTTCCAGCGGTACAGCGAAAGTGGCAGGGAGACGTAACGTCTCCGTTCCCTACTCAGGGAATACACATGTGGGGGTCACAATAGAAATACACATATGGGGGTCACCAGTGGGGAACCAAGCACATGGAGGCACCAAGCCAACGCGAAAGCTGCCGCAGGCATAGACTCTGGCGTTGACGTCAACAGCACTGGAGGAACTCAGGGCTTGTGGGAAGCTCACCTGAGGAATATATCGCACGTATCCAGTCCGTAGAGTGGAATGGCGAGCAAGCGAAGACACCTGAGCTGGTCCTAGTACCGGCTGGTTGAAACGAGTACATGGGAGGACACTGGCTCCACTCGGAGATTGTAGAATCTGGCAAATGTGTTGGGTGTCGCCCAGCCTGCAGCTCTGCAGATGTCTGTTAGCGAGGTGCCATGCACTAGAGCCCAGGAAGAAACACTCCGGGTGGAGTGGGCTGTCACACCAAGGGGGCACGGTCGACCTGGCTGCTGGTATGCCAAAGCAATGGCGTCCACCATCCAGTGAGACAGCCTCTGCTTGGAGAGAGCCTTTCCCTTCAGCTTCCCACCATAACAGACAAAGAGCTGGTCTGAGGTCCTGCAACACTGCGTTCTGTCTATGTAAGCACGGAGGATGCGTACTGGACAGAGCAGTGCCAAGGCTGGGTCTGCCTACTCCAGGGGCAGCGCTTGCAGGTTAACCACCTGATCTCGAAAGGGAGTGGTGGGAAACTTGGGCACGTATCCAGGCCGGAGTCTCAGGATCACGTGAGAATAGGCCGGCCCGAATTCCAGGCACGCTTCGTCAACAGAAAATGCGTGCAGGTCCCCTACCCTCCTGATGGAGGCCAATGCAACCAGGAGCTCTGTCTTAATTGACAGGAACTTAAGCTCCCCTGATTGCAGAGGCTAAAAAGGAAGCACTCTGCAGGGCAGTTAGAACTAGGGGTGTGCCATATCATACCGTCCACGATAATACCGGTATACATTTTTACATGATAAAAAAGTGTCATATCGCGATATCAATGATATAGCGACCCAATGACGTATGGCGCATTTACGTTCCCTAGCACGCACAACAACAACACCTGTCTGAGCGCGAGAGCAGCCTGTCAGCCTCTGAAGACGATTTAGCAATTTCACAAACAGCTTGAGTGTTCAGCGGGGCTGCCGACGCGCGTCTTCTCACGCGCGCGTTTAGGAGTCGGGACATGACTGAATGGTCTCTTGCACAATCGGGCCATCAGTGCATCGTAACTAAAGTTTATAATTTTCAAGTCTTCTTAATTCTTATCAGTTTAAACATTCAAGCGGTTTTAAACTATCCAGTTATCTACTCGCGCACTCTCTGAGAGAGTTGCACTGCGTGCATACATAGAGTACAGCTCGCGAGAAACTAAAGTAATTTTTCGCGGATTATATTGATCATATTAATGGGGGGAAAAACGCAAAATTGTGTAAAACTTCCGGTCTTGGTAAGTATACTCATAAACACAGTCGGTTATGTATAAAACGCATGTGACAGTGTGACAGACAGTATAATGAAAACAGCAATGGATCCTTGCACTAGCTGTAAAAGTGACAGCAGCCATAGGCTATGCGTCTGTCATTAATGTTGTCGTCAAAACAACAAAAGATAGCTTTAATTGTAATGAATGAGAATTATTAGCCTATGTATTTAATTTAATCAGGAAACAGAACTAAAAGACTATGTGTTATTTTACATTTGATTACTTTATTATGTTTCTGTAGTATTTCTGAATACTGGTGTTAGACCTACACACATTTAACATTTAATTCAAATATTGAAATCAAGCTTCCTTGTGTTGTGTAAACTCTTAACAACAAAATTACCACATTGTAAAAACACAATGAGTGAGCAAACATTTAGGCGAGATAAACATAATAAGAAAATTTTAAACAACAACAAAAAAAATGTATATATCATCATAAATATCATTATCGCAAATATTCTTGAAATATCGTGATATAATTTTGAGGCTATATCGCCCAGTCCTAGTTAGAACCACTGAGAGGTCCCAAGAGGGAACGAGAGGAGGGCGAGGAGGATTCAGTCTCCTAACTCCTCTCAGGAACCTGGTGATCAGATCGTGCTTTCCCACGAACTTACCCTCGACTGCATCGTGATGTGCGACGATAGCAGCAACATACACTTTCAGGGTGGAGGGAGACAGCCTTCTCGGTGAGAAGAGCACCAGTTGACGAAGAGGTTCCACTCCAACGAGTAGGCATGTCTCGTGGACGATGCTCTAGCGGAAGTGAAGGTAGCCACCACCGCTGGTGGTAGGGTACTCAAAACTGCCTCCTCCCATCCAAGAGCCACACGTGGAGGTTCCAAAGATCGGGACGAGGGTGCCATAGGGTGCCCCGTCTCTGAGAAAGGGTCCTTCCTCAGAGGAATTGGCTAGGGAGGTGCTGTCGCGAGGAGTACAAGTTCGGAGAACCAGGTCCGGCTAGACCAATGAGGAGCAACCAATATGAGCTGCTCCTCATCCTCCCTGATCTTGCACAGGGTCTGGGCAAGGTAGCTCACTGGAGGAAACGCATACTTGCGGAGGCCCCGCGGCTAGCTGTGCGCCAGTGTGTCCGTGCCGAGCGTGCCCTCGGTCAGGGAGTAAAACAGGTCGCAATGGGATGAGTCATGGGAGGCAAACAGGTCTACCTGTGCACCTGTGATAATCACCCAACAATCACAACAACAACAATAATATATTAATATTAGTATTAGTGGTGGTAGTATCAATGATAATTTTCACAATGATAATATTCATGGCAACATTAGTAACATTAGCTCTAGCAATCTACAACAATAGTGACAATAGTACTAATAACAATAACAATACATTTAGCTCAGTCAATAATGTCACCGTACATTTGCTCTAAACTCTAGGTCAGGGGGCTGATCCACAACTGCCAGTGAGCACAACCAATTCAATAACCCGATTCCCCCCCACCGCCGCCAGCGACACCCAACCCCCGTAGTTAAGCTTCTAAGCTCCATTAAGTTTTCCTCTAAAAAGTATGCCGGGGCAACATAACAGGCACCTCCAAACCAAGCAACCAATTGTTATGGGTGGTTGGCCCTCTTGCCCTCTTTTTTTCTTTTTTTCTTCCATGGCTTGGACCAAGGTGTGCACTGGTTAGCTCCCCAGCCAGAGACACCACATCCAACCCAGGTATCAATTCAATACAATTATTTTACATGAGGGAGGGATTTGGCCAGAGGCAGTGAAAGGGAAGGGCCAGTCAGCCCAACCACTGAGTCTGTAATGATTATGCCAACAGGGCATGCCAGTTGCACCCACCAACAGCACCTAGAACAGATGCCCGACCCAGACCATTTATATTTTAAACAAAATTGTATTAATATTTATACGTAATATTTTCTGAATTGTTATTTATATAGGAAGAGAGAGGAAGGGAAGACTAATAATTCTATAATAATAATAATAATAATAATACCAATATCATCATCCCTACTACCACCATATTTAATAAAAATAAATAGCAATAGTAATAATATGCAGATTTTAAATGAAATAAAAGTAGAGTTAGAATACACCTTCTGGTGCTACTTGGACACGTCATCAGTGAAGAACCCGGGGTCATAGGGTGTTTCGGGTCTTTAATCTTCATACACCCTCAGCCGGGGGTGATCAGTCCGCGGCTTGTGTCCAAGTGGCGTGTTGCTCCACGTTTCCCCCCCACGGACCCACAGCCACGAGAAGCCCTCTCTGTGGCCTCTAAGATGTTTGTGGTGGCTTTCTTCAACTGTAGTCCTTTCACTCCAAGGAGTTTGAGGGTTCGCAGCAGTGAGCGACCAGCAAAACCTCGGCACCCGACCTCGACTGGCTCGCAGCGAGCTTTCCAGCCGTTGTTACGGCACTCCGAGCTGAGCTCTGCATACTTAGCCCTCTTGCGCTCATGGGCCTCTTCAATACGATCTTCCCAGGGGACAGTTAGTTCCAAGATGGCCACTTGCTTAGTAGACTCAGATGTTAGCACCATGTCCGGGCAGAGCAAAGTGGCTGTGATGTTGCCTGGAAACTTAAGCTGTCTTCCAAGGTCGACTTGAAGCTGCCAATCACGAGCAGTGGAGAGGAGCCCCCTCGTAGAGCTAGGCCGGTGGTGTTGTTCCTTCTGCCCAGCTCTGATGAAGGTGATTATTTGTTTGGGGGCTGCCTGGGTCTTGCTGAACTGGATCGCTGTGCGGATAGAGTCAGCCAAAGCCTTTAACACCTGGTCATGGCGCCAGTGGTACCGCCCCTCCCCTAGCGCTTTTGAGCAGCTCTAAAAATGTGCTCCAGTGTGCCCCTCTTCTGACACAGCTTGCAGTAAGGAGTATCTGCCATGCCACAGATATGCAGGTTAGCTGGGCTTGGGAGGACATCGTAGACCGATTGGACAAGAAACTTAATCCGAAAAGTCTCATAAACAAAAAATCCTAGATCACAAACTATAAACCCAAAGTCCCCCATTCCATAAATGACTCTCGTCTGGCAAATGAGCTGAACCAGTTCTTTCGATTTGAGAGTCAATCGGACACCATCCCCCTTGACTCCTCCGCTCAGCTTCAGCCTCAGTCCACCACTTCCTCCCCCCCCTCATCAGAGTTGGCCAGCTCCACCCCCTCCCCCCCTCTCTCCATCTCAGAGGGGGAAGTCAACAGGCTATTCAGGAGGCAGAACCCCCGCAAAGCAGCTGGGCCGGACTGTGTATCTCCATCCACCCTGAAGCACTGTGCTGATCAGCTGTCTCTGGTGTTCACAGACATTTTTAACACCTCACTGGAGACATGCCATGTGCCAGCCTGCTTCAAAGCCTCCACCATCATCCCTGTCCCGAAAAAACCAAGGTCCACAGGACTAAACGACTACAGACCCGTCGCCCTGACCTCTGTGGTTATGAAGTCCTTTGAACGCCTTGTGTTGTCCCACCTAAAATCCATCACAGACCCACCCCTGGACCCCCTGCAGTTCGCCTACAGAGCCAACAGGTCTGTAGACCATGCAGTAAACATGGCCCTTCACTACACCCTCCACACCTGGACTCCCCTGGAACCTATGCTAGGATCCTGTTTGTGGATTTCAGCTCTGCTTTCAACACCATCATGCCGGCCCTGCTGCAGGACAAGCTCTCTCAGCTGACCGTGCCTGACTCCACCTGTAGGATGATCACTGACTTCCTGACGGACAGGAAGCAGCACGTGAAGCTGGGGAAACACGTCTCTGATTCCAGGACCATCAGCACCGGATCCCCTCAAGGCTGTGTTCTTTCCCCACTTCTCTTCTCCCTGTACACCAACAGCTGCACCTCCAGTCATCAGTCTGTCAAGCTCCTGAAGTTTGCGGACGACACCACCCTCATTGGGCTCATCTCTGGTGGAGATGAGTCTGCCTACAGATGGGAGATCGACCCAGATCCAGACCCAGAGATCGGGAGATGGATTTTAGAAAGAGCTCAGCCCCACCCTCCCCCATTATCCTGTGTGACTCCCAAGTCACTGCTGTGGACTCCTTCCGCTTCCTGGGCACCATCATCTCCCGGGACCTGAAGTGGGAGCTGAACATAACCTCCATCACCAAAAAGGCCCAGCAGAGGATGTACTTCCTGCGGCAACTGAAGAAGTTCAGCCTGCCAAAGACAATGATGCTGCACTTCTACAACGCCATCATTGAGTCCATCCTCACCTCCTCCATCACCATCTGGTACGCTGTTGCCACCGCCAGGGACAAGGGCAGGCTGCAGCGTATCATTCGCTCTGTAGAGAAGGGGATTGGCTGCAATCTTCCATCACTTCAGGACCTGTACGCCTCCAGGACTCTGAGGCGAGCAGGAAAGATTGCAGCTGACCCCGGACACATACTGTTTCAGTCTCTCCCCTCTGGCAGGAGGCTGCGGTCCATCAGGACCAAAACCTCTCGCCACAAAAACAGTTTCTTCCCATCGGCAGCTAGCCTCCTTAACAAGGGCCTGGTCCCCCACTGACACTCCCCCCTTGTAAATTACTCAAATGTCTCTGCACATGTAAAAACTTTCTTCTCTTTTCATGCACAACCTGGCACATTGCACATACTTGTAGTTAATCTTTATTGTTGTATATTTTATTTAGTCAATTTATATTTCATTTCATATTTATATATATTCCTACATTTATTTATGTCAACTGTATATTTGTCTACATGTAGCACCTTACGACCAAAGCAAATTCCTCGTATGTGTAAAACACTACTTGGCAATAAAGCACCTTCTGATTCTGATTCTGATTCTCTGCTTTCCAGAGCTCTGCCCAGGTTATTCTGCGTGGATCTGCATATTCCCACCTGGTCCACGCTCCTTGTTTGGACATGCCGGCCATTTTGGTGCGGCGTTCTTCCTCCACCTCTGCTCGTATCTTGTCCTGAATCAGTCTGCGCCTCTCTTTTCCCCGAGCCATATCGTAACGTGGCTTGGAAAAACAGCCGAGACCTGCTCGTCCCGTTGCCATGGAACCCACCAGCATTTTGTGCCTTAGTCGCGCCTCCGCTCTATTGACAGCTTCTTGCTCCAGCCACTTCCTCCCAGTCTTCACAAGGATTCCTGCTGCTGCGACTTTTGTGTCACTGGAGTCCCTGTACATCAATATCTCTCTAGAGCGGGTGACTTTGAACTCCTCTGTTAGTCCACTCAAAGGAAGATGCAGCTTGGTGGAATGGCTGTACAGGGCAATGCTGCTCAAGGACCGAGGGAGCCCCAGCCATTTTCTGAGGAACTGGCTGATAGAATTCTCTAGAACCTCTACTGTTGATGATGGTACCTCGTAGACTAAAAGGGGCCAGAGTATTCTTGGCAAGACTCCGTGCTGGTAAATCCAAGCTTTGAATTTTCCGGGGAGGCCAGATCTATCAATCGCTGTGAGCCAGGAAGTAAGGTCGCACTTGGTTTGTTTTATGGCAGCTGAGTCCTTCAGGGAACTATCAAAGATCTTCCCCAGGCTCTTAACCGTTTTTTCAGACACTGATGGAATCATAGTCTTTCCCAGGACAAAGCGAAAACGGTCGGACACTTTACCCTTCTTTAGGACCAGAGACCTGGACTTAGCGGGCTTGAAGCTCATCCTTGCCCAGGAGATGAGATTTTCAAGCCCCTGGAGGAGCCATCTGCACCCTGGAACGGATGTTGTCATCACTGTTAAGTCGTCCATAAAAGCTCTTATGGGGGGCTGACGGGTTCCAGATCTTGACTTGGGTCCTCTACATTCCACCTCGGCCGACTTGACAATCATGTTCATGGCCAGTGAGAAAAGAGTTACTGAGAGTTGTGCAGCCGGTGATTATCCCTTTTTCAAGTTGATGCCAGGAGGATGTTATTTGGCCTGAAGAGACTCGCGCGCTGAAGTTGTTATAATATATATATATATATATATATATATATATATATATATATACGTATACATACATCTATACACATACACATATACATACATACACACACACATACAAACAAATACATACACATATGCATACATACATACAAAGGACATCTATACTGAATAATTGTAGTACTGTACAGTAATACTCAGAGATTATTCATTATTAGTTTGTAAACATGTGGTTGAGAGAGTGCGTTGGTCCGGTTCCAGGTTACTGATTTACATGAAGATGAGTTAGGAATGGTTTCCAGATATCAAGAAATGTAGATATAATATTCTTGTTAGTGTATGTTATTTTTTCTAATGTGATGTATTATATTAGAAGATTAGTCCAGTGATTGATATGTATACAGTTTTTGGACTTGCAAAATTACTTTCTTGGCGATAGTTAAAGAAATTAGGAATGGGTTTTTGTATCTGAGTGGGAGATTATCAACTTCCATGCAATTATTATTTAGTAAACAGAGTGATGGAGATGGAGGGATTCCACAACCCATGATACATGGTGTGGCAGGCTGCGGGACTGGTACGGGCTGGGGCGCATTCCTGCGACCACCTCCACAGTCCGGCCCGGGTGAAGCCTGCTGCTGGGGCCGGGCAGGAGGGGGCGGAAGTCGCAGGAGGGCACGTTCGGCGGCAAGCGGACTGAGGCGTCTGAACCGGCAGCTGGGTGGCAGCAGCTGGCTGCGGGGTCAGAACATGTTTGGTAGCCTCAATTTGCTTCTGGGCGGGCGCGAACCGAGTCCTCGTTATTCCAACCGAATGAGATGCTGGGCCCGCCGGCGTCCACGAACGCGGCTCTGGTCAGCAAACTCATTCAGAACCACACGGGTTGCAATGTGAAAGAGGGGGGTGTGGACCGAGGATATTTTTCTGGTTTAGTTCCACACCAGCCGCCTCAGGTCACCCTGGCCACAAGCCAAAGTATTCTCTCGCGTGGAGAAAATAGATTGGGGTGTGGATGAGGGAACTCTCGCTTTATTGAGCTCATCGAGTCTCGACTGTTACATTGCTATGGTCCATGCATCCACGAAAGCTGTCTGAGCCTGATCGAAGCCCAAACACGTCAAAACATGAGCTGAAGCTATCAGACTACCGCACTCAGAAATACACGGGCAGATCGCCTTTAAAAAGACGTGCGACGTGCACCCTCTTTTTGTGAGAGAAAAGCTTGCAGCAGTGCTGAAGCGCCCGGGGAGAAACACTCACGCTGTTCAGTTCAGCAGGCAGGAATGTGAAACCCGCTGGAACACGCCATCACACCAACACCGACTGGAATCTGCTCGTCTAGAAGATTCTCGAAGATAGTCAGAGAATAGGCTGCAGGAGTGAAGAGGACTTCTTGGCTCCGAAGCAAAAACATAACTGCATGTTGACAGCGTACTTCCTTATATACCCACGAGGTGGGGCTGAGTCACGCTATGCAAAATCCGCAGACCCATGGCATTTCTTTGCCATTGGCTCGTTTTGTAATACTCGAAGTTGATAGGCTTTCTAAGCGGAACCCCATTCGCCGTCACAACGTAATTCGTAGTGACTACGAAAGGGAACTGAAATTACATTCATTACAAGATTATTAGTTTTTCCAGTCATTAATTTTGTCATTGAGAATTTCTATAAAATATTGTGCAAAAATCTCGTTTCGTTCTCATGAACCCAATCTCGTGTCTCGTCTCGTGAGATAAGTGTCTCGTCACACCACTAGTATTTATTGATGGTAAATTACACTAAAATTATTATTTTCTCTTTCTGTCTTCAGTCTGTGTGAATGCAGTATTAAAAAGAAACAGGTTCTCATCCTGACTCCAACACTGTGTTTAAACATTTCACACCTGAAAGAGCTGGACCTCAGTGGGAATCAAATAGAAAACAAAGGAGTGGAGGCCGTGTGTGACATACTGAAGGATTCATGCTGTAAACTGGAGAGACTGAAGTGAGGAACATTCACCTACAAGAATCAAAATGCTTAAAATCTCTTCAACATTAGAATTGAATCAAAACACATTTACTCAATATCTCATGAAAAGACTGAGTTTGCATTATATTTGTGGAATTTAATAGTGATGTGTTTTGTGATCTGATGAAAACAGGGTCTGATATAAACACCCACCAGGTACCAAGCGCAGGTACATTTTGGCCATTGAATTTTGCACAGACCACTATGGTGGGTGATAATTTCCTTACAACTAAGCTTTAAATATGCACTGTGGCACGAAGAATCTCTGACAGTCACTAACTTCACTAACAGCCATAAAAAATGTGCAAGTATTAGAAGCTTTCAAAAAATGGCATAACAGTAGGATAACTCCATTACCCAGGTTGCCCAAAGCACGTGCGCCTCAAACCAGACAGAGTGTAAGCAAAGGAGCACAGAAACAAATTGACAGAAGGTTGCAATATGTTGTTGAATTTTTCTAAAATGTCTTCATGAAATGATGTTTGTGATAAGAGAGTAACTGTAATGGGATTGACAGAAAAACATTGACAGAAAAATAACAAGTTGCAGAGGAGTGAATGTGTGTTCCTGCAGAACCTTCGATTGGGCTTTTATTTTTCTTTATTAATTATAAGTTAGTGTTATTTAAATTATTTGGGTCTTTTACTCTTTTTTTTATAAAATTATCGGTTTCCTGTCAAATTTGAACTTGATGCAAAATTCATATAGGGGAATTTCTTTGGCATTGGAAGTCCATTAGAGGGAAATCCTCATCACATGGATTCACATTGAGATGACCATTTTAACCTGCAAGAAGAAAAAGGCAAATGTGACTGTGTACTCTGGGTGAAAGTAACAATTCTGTCTTTTCTCTTGCCTGTCTTTCTGTTTGTCTCTTTCTCTAGTCTAAATGACTGTAGCATTACAGATTTTGCCCCTTTAACTCAGTCTTTGGATAAGACGAATGCACTTCAGTTTTTAAAAGAGCTTGATCTGAGTAACAATATGATCAGAGACTCAAAGCAGCTCAGAGACGTGATACGAGACTCAAACTGTACACTGAAGTGAGTAAACATCACTTTGTCAAAGTCACACTTGTCTTGCACAGACAAACATATGAATGTAACAAATATTGTTCTAGAAATGACAAATAATGTAAAATCAGTAATGTAATGTTAGTTATAATCTATTACACTTTGTACTCAACGTAATTGAAATATAGTAACTAATTTGCAAATTGTTCCACTTAACATTGATTTTCTCTTTTGATTCCTCCTTACAGAGTAGACAGTGAACAGACTCTGGTCAGAAGTGGTCTAAACCTCATTGGTGGATGGTTTACATCCTGGTCTAATGCTCAGGATCTTGTGAATTCAACAGGAACAGACCTGACATCATCAGATGAGGAATCCTCAGAAGGTTCTCACTACTGTAATACATGTGATGTGATTTCTGTAACCAAAATCTAAAATGTTCTTTATATATTCAAATAGGAACTGTGAGTATATCAGCACAAAAAAATGAAACATTTTAAATGTTTAAAAACACCAGAACGGGTATTTTGGGTGAGATGTTACTAAACAATTCCTAAATGCAAACACTACGCATAAAACTACAGCTATAATGAATTCAAGATGTTTATACACACACATGAATTTATTCAATAGCCTATTTAAACAGCTTCAAATAGCATTGCTTTAACATGTAAAGTGTATTATATGAGTTCTTATGCATTACTATTTAAAGCAGCATTAATAGAAACATACCTGTAAACGTGAGTAATGTTCAATGTTTATTGTTGGTTTAGTATTCATACTACATGGTATTTTGTGTGTGTTTTTTTGTGTTTTTTTACAGGTGACATAGTTGAGGAAGAAGAGCCTGGACGAGCATTCAAATGAGTGGGATGAAATGGAATATGAGTCTACGTCATAATGGTGTTGCAGTTAAACTATAGAAATTAAAATATTGCTGTTATTGCTAATAACTGTGATTTGTAATTTAGCACTTAAATCAGGGATGAAACGGTTTGACTATAAAAAGTCCCCATGGTTAATAAAACTTTTCATATTATAATCATCATTAAATCATCATCCAATTATCACGATTTGAAAAACCCATGGTAAATACTGCTTGGCAACAAGCAAAGTTAGTAACAGTCTCACGCAGACGCAGCATAGGTTTCGATTTTGTGTGAAAACATGATAGAAGGTAGAATGATGAGAGAAATTATATAAAATAATGTATGTTTTACATTGCATTTCTTACTTATTATACAGAATATATTTTTAGGGGCCAAGCACCGAAGGTGTGGAGGCACCTATTTTATCCGTTAGTGTTCTTATTATTCTTCCTGGCAGCCCATAGAACCGCTTGCGGGAAAGTTATAAAATTTGGCTCACTAATAGAGGATAGTCTGAACTGTCACCATAGCAAATTTGGAGTCTCTAACTCAATCCCTCTAGCGCCACCAACTGTCCAAAGTTTCACTCATGTTTATGTTAATAACTTTTGAATCATAAGGTCTAGGAAAAAAAAAATCTTTTTTCCTATGATTCCTTAGCTCAAGCCGATTTGATTGCACCCTATGACGTCATTTTCCGTCATGAAAATTTGTCCGCCCTTTTGAATTCTCAGAAAAACCTACTTTTTAGAACTCCTACTAGGCCGTTGCTCCGATTTTCACCAAAATTGAACCAGATCATCTCCAGACTATGATAGCACAAAGCTATCAAAAGCTTTTTGATATACCCAACTGTTATCGAATAACACGCAAATGAAATTGATGTAGAACACCCCAAATTGGCACAAGGCTGTATCTCCGCAACGCTTTATCGTATTCAGACCATTCTTGGTACATGTCATCACAAGCATGACCGGAGACTACATGCTGCGTTTCGGCGCAGCGCCACCTACTGGTCCAGAGATACAAAAAAATGGCTTTTTTTTTGCTTATAACTTCTGAACGGTTTGTCCAAAAATCGAAATTTTGTTAGATTCAGGGCATCATGCTGAGTCGACATAATATCCAATTTCTCCCAGATCGGCCATTTTGAATTATGTGCTAAAATGCTGTATTTAATGAACACATGAACGGATTGTCACGAATCTCGGTATGGGTCATCACCACGATGCCCTGAAGGAGCCTGAGAAGTTTCGAAACAGAGCCACCTAGTGGGGATTTTTTTCCAAATGCTTATAACTTTGGGTGTGGTCGACTTATTCTCACTTATTCTCGTCTCCTTAGACTCCTGAATCCTTGCCAAGTCCAATGATATCAAACATGCTAGGTTTCGCCTTTCGGTTTGTGTAGAGTTGTGATTTAGCGCTTAAAAAACATTTGCCAATATCTTCGAAACTCTTAGACCGATCGAGACGAAACCACCGTCAGAAGTTTGGAAAGATAGGTTGTTGGCCATAAATTACTGCCCAAATGTCAAAATATTGATAGTAAGGGATAGTCAAATCCAATCCATGTCAGGTGTCAGTCATTTCTTACGTGTTTTTCATATAAATGTCTATAACTCCGAAGCAAATTGAGATATTTTCACCAAAATTGACACACAGATGTATGGGCTCACTATGAGGACATATAAAAAAATGGTGGGATTGAGCCTCTTGGTGGCACTATAATAGAACAAAACATGAAATTCCCATTGACTTCAATACAGTACTGTGATATAAAATTCTATACTTTACGAATGCATTAGCGCATCATTACGAACCTCGATATGAGTCATCAGCACCATGCCTTGAAGGTACTTAAAAAGTTTCAGGGCAGCGCCACCTTGTGGTAAAAAAGTTATAACAAAATTTCCAAAAATGCTAATAACTTTTGAATAAATCTGCCTATTGTAATGCCACTGGTCTTAAGGTTTGTCATGGTCACCAGACTCTGACCACATCACATCAATTTTGTAACTACGCCACCTATTGGTCGAAAGTGATAATCCATTAATTATTTGTTTTTAAATCATTAAATGGCTTGGCGCCACTATACCTTGCTGGCTTACTAAAACGGCACACATCTGCTAGATCTCTTCGGACCTCTGATCAACTGCTCTTGACCATTTCCAGATCAAGACTGAAACTTCAGGCTTTTTCAGTCACTGCACCTAAACTGTGGAAAATATTACATTTGCAATATTTATTTTTAAAACACGGTTAAAAGCTCATTTACTATCCCTGGCTTTTAATCTCGATTAGGTGCTGAGGCATGTTTTACTCTGAATTTGTGTTTATTTGTATGCATGCTATTTTTGTATTATTTGTTCTATGCATCATTAGTATTATATTTAAGTTATTTGTACAGCACTTTGGGCAACTGTTGTTGTATTTAATTGTGCTTTATAAATAGAGAAAGAAGAAGAAGAAGAATCATAGCCACCATTCTTTGGGGGCACAAATGGTCTAGAAAATCAACACTCATCCACTCATTCATGCGCAGGCTCACTCGAATTTCTGCTCAACACCAGTTTCTCCTCTGAGCTGCTCACATACCTGGACACCTCAATCTCATAGCTGACTCACTGTCTCGCTTCTCTTTTCAGAAACTCAGACTCTTGGCTCCAGATTCGAACATTCATCCAAACACCGGTCCCACTGTTTTCGACAACTGTCTTCAACTAACACCGCTGAACTAAAAATTTCACTAGCGCTTCTTAAGAAGCGATCCTTAATTGCCTTGCCCCAAGCATGATTTCTGCATACTTAACTGGCTGAAAATGTTTTAAAGCGTATCACCATGTAAAGGCTTATTCCTTGTATTCCTGTTCCTAATTTCATTTTTCAGCTTCCTGCGATGCTCAGAATTTGCCCTGACTTCATCTATCTTCAATCCATCCATCCATCCCTGCATCTCATATTCACTCTTCGGAGAAGCAAAACAGACCAGTCAGGAGCATCATACCCTATTTACATCTTCCGTTTAAACTCCTTCATCAACCCATTCGCACGCAGCCCAAGCATCTCTTAAAGATCCGCTCTTTCTTACTGAAACTGGGAAAATTGGTCTCAAGATTCTGTTTCAGCAAGCACTCCTATCACATCCTCTGTATCTCCGGCATATCCCCAGAACAATATTCCTTTCATTCCTTCTGTATTGGAGCAGCGACCTTGGCGATGAGGTATCTCCAATGAGACGATCTGAATCCTCGGCCGGTGGTCATCATGAAAAATTTCCATGATCTCCATCAAGTCGAAGCCAACATCACTCTTTCCAATCTTAGGGGGTCCTAATCTCTGGGCTTACATATAACTGAGACAATACCTCCACCCTGAGTCTCTATGATCCACCAACACCAGATGCCCATATCAACCTGTCTATTGCCCCCTTTTCACTTCATCATCTCCATATTCATCCCTAAAATTCTATTCAATTCAACAATTCTTCAACATTCATGGTTTTGGCGTGGTTCTTGCTCGTAAAACTTAAATAACATTCTTGTTCTGGGATAAAAAGATCTAGCTTCACCACCACTATAATTAAAAAAATCTGAAATTACAGGAAAGAAGAATGCTGTGGATGTGCACGTACACTGGATTTGTGTTCTCAGTTGGGGGAACAGTCCCACAAAGAGAAGACAGGCTTCTTAAAAGAAAGTGGAGTTTATGTATTGTGCACATCGACAAAGAATGCAGAAAACATCTTTCCTGTGACATTTGTGGGCTTAGACATCACACTTGGCATCATATCTTTTCAAAAAAAAAAAAAAAAAAGAGAACAACAGATACAATTTGGAAAAATAAACACGACATTGGATGTTTTATTTATAATTTTATATACTCCTTCATATACTCGAGTTCTGGAATTGGTCCAATTCACCAATGAATCGTTCAGTGTGATTTGCGAACTGATTTAGCAGATAAATTGAAATGAATAAGCTCGTTCACGAATCGGACACCACTATCGCATCTTGCAGCAGGTGACGATTTCTTCATTTACGAAATGTAGTGGAGTAAAAAGTATGATATTATGCTTTGGAATGTAGTAAAGTAAAAGTTTCCCCAAATGAAAATACTCAAGTACATATTTTAAGTATCTGTTATTTATCTAAGTACAGTAACAAAGTAAAAAAAAAAAGTTACTGTTCACCACCGTCAACAAATAGTTCCATGTATGTTCCTTTGGGAATTGAGTCCAGTGGTATTGTCTGCTAATACAATCCTACAATATCTGGGCTGAGATGACATCTTACCAGTATCAGTTGTTAAAAAGTGGATCAGATGGCTGCAATAACTTTACCATCTGGAAGGCTTTGAGCTTAAAAGATGTTTAAAAACCATTCAACTTTGGAGCTATCAATACTGCACAGTTGCAACATTTTTCAGATGCAAGCAAAGATGGCTATAGAGCTGTGACACATTTGCTGTAACGAAATATGCACTCTCAAGTACACTGATCATCCACAAGCTTAAAACCACTGACAGGTGAAGTGAATAACATTGTTCCCTTTCGTTGTCACTCCGAGTTACGTCGGATGACGACGAATGGGGTTTCGCTTAGAACACCTATCGACTTCGAGTATTAGAAAACGAGCCAATGGCAAAGAAATGCCATGGGTCTGCGGAATTTGCATAGCGTATCTCCGCCTTACCTCGTGGGTATAAAAGGAGGACGCCGGCAACAGGCAGATATGTTTTCGCTTCGGAGCCAAGAGTATTTCTTCACTCCACAGTCATCTCTGACTTCGCTCTACGAGACGAGCTTCTCTCTCCGGTGTTGGTGTGACGGCGATCTGCAGCGAGCTCACAGTGCCTGCTGTTCTGTGCAGTAATCTGCCAGTGTGTGTGTGTCTCCCTGTGCGCTTCAACATCGCGGAGTTTTTTTCTCTCCTCTCATAAAAGAGCTCGCACGCGGCACGTCTTTTTAAAGACGGCTCGCCCGTGCATTTCTGGTTGCAGCGGACTGGTATCGGACTCTGATGGGCACGAGCGCTGTCTAGTGTGTTTGATCATGCTTGAACAGCGCTCGTGGGTGACTCATGTTCTCGCAAGGGAACGTGATCATCGCGTCATATATACTGTAGGTCGAGACTCGGTGAACTCGCAAGAGTGAGAGTCCCCTCATCCACCCCCCGATCTTCGGCTGGTGGCCAGGGTGACCTGAGGGTTACGGTCTGGAACAAGGCGCCGACTACGTGTCCGTGACCCCAGCCCCCCTCTTCAATGACGGTGCCCGCTAGTGAACTGCTGATTTCCGCGAGTCTACCCTCTGGTGGCCCGCGTGTTTCAGTTGAAGCTACAGAGGAAGATGCCATGTCTGTTGCAGCATCACTAGGTGGGCTTGAGTCTTCTGGAAGTGAGGGCTCGTCACAGCTGCCACCTTCCGGTGTGCATACGGCTGTGCCTGAGTCTGATCCGGAGATGACGGCCATGCTTTCCTGGGACGATTGGTTTTGGGTAAGGCCGCCGACCCTCGTCCGTGGCAAACCCCAATACCTCTCTTCCCGGACGTGCATGATGAGATCTCGAAGTCCTAGAAGACCCCCTTGTCTTCTCAGGACCGCTCGCTGATCTCATCCGCCTTTCCTCCCCTCGATGGGGCCGCTGCCCTTGGGTACACTGGGGTTCCCCCGGCTGAACGCTCTGTTGCGATGCTATGTGTCCTCAGAGTGCTTCTTCTCGCCGCAATCCTAAGCACCCGCCCGTGGCCTGTAGTTTTTCGTCTACGCTTGTGGCGAGATCCTATAGTGCCACGGGACTGGCAGCCGCCTCTCTGCATGCCATGGCTGACCCAGATGCTCATGGACCTGCACGAGGGCGGGACTGACCCAGGGCTCTTCACTGAGCTGCGCGCCGTCACTGACCTTGCTCTCCGAGCGACGATGCTCACCATTCTGTGGCTGAACCTGTCTGATGTGCTGGATGTCGCACGGACCCGTCTGTCCGACATTCCCATATCCCAGGTCGGCCTCTCCGGCGGTGCAGTTGAGGGCTTAACCAACAGCTCTCAGCCGCTCATGAGCAGACTGACGTTGATTCTGTCCCGACGGCCCCGCCGTCCGCCCAGGTCCCTCGGTCTGCCCACCGCCGAAGGCGCCCCCCCGCGGCTCCCACCCCGCCCGTTCACCCGGGCCGGCTCTGGGGGCCGCGGGCGGACGCCACAGCCCCTCTCCAGCCCCGCCCCCCGCTACACGCCGGGTTAAGCGGCGCTCCTGAGACGGGCTCCTCGGGGATGGAGCAGACTGAGGTTGACTCTGTCCCGACGGCCCCGCCGTCCGCTCAGGTCCCTCGGTCTGCCCACCGCCGTGGGCGCTCCCCCGCGGCTCCCACCCCGCCCGCTCAGCCGGGCCGGCTCTGGAGGCCGCGGTCGGACGCCAAAACAGTCCTCTCCAGCCCCGCCCCCCGCTACACGCCGGGTTAAGCGGCGCTCTTGGGATGGGCTCCTCAGAGATGGGACTCAGTTCTTTCCAGGAGCTGGTAGCAGGACCACTCCTTTCCCCGGGTGAGGGCCGGGGAAGAATCCTTATTCTCCAAAGAACTGACTCTCCCGTCTCTGAGCACAGAGAGTTCGGACGACACAGAGCGCCGCCCACATGCCGTGCTCTCCTCGTCCCCCTCTGTCCCGGAGGTGGTTGACATGGCGTGCCGTCCACGACCGCTTCGCCTCTGTCCCCCTCTGTCGCCAGACCCTTGACAGAGCAGGCCCCTGTGGAACGCTGGTCCTTCCCTGGCCTCCTCTGTCAGGGTGCGGTTTTGACCTTGCCCCCACACCGGGCCGCTATGCCGTCCACGTCTGGGCCGGTCATTCCGCTTCGCTGCACCACCGGAGGGACGTCTGTGGTTCTCGACGCCGCTGGCACAGTTGGGAGCCTGCCTAGAGCTTCCCTTCTGTTCCGCACGAACCATCGGCTCGGCTATGCGATTCAGTTCGCACGGTCTCCTCCCCACTTCAGGGGAGTCCGCTCCACTTTGGTCGATGGCTATGCCCTATCATGAGAGCGGAGGTTGCTACCCTACTGGCGAAGGGTGCGATTGAGACTGTCCCTCCAGTCGAAAGGAGGTCCAGGGGTGCAGCCCCTACCTCATTGTCCCGGAGAAGTCTGGTGGGTTACGGCCAATCCTGGTCCGAACCGCTCCCTTCACAGGCTGCCGTTCAAGATGCTCCTGGCCAAACGCATTTCTGGATGTGTGCGGCCACAGGATTGGTTTGCAGCGATCGACCTGAAGGACGCCTACTTTTATGTCTCCGTTCTCCCTTGACTCAGACCATACCTACAGTTTGCTGTCAGGGCGCGCGCATATCAGTACGCTGTTTTCCCATTCGGGCTAGCCCTGTCTCTTCGCGCCTTCATAAGGTTGTTGAGGCTGCCTTTGTTCCTCCATGGGAACACGGGGTTCGCATCCTGAACTATCTCGGTGACTGGCTGTCTTAAGCTCACTCCTGAGACCAGGTTTGCGAATACAGGGACCCAGTGCTCCGGCACCTAGCTCGTCTGGGCCTTCGGGTCAACCGGGGAAGGAGTAAACTTTGCCCCGTGCAGAGGAGCTCTTTTCTCGGTATGGACTTGGTCGCCTTCTCCACTCAGCCATTGCTGACTTGCCTGAGACTATCAAGCGCAAGAGTGCGGTTCCACTGAAGTTTCTTCAGAGGCTCCTGGGGCATATGGCATCTGCAGCCGTGGTTCGCCGCTCAGATTGCTTCATATGAGACCGCTTCAGCTTTGGCTCCACGACCGAGTCCCGAGGTGGGCATGGCAACACGGCACCCTCCGAGTACCAGTTACTCCGACCTGCCGTCAGACCTTCACCCCGTGGTCGAACCTCAGTTTTCTACGGGCCGAGTGCCCCTGGAACAAGCTTCGCGGCATGTTGTTGTAACGACAGATGCCTCCTCCACGGGCTGGGGTGCCATGTGCAATGGACGTGCTGCCGCGGGCTCCTGGACAGGACCCCGACGCCTCTGGCACGTCAATTGCCTCGAGTTGCTGGCCGTACGTCTTGCTTTGCGCCGCTTCCGGGCCGTGCTCAAGAACCAACACGTACTAGTCCGTTCAGACTATACCGCCTCTGTAGCGTACATCAACCATCAAGGTGGTCTACGCTCCCGCCGTATGTCGCAACTCGCCCGCCACCTCCTCATATGGAGTCAGAAGCATCTGAGGTGGCTTCATGCCATTTATATCCCCGGAGCCCTGAACTGTGCAGCCGACGAGCTCTCACGGCTTCAGCCCCTCCCGGGAGATTGGCGACTCCATCCCCAGTCGGTTCAGCTGATTTGGGACCAGTTCGGGGACGCACAGATAGATCTGTTTGCCTCCCACGACTCGACCCATTGCGCCCAGTTTTATTCCCTGACCGAGGGCACGCTCGGCACGGATGCTCTGGCGCACAGTTGGCCGCAGGGCCGCAAGTATGCGTTTCCCCCAGTGAGCCTTCTTGCGCAGACCTTGCGCAAGGTCAGGGAGGACGCGGAGCAGGTAATTCTGGTCGCGCCATACTGGCCCGCCCAGACCTGGTTCTCCGAACTAGTACTCCTCGCGACAGCACCTCCCTGGCCGATCCCCCTGAGGAAGAACCTTCTTCCTCAGGGACGGGGCCACCTATGGCACCCTCGTCCCGATCTCTGGAACCTCCACGTGTGGCTCCTCGATGGGACGAGGCAGGTTTGAGTACCCTACCACCAGCGGTGGTGGCTACCATCACTTCCGCTAGGGCGTCGTCCACGTGACACGTCTATGCGTGGAAGTGGAACCTCTTCGTCAGCTGGTGCTCTTCTCACCGAGAAGACCCCCGGAGATGCTCGATCAGCGTTGTGCCTTCCTTCCTTCAACAGGGGCTGGAGCGAAGGCTGTCTCCCTCCACCCTGAAGGTCTACGTTGCCGCTATTGCCGCACACCATGACCTCATCGAAGGTAAGTCGGTGGGGAAGCACGACCTGGTTATCAGGTTCCTGAGAGGAGCGAGGAGACTAAATCCGCCCCCCTCCTCTCGTTCCCTCTTCGGACCTCTCAGTGGTTCTAACTGCCCTGAAGAGTGCTCCATCTGTGCCCCTGCAATCAGTCGAGCTTAAATTCCTGTCTATGAAGACAGCGCTCCTGGTTGCACTGGCCTCCATCAAGAGGGTAGGGGACCTGCACGCATTCTCCGTTGACGAAGCGTGCCTGGAGTCCGGGCCGGCTTACTCTCACGTGATCCTGAGACCCCGGCCTGGATACGTGCCCAAGGTTCCTACCACTCCCTTCCGGGACCAGGTGGTGAACCTGCAAGCGCTGCCCCTGGAGGAGGCAGACCCAGCCTTGCACTGCTCTGTCCAGTACGCGCTCTCCGCGCCTATGTAGACAGGACGCAGTGTTTCAGGACCTCAGACCAGCTCTTTGTCTGTTATGGTGGGAAGCTGAAGGGAAAGGCTCTCTCAAAGCAAAGGTTGTCTCACTGGATAGTGGACGCCATTGCTTTGGCATACCAGCAGCAAGGTCGACCGTGCCCCCTTGGTGTGACTGCCCACTCCACCCGGAGTGTGGCATCCTCTTGGGCTCTAGCGCATGGCGCCTCGCTAACAGACATCGGCAGAGCTGCAGGCTGGGCGACACCTAACACATTCGCCAGATTCTTTAATCTCCGAGTGGAGCCAGTGTCCTCTCGTGTACTCGCTTCAACCAGCTAGTACAGGACCCGCTCAGGTGTCTTCGCTTGCTCGCCATTCCACTCCACGGACTGGATACGTGCGATATTCTCCTCAGGTGAGCTTCCCCGGAAGCCCTGAGCTCCTCCAGCACTCCTGACGTCGGCGCCAGTGTCTATTGCCTGCGTGTCGGCTAGGTGCCTCCCGTGTGCATGGTCCCTCCTCTGAGCGACCCCCACATGTGTATTTCCACTGTAAGCCTCTTTGAGCATGTGTCTTTCCCTTGGCAAGCCACCTTGCCACCCCTGGGGTTGAAATATTCCACCTGCGGCTGGACACCCCAGTGTTCTCCATATGTCTCCTTCGGGTCATATGTGTATTCTCTAAGTCCCCCCCTCTGGGTTGGCAGTAATTGCATATTTCCCCTAAACTTTGGGATATGCTCCCCAGTGTACCTTGGTATTCCTGTGCTAAATAGGAGTCCTTCGTCCGTGCCAGTCTCACGACAGGGATCTCAGATTTACGCAGGGCACTGGAAGACAGCTGAGAAGGTGGCGTGATTAGACTGGTAACCCCATTCGTCGTCATCCGACGTAACTCGGAGTGACAACGAAAGGGAACGTCTCGGTTACGTATGTAACCCTCGTTCCCTGAGTAGGGAACGGAGACATTACGTCTTCCTGCCACTTTCCGCTGTACCGCGGGGATCGCCTGAGCTCAGTCTTGGCTCCTCAGCGAAGAAACATATCTGCCTGTTGCCGGCGTCCTCCTTTTATACCCACGAGGTAAGGCGGAGATACGCTATGCAAATTCCGCAGACCCATGGCATTTCTTTGCCATTGGCTCGTTTTGTAATACTCGAAGTCGATAGGTGTTCTAAGCGAAACCCCATTCGTCGTCATCCGACGTAACGTCTCCGTTCCCTACTCAGGGAACGAGGGTTACATACGTAACCGAGACGATTATTGGCACCTATAAAGGCGTGGGATATATTAGACAGCAATCGAACAGTCAACAGTCAATTCCTGAATTGCATCTGTTGAAAGCCGAAAAAATGGTCAAGCAAAAAGATCTGAGGGCCTTTTTGACTAGGGCCACACAGTGATGGGTAGTTGACTGGGTCAGAGCATCTCCAAAACGGCTAGCCTTGTCAGGTGTTCTCAGTATGCAGTTTTTATACCTACCAAAAGTGGTGCAAGGAAGAAAAACGGGTGAACAAGCGTCAGGATCATGGGCGCCCAAGGCTCACTGATGCATGTGAGGGCCGAAGGTCCGATTACACATTACTTAATGCTGCCCATGATAGAAATGTGTCAGAACAAAGTGCATTGCATATTTTCACATACCCCTGGTTTCACAGATGAGGTTTAAGCCTAGTCCCTGACTAAAATGCATGTTTGAGCTGTTTTAACTGAAAGCAACTTGCACTGACAGATCTTAAAATATGATGCACACCAGTAATGTTTATGATTTTTTCTAAGGCACGTTTATAAGCTACTTAAATGTCCTAATTGAATGAAGGCCTGATCCTGGCTTAATCTGTGAAACCAGGCCTTCGTGTTACGAATGCTTGTTATTAATTCTTGTATAAATCTTGTATAATTGAATTTAGTTATGCACGGTATGTAATTGGATATAAACTTGTACTTTCATATTGTGCAGATGTAATATTAACATAATATATTAAAATGATAATTAGTACACCAAAATAATATTAAGACTGAATGCTAACGTTTATAAAACCACCTCCAGATGAACTTCAAAAAAAGAAAAACAAAACAAGAAAACAGTTTTTCTAAAAACAAAGCACGGTTTATTAAACATTCAGTAACAAACAAACAGCCCATATGATTCAATTAAAACAATATTTCCGCAAATTTTACACAGGCTTCTATACAATCCTTTTGCAGGGGTATATGCATGTAATAGAGATGCAATGAGCAGATCTGGCTTCATTCTTTAGAGATCTCCTGAGAAGGTTTGGGTGACAGCTACTGATGACTGAAATCAAATTACATTCCTATTATTTTTATGTTGTTTGTTTCAGATGTGCTGAAATGAAACATGGCCCAACCTTGATGATGATGATGATATTACAGAGGTTATTAATACAGAGCAGAAGCTTTAAACAGCAGGAGCTGATGAGATTAAACATGAGATATGTCATGCTGTAAAGTCTTAATACTGCCCCGCTGTGTGATAATTCACCGGCCCTCACCGAACCTCTCTATTAGCCTTCCTTATTAATGGCAAATATGTGTATTAAGAGTGTATTCACTGATATTGTCAATTATCAACTGAAAGTGTCAACGGACTATGTGCTTCTGGGCTGTCAAAGCTGATATGTGACAGTTTGACATATTACAAATCTGACTGCACATACAACACACAGAACAATTATGTAGTCAAACATAAACGTATAACATGAAATAGTTGGACATTCCTATAATACATTAATGTGTTTATTAAATAAATGGGAGTAAAAGGCTTCTGGTGGTTTCTTCTTTGACAATGTGTAAAATATTTTGTAAAAAAAAAAAAAAAAAATTACAGTACTGTTCAAAAGTTTGGGGTCAGTAAGATTTAAAAAAAAAAAAAGAAATACATATATTTTTTCAGCAAGAAACAATTCTATTAGATATTCTAATCTCAAATAAAAGCTGCTCTTTTTTTAAACGTTCCATTCATTAAAGAATTTGTGATAAGAATTATTGATAATAATAGGAAATGTTTCTTGAGCACTAAATCAGCCTTATGTGAGTGTGTGATGCTGAAAATTCATCTTTGCATCAAAGGAATACATTACATTTTAAAATATATTAAAATTGTTTTAATATTTCACAATAGTACTATTTTTACTGTATTTTTGATCAAAGAAATGCAACCTTGGTGAGCAAAAGAGACTTCTTTCAAAAGCAATAAAAAATCTCATCAACCCCAGATCTTGAACGGCAATGTAAATAAGTGCTGAGGTTTAATAACTGAAATGGCAATACTTTGCTGACAAATAAGAAAACAGTTTTGAATATGAATTATTTTTTCTATTTTAAGATTCAAAATCATCCTGATTATACTAAATGACATCAATGATGACACCCATGACCCTATACTATGTAAACTGAATAGATTACATTTTAACTGGTGGATGTTCTGTTATTTCTACATGCATGTATTTGTACAATAACCTGTCAAATATTCTACATTCTTTCATTCATCTTAATGAATCCATGAAAAATATATCTGCTGCAAGATGATAGACAACTAAATTTCTCTTCACACCTAACCACATTCTATCACATTCTGTCATCGTTTATTTACTCTCATATCGCTCCAAACCAGTATTTGAATTTGAGAAGTACTGATACTTATTGAGCTCCAAATATGAGCTAAACGTATCATACAATTGAAGAGCGTTCTGTTGTTCGTCGCCAAAAATCTTCGAAATGAAGCTCTTAAGTCATATTCATAAAACAAATTGTTCCGGTCCTTGATTATGAATAGCTGCCCCGCGTTTGAAGCCATTGTAAATGACTCTACAAACATACACCTCTGACCACATTACATCAGTGTTACTGTGCCACTGTGTCTGTTGCTTGCCAACTATTCAGCTCCTGAAGAATTACATTGCTTGGTGGAAGATTTTTTTAAATAAATAGCATTACATATTTGTGCATTTTGTACATCCTATTGCAGTCTTTAATCGTGAAATTAGCTGATAAATAAAATGCAGTTCATATGTTGACGTGAACTGTTAAATTTGTATCTGGAGCTGGAATTGAAGATCGGATTTATATTTGTTTTGTGAAGACACATTTATGTGGCCAAGTGTAAAAGGAACCGTTTGAACAAATCATATAGCTATCCGATCAGTAAAAACACATGTGAACAGGCTCATAGATGACACACCTGATGTGCCATATTTGAATATGTATGTGTACATGCTTAGCATAAACATTCATCAAAACTTCCTTTTTTTGCAGGTCTGGAACAACATAAGTAAATGATGACAGAATTCTAATTTTTGGTTGAACTTTTCCTGTAAACTCTTCAATACAACTGAACATACAACAAAACCCAACTATTGGTCTGTTTAAGACTCTCAAAGTTCTAAAACAAATCCCCCTAAGCCACTCCCACACATATGACAATCAATGAGGTCACTACTCCTATAGCTATTCCAGTGTTGCAGTTTCTCACTCTATTAATCACTAATGGTCTCAAAAGTGTTGATCTCCCCGGGTCACAAGTCATCAGAGCAGGCGATTATCTCTACAGGAAACACTGTGTACAGTATGTGCACATTCCAAATGATATGATATAATGTAAATGATATTTAATGTTGAAGAATGCCCATCTTCAGCCCATCGTCTCATAAGGTGTGTCCCATGCTGCTGCTGACCAGTCCTTTAACGTTTGTCACAGGTCTGACTCCATGTAGCTGTTTGCGTCTGTCGATAAACGCAGCAAGTCTGACGGTGTCCAGTGGTGTTTTGGAGTAATCTCCACTATGAGCGCTGACCCACGGGTGCTGCAGGCACGAGGCGGAGCTCGGCCTCTTTCTGGGGTCCTGGTTGAGCGTGGACACGATGAAGTCTTTGGCGGCCTGGCTGACGCCGCAGAAGTACTCCTCGGGGAAGCAGAAGTCCAGCTTGCAGATGTTGACGCAGGTCTCCTCCAGACTCTCGTCCAGGAACGGGGAAACTCCGCTGAGCAGGACGTAGGCCAGCACCCCTACACTCCACACATCTGTAGACAGGGACACCGGGGTGCCCTGGATGAGCTCTGGAGCAGCAAACTCAGGGTTCCCCAAGAGGAGGTGCACGTAGCGGTGACCCGAAACCTGCACTGCGTCGCCCAGATCCGAGAGCTTCACGCATGGCACCGGCACGTGGAGGTCCACCAACAGATTTTCAGGCTGAGGAACAAGAAAGAGACTCTGTTTTAACTTTTAAACTCTGTTTTCGTGGTCACATACCTACATACGTGGTGCTTGCTTGTACAAAACTCAAAATGCTAGCGTGATGTGGATGATTGCCAGAATGTTGGTATTTGGCTGCTGCTAGATACAGGCTTCTAGCAGATTTGATCAAAGTCCCTCGCAAAGAAAGTCAGTTCACTTGGTCGCAATGTTGGAAGCTACTTTGGTTATGCAAGACCTGACATCTGACATGAGCAGTCTCTTAAATGTTGTTTCTTATGCTCAAATAACATTAAAAAGTGTATCTTTCAGGTCGGTCCCGCCAATGTGCAGTCTCAGGAGCTTTGCCGATTGACTCTTTTATTTAGTATTCAGGACTTTCTGTATTAGATACATCATATTTTTTGCATTGCAGTTTCTCCCATTCATGGTAACATTAGTGAACAGTCTTGATATATACAGTCTTTGGTTTTATTTAGGCTCTCCTGCACGGTTAGTGTTGTTGTGCAGTTGCTAAGGTGCTGCTTTGTGGATACGTGTCTGCTAAACTTCTACTTTTCACTAAATAAGCTCTAAATATGCTGATGTGGTGGTATAATGTTTCACCTTGAGGTCCAGATGAGCTACTCTGCATGTGTGCAGGTGCTGCAGAGCTTCCAGTGTGTCTTTAATGAAGAACGCCACCTTCTCCTCCATCAGCTCATCGTGAGCCACTAGATAGTCCAGCAGACGTCCATCTTCAACACTGAAAACATAAATATGATCACATCAATGCATGTCTTTCTTTTTTTAATGCTAATTCTGAAAAACTTGTATTGCAAGTTTGAAATTGGGGGCTCGTCTTAAAAATAAGTTTTATTGAAAACAAAAAACAAAAAAACAATTGGAGTTTCGCCACTGTGTGTTAAGAAAAAAGGAGAATTAGGAACTCATGAAATTTGCTTTGTATATTGTTGTTTGGCTAGTGGTTTTCACTTTGAGGGGGAGGGAATTTGGTATGTCTTTAAAGTTTGCACTAGATAAATTCACGATTCAACCTACGTCTGAACAGTTAGATATTTGTCGTAAAGATGATTTGGTCACGATTGCGGATTTTTATCAAATCACAGTTCCTCGTGGTGCAGTTAAACAGGAGATTAAGGAGGTAATTTATAAACACTTGATGGAGCGTGGAGTTTTGCCAGAGCGGAGTGAGTCGGCGGGTGTTGCATTTCAGTTGCCGGTTTCTACGAGTGAGGGTGAGCAACCCAAACCTAATGAGCTGGCCGGCATAGATCCCGTCGATTTAGCTTCTCCGCGAGATCCTTTTCTGGCGATCAGACTGAAAGAGTTAGAGGTGGAACTGAGCAGACAGCATTATGAGAGTCAGCTGTTGCATGTACGCACAGTTGAGCTTGAAACCAAGCGAGATATCAAGCTCAAGGAGCTGGAGCTGGAGCTCAAAATTAAATCATCTGTTTTCCCCTCAGCTGTTGATGCGCCTGACATGAACGTGAATGTATCGTCACCTATGATTGTTTCCACTCCGAGTCCTATTCCTGCACCTCGACGCAACTCACAAGTAAGTCAACCTGAATTTGATATTAGTCGTCAGATATCCATAGTGCCACTTTTTCGAGAGACCGAGGTTGACACTTATTTCAACGTGTTTGAACGAATCGCTGGCACGTTGAAATGGCCGCGGAATGTTTGGCCGCTGTTGTTACAATGTAAACTTGTGGGTAAAGCCCAAGAAGTCTGTTCAGCGTTATCGCTTGAGCAAAGTTTGGATTATGAAGTAATGAAAAATGCCGTTTTGCGTGCGTATGAATTAGTCCCTGAAGCCTATCGGCAGAAGTTCCGGAATCATGTGAAAACCCCTAGTCAAACATATGTTGAGTTCGCTAGAGACAAAGCAAGTTTATTTGAGAAATGGTGCGCCGCAAACAAAATAGTCACGTTTGAGCAGCTTAAAGAATTAATATTATTGGAGGAGTTCAAGAATTGTTTACCAGAGAAAATTGTGGTTTACTTAAATGAGCAGAAGGTTTCCGCTCTTTCCGCTGCTGCAGTTTTTTCTGATGAGTTCGTACTTACGCACAGAGTAGTGTTTTCACCCACGAAACGTAATCTTCCTGATCGTGTTCGTAGTTCTAAGGATTCCTTAGTGGTACCTAAGAACGTTTTGAGAGCAGACTTTACGGAAAACCGTGAATGTTTTTACTGTCATGACGTCGGACATCTAATTTCTGTATGCCCGGTTCTGAAACGTAAAACTGGCAAGAAAGTAAACACTTTCAAAAGCGTTGCGTTAGTAGAGCGGCCTATCTTTTCCATCGAGCCAGAGTCTCTGGATTATACGACCGCTGAATCCGCTTTTAAGCCGTTTATCTTTGATGGTGTTGTGTCATTTAATGAAGCAGATTTGGAAACGAAACCTATTTGTATACTCCGTGATACTGGTGCTGCGCAATCCTTCATTTTAGAGAGTGTGTTACCATTTTCAGAACTTTCAAACTGTGGTTCCAGTGTGCTAGTGCAAGGCATTGATCTTACTGTAGTTAGAGTTCCTTTGCACAATGTTTATTTACGCTCCGGGATTATTTCAGGGAACGTTAAACTGGCAGTTCGGGCTGAATTACCTGTGAAAGGTGTATCACTCATTCTAGGAAATGATTTGGCAGGTGATAAAGTTTTCTGTTTGCCTGAAGTGATAGATGTTCCTGATGTACATAATGAAGATGCACTGCAGAAAGAATTTCCCCAAGTATTTAGTACGTGTGTAGTAACTCGAGCTCAAGCTCATAAGCTAAAAGAAACTGTGGATTTATCTAAAACTTTTCTGTGTGCTGATAATTCTCGTGAGACCGAGGAAAAAGCTGATGCAGCTGAGTTAAAAATGTGTGCACTTCCCAATGTTGATTTTCCATTTGGAAGAACTATGTTAATTGAGGCACAACGTGCCGATCAAACTCTGTGTCATTGTGCTGAAGCTGTTGTTGAGCCGAGTGTTTTGCCAGAGTGTCCAGTGGCTTACTTCTTTGAAGACGATGTTCTTATGCGTATGTGGTCTCCAGGTCATGTCAAGGAGGACTGGGGCACTGTTATTCAAGTTGTCGTTCCAAAACCTTATCGAGAACAAGTGTTGAGTGTAGCACATGACCATGAACTGTCGGGTCATGTAGGAGTTCGAAAAACGTATGATAATCTGTTGAAACACTTTTTTTGGCCTTCCATGAAATCAGATGTTTCAAAATTCTGTAAATCTTGTCATGCGTGTCAGTTATCCGGTAAACCCAATCAAGTTATTCCTCCAGCACCGTTGAGGCCGATACCTGTGCTTGGCGAACCGTTCGAGCGTATTTTGATTGATTGTGTTGGGCCACTACCCAAAACAAAATCTGGAAATTCCTACTTGTTGACATTAATGTGTACGTCGACTAGGTATCCTGAAGCAATACCACTACGCTCTCTTAAAGCTCATGCAGTTGTTAAAGCAATCATTAAATTCTGCACCACTTTTGGAGTACCGAAATACATTCAGTCCGATCAAGGAACCAATTTTATGTCTAGGGTGTTCGCCAAAGTAATAAAAAAATTAAATATTAAACATCAAGTATCTAGCGCTTATCACCCTCAGTCACAGGGGGCAATCGAAAGATTTCATCAAACTCTCAAGTCCATGCTTCGAACTTTTTGTGTTGATCAACAGAAAGAATGGGACGAGGAAATCCCACTATTGTTATTCGCAATTCGTACCACGACTCAAGCATCTCTCGGATTCAGCCCTGCTGAATTGATTTTTGGGCATACTGTGCGTGGACCTTTGAAAATTTTGCAGGAGCAGATCCTTTCATCTGATCGTCCTACTCCTGCAACGAACGTCTTAGATTACGTTAGCTCGTTTCGTGAGCGACTTCATAAAGTGTGGAAGTTGGCAAGACGTTCTCTTGATTCCGCTCAATACCAAATGAAAACTCGATATGATCAAAAAGCTGTGCAGCGATCATTCCAAATTGGAGAGAAAGTTCTCGTTTTACTTCCTATGCCTGGTTCAGCGCTTAAGGCTAGATTTACTGGACCCTATGATATTAACGAGAAATTAAGTGTCACTGATTATGTTGTTAACACCCCAAATCATAAGAAAAAGTCACGCGTCTGTCATATCAATATGCTGAAGGCATATGTTACGCGGTCTAATTCTGAGACTAAGATCCCTGTTGTCACTGTTGCTCCAGTAGATGTATCACCCTCAGAATATTCACCAGAAATCGATGGTTTGAAGATGAACAGTGCCGCGTTCACAACCGCTCGGTTGCCTAATTCAGAAACTTTGTTAAACTTTTCAGCAAGATTGTCGCACTTGTCTTCATCGGCCCAGGCTGACATTTTAAATTTGATAAAGAGGTATCCGACTTTGTTCAGTGACTCGCCTCCAACTACACACGTGTTAAAACACGACATTGATGTTGGTTCACATGCGCCCGTTAAGCAAAGTGCTTACCGAGTAAATCCACTTAAGAAGGAACTGATGAAACAAGAAACTCAGTATTTACTTAAACACAATTTGGCAGCCCCTAGTTCTAGTCCATGGTGTTCACCATGTCTTCTCGTCCCTAAGCCCGATGGTACTTCAAGGTTCTGTACAGATTACAGGAAAGTTAATGCGTTAACTAAGGCTGATTCCTTTCCACTTCCGCGAATGGAAGATTGCATAGATCGTGTGGGTAATGCCAAATTTGTGACTAAACTCGACCTACTAAAAGGTTATTGGCAGGTGCCGCTCACGGAGCGAGCGGCTGAAATTTCTGCATTCGCCACCCCTGAGGTATTTCTACAATACCGGGTTATGCCGTTCGGTCTTCGAAATGCTGGAGCTACCTTTCAGCGGTTAATGTCTATTGTGTTATCCAACATATCTAATTGTGAAGTTTATTTAGATGATGTTGTGTGTTATGCTAGCACTTGGGAAGTACATATTAAGGTTTTAGAGGAAGTCTTTGGACGCCTTAAAAATGCTAATCTTACCTTGAATCTAGCAAAGTGCGAATTCGGTTGTGCTACAGTCACCTATTTGGGTAAGGAGGTTGGTAGCGGTCAGATTTGCCCTTTGAATTCAAAAATTCAAGCTGTTCTTGATTTTTCCATTCCGAACAATAGAAGAGATCTCCGTCGATTTCTCGGAATGACGGGTTATTATCGATGCTTTTGTAAGAACTTCTCATCTGTAGCTAGTCCTCTTACAGAATTACTGCGTAAAGCAGTCTCATTCAAGTGGACTTCTGAATGTCAGTCCGCTTTTGAAGCATTAAAGACTCTGCTCTGTAGTGCTCCTGTACTTGTTGCCCCTCAGTTTGAAAAACCATTCTTGCTAGAAGTTGATGCCAGTGGCACTGGTATCGGAGCGGTTTTGTTGCAGACCGGTGAAGATGATTTGAATCATCCGATTAGTTTCTTTTCAAAGAAATTTCTCAAACATCAAATGAACTATAGTACGATAGAGAAAGAGGCTCTTGCCTTGCAACACTTTGAAGTGTATATTGGTTCGAGTGTATCACCTATTACCATTTTCACTGATCATAATCCTCTTACGTTTCTCCAGCTAATGTCTAATAGCAATCATCGGTTAATGCGATGGTCTCTGATTTGTCAAAGCTACAATATGAAGATCTGTCATAAGAGAGGTATCGAAAATGTACTTGCTGACTCACTGTCCCGTGTCAACTAGTAAAACATTATGTTTTATTTTATGGGTGGGGGTGTTAGGATTTTGAGATTTTGTGTGTTGGTATCAACTGTCCTTGTGTGAAGGTTTGTCTTGTTCTCTTTTTCTCTCTGTATGTTAACAAGCTTGTTTCAGATGGGCGTTACCTCTGTTAATCTGTGGAAGACTGTGATTGGACCAGCTATGCACCTGACCTGGATATAAGGACCGCCTCTGACACTCTATCAAGGCCTTTGAGCCTCGCTGACTTTGTGCTTCTGTGTTTTGTGGTTGTACTGTTTAGGTACTTCTCGTTAGCTTTGTTTGTGTCACCATTGTTTGATTGAGTAAGAGTGTCGTGCCAGAGAGATTATTAGTGTTTACTGAAATTGAGTAAGTGTTTGTTGAATGTAATACTATTTCGGGTTTTCTTCTATCTGATTATTGCCTGATTGATTACCTCTTTGGATTCTGATTCTAACTTGTCAACCTGATACTATTTTAAATGTGTGTAAGCATTCTTGTAATTATTACCATACCAAGGGATGTAGGGGGTTTGACGCCAATTTATTTATATCTATTTTTCACTTTGTTTATGTGTAAGGGAGTTAGGTAAGTTAAACTGTATTTTCATTTCTTCTTTCTTTTGTTAAAGGTTATTTAGATTCTAAAAAGTAAATTGTTTTGTTTGTTATTTTGGCCTTGTCTACCCCTGACGATAACCCCTTATGGTCAATAAAAATCATATTACTCTTTATCTCTCTGGTAGTGTGACTCTCTTCCTTTTTCTGTTGCGGCTGACCCCTAGAGGTCGTAACAGAAATTGGGGGCTCGTCTTAAAAATAAGTTTTATTGAAAAAAAAAAAAAAACAAAAAAAACAATTGGAGTTTCGCCACTGTGTGTTAAGAAAAAAGGAGAATTAGGAACTCATGAAATTTGCTTTGTATATTGTTGTTTGGCTAGTGGTTTTCACTTTGAGGGGGAGGGAATTTGGTATGTCTTTAAAGTTTGCACTGGATAAATTTGCGATTCAACCTACGTCTGAACAGTTAGATATTTGTCGTAAAGATGATTTGGTCACGATTGCGGATTTTTATCAAATCACAGTTCCTCGTGGTGCAGTTAAACAGGAGATTAAGGAGGTAATTTATAAACACTTGATGGAGCGTGGAGTTTTGCCAGAGCGGAGTGAGTCGGCGGGTGTTGCATTTCAGTTGCCGGTTTCTACGAGTGAGGGTGAGCAACCCAAACCTAATGAGCTGGCCAGCATAGATCCCGTCGATTTAGCTTCTCCGCGAGATCCTTTTCTGGCGATCAGACTGAAAGAGTTAGAGGTGGAACTGAGCAGACAGCATTATGAGAGTCAGCTGTTGCATGTACGCACAGTTGAGCTTGAAACCAAGCGAGATATCAAGCTCAAGGAGCTGGAGCTCAAAATTAAATCATCTGTTTTCCCCTCGGCTGTTGATGCGCCTGACATGAACGTGAATGTATCGTCACCTATGATTCTTTCCACTCCGAGTCCTATTCCTGCACCTCGACGCAACTCACAAGTAAGTCAACCTGAATTTGATATTAGTCGTCAGATATCCATAGTGCCACTTTTTCGAGAGACCGAGGTTGACACTTATTTCAACGTGTTTGAACGAATCGCTGGCACGTTGAAATGGCCGCGGAATGTTTGGCCGCTGTTGTTACAATGTAAACTTGTGGGTAAAGCCCAAGAAGTCTGTTCAGCGTTATCGCTTGAGCAAAGTTTGGATTATGAAGTAATGAAAAATGCCGTTTTGCGTGCGTATGAATTAGTCCCTGAAGCCTATCGGCAGAAGTTCCGGAATCATGTGAAAACCCCTAGTCAAACATATGTTGAGTTCGCTAGAGACAAAGCAAGTTTATTTGAGAAGTGGTGCGCCGCAAACAAAATAGTCACGTTTGAGCAGCTTAAAGAATTAATATTATTGGAGGAGTTCAAGAATTGTTTACCAGAGAAAATTGTGGTTTACTTAAATGAGCAGAAGGTTTCAGCTCTTTCCGCTGCTGCAGTTTTTTCTGATGAGTTCGTACTTACGCACAGAGTAGTGTTTTCACCCACGAAACGTAATCTTCCTGATCGTGTTCGTAGTTCTAAGGATTCCTTAGTGGTACCTAAGAACGTTTTGAGAGCAGACTTTACGGAAAACCGTGAATGTTTTTACTGTCATGACGTCGGACATCTAATTTCTGTATGCCCGGTTCTGAAACGTAAAACTGGCAAGAAAGTAAACACTTTCAAAAGCGTTGCGTTAGTAGAGCGGCCTATCTTTTCCATCGAGCCAGAGTCTCTGGATTATACGACCGCTGAATCCGCTTTTAAGCCGTTTATCTTTGATGGTGTTGTGTCATTTAATGAAGCAGATTTGGAAACGAAACCTGTTTGTATACTCCGTGATACTGGTGCTGCGCAATCCTTCATTTTAGAGAGTGTGTTACCATTTTCAGAACTTTCAAACTGTGGTTCCAGTGTGCTAGTGCAAGGCATTGATCTTACTGTAGTTAGAGTTCCTTTGCACAATGTTTATTTACGCTCCGGGATTATTTCAGGGAACGTTAAACTGGCAGTTCGGGCTGAATTACCTGTGAAAGGTGTATCACTCATTCTAGGAAATGATTTGGCAGGTGATAAAGTTTTCTGTTTGCCTGAAGTGATAGATGTTCCTGATGTACATAATGAAGATGCACTGCGGAAAGAATTTCCCCAAGTATTTAGTACGTGTGTAGTAACTCGAGCTCAAGCTCATAAGCTAAAAGAAACTGTGGATTTATCTAAAACTTTTCTGTGTGCTGATAATTCTCGTGAGACAGAGGAAAAAGCTGATGCAGCTGAGTTAAAAATGTGTGCACTTCCCAATGTTGATTTTCCATTTGGAAGAACTATGTTAATTGAGGCACAACGTGCCGATCAAACTCTGTGTCATTGTGCTGAAGCTGTTGTTGAGCCGAGTGTTTTGCCAGAGTGTCCAGTGGCTTACTTCTTTGAAGACGATGTTCTTATGCGTAAGTGGTCTCCAGGTCATGTCAAGGAGGACTGGGGCACTGTTATTCAAGTTGTCGTTCCAAAACCTTATCGAGAACAAGTGTTGAGTCTTTCTTTTGTTAAAGGTTATTTAGATTCTAAAAAGTAAATTGTTTTGTTTGTTATTTTGGCCTTGTCTGCCCCTGACGATAACCCCTTATGGTCAAATAAAATCATATTACTCTTTATCTCTCTGGTAGTGTGACTCTCTTCCTTTTTCTGTTGCGGCTGACCCCTAGAGGTCGTAACAGGTCCCTCTGTCTCACGATTTAATACTTGTTTAAGGACTCATGCCTACTACACTCTTACTATTTTATGGTCTTTGTGTTATACAGGTCATACAGTTTTGGAATGCATGAGTGTGAAAATGTGACACAATGTTTGTTAATGGGTGAACTACTATCCCTTTAAAGCAGAGGTCTTCAACCCTAATCCTGAAGATCAGGCTGTGTTCAAAATCACCTCCTATGCCCTCATCCACTATTCCCTACGTTAGTCCACTAATATAGTCCACTGAAGGAGTGAATGAAAACGACTGAGTGAATTCGGACACTGAGTGCGCCGGAAGACCTGCCACTTTTGCATGCTTTGTGCTTAATGTTTAATGATCATTTAAATGGCTCTAATAGAAATGAAAAGGTTTATATTAAACTCTGTAATGGAAACCATGTTTAAACCTTAAGTAAACAATTTAAAAATCAATTAAAAGGAATTTATACCTATATGATATTAAGCTGTACCCACATTGGACCAGCGGTTTGGAAAATGGATGGATGATTCAGCTGCATCTTCTGGTCAGACGTAGAATTCATTTGCGCGTGACTCTCACAGTTCATTATGGGGATTCTCCAGCTGTTGAGTGTACATCAGTTGTGCACTCATATTGTGGTGCATTATAGGATTGAATGAGTGCACTAGATAGCGTCCACTATGGTTTTGGACACCACTACAATGGCTGCGCCCACAAATAGTGCCATATAGTGCCCCACTGTCCTGCAGACTTTAGCTCTAACCCTATCAAACACACTGAAGCAGCTAATCAAGCTCTTCGGGATCAGCTGGACATACACAGGCAGGTGTGCTGAAGCAGGCTGGAAATAAATGTTGCTGGACACTGAGTCCCCAGGAGCAGGGTTGAAGATCTCGCTTTAAATATATTGATACTTTTTAAGATAAGCTCTCATAATCTGCACTTCTGTAGCATCTTTTTCCTTGAAGTTCATCTGTCATCATGCTTGTGAAGGTTTTTTTTTAAATACTAAAACAGTCACCATTTACTGTCCGCCATCATTTTATTAGAACATTAGAACTAAACAAGCTGTTTCTACCATCAATACTTCAACATGTATTTAATAAGGTTGGCTAACTTCATACTACCATAGGCCACGCTGCTGTTCTAGACAAGTGATTTGTCTAGTCTAGGCCCATAATTATTGTGTCAATGGAAGTGCTTTCCAAATGGGTTTACTCACAGCTCAAGAACCAGCATGTAGGCCGTGGGCGACTCATAGGTGTCAATCAGCGCCACCAGCTGGGGATGCTGGACATGACGCAGGATATCGGCCTCATGGGCAACCTGCTCTTTCTTCTGCATCTTCTTATTGACACATTTCACGGCAACCTCCTTCTTACTGGCCTTACTGAGACACTTCCTCACCACTGAGAAACGACCCCTGAAACAGAGAAGATATGAAAAAAATGCCAGAGTTTGTTACTGACAGGATGAATGGTGTTAGACTGCTTTTTAATGAAGGTAAAATGTATATATTTACCGTCCAATTTCACATATTTCTGTGAACGCAGATTCAAAGTTGTCTTTCCACTGGATTCCAGTGCCGTCATATGCTGAGGCTTGATGAAAGAGAGAAAGAGAAAAAAAATAGAGAATAAGAAAGTGTTTGTAACAGAAGACTCAGTTCTGTTCTATAACCCAGTGCTTACTAAAACAATACAGGCATCATATTTTGAGGTTTTAGCGGCATAATCATGCTTCTTTCTATAGATACTTTACTAAAATGGAAGGCAGCATGGCATGTATGCAGAGAAGTCGATCTCAGATTGCAATGTGACATGCTCAGTGATTTTTCTTTTTTTTAAGTATGAGAAATGTTTATTTATTATATGTATTTCATTCTAAACTGAAAGGTATAGATACAACTATAGTTAAAATAGTGCAAATGAATTAAAGCCAAAATTTTACCCAATATTTGTGTGCGTTGTTTACAGTATGTTTGTGATTATCAAACTCTACTGATATCAACTGCACAACAAAAAATCATATTCTTAATGAGTATTTTTGTGAGAAGCAACAATCCCTAAAATATTAAAATGTTTCATATATTATTTCATGAATATAAGTTCCAGTATATTTTGTCTTACTGAACTGTCAGATTTTCCTCTTCTTTTTAATGTAAATTAACAACTTCATTTATTATTTTAGATGCTGTATATGTATTAATGGATTTTTTAAATTTTAGATACTGTATATTTTAGAATCTGTATTGAAAGCGAGTATTAATATCTTATGTAGTGTTACTTCTCAAGTAAATGTATCTTGTTTCACTCATCTTTTTTATGAGTTGTTGTGTAAAGTATCCACCATACTTTAGTAAAGTTAAATTATTTCTTAAAGTATTAAAGCGACTGATATTAAAACTACTGAAGAATCAAATGTACAAGTATATTTTATTAATAAATGGCAAACAAAATTATAAAATGTTTCTTAAAATATTAAAGTGACTGATATTAAAACTACTGAAGCATGAAAAGTAGAAGTAAATTGTATTAATAATGGCACAACTGATGGTATCGATGGCAGCCTGACTGTGTTTGATAGAATCGGTAAGATACTGTATGCAAGAGTGTATTGTTCACTTGAAAATGAAAAACTGTCATGATTTATGTATCCTTATATCGCTACAGATCTGTGTGAATCTGTATGAGAATGGAAGGTAGTTTACTTTGATGAAGCACTTCTGTTTGACTTGATTGTCCTCACCTGTGCTGGGTAAAGTCACCATGTTTGAGGGTTCACTGGGTGGGCTAATGCCCCAGGGGTTACTGGCACTGACCCTGAACTGATAGTGCCCACCAGGAATCAGATTCTCAATCTTCACACACACATCTGCAGTGGAGACCACCGACTTCTGCCACACCAGAGAGTCTGCACACAAGATCAGACACACACATTTGTGAACCCAAAGCTGAATGATTAAAACATGGATATGACACACATCCATGCCATTAGATTAACTTCGCAGACAAAAAAGTATGCATGGACCTGGATAAAGATGCTATATTATATACTTCTGTAGAAATGTACTTATTACTGTCAAAGTTCCTTGCACAAAAACAAATATATGTATATATATATATATATATATATATATATATATATATATATATATATATATATATAGTACTGTACCTTTAAGATTTTTTTTAATGTATGCTAGTGTTCAAGGGGTCAGGGTTTGTTTTCAAGAAATTTAAACTTTTTTTTTTGGCAAGGATCCATTAAACTGAGCAAACATGACAGTAAAGACTTTTATATTGTTAGAAAAGGTTTCTATCTCAGAAATTCTGCTATTTAAAACTTTCTAATTATGAAAGAATCCTGGAAAAAAAAGTATCACGATTTCCACACAATCTTAATTAGCTATGTTCAACATTAATAATAATAATAAGGATAATAAGCACATATTTCAGAAGGATCCTGTGACTGAAGGCTGGAGTAATGGTTGCTGAAAATTCAGCGTTGCCATCATATTAATAAATTACATTTTAAAATATATAACTATTTTAATAACAGTATAAATTGTAAAACTATTTCACTTTTTTTTACTGTTTGTTCGATCAAATAAATGCAGCTTTGGTGAACATAAGATTTTACAGACTCCAAACTTGTACGAAAGTGTAAATGTTTTATGTTAAGACTGGTAACTTTTAGCAAATGATTCACACTATTGTTCAACAGGATTTCTGAGAAACACTGTTGAAAGTGGATCAGACTGAGAACCACAACACACTTATAGCCAATCAACAGTAGGGTGCGATACACTCATTATAGTGAGTGAGAGAGAGAGAGATTTGAAGAAAGACTGTAGAAAGAGAAATGGCCGAAAGACATGACAAAAGAGAAAAGATCAGAGGAATATCACTGGGAAAAGAAGGGCAGGAGCTCACTATACGTGATTAACATTGGTTTTGCTATGTTTCATCGAATCAGGATATGCTGTTGTTAGCTATAGTAACAGGACAGTTTTGAGTGTCACTGTTTGTCTGCAGCTGGTGTGTTACTGGTGACTAACAACAAACTCTAGCTAGTATATACTCTTGTGTAGTGCATATTCATGTTTTTGCTCTTCCTTGCCATTTGTCTGACATCTTCACTTTATTTTTTCATGAAGCATTATTTTGCTTCGCTTCAGCTATATGATAAAGAGACATTCACTCCTGCATTGCGTATTCGTGAATTTTGGGGGCGGAGCAATGAAGGGAGGGGCGTGTATGGGTGATTTCAAATATCAACAGCGATTCTCAGAAATCGCTTTCTGCACCTTTAAATATCTGAACACAGAATAGGTGATTATATGTAAATGTGGGCAATAGTGTTAATGTGAAGGCACAGAGCTGTTTAGTTTCAACCAGTTTTGTTGGTGAATTGGGGAGGGATGTGAATGTGAGAGTAGAGAGTTTTATTTCTACATTGTGGCCTACATCTTTTATTTCAAAAGAGCAACATGACCCCATTAAGGCCCTGTCCACACGGAGATGTGTTTAGCTGCATACGTAAAAAAAATTGTATCATTTGGCGTTTCGTCCAGACGGATCCGGCGTTTTGGGACACTGAAACCGCTATTTTTTGAAACCGGGTCCCAGAGTGGATAAATCTGAAAACAACACCCTTGCGCTTTCGTGTGAAACGATGATGTCATCACACCACGTGTCAGCATTAGTTACACATCGCTGGCCCTGTCCCAAATTGCACACTCCGGACTTGTGGACTTCCTCAGAGTCCACACTTCGGTGACGTCATGTAGTGCAGACCTATAGGACCCTTATAGCGCGAGTCCGCGAGGGCGCATTGAGAGGTATTTTTGGGACAGACTCGATCGTCAAGCCGGAAACAGGAAGAAGGTCTCAGCTCAGACGTCGAAGCTGAATAAACTTAAAGATCATCTCATCAGTCCCTTTTTTAGAAAAATATCACAAATATCATTAAAAAAATTACAGTCTTTAGCATCGAGAACAGGATTTATTTTATTTTCCCAAATCTTATGTCTATGTGAACTACACAGCCTGCTTTTACAGTTCTATAATTGTATATGCCACCTGGGCATTAGAATAGATGTCATGGTTATGTAAATGATCAATACAGCTATACAATAATAATACATAATGTTCAATTTTAACACAAAATTTAAATGTAAATGAGTTTAAGAAAAATGTAAAGGTTTCAATATTCATACTACGTTTATATGACTCAGTAAAGCCATGACATTCGGTTCTATTTATGTAATGAATCATAATGCGATCGTATTATTTAACACGCTATTATTATGTTTGAGATATCAACCACTGGTCGATAATGTTTGTATAAACTGTAAGTAACAACTGGTAAAATGTAGCCTACTCCTATATCATAAAGCCATGTTAACAGTCCGTGAGCGAAATCTCCTCCCATCCGTTTTCTGATTGGCATTTCGCAAGGATTCCTGGGTAGTTAAATTGCGTGGAGCCCATACACATCATATAGAGACTAGATCCCCTATTGGCCGCTGTGGCGCAAGAAATGCGGCCGCCATCTTAAACCGGTCATGCTCCTCTTTGCGTTGCATAGCAGCAGTAGATGCCAGAGCACTGTGCAGCATATTCCTGCTCAAATCGGCGAACCATCACTCAGGGATTACTTTACACAAGTAAGATTTAACATTTAACATTACCGTACTATTAGTTGTATTTTGTGAACACAATATTCAATGTGTCCTGTATCGTAGCTACGTGTATGACCTTTGCAGCAAAACAAACGCGTGAAAATCAGTTCGGTATTCAGTGAGATATGATTAATTAAATGCGCTGGCAGCTCATTGCACCTGCCAACAGATTACACTGAGCGGAGCGGGTGACCGGTTTAAGATGGCGACCCCACGGCTCGTCCGCGCCAATAGGCAGTAGCGGTCGATAGGGCATCTATCTATATGATGTCTATGGTGGAGCCTGCATCTATGCGGGCTTCGCGAAAGACCCAAGGGGGTAATCCATCAGCCGGAAGTTGAAGCGTCTCTTTGACAGCGAATAACTTTACATCTGAGGCATCCAAAGACTTCATTTGTTCATTATTTATTTCTAAATAAACACGACAATGTATAAAAGGCTCCATTACTTTGTATCTTACTTTATGGCCCCGTAGAAGCCGTGTTTGTTAAAATCAGGCTATCGATTGCGTCATAACCACGCGACTTTATGTCACACAATAGAGACATTACCGTATAGACAGGAGGAGAAGCTCGCAGGCAATCTTTTACTGTCTATGAGGCAATCGGGGGGACAGAGGCATAAAGTCAAGAGAGAAGCCCATAGATAGAGAGTCCATAAAAACAACCGGACAAAATATTTCAACAACGTTTTTGAGGAATTAGGTGATTCAGATTTGTTTTGCCACAGTTACAAGAAGATTTACGACTGTCGTCACGCTCAGTTTGAGCCTGCGCAGTCGCTCAGCCATCAGACAGGAAGTTCAATAATTGGGCTTCAGTCTTCTCAGTTGAAATCAATGGGGTTGCTGTGTCCATTTCTTTTACTGTCTATGGGAAGACCGCTTCAAGGGTACAAAGGCTGCTGAGCACACTTCAGAGCATTAAAATGCCAAATGGGACGGCCTACGGACTCGTAGACTCGGCGAGCATGCGAAATTTAAGTCCACGAGACCGAAAGTCCGCATGTAGTGCGCCATTTGGGACAGGGCCGCTGTCGTGTTGGGTTCGTATATCTCTGTGGCAGAATTACAGCGCCATATACTGGTCTGGCATGTATACCACATCGTTTTCAGTGGGTTTCAGTAGTTTCGTGTGCATGCATATATTTCTTAAAACGACGGCGTGTTTACGGAAAAAAAAATTAGAACGAGGAAAAAAAAAAAGATCGGATAGGGAAAGCTCTGGCTTCGTGTGGATGTGGCCCAAGTGTCTTTCATTACAACAGAAATCTCAGGCAGTAGTTCTCTCAGTGGATGTTTGTCAGTGTTTGACAGGGTGTAATGGGTTACCTTCCTGCCTGTACTCCACAGTGTAGCTGGAGATGGTGGAGTTTCCTGAGCTGACTGGAGGAAGCCAGTGGACTATCACTGCAGTGCTGCTTGCCTCCTGAGCCACGGGCCGAGCAGGGGCTGCTGGGATACCTGGACCACAGAACAACTGTGATCACAGACGACCGAGATCTACAACACACAACTTTATTTCTCTTTGCGTCTTCTCACCTTGTACTTTAATAGATGCAGATGAGGAGGCTGTGCCGTGATCATTCACAGCCACACACGTGTAGATGCCAGTGTCCTGTGGCATTAGATTACAGATCTTCAACACTATATCACCCGTATCCCTAAAGTGGATCAGACACAGCAAGTTATTTTCAGATAAACAAATGGCACAATTAAGGCAATTATATTTACAAATCGATTTACATCGATGTCATATAAAATAGCTTATTCAGCACAAAAATCAACCTACTATTGCAAAATATAAAATCAACATTCTGCATATATAACAGGAAATGGGTCAAAAGTCATACAATAAGTCATATAACACACTTGAGTATCAGATTTAGGGATGTGTTTGAATGTTTTTTATGTTCTCCATAGAGAGTTAAAGATGTGATGTAATAAACAGATCTTTGTAGCAGTGGGTGGGGAGAAGGGAAGAAAAAATCACAAAAATGTATTTTGGTTGTATAGTGCTCTTGTATAAGTGGGTTACAAGCCACAGTCAGTGGTGCAGTGGAGAAGAAGAACAAACCTGAGGAATCATGGGACAGTTACATAACAGGGAGACTTATGAGGTCACATGGGTACAGTTTTCCCACAGAACAAACTCAGATTACATGATCTGAAATTGAATATAAAACATTTCTCTAATCCTGAACAATTTCCTGAAACCAATCAGTGTCTTACACTCAAATAAAGATGCTTCAATATAGAATTTCAATAATCCACATTGTACCAGGAGAACAAATGGTTTAACGGGGTCATAGGATGCAATTTTAAAAGTTAATTATTTTGTTTATTGGGTGTATTAGAATAGACATGCTTGAATGTAAAAAAATAAAATAAATTACTTTTCCACATACTGTAAATTATTGCATCACCTCTATTCCCACTCTGTCTGAAACACTGACTGAGTTCTGGTTTCTACTAAGCCCCTCCTTCCGAAATGCTCAGAGTGCTCTGATTGGCCAGCTGACCCAGTGTGCTGTGATTGGCCTATTTGTCTGGAAAGTTACACCCTTTACCAAAATCACAAGCTTCAGCTTCCAAGGCCTCTAAAGCTATTGTAAACACGAACAGTTAATGTTCTCTATTTTACCATATCAGTCTCAGCCTGAGTCCGATTATGACAATGTGGATTGATCAGAGCCAACTTCGCAAGCACAACTTGTATATAGCCGGCCTTGTACTCTCTCAGTGTCAGGAAAGTGTCCTCCATTAAATGTGCTGAACACAAGCAAACGTGTGGGTTGTGCAGCTCAGGAATAGTTTTATAAATAAATCTTAACAACCGATTCCTAATTTCATCAATTTTAAATCCCTTTTGTGGGAAACTATGAGTTTTGAAACTGTGTACTTCGGTCACCGTAACAAACAGATAGGCCTACATTACACACTAAAGGAAATGGTAAACACACATCTCTAGCTCTTTACCTTTCCCAAGAGTTTCAGCTCAACTCATGTCCTCACAGTCTGTGTTGTGATTGACTGTGGATTTGTACCTGATGTTGATAGTGAATCGGTTATTGTTGACCAGCAGACTCTGATCAGGTCCTTTCAGGGTGATCGTGGGCTTGGGTCGAGCGCACACTTTACAACACAGAACCACCGTCTCCCCCAGAGCACACGACACATCCACTAGAGGCGTCAGGAACTCTGGAGACACTGTGTTACAGAGCCAAGACATGATTCAAATCACTGAATAGCATACCACACATTCACATATACACTTGGACTGGATTTTTTTTATTTTATTCACATAATAATAATACAGTATATAGAATTTCACATCGCTAATTCAAATTCTAAAACAAGCTACATCTGGAAACATATTTATGGGGTTATTACTTAATATTTCCATGAGATAGATTTCAGATAGATTTCAGATATCCTATGTTTTATGTCTATTATTTGTATTATATGCTCTGTATAAAGTATGTATTTGATGTCTTTTATTTATTTTTCTGTACAGAACTTTGGTACACTTCCGTTGTTTAAAATGTTTTATAAATACAGTTTTTTGATTGATTGATTTTCGCTATGCATTAAAATGTATAAGCTAATTGTGTTGCTTTTATGACACATCTTGAATTAAAATATGGTGCATTAAATATGTATACATTAATATGCCTGTATACAAATAAGACACACAAACATTTATAATATATATATATATATATATATATATATATATATATATATATATATATATATATTAGGGCTGTCAAAAGATTAATCGCATCCAAAATAAAAGTGTGTGTTTACATAATATGTGTGTGCACTTTGTATAATTATTTTGTATATATAAATACACACACTTGCATGTATATATTTAAGAAATATTTGCATGTATATACTGTATATATTTATATATAATTTATATTATATATAAATATAAATATTTTATATATAAATAAATAAAAATTCTTAAATGTATACATGCATGTGTGTGTATTTATATATACAAAATAATTATACAAAGTGCACACACATATATTATGTAAACACAAACTTTTATTTTGGATGCGATTAATCGCGATTAATCTTTTGACAGCCCTAATATATATATATATATATATATGTATATATATATATATATATATATATATATATATATATATATATATACATATACATACATATTCAGACACACACACACGCACGCACGCACGCACGCACGCACGCACGCACGCACACACGCACACACGCACACACACACACACACACACACACACACACACACACACACACACACACACACACACACTTTTATTTGTTACCCTTAATAACACATTGGCTCATGCATTGCTCGTTGTCCTGCACCTTATTATCTAAATATCTAAATGTGTTACAATTTTAAAGTAAATGTGGGCATCTCCCCCATCTTACCCTACTAGTGAAAAATACAGACAAACATCACAGCAACTGTACATTCATAAACTCACCCTCTTGGATGAAATTAGGGTTCAACAACTGCAAAACAGACAGATGAGTGTCACAGACGCATACATAGATGCAGCATTTCACAGGGTCATATAAAAACACTGATATTTTTTACACACAAATACAGAAGGAAAGCTTTATGTTGTGTCACTTCAGCACAAGCCAGCAGAGGGCAGTGCCATCGCATGAGAGACACAGACACTGGCAGGATTTGAATGGCATACTACTCGTACTATTTCTGCCATATAAACAGTGTTGGGGGAAGTTCATTTTTCGAGTAATGAGTTTGATTACTTTTATGTTGAGTAATGCAATCATTTTTTTTGTTGCATTACTTTTTTCTCACCTGGGCTTGCTTGTTTGTTTTATAATAACAAAAAACAAACAGAAGTTATATTTTTGCCAAATACAAAGGCCCTTTTAGACCAAAAGTGAAATGAATAAACCTCAGGCTGAAGGACATGCAAGTTCACTCCTGTTCAGTAGAGGGCGCTGCTCAAATAAACCTTTCAGCTGCTGTCATTCTGGAATGCAGAAGAATTAGACCCAGAAAGTTTAATGCAGTGTTCGAAATGGACCCATATACCCTCATTCACTATTCCCTACATTACTCCACTAATATAGTCCACTGAAGGAGTGAATGAAAACGAGTGAGTGCGGACACTGAGTGTGCTGAAAGAGCTGACACTTTTGCATAGTTTGTGCTGTTTATTAATCATTTGAAACATAGCAAACTGGCAGCTCCAGTAGTAATGAAACGATTTATCTTGATATCTGTCATTGAAACTATTCGATTTTTTAATGACGGTTTATGTATGCTATTCAATTAAAAGGAATTTATACCTATATGATACTACGCTGTACCCACATTGGACCAGCGGTTTGGAAAATGGATGGATGATTCAGCTGCATCTTCTGGTCAGACGCGGGAATTAATTCGACGTGTGACTCTCACAGTGCATTATGGGTATTCTCCAGCTGTTGAGTGTACATCAGTTGTGCACTCGTTATTGCGGTGCATTGTGGGATTGAATGAGTGCGCTGGATAATATCCACTATGGTTTCGGACACCACTACAATGGCTGCGCCCACAAATAGTGCCCTATTTAAGGGTATAGGGGGCGATTTTGGACACAGCCTAACAACCTTCACTCAGCAATAACAAAAGAAGAAACACAAATGTGATGTTTATCAAAAGTCATTTTTGCTTATTAATATGGCTGAATTGGATCATAAAAGGTCAGCAGCAAAGGCCTTGATTAATAAAGTGAGATTAAATGCATGTGTGTAATTTAACATATTTCATTATTGCAGGTTTGAGTTTTACTGTTTTTATTCATTTTGAGGAATAATGAATCTGTTTTTATGCAAGTGAGACGAGTAAACGCATGAGTAGAGCTACAATAGCCATCATGTTTACACACAACGGCTCTGCACTTACTCCCGATTTCTCTCATCAGAGCTGTCAGTCAATACATGAATTAATAACTTTTTTTTACAACAAAAATGAACCATCACTGAACTTATTTAGGCTGGACTGTGATGCTATTTCCTTCTAGAAACCAACTTTGTTGCATTATTTTCCTGTTATCACTGTAAAGCTGCTTTGAAACAATCTGTATTGTAAAAAGTGGTATATAAATAAATGTGACTTGACTTGGGAAAACAAAGTAACAAAGATATTTTGTTGCAAATTTAAAAGTAATGCATTACTTAGTTATTTGGAAAAAGTAATCTGATTATGTAACTCGCATTACTTGTAATGTGTTTCCCCCAACACTATATAAATGTATGGGAGAAATATTAACAGTAAGAATGCTATTTGGTATTCTGCTACTGTGTATGTTCAGAATAGCACACTACCATACTATTGATACATTTTCTGCAGTGTGATATATCGTGTGAAATCCTCAATTCAGACCAAAATATATTGGCCTAAATGAGAAGTAGTATTCACCTAAAGCACGCTGCTTGTGATTTCCAAAACCCAAATGCACTCCAACTGATTTTGGATTTCTAGTGAGATGTATTAATGAGTAATATCAAACACAAATAGCTCTCTTATTTGACAGGCAACACACACTGGCTGTCGGTTTAAAGGCCCGCCTTTCAGTTATAAGAGCCAATCGCCTCTCTGATAGAGGCATCACCTGGTCTTTCTGCTCTAGAACAGTGACAGCAAATGGAAGAAAAATATATGATACTTCTGTCAGATTTTTGCAGATTGGCCACTGACTGAACACACTTTCTCCAGCAAGAACTTTGATGAATTAAACATGCACTCACTGAGATCATGTGACAGCTGTACTCTTCGAGACATTGCAAAAGCTTTTCACTAGGGTTGAGGCCCGTTCACATCAAGACGGATAACTATAACGATAACTATATTAGCATCCACACCAGCTGACAATAACGTTCTGTTTATTATAAGCTCATGTGGTTCTGTCGTCTGCCATTCAAATGCTCAAGCTCTTTAAAGTCGGTTGAATTTGGATTGGATGTCAATGTTTTATCATTAATAAGCTGTAAAAAAGTTGTTCTGAAAGGATTTCAGCGATATCGTTCCTTGGTGTTGTTATTGTTAAAGTTGTGTTGTGGTCTTCACTGTCTAAAGATTGTAAAAACTTTATCGTTACAGTTAATGTTATAGTTATCATCCGTGGTGTGAACGGCCCTTTATACCAGTCACTCCACACAAATAGTTCAAATAATAAATTACTAACAACAAATTAGGCCAAATAACATGTAAAAGGGGTTACAACGCAAGTAACAATTTAGAGCTTCAAAAGCTGTACCTACTATTCAATTCAGTTTATTAAAAAAATATACTAGCAATAAATAAAAGAAGTATATAAATCTACTGGGCAGCATGCACTGAGATCAGTATCTCTACCTCCATACTAGTTTTGGGGTCTAGATCATCCTCACAATCGGACTCGTCTGAGCTGCGGGACTCCTGTGGTTCGGGTCGAGAGAGAAACATGTTACACACTCACACATACAGGAATACAGCGCGACGGAGTTTACAGTCTGAAAGAAACCCAGGCCAAAATGACAGGAATACAACCATCCTTACATTATGAAATTAACTGCTTAGTCATATCATTAATAACAAAATAGGAAAATTGGGAAAAAATTTAGTTTTTATATCGTAGTATTTTACCAAATCCTAATAATTATAATAATAAAAAAAGTTTATAAAACAAATGTTTACTAATTTATTGAGAAGTATTGGGATAAAAAAAAAAAAAAATATATATATATATATATATATATATATATATATATATATATATATTATAATACATTATGCATTTATAGTCATGCAGTTGTTAGCAGATTATGTCGTAATCATTCAACTTTTCTAATTAAAATATATAATGGCCTTTAAAAAAATGGAACAAAAGCTAATATTTGAAACAATGTGTGTTTCTGTCAGTGTCATGCTGTCATTGGACAAACGCCAGTGGGGGGAGTGACGTGTTCAGTGTTTATTTCCACACAGGTGAGGATGCAGCGCACACGCACACACACACACACACACGCACAAACACACGCCTCATCCTCCTACTCACTTTCTCAGTGACCTTGCTGCTGAGAATTTCCTTTGGCTTACGCAGTCCATTCTCAACTTTTATGTCACTTTTGAGGGGCGCACTGTCCTTCTCTGCACGCTTGCGAGCGCGAAGTGTGTTCCACGAGAGAGATTTCCTGTTGTGCCAAAACATCAAGTTGTCAAACCCACACACGCTGGTGGAAATGCAAATCTAACAGCGGGAAAAGCAAATTAAAGTGCTTGAGGGGATAAATTATTTCAGGAGGGAAATAGGGAGGGCCAAAAAAAGAAACGGCAAACAGAGACACTCAGTGTTGTTAACCCATTTTTATCATCATCCAGTTCCATTTATAGAAGCCTCAACGAGTTTTGGGACAATCAAGTACAGCATTCAAATGTTCATAAGTGACTTAAATTAGAGTTACATAACTTAAATTAGTGAGTATTCTTAAATTTGCCCAAATATTATCTTACACTGTATTTCAGTATTACACAAGTATAATCTTGTGCAGATCATTCTTCATTTTATTATATTAACAAAAGTTTCGGTTCAGTAATATTGTATTACAGTAATATATATATATATATATATATATATATATATATATATATATATATATATATATATATATGTATATTAAATTAATATTTTTATTCAGCAAGGATCCAATAAATTGATCAAAAGGGGCAGTAAAGTCATTGTAAAGTTATTGTTTTTGACATTTGACAACGTTTCAGTTTTTTTACTTTCTATTCAAAGAATCCTGAAAGAAATGTCTTACAGTTTCCGCAAAATCATTACGCAGCACAACTGTTTTCGATGTTGATGATTATAAAAATGTTTCTTGAGCAATCATTTCTAAAGGATCATGTGACACTGAAGACTGGAGTAATGTTGCTGAAAATTCAGCTTTACCATCAAAGGAATACATTACATTTTACAATATTTTCAAATAGAAAGAGTTAATTTGAAATAGTAATAATATTCCACAGTATTAATGTTTTGTACTGTATTTCTGATCAACTAAATGCAGCCTTGGCGAGCAGAAGAGACTTGGAAGGATAGTGTATGTATATAAATCTACATCCTTACACCATGGTGGGCACATGGTTTGTGTGAGAACAGCAATCATTCATATCATTCACAGTAAATTCTGCTTCACACACAAACCTGTCACACTGTCAAGGACCACGGAGGTTAGTACAAACGCAAAATAAGTGTTCTACACACTACATCACGAAATAAAACAAATGAAAGACATAATAAAAATAAGATGCACCACTTCTACACTGCAAACACAATGAAGGATTTCTTCAAATGTACTATTAGCATTCACTTGGCACTTTTATTTTATTTTAAAACAAAAGCAGTCTATTTGACTAAGCCGTGTTAAGTCATGCGCATGTCAAAATTTTATTTTACATATTTAATATAATACATTTCAAATCATTAGTTACACTACAACATTGCAACTGTAGTTCTATTGCACAAACCTGACTTCATTAATAAAGATTCACTTAAATAGTGCAAAAGGCTCTTTACAGGAATGTGCTACAAACAGTAAACAAACCAACAGTATGTACAGTAAATGGCCAACATGTGATCCTGTAGAAGAAAACAAAAGAAAAGTCTATACAAAAATACAAATACTTAAAACAAATACACAATCTATAAAAAATTGCCATAGACAACAGTATATGTTCTCCGCCAGGAGAAACAGGCCAAGTCCTTCAGACTTCCTTTTCACTTTTTCTTTTTTCTTTTCACACACACAAAACAAAAAAGAAAAATCATATCAACAAAAAAACAAATAAACAACGAAAATGGTGTTAGCAACTGAAATAAGTGTCCAGACATGTCCATTTCCACACTGATGTAAGATTCTCTTGGCAAATCCTCAGTCTACAAAATAACAACGACGTGGCTTCGCTAAAGTCCTTTCAACATTTATCTGTTTGTTTTTAACTTCTAGCCCAGAAAAAAAGCTCAAGAAGAAAATCAAATCTTCCCGTGCAAAATGGTCCAAAGCATCCAGGTTAGTTCCAACAGAATGGGGTGGGGGAGGGTGTTCAAAAACGGGCGTGCAGTTTAAGAAAAAAAAATCCAATCATAGTTCCAGTTAGTATTGACTGACACTTACTTGATGTTTGAGTCTGCAGTAGTGTCTATGAGGGGTTTAGTGAGGGGGCCCAAGATGTGTCCCGGGACCCAGCCCTCCGCAGCTGGTGATTGGCTGTTAGCGGGTCGAAACACCAGGTACATGTTCTGCTGGTTCGTGGCCAGTATCTGCACTGTCTCACCCTGCGTGACACAGATCTCGTTCTCTTTCAGTGCGTTATAGTCCTGAGTCACCATCAAGGAGGACGACGTTCCGTTACAGCCCACACCGTCAAACTGCTGTGGGAAACACACGCGGCGTAGAGAGACGACACACACACACACATGCACACAAAAAAGACATATATGGTTAAAACACTTCATATGTCGACCAAACCTTAATCTTCAGTACACTAACACATCTTTTAAAGGATGCTTAAATTTATATAATGCACAGCACATGCTGAATTTTCAGTGGGTTGTTTTTCAAATGTCAAGGATGACAAGCTTCCCACTGAGCGACAGTACATTTCTAGACACTGGACAACAGTGAGTGTGTCAGTAATACTGATGAATACTATGGAATTATGGAAACTATGAATATCCCGGATCCTCTGTCAAACAATTTCACTTTAACCTCTATGAGGTGTGAAATGCTATGAATTGTGATTTATATTACTGTGTAAAGTCAACACGAAATAGCACTTGCAGTCCATTTTCGCAATCTAATTTCATGAATATTTCAAAAGTGTATTTTGAAAGTAAGTAACATGAGGACGTGGGGGTGATTTTGTCTTTTAAAGTGCAATCACATTTACTGTTACTTAGCACATTTTTAAAAGTGAAATATTATGAGAATTCATAATTTCAAGGAATCCACCTGACTTGCGATTTTATGCAAGAGCAAACAATTTCCAATTTCCAATTTCCAAGCAGATTGCGCATAAGGTCCAAGATAGTCATGCAAACTTGCAGGGTTTACAAACAGAAAGCTGCTTACTTTGAAAGTGACTTCTGTGTGAGCTGTGCTTCGTGCATCACTACTCTACTGACTACAGCGAAATTATGCGAAAAAGGTCCATTGTGTTTTCAACTGTGGGTCGCAGATTGCGAAGAGGTGGGTCGCGCAGTCACTATTGGCTGCAGCTAAATTTACTTTTCATGAATGACACACACAAAAACATTTTGCACGATGTATCAACATAAAATAGAAATCGCTATATTGCTTAGTCAGTGCGATTTTTGAATCGCAAAGGCTGCGATTTAATTCGATAAATATGTCAGCATTGTCTTTCATGAAGCGCGCGCAACATGTTGTGATAATTTTCAGCGTCTCAGAGCGGCTCGGTCGATTAAGCGTTTCGGTGCGCATTATTAACAAGAAGAAACTCGTTTACTCCAATCACTGCTCTGCATTCTGCGTGAGATCGCATTACACCTGAGAATTCACATATCACGAAAGGCTGATTCAGGCTGCGTTTCCCAAAAGCATTGTGAGCTAAGTTGATCGTAGCGGATTGGTGGCAATGGTTCTATGATCTGCTTTTGGGAAACGCATGAATCTCTGTCGTCTGTTTAACACAGCGCTGTTGTCTTTCAGAGATATGGGTGTCGTAAGAGTGCGTTGTTTGCGTTCCCTCGCGTGCATTTTGCTACCTACATGAGTGTCGTACACACATGAGCACAAAAGTGTTTTCTGCGCTGAACAACTCGATGTTTAACAACACTTGCAGCATAAATATTAGTATTGAAATTCTAGGTCCTGGGCCTACTGTCAAATAGAAATATTAGTCTATTATATTTTTATATTAAGATTTTTTGTCATATAAAACCTTTGTTTAAGATTAAGCTTATTTAACCATTTCTTTACATTTGTTCTGCCATGTCTGGGTAAATCAGTTGAGGCAGGAGACAAACACTACTCAGTGTTCATCACATTATTTCAACAGCTATAAGGCTGCTATTTTAAATATAATTTTTTTTTTGATAATGTAGCCTACCATAAGTTTGTATTACAATTAAACTTATATGTCATTCATACTATGACAAGGGAAAAAAACTGCTCTAAAGTAAACTAACGCCTCCCACATTCCGCCCCACATTCATGATTTAAAATCATTTTGGTGGGTCTTGAGATAGATTATTCTTGTCTAGCCAAACAAACAACAAACTTATCTTGGTTTTATAGCCATCTGAATCAGAAATATCAGTTTTTCTCCCACCATTCAGGATAAAATTCCAGGCTGAGTAACCTACTCTTTTTTTTTTTTAAACACCAGGGTTATATGATCATTTAATTCCTTTTGAAATCAACGTGAAATTGACACAAAAAGAGTTTTAAAGTCGGCATGTAATGAAAATTCACCCCATTTATTTTCTAAATGCATATTATAGACGTTATTGTGAACAATTCATAAGTGCATGCGTTTCATTTTTAAGAAGACTTTTTATTCTCGTAAAACTAATCAAAATGTCATAACTATCTTCTCTCTGGTGACCAACGCAGGGTTTCTCCAATCATTTATTCTGTTTAAACCCGCCCCTGCAAGCTGTTTTTGATAATCCATTACACTTGGATGTGCGTCACAATACGGAAGAAAAGATTTGCGACTTATTTCATTTACACTTTCGACTAGTCGACTATTGCGATTTAAAAAATATTTTTGACAACACTTGTGTGCTGATGGGAATGTGTACAATGGAGGTTTCTTTCAGTAGGCAAATGACCTATCAAGTAAGCGGCCAAAATTGCCCAATGGACTGTGACGGTCCCTTAGCATCATTCTGGAATATGTGACTAATTACAGGCGAGGTAGACACTCTTGTGTACTCTACGTATCAACTGACATCCAAAAATAGTGGATGAGTCAGGCAAATATTCTTATACAGACACTAGATCATTCAAGTAGGGATTTGTGTTTCAACAAATGCAAAGTTTAAAAACATTCCCGGAGCACGCTGAAACGTCTACAGTATGTTAGAGTGAGTTGCAGAAAAAGTTATCAGCGTTTGGTCACAGGAGGGAGAGTCATTTCAGTGAATGTGCATGCAAACCTCACTCCCCTGGTCTCATTAGACACACTGGCGACTGAAGCTAGCGCCTACGGTCTTTAACATCCTTGTTAGCGCCTATCTCTCATGCCGGAGACGTCAATTCGAATCCCGCTCAGCGGTGCGTTTCCTAAAAGCATCGCTAGCCAACAATGTTCGCAAGTAGGGCTGTCACGGCGAAGGAATTTCCCTTGCGGTCATTTTGAGTGGCTCAATAGCGCGATATTCGGTTTTACCGCCATTTATTTATTTATTTATATTTATTTGTTGCTATATAAATATGTGTTATAATGTGATCAGCATACACAAAAACAATGTAACCAATGTAACCGAAACTAAACAGCGTCTCTGCGCATTGAAAGACTGTAACTCAGCACTCAGTTGTTACGCCAACAGACTGTCTTTGAGTGAGTCATTAAACCGTTCATTCAACGAAAACGTTCAAAAAAGCTGATTCCTTAAATGATAGATGTAATGAAACAAGGTGTTAATTATTTTTTAACTTTGAGCTCCACTTTTCAAGGCTCAGCTGGCCAGCAATGCTTCACTTTTGGGCAAAGCTGAAGCAATGCTTCACTTAATATAGACCAATGGCATTGATTCAATACGTGACTCGCTGCTTTCCCCCCACGGCTTCCTCGCGCTGTGAAATGCTGACCAGCGTGGACGCCATTCATGGTAAATACCACTACACCATTCTTGGTAAATACCCTTATTTTGCTTTTCTTGGAAACGGCAACCTTTTCACGAATATACATGACTTGACTTCAAAGACAGACGCAGGTAATCGCACGCGCTCAGTCGATCACATTCACTGTCTGTTTAGGCTTAAGTCCGAATCCTCTGTTCAAATCACCATGATAAACAGTCTTGTAATCATTATTAACTTATTTAACATTCAATACACATGGTACGAACTATGAAGGGTGGCCTTATGAAAAAGGAAACGTGGTTCCAGTTGCTGCGGTTACTTGCATTTCTCTGCGGTTGGCCTGTCAATAGCGCGGTACTGCAATATTGCGGTTATCGCGACAGCCCTATTCGCAAGTTCCGTTGTTATCAGCATAGTTCAACGAGTTTGTGTTTCCCGAAAACATAGTTCTAGCTAATATTCGCAAACAGCATCGTAGAGTTGTGTGTGTTTGGAACGACAGTTCTCAAGCTGTGGTTAGAAGCATAGTTTCTTGTTTGCATGACATGTGGACTCAATAAACCCTTATCTTGAGCCGAATAAGCAAGCTGACATTCAGTACAATCTATATCTTTTATTTAGAATACATACAAATGTCATTTACGTCTTTTAGTTTGTCAAGAGATTTAAAGGGGTCATGAACTGGCTTTTTAAAAAAAATTATATTGTTGTCTGAGGTCAACTTATGACGTTCGCTTGGTTTTTACATTCAAAAACATCAAAATGAATAAGTAATAGGCTATTTTCTACCCTATTTTTGAGCCTAGCTCAAAAAAGCTCGGTTTTTATGGGCGTCTCGCATTGAAGACTTGGAAATAAACGCCCACTGCTGTGAGTGGATAACAGTTTTGCATAATAATAATGCAAAAACAATGTTGTAAAATGGCAACCGGAATGATTCGCCCATACATGTTCGACCCAGAGTCCAATCCCGAATCGCAGGACAATGAACCAACAACACCTCAAATACAACGGATACTTCAGCCTGTGACAGCGTGGTAAGTTATTGTTAATTGTTTATGCTACTTCTAATGTAGGCTATCTTTAATGTTTTTATAGAAATTTGACTCACATAAGTGTGTTGCACCATTCCTGTCGGATCCAATATAGAAGGCACAGCACCGTTTTTCAATCTTAATCGGTCTGCAAATCCTGTCTCGACCTGTGTCTTGTTTACAAAACAGTCCCCGGCGAAATGAAGCGAACAAACGGACAATGTTTTACCCACATCAGCTGGAACCTCATTAAAAATAAATTTTAACCATGCATTCCTATTGGAATCCAGAGGAAGCTTATGCAGCGACTGTCTTCTTCCACAACCAGGAACTGCACAATATTTAGTAAACGGCATGTTTACTGCTCGGTAGCTCGATCCGGTTTGTCATCACGAGGTAGGCCTATGTTATTTAGCTATGCCTGTAATGCGTGAATCGGTGGGCGGGGCTAAACCGGCCGTGTTGAAGTAGGCGTTGATCTTCTTCTGCGGGGATGGTGTTTTATCCTCTTTGACGTCATAGTTCCCAAGTTTGAAAAACGAGTCGTTTGCTGAGCCTGGTGTCAATAAAAGCATTTATTGGACTAACAAGGACGTTTTCAGTTCTGAAACTTACAGGATATTCTTATAATATGGTGACCTCTTAGATGTCAAAAGCTCAAGGGAAATTTGATTTCTCAGTTCATCACCCCTTTAAAGCATCATTTTTGAAGAGTGTGCATGTGTGAACGTGCTCTAGTATGTGAGAACAAGCCTGAAAATTCAAAATATTGAATCTGGAAATAACTGAGAGAAATTTGAAATTGTCCACAGATGCAATGTCAATAATTTATAGCAAAACGTCTAACATTAATTCCATGTCAAACAGATTCATTAAAAGTAGTTATTACTCCATCACGTGCGTGACATCATAAACCAATGTAGCTGAACTACCAATTTGCGACAATAAGGTTTCGGGGAACAGTCGTGACTAGCTAGTTGATTTCTTTAACGATGCATTGTACTATGGAAGTTAAGCAGCAAGTTAAGTCGTTGTTCGGACAACGCACCCCTGAGCGGGTCGCATAGGACCGGTTACATTTGGTGCCGTGACCCGGAAGGGAGTGAGGTTTTGGGAGGGCAGTGTAACGTAGGCCAGTTAGAGCTGTGCGTGTAAGCCTCACTCTCATAAGACATGCTAGCGACTGACGCTAGAGGCTGTGGTCTTTAGCGTCCTTGTTAGCACACCCGCCTCCCGTGCCGGAGACGCCAGTTTGAATCCAGCTCGTAGATTCATGAGCCAATATTAACTCTAGCGTGCAGATGTTTAATGTTATCAGAGATGCTGTGTCCTCACCCTTTGGTATCTGTCCGAGTCGAGGCACGGACCACCGTTGGAGGTAGATAGCTTTATCGGGGTGGAGCTCCGTCCAGATAGAGAGGGTTTCTCTGCTCCGAGTGACACAGTGGAGCTGGGCCTGCTGTTGGACTGACCCACTCGCCCACTGCTGGAGGAGTTTCGGGTCAGAGATTGAGAACCGCTGCGCTCCTTCTGATACTCGATGGGTGACTGGAGAGCTGTAGATATAGTAGATAGATGCACCAATGGTTTCAATAGCTCAACATGAGGAGAGTTTAATAACACATTTACAATTCACATGGAGGTGGCATCTTCTTACCTGACAAGAAGTTGCTCTGTAAGTCTAGTAGATCGGTAATATGGTGAACCCAGACCTGTTTGATGTCCGTGTTTGCCGCTTGCAGGGTAAAACGTTCGGATGACCCACGACACCACAGCACAAACTTACACGGATCGTTTTCAACATTCTCTTCCAGGCCGAGGAGGTTCACCTGCACACACACACACACAGTTTCACACCTGGCTTCAGCTGCCAAGTTACCAGCATTGTCATTTTCAGAACTCCGAAATATTAAAGCCCAAAGTTTTATTAAGTTTCAACGCATATGCTTAGCATATGCATACATCCAAACGCACTGCCTTTCAAAGTATACTTCATTTAAATTATATGCAAACCACAAGCGCTCGGCACATGTGCACTACTAAGTTTCATCCTTGTTCAGTGTCTGCACTATTTTTTATTCCCAATAAAAATGTCTTTTTACTTTAGTCTATAGTTGAGGGTATCTCTTAGGGCCCAGATATACTCACGATAACGTTTTTTTTTTGTTCTTTGCTTAGGGGTAAAAAAGAAGTTTGAAACAAAGTAAGTTTTAACATAGGATCCTTTTATGCAATCCAATTCGCAACAACACTCATGGAAAGAATATGTATTTTTGTTTATTTGGTAATGTATTTGCAGTCTGTGTAATAACTTAATTGAATAACTTTAATGAATTCATAAAGTGCACCATCACACGGAGAGAAAGACAGTACTCTTGGAAAACTAACAGCATATATAATTAATTATTGAGTAATGAGCATCTTACAATATTTTAAGGGGCATTTGTCGTGTCTGTGTACGCGTCACCTTGCTAAGCCCATTTACCATTTGCTCATGGAAACATAGGTGAATAAAGATGTAATTATATGGCAATGTATTTGCACTTGCAAGTGTCCAATAAACAACTATTTAGAAAAAAAACGAATTAGTACAAAAAAGATGTGCTAACTGAGTGTACACTGTACACTGTACACTGACTGCGCTGATGATAACATTTGCTTCACAAGTGTTGTACACATACCCTAGCATTTACGCAATAAACTTCGGGCTTAAAATAACAGTGAACAAACTCCATGACTAACAGTTGTGCAGTTACCTTGATGCTCTTTTTAAACTGGTATCCTGGTATGGACGAGCCTTTGCGTAAGAGCTCGCTAAAGATGACGATCTGTTCAAACAGGAACACCCTGCGCTCTTTACTGCGGGACAGAACTCCAGAATCCTGCTCCGTCACAAAAAACGTCTCCTGCTGCAAAAGCTTTCCCTGACTCGTCAATTTCCCCTGAAACATACAAACTCATCAGTCTGGGATAGTTAAGGTTTCAATGAACTCACTTGTTTTAATATTCAAGTGAACATTACCAGATGTCACATTGGGGAGGACTGTTAAAATGCTACATTTAAAATAGGGTTAAAGGGGTAGTTCACCCTAGAGACCTGCACTGCGCACCTGGAGCGTGTGTAAAGCCCCGGGACACCTCAAGCCGACGGTCGGCGACCGGGGATATGTTGGGCCGTTTTTGAGCATCGGTCGGCTTAGTTTTTCGGTGTGTTCCTCACCGTTGGCTTTAGTCAGACGCCACCAGTTTTTTTTTTCTTGTTCTAATTATGCACGTTGAATCCCCGTTGTTGCAGTCAGTCGGAGAGAGAACTCTGATTGGCTGTTTAGCTTAGCGATTGAGTCAGTGCATAAGAATTAAAGCGAGAAAAGAAGTCAAGGTGGTACAGAAAGAAGGCTGCTATAATTTTAATTTGAATGCGCAAATATTTTCATAACATGAGCCGAGTGGAATGAAAAACGTGATCAGCATGATTGATATTCAAAATGGTATATTGACGTTGGTCTGGTGTGTCCTGGGCTTTAGGCTGCTGCTGCTTCTTATTACTTATAGAGGGAAAAGCTGCCCATAACTGCTGGTCAAGGATCCATAATAGTTCTGCACGCTCACAAATCCTCTCACTATAACAACCGATGTGCAGACACGATGTAAATAAATGATTCACTGTGTAGTGTAGACCACTACATTGATTATAACGAAACTGTGTAAGATTGCAGTGAACAGAGGAGCGACAGCCTATTAGTGATTATAAAGGGGAGCGATCTTTGTGTGCTTTCTGTCATGCCAAAAACGCTATGCTTGAATTTCTGTTCAAATTAACAGTGGTTTGTAAATGTAGATCCTTTAATAGCAAATATTTTATCGGGACTGTTTATGCTGGGATGTGTAGGTTGTGGCTATGCAACACGCAATTTGAAACTATTTCATGGAAAACTCCGTCCCGCGCAGGTCTCTAGTTCACCCAAAAATGAAAATTGTGTCATTATTTACTTTCCCTCATGTAGTTCCAAACCCACTGGACTTAAGTACATCTACGTACCACAAATAAAGATGTTTTAAGTAAACCTGAGAGATTTCTGTTCCTCCACTGAAAGTCTGTTCCACCAAAACTTTGATGCTTTAAAAAGTCCATAAAGACATTGTAAAAGTGATCCATATGAATTGAGCAGTTTAATCAAAGTCTTCTCAATAGTTCACTTTATATGATTAACAGAATTAATTTTGGCATTTAAACTCACACATTGATCAACGCACATAGTTCATAAAATATGATAAATGAAATCTCAACCATACTTCCTTGACGAACAAGAACAAACCTCATTGGTTTTTCTTGTGGAAACTCGAAACGTTGAGTTATGGTAAATTCCATTTACCATATTTGATGAGCTCTCTATGTATGTGCCAAATCTTGACAATCAAATTTCTCAGGTTTCATTAAAATATCTTCATTTTTTTTTTAAAGATGAACGGAAGTTTTATGGTTCGGAACAACATGAGGGTGAGTAATTGACGACAGAAGAACAACCCTTAATCACAGTAAAATAACTAAGCTTGTGCAATGTCTTTCAGAAAACAGCTGTTTGATGAAATTTAAGAATGAGTAAAGTGAAGCTGTTATCAGAATACCTCATATCCCTGCAGTCTTCCCAGATTCATCATGTCATTGCACAGCTTGGGCACCTGGGACATCAGGTCTACTGCTTTCTGTTACAGAGAAAACCAACAAAAACCTGTATGACCATTGGGCTTGAATCTAAACTGCTTCAGCTTTTTGATGAGGTATTTTTTTTTTTACAAATATCTAAAATGCAACCTCATTTTTATGACTGACCATTAAAAAAAAAAAAAAGGCAAGTAAGCACTTTAGCTTTATTCTTACCTCTATATCCTGACAATCCATCCCCGCCTTGATGCTGTACTTCAAGAAGTCCTTAAGCAATAAAATAATTTATATACATAAATAAAACTAATTACATTACAACAATATAAAACAAACTTATTACAGGTATCAATCGCAGCAGAGACTTATTTTCTATTGTACCTTTAATAAAAGTTGGTATTTAGTAATTCTCTGAATGGGTTTAATGAGAAAATCACTGATGCCCAGTCTCGAGTTGATGTCTTGCTGTATCCCCTGTGAGCCAAAACAGAGACAAGAATATAAACTTGTAATGATTAGTTGTTTATTTTTTATTTTAGAAGCAATATTACAGAGTACTGCAGAAACGAGTCCGAAAACCTGGAATCAAGTTGGCATTTTTTGAACTTCTGGTTGCATCATCTCAAAGTCAGTGTGTTTTTGGAATGGGTTTTTGGAAAAATGCTTGATATAAGGTCTATGGTTGACACTTATTTACATTTCATGTTTTTGTGTCTTGAAAAAGGCGGTTGCAAACAAGTGGCTAAATGGGACAACAGAGGTTGTCAGGGACATTAAATGTCATCAAGCCAAAAAAGAAAATTAATCTACTCAATAGTCCGCTTTTACAGCCTTATTGTGTTTGTACTCCTGCTCTTTTTTTTTTTTACTCAAAATTTCCAAATTGTACATTTTAGAAGCTTAGTGTTGATGTGACGTTGAAGTCACGTTGAAGTCACACAGCCGTGGTTTAGTTTGTTTATAGCCTGTATATAGGTTATTAATGCCAAAATCTATTGAAGATATTTCATTATGAATGAAATATAGAGTCCCATTCGTTGACAACCATATAAGCATTCACTACGCTAACTAGCTATTTTCGCTGTGTATAGAACATACAAAATGCTTCAAATGTTTATTTATATTTGTAAATATGCACTACTTTAATGATAAGACAAGGTGACGTAACTGTTGTGGAGAACTTTCCCAGTAGTAAATATCACATGCGAGGGTGTTCATGACATGTCCAATTTCTGACCATGGGTGTTTTCACACCTGTAGATCATTTGCATTGTTCGAAAACAATGAATAAAATTGTTACAATTTTGTGATTTCTTCTTGGTTCAGTTCGGTTTCACAAAGCAACATTTCTAAATGGACCAAAATGAGTTAATATGAGTCAAGTCCGAGTAAACTCTCTGATTGTGGCTTTCTTTGTAGCTGTCATTATTTTACTTGATAATTTTAGCAGGAATCAATGCTTTGTCTGTATTTTTGTGTTTTGGACAGTTCTGAAATATGTTCGCCCAACAAAATTTCAATAATGCATTTCACTTCGTCTTTGCTCCAGGTTAACCCATGATTCATTTTGAGAGAAATTAGCAAAACAAACACTGCTGCTTTTCATGCAACGTACTGTACGTAATTACCCATCATATAAAGTGATACAGCCCGGTACTCTGGTCCGTTGGGTCGGATTGCTTTCTCACCACAAGCAAACCGTTGTAGACGAGACCACCTCATTGTGGCTATTTCGGAGCGATTATTTTGGTGCTCATCTGAGCGCAATTGCCATGTTCATGAGAAAATGCACCAGGTTCTGAAACTAACGCTCCAAATGTGTGAAAATGCCATAAAACTCATATTTACAATAATTCTGATAGCATTTGAAGGCAGCATAACTTTTGGGTTGTCCTAAAAAAATATATGCCATCCCTGCTGCACTCTATTGTAGTGTGTCTTACCTCAAAGTATGAATCGTATTCTGCAACGATGAATTCAGATTTGGGTTTGTTCTGGCAGTAAACCACATACATGTGCAGCCTTCTCTCCTACACACACAGACACAGAAATCACGTCATGAGCACATACAACCTTTAAACCTCATGACCTTTAACACTGTTAGAGCAGCAGACCTGATGTCAGTCACGTACTTACATGTTTACTGAACAGCTCAGGCAGTTTTTCTTGATCTTCAAGACATTTTTCCAGTTCACCGACAAAAAAACTTCAGACAGCAATACAAAACATAGAATTAGTTTCATTTCAGCCATTTTCAATTAAGAGGAGCTTATGCGAGACACTTACTCTTTGTGCCAGTCGTAGATTTGGTGAATGTTTCCAAAGACAATCTTATCTTTTCCTTTCATATGATCAGGAATTCCTTTCTCCTCTATTCTCTTCATAAACCCCTTCAGAAAATTATTTCATATACATATGAGTCTCCACCCAAAACGCACAAAGTTGATAAAAGCAATAGTAATACACGTCCGTCTACAGCGGTTGCAAATTACGATAACTGAACACTGTGATGTAATGTCGAGTAAATACTGAAACACTGATGATGTAATGAAAATGCAAATGAGGAATAAGAAATATGCAAATAGATTGATATAAACAGATAGACAGAACAAAGTCAAATTAAGAAGGATAAACGATACTAGAGTGCTTTAAGACGATATTTTCATGCTAAAGTCAAAGTATACCTTTAGTCACAGCACTGTATTATTATGGTGTGTTATACTGTCAGGATGTCAGCCATTTTCTGATGTTCTTACCTCAACTACGATACCCAAATCTTTCACATAGTCTTTTTCTGTCTGGATTAATTCATTCAGAACAAACCTACAACAGAAAAAAAAAATAGTTATAAAAGATTTTTGAACAATAACAAAAAATATGTGTCAGGTAAAGACACAATCACACTTCCCTTTTGAAAACGATAGATGAAAAATTTGAATAAAAAGATAAAATGCCTACAACGGATGAACTTCCCTATAAATACCATGGATCTTTAATGAGAGCCATATCATTCAGAGAGATGCTTTCTCAACACTTCCTGCTACATTGAATCCAGATCTTGCGGCTCTAAAAGACTCAATTGCCTTAGATGTAACCAGAGTTTTTGCCCCATTAAAATCACTAAGATTAGTTACAGTAGGGAAAACATTTTTGTTTCACTGGTGATTGATTGATTGACTGACTGACTGACTCATTCATTTGTTTCATGACGGAACTTACCGAACATACAAAACAATGCTGTGTTCTGTGCTAAATGCGCTCGTTGTTCAGGTATGTGCTACATATTATGCTATTTTGACCAGCTAAGAGTTTATAAAATGATTAAAGGACTAAAACAGCATTAGGAATTCCTCAGTCACACACACATACCAAGATCTGCTGTGAGGAGACGCGGTTCTGATGCCTGAACCGAACTGTGATGGGCATCATCACGACTATGATGAGAAAAAACAGGTATGCTTGAGCACTCTGTCCTTTTCTTGTGACATCATGTCCCGTTTTTAGTTTGTTTACATGTCTTTGGTCAGTGACGCATTCATATTTAATTCGAACCGCACCAGAGATTGTTTGGAAGCGGACAGAGACCCATCTTTTCAGAGTTCTCGGTCCTCTTGTTTAGTGCGCACTAGGGTTCATTTTAATCGAACCAAACATGCCAAGTGTGATTACACCCTTAATAATTAACTAAATCAATTTTTCCTAACAAAAGCATTTTAAAACATGTAAAATGCAATGCCGGGAGTTCTATGCAGACATTTTAGGGCTTCAGTTAACCCTGGGCCATTCTAAAAACCGTGTAAATCTTGCTTCACATTTCACACTGCTCATAATTTACCCAGGGTTAACAATCAATCCTGGGTATTCATCACACTACATTCCTAAACTCTGGGTTAATGTTCTTATTTGCATATTTGCTGTTTCATTGTCATTGATTGGATGAACGCTGCATAGGACCTGAAAGGCTCTGGCATTGTGCATCCTCATATTATATATTGCCAACTGTGTGTATTATCAAGTTTATCCTTAATGGAATGAAATGCAATAGTCAACATTCGAAGTGGATCAAAAAAAGTTCATCAAAGTTGTCCTAAGACAAGAACTGGTATTGTTCAAAATTCATGTATAACTTTGATGAAAGGTATTGATCCACTTCAAATTTTGACTATAGTAAGAATGAAACAGTCTCTTCTTCACTCCAATTTTAAGTCACCATATGACATTTATCCCCTCAAACGTTGGAACTACCGTTTATTCAATGCTCAGCATTTCCACGACAGTCCAAAGCACATGAATATGAAGTACGTGATTGGCTGACGGTTGCTAAGAATCGTAACATTCTAACACCACTTAATTTCTCTCTCTCCATGTTTGGCACCACAATAACAGCACAAAAGTGGTGTTCAGCAGCTCCAGAGCAAGTGCTAATCCCACTTCTAAATGACAAGTGTGAAAAGTACCAGAGGTTAACAGAGGGGTTTAGAACAACAATAATCTGGGGTTAAGCGCAGTGCGAAAAACCCTTTTGAGTAAGAACACATGAATTATATAATGGCTTAATACCAATCTCAGAGCCCAACTATATAAAAAAATGTAAAAAAAAAAATGAAAATTAAATATTTAAAACTAACAACAAAAAAAAAATACAGGGGGATTTTTACATTACATTAGCAGCAGGAACTAGACTCCACATATGATTTGGCCTCAATGACCCGGAATCAGACCTGTACGGGTTTGTAGATTTACTCCAAAAACAACTCAAGAGTGTAGAGCGTGTGTCTCTTACATTCGTCCACGCAGTGCTTTGGCTTTCTGCTCTAGCTCAGGGTTTCTGGGGGGCAAGGGGCTTTGCTCTGCTGGGTTCACTGAGCTGAATCCTGGGTATGATCCTGGCTCCAGCGTCTACAGCAACAGAGATGAGACAAAGACAAATACAAGAGACTCCAGTCAGTTTGACGGTATATGGAAATGCCAGGCCTGATGTGGGAGAACAAACAGAGCAATTGAATGGTTTATGTGTGACACGGCCCTAAACTTCATCACAGTCAGAGCTGCTCCAGAGATTCAGAGGGGAGAGAAGCATCACTCCGGCCCACAGAGTGAGCCATAATATCCAGCACTTTGGCAAGTCTGGAAGGCTTTTATTACTTCATTACCACAAAAAAAGCCGCTCATACCAGCCTTCTACTTTTCTGCCGCTGCCTCAGAGGACGCAGTAGTTCAGCGCGGTGGCTACACGTCATGTTGTAAATAAGACAGTAATACTCCGATCAGAGAAGTCAGACTGAAACGGATTTCCAGATATGTGATTTGAATAGGATTTCAAACCACATATAAATGTAGCTCGAAAGTCTCTACTTTCGGTTTTGCAGTCCTACTAATGAGCTGATGAGCTGAATTGAACTTTTTAGAATACCTCTAAAATAGGTTCCAGATCAAGTTCTGGAGATGCTCGATCCAAATTTGTGCTGTGGAACAAATTAAAGGAATAATTTGTGTGCAAAACAAGTCAAGCTCAATCAATAGAGTTTATGACATAATGGTGACCACATTTTTTTTTTTTTTTAACAAATCCCTAAGGTTTATTTTAATAGCTTAAGCAATGCAGGCACTTCGATGAAAGTGAATGAGGTTCATTTTTCGAAAATTTAAAAGTAGTTACATTAAATCTTCTGATAAAACTTGCCTATTATTTGAGCAGTAAAGTTGTTTTAGGACAATATAGTTGTAAAATTGGATATGGCTTAACTTTACACAAACGCTTAATAAAGCCATTTACCCTCCATACTATTTTTTAAAAAAAGAAAAAGGAAAAAAATGTATATACACACACACACACACACACACACACACACACACACACACACACACACACACACACACACACACACACACACACACACACACACACACACACATATATATATATATATATATACATATATATGTGGCTCCATTCACTTACATAGTAAGTGCCTCATTAAAATACAGATTTTAGCTGCTTTAAAAGAAAAAGAGGAACAAGTTGAAATACATTTTTGCAGTAAATCAACAAAATGCAACAAATGCAGTCGATTAAGGTTAACTTCTACTGAACTAGAAATGTTCCCTGATAAGAATGTAGCTCAAACAATAGAGTGTTGGCGCTTGCAACGCCAAGGTTCGATTACCAGGGAAAGCAAGAACTGATAAGAATGTTAATGTGTACTTTGAAATGCAATGGAAGTCGCTTTGGGTAAAAGTGTCTGCCAAATGCATAAAATGTAAAAATAATCTAATAATCTCATAGCCTAACATGTGATTTCTTTGTACACCCGTTTCAGAAATCATCGGGAAGTACAGACATTTTATACATACAGCAGCTTTAATGGGAACTGAATCTTTAGGTAGATCAAACTGATGTCCAATGACAGAAACATGCTCTTAAACACAATGACTACACAGCACAGATTAGCATGTTAACAACCAAACCAAATGAAGGTCAAGTGCAGGTGTGCAGAAATATTTAAACAATAAACAGAGCCACACAAACCAAAAGACACATTTAGAAAATTCACGTTTTACTGGTGCATGTGAGACTAATGCAGATGATTTCAGTAGTGCAATGGATGCTTAAGAGTTAGTGATTGCCTTAGAGCAAGAGAAAACAGAAAGGAAAAGAGGAAAGCCAGGAGGTTAGCGGATCGAATCATCCTGCTTGTGCCAGGATGCTTTCAGTGGCACACTTACCATCTTAGTTTTGACCAGTTTTTCTATAGCACTGACAAGCTCAGCAGCACTGGGGACATCAGTCGAGCTCTGCCGTGAAGCCATCAGCACAGAAGACTGCGTGACAGCAGGAGGACAGGAGGAGAGAGACATTAGCAGGAGGAAACAACAGGAGAGGAAGTGCTCGGGATAGCCAGTTTATAAAGCTTTGGTTTGGGGAAAAGAGAAGCAAAGGCCGTGCCGATCTCACACCCCAACATGCCAAGCATTTCACCTCCAAGTCAAGAGGAAAAACTAAATATTAGATTTTGCTTTAAGAAAACTGGGCCTACTTTTATGACCATTATAATTGTTCCATGGTGACATTATTTTCAGGACAATTAATAGTTTCTCCTTAAATGCTCATTGATGTAACGGGTAAAAAGATGTTATGTATATCATTTGTATATCATGATTTATTGCCTACACTACTGCTCAAAAGTTTGGGGTCTGTAAGATTGTTTTTGAAAGAATTTTTGTGTTCACCAAAGCTGCATTTATTTGGACAACGATAAAGTTAATACAGTAGTATTGTGACATTTCCTTACAATATAAATTAACTGTTTTCTACTGTAATATATTTTAAACTTTAATTTATTCCTGTGATCAAAGCTGAATTTTCAGCATCATTACTCCAGTCTTCAGTGTCACATGATCCTTCAGAAATCATTCTAATATGATGATTTGATGCCCAAGAAACATTTCTTGTTTCTGTTTTATTATATTATTCCTTATTATTACTGTTGAAAACAGTTTTGATGCTTAATATTTTTGTGAATTCTTAGACGAATACAAAGTTCAAAAGAAGAGGATTTATTTGAAATAAAGAATCTTAAATGTCTTTACTGACACTTTTGTTAGATTTAATGCAAACTTTCTGAATAAAAATGATTTCTTAAAAAAAAAAATACTGACCCCAAAACTTAAAGTAAAAAACTTAAAGTAATGGATTATAGTCCAGATAATCTCATAATGATAATAATAATAATAATAATAATAGTGATAATAATAGCGCTTAATTGTCATAATAATCAATGTTACAATCGATAATAATAATCTCACAAGGCAAAAAATCAAAATGGTCCTAAAAACAGTCGTCAGTTTCTTTATGAATTATTTTTTTTTCCTTTTGGTTTTAGGGGAGAAAAAGGCATGAACATGTTATTTGTGAGATTCACCCTGTCAGCCAGCTTTGGGTCGTAAACACATTAATACTGCAGTCCCAAAGCACAGCGTGTAAAGCAGCCACAGTTGAGTGGAACAGTAAAAGTTTCATAACTACATCACTTAAGTTTCATTGCAACAATAGGGTGGATTTGTGGTTAGTTGACTGAGACAGGGAGCCTCCACCCGAGCAGTTATGGGCGACGTTCACATCAGGGAGGAAAAACTGTGTTAGCAAAGCCACTGTGTGTGTGTGTGTGTGTGTGTGTGTGTGTGTGTGTGTGTGTGTGTGTGTGTGTGTATATGGGGGAGGCAGGTGGAGATAGTTATGAACACATGATGAGTGACTGTATTTAATTAAAAAAGGGTTAAAGGGTTAGTTCACACAAAAATTACTCACACTCGATATGTTCCAAACTTATTAGACTTTCGTTCATCTTCAGAGCAAAAATTGAACATCTTTATAATGAAATCTCTTGCATGACAGCTATGCAACAACCACTTTGACGCTTCAAAAACTTCATAAAGATATTGTAAAATGAATAAATATGAACTGAGCGGTTTAGTCCAAATTTTCTGAAGAGACTCGATCGCTTTATATGATGAACAGATTTAATTGAGCCTTTTATTACGCAGCACGTTTGAGCTTCAAAAAGAACCAATGTGAATAAAGGCCTAAATTCAATCTGTTCATCACATAAATTGATTGAGTCTCTTCAGAAAATTTTTATTAAACCCCCTCAATTCATATGGATTACTTTTACAATCTCTTTTATGATCTGAATTTTTTGAAGTATCAAAGTGGTAGTTTGTTTGGACTGTCAAAGGAGGGCCAGAAATCACTCAGATTTCATGTACAATATTCACATTTGTGTTCTGAAGGCAAACAAAAGTCTTAAGGATTTGGAAGTCATGATGGTGAGTAATTGATGACTGTTTTTTTCTTCATTTTTGGGTGAACTAACCCTTTAATAACCAGTGACGTCACTCTCTCAAGCTCCTCCCCCTCTTTACTGTTTGTGTACCTTCTCTTCTTGAGCAGAGGGGTCTTTGATGATCTCCATTGGAGGAGGGAGGGGAGTGTGTGACTCGTCCTCTGGCTCTTCCTCTCCTCCACTGTGCATTCCTGATGAAGATTTGGAGAGTGTTCCCTCTTCTTTACGCACTCTCTGAAAACACAAGAACAAGTCTTTAAGCAAATTCATAGTGAATGTTAAAAGTTCTCAGACACCCCAGTTACATTCTGTGTATCACCTTATGGAAAAGAAATGTGCTTAAATGTGCAATTGTAGTGTACTTCAAATCTTAAAAGTATATTTAAAAAAACAACAATTGTATTGCATAATATTAATGGAATTAAAGGCATGTTATTTTATATTACATTAATAGCTAATCTATTTTAAATGTACAACTTATATTTAGGTAGATGGCATAAGTTTCAACAGAAATTTAAAGGATATTTTAATTGACCATAAATGCTTGTCAGTATATTCGGCATACACTTTAACCATATTTTAAAGACAACAGAAGTAATTAAATGGCGTATAAAGATGTACTTTAAGTCCTATTACGTGGGTCAAACAAATGAATTGTAAATAACATGCAATTAAGTGCTCGAAACATTAAATTCAGTTCACACTTAAGTATATTCTGTTAAAGAATATATATATATATATATATATATATATATATATATATATATATATATATATGCTGTATATTATTTCAGTAATACATACTTTAAAAAAAGTATGCTAAAATGTACTTTTAAACAATCAAAATCGTCAACCTTTTATAAAAATGTCTTTGATAGAGTCTAGAGTGGCTAATTTACTACAGTACTAATATACTGTATGTAACTTGCTAGACAATTGGCAGACATGAATAATACATCAAACTGTACAAATCGAGGAGATCTGTGCTATGATTTTAAGTGATGAATAATCATAATATAAAACCTCCAAGACCATGCGTTGTGGCACAGAGTTTTGCATAGGTAAGCAGCCCTTAATATCTAGTAAAATCTAGAACAATCACTGATAGATGTTACTTTACAGTATACATTGAACACTGGTGTCATATTACTGAAATTGTATTAAAAAAACAAAACAATAAACAACACTTGTAATGTAATTACAATGCAATTACAGTGATATTATATTATCACCTGCCTAACCCTAACCTTTTAACTGTGATGTAATCACCGTAACACACAGCCTCAAGTGGTTTATTGCTTTATAATTTGGCTTCTATTGCACAAGTTTAAATGCTCTGGAATGATTGTTGAAGAATTTTCTGTTGCTCTGGAAGACAGCAGGCATGGTTAACATGGGCCATTGTCGTGGGGTTCACATACCCGGCTTCAGAAATACAGAGGCCCTTTTGTAGCAGCACATTATATGGCACACAGCTTTAAAAAGTCAGGCTAATCATCACCCTCCGATCTGAAGGGCCATATCAGCCCTTTAATACAGCATTTATACAGCACACAGAACAAGGGGGCTACTTTTCTCTGTATGGTCACGGTTGCTTTAAAAAAAAAAAGTGATGAGGTTATTAAACAATCTGACGTAAAACTGATGTCCACTGTCACCACATGCTGTTAGTCGAGATGTAAAATATCATCAATAAACCATGTTTTGGCAAATTCTTATGACAATGTAAAAATATTCTGAATATAAACAAATGTACACAAATTATGGATTTAGCTTAGTCTGATAAAAAGTCTGGATTTAAGTAACATCTGTCCCCATGTTATTGACTGTGCTCAAAAATAAATAACTCTGTAGCTTAGAGCCATTACACATTGTTATTTCTATTGTGTCTTTCTAAAATACTTTTTTTTTCTTGAAAAAGTGTTAATGTATTTCCTACTGAAAAAGAGAGTTGAGATGAAACAGTTGGGCTTACACCTTTATGAACTATAAAATCGTAAAACCCCCAAAAATAGTCTTTAATGCTCAATAAACCGTAAAATCTTGTGCAAAACAACAAAATGGTGAAAAAGGATAGGATAAATGTTCTGGTCTAACTGTGTGAGAACTATAGAACGAAAAAAAACACAGTTTAAATCACCATTGTATTTCAGAGAGTAATTTCCATCATGGTTTTGTGGACATACTGTATAGCCAATCACTCTGGTGCTCTCCGCGTATCGGTCAAAAATGACTGAAGTTATTTTTTTTATTTCAATGAAATTAATGTAATATATTTTAGTTCTATAATGTTTTTCTATTTAATGTTTTTTATGTTTAGGGGATATCATGGTACTAAATTATATTTACGCTGTATTCATAATCTATCCATTCACTTTTTGAGCATAGACCTGAAAATGTAATTTCCAACTTAAACTGTCTTATATTTTGAATGCTTTTGGAGCACAGACTTAAGTTTGATCTCTTTTCAAAGACGACACTTGGCAGATTATTGCTGAAGTGAAAGTTTTAAAAAGTGAACTGAAAACAAGTTACAGAATCTTACGTTTATTGTTATGGAAAATGTGCAAAAATACTATTTAAATTTTTTTTATGAAAATTATATATTTTTAAAAACATGTTTTACTTTAAAACTGTGGGAAAATCGAAGCCATACATCTAAACAAGTTGTGTTCAAATTTTGAGCCTGATATAAAAATTTGCTTGCACTAAGATTTTGTTTGGCCACAGAACCAAATGTTTCCACTAGATGAAATTTGTCTCCCATTCATTTCCAATGCGCTCATTTTGACCGCGAGGAGCACAAGAGTGACTATATTTCCAGGACCATTTAACCTGTTTGAATCATGTCCATGATTTTTTTAGTGTTCACATACTGTAGCAAGTGCCAAAACCTTTACCGAGTTTCGTACCATTCCAATAAAGAGAAAAAGTCAAAAAAAAAAGGAGTACAATTTGGGGTTTGGTTTGAAGTACCTTAGAATACTATGGTATACAAATATGGTAATCATTTTGGACCATCATATCACCATTTCATTCAATCAGGTGGACTACATTTTTCCTCAATGTAGTATGAAAAATGATTAATTTACGGTCAGTTAAAAAAAAAAAAAGTACAATACCTCTTCCAGGGTGTCATCCTGTAGTTCGGGTGGCCCCAGATCAATGCTCTTGCGTCCATCACGTTTTTGCTTCTGTTTGCTAGGAATCTTCTTGATGTTGCTGCCATGACTGAGACGCCGGACAGGACTGGTCAACCATTTCTTTAGTGTATTCCCAGAGCGCTTGGGTCCAGGGGAGCTACTCTGCAGGGAGTTCAGGGAAGGCTGTGGCTGCAGTGTGGTCACAGACTCGGTCTTCCCTTCAGGACCGCCAACTGCATAGTTTTCTGTAGGACAAGAGAGAGAAAGGTGAATGTATGTATGTAAAGATCACAACAGGTGAAGATCAGACCTACAATAATGGTTAAATACAACTTAAAGGTTAAGTGTTTAATTTCTGGATCACTGGCATCGCTAAATGGAATTGCGAAAATACTAGTTGGGGGAAATAGGATTCTCAAACACTCCACCCATCAGCCCAATGGTCAGAAAAATAGACAGAACCAACCCAACTTCACACCTCTGGTTGACGCACTGGGATACTTAAACAGAACAAAGCCACAGCGTTTACACTTCAGGGAACTTACACACTATGGACAGTATCTGTGGCATGCTGTTGATTACCACAGACAATATTATTCCACAGACTTACCCCTCAGAAAAAACAAAACAAAACATAAAATACATTTGCAGTCATAAATTTACAATGGAAGTCTAACAGACAAAGCCGTTCATGTGTGTTCTTTAGTAAACATGTTTATTGTTTGAGTTGTTAAGTTGTTAATTGTGGTTTTGTGGCAGGACTACTTTTCTAGATGGTGGAACATCTGATTATGCATTACTGATGTTAAGTTAGAAGACAGGCAAGAGTGACATCCAGCCAACAGATACATTTTTGTCATTGGTTGTGGCTTTAAATCTTACCCAGATACAATAGTGCTATTTTCTGATTGCTATTGTGTATCTCGACGAACAACACCAGAGGAGACGCGCTTGATTCCTGCCGGTTCCACAGTGAAAGCGGCGCGGCCAGAGTTTTGGCATATTAAATATATTACAAATAGTTAGTACTTAAACGAGTTGTGTTTAATCAGGTCTCATATTTCCTTCTCACAGAAAAAAAAGCTCAACAATTAGTCAGGATGAAAAAGAGGACCCTGAATGGAGACTTGAGATCCATAACTGAAGCTCTGTTGCTGGCGAGTGCAGCCTCCAAATCATTATTTCTCAATCTCCTAGTTTTAGACACCAGACCACCAGATACACATGTGTATTATCTTGACTCTTGGCTGCTTGGAAGCTTCACTCAACTGGTTTTGAGAATAATCTGTAGATCCTTCTCTTGTTTCCTATCTTGTGTAGGGTTCAATTAGATCAACTTTCCAGAGGGGTGCCTCAGGGTTCGGTGTTTGGCCCTCTTCTCTTCTCAATATGCACAGGAACCCTGCAACCTATCATCCATCTTCTATAAATTTTTGTAATAATCAAAAGCATGCCACATATGCTTTCCACAGAGCTTAAGTTTTATCGTGAATATTCCTTTAAAAGTCACTAACATGTTCAGTGAGTAAAACAGGACAGATTAATCTATTTAAAAGAACCAAATGTTTCAAATCCAACAACATTACTGACCAACTACTGACTGTAAACTGGATACCAGATATCTTAACTCACAGAAAATAATGACAAACATCTAAAGAGCTTCACAGTACTGCTATTCTCTTCTGATGTAACTACACACACACAGAGATATTGATCATCTTCCACAAATGCAAACCACACACACCTAACAAAGTTAATGTTCTTCTTATGTAGAAACTCAAACAGACATTACACATACTATTAGACAAAGGACATAACATCCAACTCTTTGACCTCGTAACCAAGTTAAACGATATTGCTATATCATTAAAAATTATTTGTTGATTATTTTAACAGATAAATAGGCTTTTCTGCTGTGTTATGCTGAGCGTGTGGGTTAGACAATTTGATTGGTAATCACTGAATCATAATAATGATTCACACCAATGCCTAATCAGTTCATTTTCGTAAATTCTTCTTTAAAGCGGCACTATGCAGAATTTCTGTTTTTGTCAAACAGCAATCCCTAGAGTCGCTGTAGAGTATTTAACGTTACTTTCGTAAACACCACTCACACAGAGCATATCTGCACTCACGGCCTCTGCACTTCATAATAATAAAGTAGCCTACCGCGTTAGGCTTACCTGAGCCTAAATGCCAGATGACACCAATAAAGTGTATCATGTACGTCGCAAAACATTGCAATGACTCCAAAGCTGTTCGGTTAAGGTAAAAAAGTTACTTAGTTCTGCTTGAACCGAACAGCTTTGGAGTCATTGTAATGTTTATATTACTGATTTCATGTTAGATGGTGGTCATCTCGCACCCCCCTGGTGCCTGTGAGCCGCAAAACCACCCTTGCATCTTTGGGCCGTATCGTGTGATATCAGGTCTCGCGAGGTAACGAATTGCTTTACGGCACTGCACGCGTACACGCCCCCATCCAGGATACGGCTAGCTATAAGAACAACTATCGTCCCATGGCAAAGCTGGCATATAAGAAGCAGAAATCTAGAAAAGCATTGTCGGAGGAACAGAGAAAGAGGAAATGGCAGACTGACCGAGCGAGCAGTCAGACACGAGTAGACATCGGACCTGCGTTTTCAGAATGGCGAAAAAAAACGAAGAAAGCGCGGTCGGAAGAGTCAAGAAAAAGGTAACGAGAATCTGGCAAATGAGGAACCGGACAAGAGTCCCACTCGCTCAGTCTTTCACTGTTAAAGTTGATTCCTGCGATTATCATGAGAACAGTTGTCATTATCTCACATAATTATCTGGACATAAATAAGCCTATATGTGGTAAATAGTGTAAATGAGCGCAATTTGCAAACTATTATGATAAATTGCAATAATCATGTCTAACAACATCATAACGGACGTTACGAAATCAGGGCTCTCGAGTGTCATGCATTGAGCGTGACAGTCACTCATTTCGGTCTCATTTCTGTCTTTTGTCACGATCTCACCCCACACATTGTATTTCTCACGCTGAAAGACTATTTGTAATATAATTAATATGCCAAAACTCTGGCCGCACCGCTCTCACTGTGGAACCGGCAGGAATCAAGCGCGTCTCCTCTGGTGTTGTTCGTCGAGCTACACAATAGCCAATCAGAAAATAGCACTATTGTATCTGGGTAAGATTTAACGCTACAACCAATGACAAAAATGTATCTGTTGGCTGGATGTCACTCTTGCCTGTCTTCAAAACTTGAGAGCCCTGCGAAATAATGCGATGTACATGATACACTTTATTGGTGTCATCTGGCATTTAGGCTCAGGTAAGCCTAACGCGGTAGGGTACTTTATTATTATGAAGTGCAGAGGCTGTGAGTGCAGATACGTTCTGCGTGAGTGGTGTTTACGACAGTAACGTTAAATACAAGTACTCTACAGCGACTCTAGGGATCGCTGTTTGACAAAAACAGAAATCCTGCATAGTGCCGCTTTAAGGTAAAAAAGTTACTTAGTTCTGCTTTAACCATGCTAGGAAAAACAACAAGATTTACAGTACACACTGTGACCGTTACAATTAGGTACACATCTAATATTAGCAGGTTTTTAATATTAGCAGCGCTGTAATATAAAGGATTGAAATTTCAAACAATTTTGCATTATATCTCATTGAGGCATCACTGAACATGTTCTATGTATTTTTTCTCTTTTGCACTTACAGATCCTGATTCATGATAAGATCATCAAGTAAAATTACCAGCATAAGAACTTGTTCTCCAAGCGTCCTGTGTGTTGATGACATCTGTGTGTGTTGACAACGGGCTTTAATGGCTGACTTATTAGAGGAAGTGACCTTGTTAGAGTTGATGATAAAGACTGTGATGAAAACATAAGCGTATCTCTCCTGAAGCACACCGATACAACAGAAATCACAGCTGTCTTAACTGCATCCAACTGAAACTGAGTCCAGAAACAGCTCTTTGACAGAACCAACGGTTCTTCACACATACACACTTTTCTGTGTTTGTCTGGCTTGGTTTGACGGTACACGTGTAATCAGTTCATGAGAACCAGCCATCACAGGAGTGTGTTTCCAGCCACAGCGTGTGATGGAGTGTGTCTCTGTCGAGTGCTGCAGTGCTTTTTGAAGAGCGAACCTGCGTAGCAAACAGACTGACTGACGACAACATACAGTCTTGTGTGTGTGTTAATGTGTGGAGGGAAGAGACGGTTTGATGAGAGCAGTCATTAAGCACTGCCCTTTACACGCACACACACACACACACACACACACACACGCTGTTGGCCGGGAGAGAGACAGATAGACAGAGAGAGTTCTTTGTTCTTTTAAGTGGTCACATCAGAAAGCAGCATCTGGATCATATGACTAATTTTACTAAAAACCAAAACTAACTCCGATGGAACTCCTATTGACACACATCAGAATCCTGCTAATGGAAAGCTACTGCAAGAAATTTTGCAGTAGATCTAAAGTATTCTCAGAAACATCTGTACTGAACAATCACATCAAAGACATATATAGAATAAACAGGGTTCCCGCTGGTCCTTAAAAATATAACATTTATTTTTTAAATGTAGTCATAAAAAGTCTTTTTATTTTTACTTTACTTAAATTTTAGATGACACTTTGACTAAGATATATACCAAATAAAAACTACTTAGCGTTTTATGATTTTTATTATTCTTCCTTTGTGGATTTGCTTGTTCATGTGACAATTCACAGCCCTTATGACAGCATATTAAGTACTAAAAGAAGAGAGAAGCGGTAGAAAATTGGTAAATAAAAGTTCAGTTGTGTGTTCCTTCTTGTGCATAGGGGTGTGCGATATGTATCTTCTATGATGATATCGTAATTATTGTTTTAACGATGTGTGACCTGAGGGAGCATTTTTGTCCCGATGACGGTCACTTGCTTCGTTCCTGAATGATTCGGCTGATTGAATTAATCGGAAGAAAGAACGACTCGCTCATTAAGACAGTGACATACCGCAACCTACTGGCAGGTTTAGTTTCTTATTTAAAGTACCCTTTAATTAAGAAGTTAAAATTAGAAATCATTTCATATTTAAATATTGAATTACAAAAAAAATCTCATAGAATTTTTTATGTAATTGTAAATGCGGTGTAAATATGTTAATGCCACTTTTGATGGCACTTCCGAGTCACTTCTGCACTGCAAAGATGGGTTTTGTTGATAATGATTTAATTTGATTGGTAACAGCCCTATACTGTGTTATTATTCGGTGGCAAATATTGCCCTTTAATAAAACAAGTTAATTTCTGTATGCTGTGATCTGTTCACAGCATTGAGAATATGAATAATCTGAAGTCTTCATCAGTCAGCCGTCCACAACAGGCCTAAACCAGCCATGGCACCAGCACAAAAACACACTCAGCATAATATCATCTAATTATTGTTATCAACACAACTTTGAAAATATCGAGATATAATTTGTCAATATTGCACACCCCTAATGTAAAGCATTAATTTGTATTTTCTCAGGTCCTAATCATGTTACTTTATGTTAAAATGTTGTGCAGCAACCCTGATTAATATATCATAAGCATAAGTCTGACGCACTGATGAAAGTGACCTGAACAATTCAAATGGAATAAATACAAGCTCTTTCCCTTTTTTTTTCTTCTAAAACGTAATTAAACATATGTGACCCTGGACCACAAAACCAGTCACAAGTCGCACAGGCATATTTGTGGCAATAGCCAACAAAACAAATTAGTCAAATTTGTTGATTATTCTTTTATGCCAAAAATCATTAGGATGTTAAGTAAAGATCATGTTCCATGAAGATATTTTGTAAATTTCCTACCGTAAATATATAAAACATTTATTTTTGTGAGTGAATGCAGCAAATCACAAACATAAATGGACAACTTTGAAGGCGATTTTCTCAATGTTTCGATTTTTTTTTGCAACCTGAGATTACAGATTTTCCAATAGATGTATCTCGGCCAAATATTGTCCTATCCTAACAAATTATACATCAATGGGAAGCTTATTTATTCAACTTTCAGACAATGCATAAATCTCCATTTCAAAAAAATAACCCATGTGACTGGTTTTGAGGTCCAGGGTCACATATATGAAATATGTGTTGCATTAAGTCACCATAAACTAAAATATGAGGAAGAGCACAATGTCTCTTCACGGTTTTGTGAGAAATGCAAGTTTCATTCAGAGGCAATATGACTCACAGGTTTGTGATGTTGCGATATGCAAGATGTTTTCCATTGTTTTCAAATCTTACAGCTCAGAATGTCTGACAGTTAGAGAATTTTTTTCCAGATTATTATCTATAATGTATAATCATAATTAATGACTATGATATTAAATGGGAAAATATGCAATGTTAGTGACAAAACACTGCTGACATTTATAAATCAAACAACTGTGACATCACTTCCTCCATGTTCTGTGTTTGTTACACACAGGTACTTCACTGGCCTATTGAAACTCATTCCAGTGGATCTGTGCAGTAAAAATACCACACATGGCTTCTTTTGAGTGTTTGGGTGGCACAGCAACTCCTCTGAAAGACTCAGAGAGGGGAAAACGTCCACAACAGTTTTAAACACTTGATTCACACTTCCTCATAGTGTTACCATTTAAAACCTGTGCTCATAAACTTAAAATAATATATACATGCTTTGATATTTTGCATCTAATTCAGTGCCATTAAGACATTTTTAAATGTCCAAATACTTTGAGGCCACGGCGTCTCATTTTCACGACGAGTCAGAGTTCCCAGTGACTGATACTCCCTCCTCATACTTTTCAAAGACTGAAAGTGACAATGTCATGGACTTTAATTTGAGATGAACAATAAGACCATGAAACAACAACTTACAAACAAGCTATCATTTTTAGAAGCACATGCTCTGGACACTAGAACGTACAATGATTTACACTCAACAACAGCTATAAAACTGTCCGTCCTGTCCTGGATGCTGATTGTGGTTCCAGCTGTGCTTTCCAGCATTTCAGTCATTTCCACTAGCTACTGTGTGTATCTCTGCATAGTACTAACAGAGACCAACTATTAACCTTATGTTACATGTCAGGGACTGTATCTTCTAGAAAAGAGTTTTTTTTTTTTTGTGCGTCATTTTTTCAAAGTTTAAAAAATGTATCCTAACTCAACTTAATATGCACGTTCCATTCATAATCTCCTTCAGATTTACACAACTTCCTGAAACACAGAGGTGCGCGTGTACCGTTTAGTCTTCATTAAAGTAAACAGGCAGTTGTGTCCTCCTTTATCTGCTGTTGTGTCTTTGCTCTGACATTCCGGATTCGCTGTCAATAGAAACCAAGGAAGGATTTATCATTCACAGAATAGGGTTCAAGCACACGGGCAGTCGAGACGGGCGGCATTCCATTCATAGGTGAGGAGTTTCACATGATTTAAACTGACAACGCCTCCCGCCTCATTTCTGCTGACTGTACATTACTAAACTAATGTCCCAAGAGTTCAGGAAGAAGAAAAACATGGGGAATAATTCCCATTCTCCCACTTTATCTCTCACAGAGCCGTCTTCAAAGAGCCACTAAAGCTCTTCTGATGAAAAGAGGATTTGGACTAATTCATTCTTCAAAGACTGAAGGAGTCTCGTTCAAACATCAGCCCTGGACACACAGGCCAGACTGCACATTTACAAATCATTTTACATAACTGTGTAACACGGGTGATATACATAATTACAGAATAATCACAGTTACAATACACATAGCTATTACTTATAGCTATTTTTTTGCAGATTCTCCTTTAATTAGTTTCTCTTTTTATTTTTTTTGGAACTTGAAAACAGCACCAGTTGAGTTCAATACAACCCCCTCGCCCCCAAGCCCATAAATAAATACAACTAATTTTATAAAATGGATAGTTTAGTCACTAAGATCTATCTGATTGGATGAGCTGTGTGTTAGAAGCCACTGTAAAACAGATGATACAGTACTCAAAAATTATACTCATTTTTAATCATAAAAAAAGAGATGTCCCCCTTTCAGGATACTGTATTTTAAAGATAACTTTGTAAAATTCAAATAATCTTTGCAGATCATTATTGGTAAGGATTCAAACAATGTTTGTCATGTTCAGTGAACCATAAACAATAATTGCACATGCACCTGTGGAAAAGTCCTTAAAGTCCCCCTGCAGTCAATAATTATATCCCTTAAAACTCATCTTTGATCACCAAAATGACATATTTAATCTTTTTTTTCCTTTAAAAAAATTCTTCGTGCCTTATAATAGCTTGAATGTAACTACACCCTTGCCTTATTTAGTATACGCCGTTCTAAGAATATGCTAATTAGCCCCGCCTCCACTCACTCACACCAGCTCAGAGATCCACTCCTTGACGATCACACGTTGATCTGATTGGTTACAAGGTAGTTTGTGACGTCAGAAACACCAGCGATTTCAATCAATGCAATGGTGTTGACTTATGGATTTACACATGGTTTGTCTTAAAGTATATTAAAAACACCACATAGACATATAAACAACATTAAAAGCTTGATTTTCGCCTCAGGTGGACTTTAAGACTCTAACAATTTACAGGTGGTAGACAGCGTCTATCACAGGTTCACGTTTAAAGTCTTTTTAGAGAGAACGGTGTCGTCTTAGCGGCCCCTAATTTATTAACAAATGACCATTTAGACGGAAGTGAATCAATCAAAACTAACTTTAGCTGGAAAAAACATTTTTCAAGAACCACTATAAAACCAAACCAATCTCTGTTACCTTAAATTATATGTTTATCTCTGTAAAGTTGCTTTGAAACAATCTACATTGTTAAAAACGCTATATAAATGAGGATGACTTGACTTGACAATTAAGACCACAGTTTCAATAATTTAGGACACTAAAGAGACCATTCTACCGACTCTGACAAGCACCAGGAGAAAGATGCCCAGCAATAAACAGCAGTATCTGTAATGGAAGACGCCTAAGACAGTGCTATAGGGAGACAGGAAGACAGTTGATCGTCCTTGTAGTGCCAAACCACGTTACCATACAGTATGTCCCGCCCAAACATGTTCGAGAACTTGCAAGTGCGTTAGTGGAAGAGTGGAGTAGCAAGAACTGCCAACTCTGGTGCGGTCCATGAGCAGGAGATGGACATCAGAACTTCAAGCATGTGGTGGAAACACCAGATCCTGACTGATACTTTTGATATTGAGCCCTTCTTTGTTCAGGGATAATTATTCCACTTCTGTTTGTTAAATCATTGTGAAATTTGTTCAGGTTGTGTCTCAGTTTTTTACTATTTTATTTACAAATATTTACACGTGATAAGTTTGTTGGGGAAAAAAACAGTTTTTTGTGAGAGGGCGTTTCTAACAAGTGTCTTGTTTGAGACATGCTTGTAATTTCAATTTAACCACATAACTTTGTCGTTTGTAAGACTGTACGGCATGCTAAGCAGCCTGTGCACACTGGACAACTTTCTACATTATGCACAGTGTATACTGCGATACCGTCCAGTCAGCTAGCCAATTAATTCTGCTCCTTGTCAACTACCTGAAGATCACGTGACTTAAGTCGACAACACAAGCAGCCTGAATCTGTAAATACTGACTCAGTTTAGTTAACTATTTTTCTTGATAACCATTTGTAGGACCCAAAACAAGATTTTAAGCCCCCATAGCCCTGACTAGTCATTTAGCAAAAGCGATTAGAACAGCACACACTAGTTAGAGAGTTAGTCTGTGGTGATGTGGCATATAAAGGGTAAATCTCAGGGCTGACAATCAAAATATTTCACAAGGAGTAAACCATAAACATGACAAAATATGACCCATTGTGCCCTCAAAGAAAATCTCAGATTAGCACAGGGGGCTGGACTTGGAAGTGCAATGCAATGGTGCATTCACGCCATAATTACCATAATTACTAGATGACAACTCGAATGCTGTTCACTCAAAGCTGTTCTCGGACTTGCAATTACATTACTGTGGCAACACGACTAATGCCAAAACAAACGTGTAATTTGAGTTCATAGACAAAACAAGAAAGAAAAAACAGAAAAAAAGTATCATTATCCAAATGCCTTTAATAAACTGAGTTTATTAATTAGTTTATTTAGTAGGTCTTTACAGTTAATCAACTCTACATTAAACTATATGTCTCCATCTACATGTAAGTATATGTATGTCTTTTATTTATTTTCCAATTTTCAGCATCATTTTACATGCTATGGCAAATGTAACAAAGAGAGGTCTGAAGTGTGAGATGTGCATGCACGAATTGGAAAAAAAAAGTAGCCTATGACACCAGAGCAAGACAGAATCTCATTGGAATGGAACTGTAAAATATACATAAGATGCATCCCCCCTTCGAAGGCCGATTGCATCCCAGCGGCGCGGTGAAGGCTCTCCCAATTCAAAGGCTCCTTCAAATGCGGCCTACAAATGCATCTTTAGTTTCCTGGACTGCGAAGGATTAAACAAGTGGATCCTTCACAGCCTTGCCTATCCCAAGATTCATTGCGCACAGGTGATGGCTTGGACTTTTTGAGAGAAAATGGTGGATTATGCTTTTAAATGTGTATTTGTTTCAATTCACACAAATATCTAACGATACAAATGCACAAAAAACAACAAACATTAAAGCGGTTCAAATGTTGATTTTTATCATACCAAGATGTGATTTTATAGATAGTTTAGACTATTTATTATGTACATAAATGGACCTAGGTGAACATATTTTCATCCCTGTTTTGTTTTCAGACAGTTGAATATAACTTTCAAAAAAGTCTACAAACGTTACTGACACTCATCAACGGCAGCTGTCACAGTTGCTAGACAGCAAGAGCGATCCTACGTGGCCTAGACTGTCTCATTTAACAATGCCCACTTCAAAAGCTTGGCCTTTAAAGTCTACATCCTTCGAAGGACGCAGCGACTGAATTGGGACACATACATGTAAGACAAAATTTTGTCAGAGCGTATGGTGGGAGTTAGCCTGGCCTGGGTCTGGGAACCACATGTTCATTTTCACGTATTTGAGGCATGGTTTACGAATAACCAGAGCCGTTTATTGGGTGCTACGAATGTCTATCAAATGCGCCTGTACGTAGCTCATAGCCAATCGTTTCAATTATACCAGATTACATATGTAGAGTGACAGAAATTAGACGAGGAAGAAGACGATGGGTCAGAGATTTAACTAAACTACTTAGAACAATATCTAAGGCTGCATCAAAAAGTAAGTTCGCTTCTGCTTCCATGTTGGATCCATAGGTATAAACAAACTGCTTCGGTGTGGCGCATAGACGTCGTCATCGTCTTGCTGCTCCCTCCCCGTTCTGTGATTGGTCCCCTCGCTGAGGCGAAAATCTGGTCCATGGAATCCAGACTACCTAGCAGCGTGAATAAAATCGCGCTGCGCAAGGCAGCAAGGGGAAACCCAGGCTAGGTGGGAGTGGGACCTGAAAAACAGTCCTGCGTAGACCTGAGTCTCTGTCAGGTGGTACAAGTTGGAGCTCTAAGTAAATTCAGAGTTCATAAGTTGTATTATGAGTTTTACAAGGATGTGAAAGTCAAAATCTCGTAAACATGGTAATTCAAACATGGCGAGAATGCACATATAAACACATTGCTAATTGACTATATACTTTCTAGAAATAGCAAGATAAGCATATCAACGTCCTCCCTTTGATTTAAAGCTGAAAACCCATACAAACCAGAACCATAACTCCATAAACCCTATTTTGAGGCCTGTCTGTTTCTGAGTTAATCAGTATGGAGAGGGAGAGAGAGAGAGAAAGAGCACTTTAGTCCACATTAGAGAGGAGAAGAGAGGTACTTCACCTTGTCATCAACACACACAACCCAACAAGCCTCATCTACCCATGACAAGACAGAGTAAACATCCTAGAGCACTGCAGCCCTACAGTCAATATCATTTCAAACCACCAGCCAGAGATATGAAACGCATCCAAGATAAAACAAATTATGTTTCAGAACAATCCCAAAAAGTATCTTTCAATAACAGTCAAAATGCACTGCACGTTGACATTGTCCAGCAGTGTCATCAGTTTCTGTAGTGTGAAATGTTATATTTCAGTATAACCTCTGAGATATTTAATATAGAACCATTTTATAATTATCATTAACAGTTCTTTTAGGAGCTCATATCGGTTGAGGGACTGTATGGAATATTTGACTTTCATTTGTCTCAACGCAGGACTATGCAAATGAACTGCAAGTAGCTACATTTGATTAAAATGGAGAAAAATTTTAAACACAACAACTAAAATATACAAGCCAAGCTTATTGGGGAAAATAAATACCTGATACATGATGTCACGTCTTGCACATTTAGCAACAATTTAAATTGACGCTAGAAATGCGTTCAGTTGTATCTGAAACAGATTAATCGAACGGTGAATTAAAAATGTTGCTGTTTTATTGCCTCTAGTATTCCTTTCAGCTGGAAACTGCAGTGTTTTGTATGTATTTATACGTGTGTTGCAAAAATGTAAGTATGTATGGTATGAGGTATGAGGTAATGAGGTATGTTTATCCAATGTTGAAAGAGCCGATATTGAAAAAAAAATATACTTATTGTTTGGGAAAAAGTGGTACACTTTAGCATACTTTAAAAGAGTACTTATTAAGGAAATAATATACTTAAGTGCGACTGAATGTAATGTTTTCAGACACTTCAACCTCATTTTCATTTAATTTTAAATAACATGCATTGTGTGAAAATTCTGTCAGTATTTACTCTCCCTCATGTTGTTCAAACCCCGTAAGACCTTCGTTCATCTTCGGAACACAAATGAAGATATTTTTGATTAAGTCTGAGAGCTGGATCACTCCTACATAGGCTTCTAAGGGATTGACACTTGTTCCCCGAAAAGTTATTTAAGACATCGTTAAAATAGTCCAAGTGACTACAGTGGCTCAATTTTTATCAAATGACGAGAATACTTTTTGTGCGCAAAAAATTGAGCCACTGTAGTCACTTGGACTATTTTAACGATGTCTTAAATAACTTTTCAGGGAACAAGTGTCAATCCCTTAGAAGCCTATGGAGGAGTGATCCAGCTCTCAGAATTAATCAAAAATATCTTAATTTGTGTTCCGAAGACGAACGAAGGTCTTACGGGGTTGGAACAACATGAGGGAGAGCAAATACTGACAGAATTTTCATTTTTGGGTGAACTATCCCTTTAAGAGTGTTTTAAGTACCACTTAAGTCCGTTTTTATATGCAATTTCATAATTACTTTTTAAAAGATGCTTAAAATGTACTGGCAAATGTACTGACAAGCATTTATGGCAAATTACTTTATACTTTATACTTTTCTATTCAACTTGTTTCACATCGTTATTTCTATTGACATTATATGTCATGCATTTAAATATATGTGTAATGACATATGTGTAACAAAGGTGTTACATTTAAAATTAACTGTAACATTTAACTTTACATCAAATAACACACTACATTTAAAAAATATATAATAAAGTAATTTACATGTGCTTTAGTATGCTAATCAACATCAAATTAAGTGTTTTTAAAGCACAACAAAATATTATTAAAATTAACTTAACATGTACTTTAAAGTATTTTAAAAAAAGTGCACTCCAAGTACACTTGAGTGGCCATTAATTTCATTCATATTATATTATCTGCAAGTATGTTTTTAAGCTTTTAAGATCTGAAGTACACTTCAAGTGCACATTCAATACATTTAAGTTAACTTTTTTTTTACTAAACTAAAGAAACAAGTCACATAGGTGAACAAGCTCAATGCAAAATATATACATCATATATATATATAAAGCTACTGTTGTGCAGCAAACTTGCACTGGCTATCTACATTAGTTCAGCACAGATCAGTTCTAGTACAGTGTCTATGAAACCAACCTCCCACACGACTGCAGCAGCAACATTTCTCGAGAATCCAGCCACAGCAGGAGCGCACACCCTTATCACTCCTCATGACCGCTCAGAGATGCATGTCTCAACACAGAGAGATGTTCCGGGAGGACTGAGTAATTACTCTCATTCAGCCTGACTTTACCTCATCCACAACAGAGAAAAGGGGGCGGAGCAACAGAACTCGCTCTCATGTTTCACTTCTGACCAGACAAAAGCCACAGTCAGTGCTGTATGTGATAACATGAACCCATGACAATGCGTCCTGCTGTAGTGCGCTTACGGGACACCACAGGGGTCGATACGCTCCCTGTCTCTTTTCTCTCTGAAGTACTTAAATGAGAAGCTCATGGAAAAGAAAGCATACATTCCCATGCAGATAACGTAAACTAAACTTCTGAACTGGATCAGAGAGAAAAGATTCACTGATGCTTAAAGTTCATCTCAGAATAAGGTGAAGATTACATGAAATTAATACAAAATGGCTGGACATTTGTTTGCAGGCTAAACTGTTTTATCAGGAAACCTTTCACCTGTTTTATGTGTCACAATACTGCATTTCTGGAATAACTGGAATCAACAGAGCAATTATATATATATATATATATATATATATATATATATATATATATATATATATATATATATATATATAAACGTACCATACATACCTGTATTTAAAGAACTAATAAGTGCAGCAGTAATTATAAAAGTGTTTAGACGTATTTTGAATGTACTACATTGCAAATTCATTATTTCTAATGTGCAATTACAAATATACACTATGCACTTACACTGAACAAAATTATAAACACAACACTTTTGTTTTTGCCCCCATTTTTCATGAGCCTGAACTCAAAGATCTAAGACTTTTTTTTGTACACAAAAGGCCTATTTCTCTCAAATATTGTTTACAAATCTGACTAAATCTGTGTTAGTGAGCACTTCTCCTTTGCCGAGATAATCCATCCACCTCACAGGTGTGACATATCATGATGCTGATTAGACGGCATGATTATTGCACAGGTGTGCCTTATGCTGGCCACAATCTTTTTAAGAGTATGCGGGTGCATGAAGATTAATCGTTTTCACAAATGTGGCGGTTAAAGCTCAGAGCTGGTTTGCTGGTTCACCGATTCACTAAACTTCCACTCAGACGGCAACAGAATGTGATGATGAAACTCAAACCTTCTTCTGCTGACCGTGAGATGCATTACACGTATATAGGAAACATCTGGAATCAAAGTCAACATCTAGATCAGCATCTCAGAGTACATGTGCTGGACTGGCATGTGTCTTATTACAGCTGCGGAGTGTTCAGAATGAAATTAAGCCCTACACATTTCAGTCTTAGCTAGAAATCTTCATGAAATAGAGAATTAAACTGAATTCAGCTAAAGTTGTAGTATGTTCCAGTTCTGCATGGACACTGCCTTCATTTCCATATGAGCCGCCTCGGCAGGTGTTCTACGTTATGTCCTTTTTGCATTTTGCACCGGAATCTTTATGGTAATTACACAGACACAGTCTTCAACCACACCAGACAGGAGGAGTTATGCAAATCAGTCTCAGATGCTAAAATAGACCCAATATTAAAAGCGCAGTACAAATATATGTCTTCCGCACACCTCTGCACGCCAACACATTGAAACCACTTATCTGACTAGCCTGAACTCAAATTCAACAGACTAATGAATGAATGTAGAGAGAAACTGTCACATCTAATGCTAAACGCATCCCTAAGATCTGAACTTAAACATGCAACATTCTCAGAACGTTGGGTTTTGTCAAAGTTATGAACAAACATTCTTCCAGTAATGTTAATAGAATGATCCATTAAAGTTATCTGGTCTTTTAGATCTTCCTCAACGTTATTTATACAATGTTCAAAGAAAGGTGTTTTTTTTCTTCTTTTTTTTTCCTGAAAAATGTTTTTAGTTGTTTGGTTTGTAAATGTTACTAATGGCACTTTTTAGACAACATTCAAATGTAAAGTTCCTAAAACGATAAAACAGAATGTTTGATGTAATGTTCGCATCACCAAGATAAAGTAAATAATACTTATTTAAATAAGTATTATTTAAATAAGTTAAAATATTTAAATGAAATATTTAATAAATGACATATTAATAAATAAATTAAATATTTAAATAATTTTTAGAAAAATTTGAACATGAAGCTTAACTTAATGGTTCGCAAAATGTTCTCCATATAAAAACTTATTTGGCTGATAATTCATGAATTATTCTTTATCTCGAGGCTTCAGGAAGCTATATAATAAAACCCTGACATTTCCACTTCAGCAAATGAATCCTACGAGTAACAGAAAAGAAAAGATGTGCCGATTGGAAAATTGCAACACACAAAGAAAATGGAATATTCCACATTCCACAGAGAAGTTTAATTTCTTCCTATTTGTAGGGTGTTTCAGTGTGAGTCACATGTTTTTTGGTCAATAATGATGACACTTTACATCTTTTGTTTATTGAACACAATGGAAAAAAGTCTACAGCAGTGGATATCAACTACTTTAACTTCAAGGCGTCACATTTAAGCACATTAAGTAACCTTGAGGCCCGTTAGGAGGTTTGTTGAGGCCCTCTGGTTGAGAACCACTGGTCTATAGCGGTGTAGTTCCACAATGAGCAAAATGTACTATTTATTTCCTTCATTTTTGTTTTTCATTTTACTGTGCATGATTCATTGTTGCATGCAATTAAAACAAATCCAGTCAAGTCCCGCCCTATGTTATTTCCCAAACCTGATTCACTCTGAAATATTTCACATTATAAAAGTGATATGAACGTTTTCCATTTTGACATTAAACAAATCTTTACAGCTTTATCCTGTGAGCTGGAGAACATGCTAATGTTAAACAAGAGCACATCACTGTTTGAGGTAAACGGCCTCATAGTATCGGTCTAATTAAAAGGCCATGGAGAGGCCACTCATGTCACTGGAAATAAAAAGCAAGTCTACCCAGCACCATGTGTTTAATAAGGGCATCGGGACATCATGTCACTAGCGCAGACTTTAAGAGAAACTTTTAGAGCTCTTTGGGAGTCAATTCCATTTCTATCTAATACCAAAGATATGGTGCTATCTAGAGGACAAAGTGTGTAGTGTCACTGCAGTCACTGTACTATGGCAGGAAAATGCATTGCACTCAACAAACACATTGTAGTTACTATCAAAAGCAATTTCAACATCTCTTCCTTGACTCATTATTTGATCAGACTGCCAAAATTTTATTTATTTTTTTAAATGAAAAACTATACAGTTAAATGAGTTTATACACTACTTGTAATAGTTTGGGGTCAATAATATACATTATTTATAGAAATTAATACTTTTAATCAGCCAGGATGCATTGAATTGATCAAAAATGACAGAAAATATATTTATATGTTATAAAAGGTTTAGTAACTTTATATTAGGTGTTACATATTTATATTTTACTAGTAAAATATCTCTGAAGTATATTTCCATTAATATTTACCCTTTTTTTGCACACCAGGGTGACTAGGAACATGAAACTGTCTAGCTATGACTTCTTGTTTCACAGGAGTTTAAATATGAGGAAACACAAAGGCCAAACTCCCTTAATCATCCATCACAATGAGTAAAACCAAAGAATATAGTTCTGATGTGCATTAAAAGATTGTTGACCATTACAAAATAGAAAGTGGCTGTAAGAAAATAGCTAAAGAATTGAAAATCCCCATTTTGACCATCAGGGCAACACTTAAGAAGTTCCAATTAACTAAAGATGTTACGAATCTGACAGAAAGAGGACGTGTGTCTATATTGTCTTAATGCACGGCGAGGAGGAGAGTTTGAGTGGCCAGAGACTCTCCAGGGTTCACAGATGGAGTATTGCAGAGATTGCTTGAGCCTTGGGGGTCAGAAAGCCTAAAACAATGATCAAACAGCCCCTACATCACAAGAAAAATCTCCTCGCTCGTTCAAAAACAAACTCCAGCATATTCAGTTGTCAAACATGACTGGAACTTCAAAAGAGACTGGATTCTATGGTCAGATGAGACTAGGGTGACCACCTGCTAATAAGCCCAAGGTGGGACAAGGGGTATGTTTCTGAGGGACAATGTGGGACACTGCCTGGCGCGGCGGTGCCCCCACCCCACGGACAGACTCACTGATAGTGGTTTACCCATTTCTAGCACATACCACCTTACATGGTATATTAATAATGCCCTATTCCCCTAAACATGTGTAATTGCTGATGTATGCTCATGAATAGGCCAACCAATGTGTATTTTTTTCTAAATAAAGATTCATAATATTTTGAACATTCAATGAATTGACAGATGCACTTCCACTTACGATTTACTTTAGCTATTTAATTTTATTTATTTTTCATTACAATTTATTCACCTTAAATAAATAATAATATAAAATTATAGGATTAACAGGAATAGCTTGTTTTCACATGACGTCACGTCACTGCGTTGCCATAGCGATACATACAGATGGAGGGCAGGAAGTGATTTTCTATATTTAGGACTCACTACAACAAACTCAAAATGCCTATGTTTTGCGTCGTTTATGGTTGCTCAAATCGATCAAACCTCGAGGAGTTTTTATCGTGTGCCAAAATTTGTTGTTCATAAGGGGGGAAAATACAAGAAATTGACAGAAAAACATCGGAAAAATTGCCGGTCGGGAGGAGCCGAATGGGAAAATGCCTGTGTGTGTCAGTGATCACTTCGTCAAAGCTGAGTTAATACAGCTTATGTGTCTGTTTGTGTAACGTACCAGTTTTTGAACTTTGTAAAGTCAAAGTATGTCTGTGAGACGAGGTAGTTGCTGATATCTACCGCCTCAATGGCAGGCAAATCTTTCAATTCAGTTGAAAATCGGTCCTCTTCATAACGTATGGATCACGTCCAACATATGTTTAGATTGTTTGTTTATATATTTCTCTTGTAATAGCGTCTAAAGTAGTACAGTACGGACTTTCCTCCATCACGTCCATTGCGTTCTTCACTTCCTGCCCTCCATCTGAATTTCGCGCGTCAACACAAGTCACGTGACTGCAAACAACCTATTGTAGTTGCTCAACACCACAGGAACAGTTTAAAAAAAATTCTTAACTCACAACTCCAGAGGTTCACGGAACGAGAAGTCACTGCGCTGTCATGACAACAATGAAAAAGTTGACAAAAACCTAGTCAGCAATTCAACTGAGGTCACGTGGGTGTGGCAACAGTAGCGTGCTGAACTGTCAAGTAATGTTCGTTTGGGTGCCTGGGGCTCGAGGATATAGAGCGACCGACTTTTTTTTGAGCAAGCATTGATTATGCGTGACACGGTCTCAATTTGCGGGACGCATGAATTGGGCTTCAAACGCTGTGCGCGCACGCGCTACGCGGGACGGGTGGTCACCCTAGATGAGACAAAAAAAGTGTTTGGCAGCAAACACACCAGATGTGTTTGGTGCACACAGGGATGAAAAGTACCCCATGCCTACGGTTAAATATACTGCTGGATCTTATATGTTGTGGGCCTATTTTTTTGCTGGAGGCAAAAACAAGACAACATCTTGTTCAGATACATGGCATCATGGATTCTAGCAAATACCAACAGACAAGAAATCAAAACCTGACTGCCTCTGCTAGAAAGCGTATAATGGGCCATGGTTGGATCTTCCATCAGGACAACGGTCCAAAACAAACATCAAAATCAATACAAAAATGGGTAACTCAGCACAAAATGAAGCTTCTGCCATGTCCCCTTAACTGAACCCTATAGAAAATGAGTGGGGTGAACTGAAGAGAAGCACCACCAACTGGAACTTGTGAATCTGAAGGATCTGGAGAGATTCTGTATGGAGGAATGGTCTCTGATCTCTTGTCAGTTGTTCTCCAAACTCATCAGGCATTATAGAAGAAAACTCCGAGCATTATCTTGGCAAAAGGAGGTTGCAAAAAGTATTAAATAACAGGGAGCCCATAATTATGGCCAGCGTGTTTTGGAGAAATACATTTATTTAATAAAGTGATTTCCTCCTCTCTTTCAATTCTTTTACTACAATGAAAGGTTAGATTAGTGCAATTTTTTTTTAACAAAAGATCAATAGGATAAACAATGCATATTTACCAGGGGTGCCATTAATTCTGACCACAACTGTACTTACATAAAATGTTAGGTACAGTGTAATTATTGTGTTGATGTTGTATTGCAAAACTATTTTGCTGCTTTTGAGGTGATACAGATAAGTTTAGGACAGGTTTGATGGTATGGATTGGTTTAAGGTTGGGTTAGGGTGTTAGGGACGGTCAACTGTGTAATTGCAGATGTAACTACAGAAAAATACATGCAGGTATTTTTTAAACAAGTACAATGTAAAAACATATACATATGTATATAATAAGAGCATTGCATCAAATTATTAATTGAAATGTTTTTACAACACATAGTTAAAGACAAGTGGGAACCAAATAAATGCGGTTCTTATGAACTTTTAAACTTCTTTTAAAGGGACTATGTGTAGTTTTTTAGCTATTTTATAATCTAAAATCAATATTTTTATTCATAAATATGTCTTCAATGGTGTACAAATACCTCTGCCAATGATCTGACTTATCCTCGTAAATGAAAAATTTATTATCTTTATATACATGTGACGGTAGGTCCACGGAGGCTTCCATGTCGTTCCGCTATTTCGAAAAACTATAATAGCAGAGAGGGTCAAAAAGTATTAGGCCAACTCGTTTCCACAACGCATTTTCGTTCGTTTCGACGAAGTGCTATTAGAAGACATCCTGTCATATCTTTTTGGCACATAACAGCTACCGTAGATGCAACACGCATTTGAAAAAGTGAGGCGCTGGAGAGCACAATTCATGTGAATGCAAAATACAATTTCACCGCTAGATGGGAGAAATTCCTACACAATGTCCCTTTAAACTGTTTTCAACAATGATAATAATAAGTCTTTGAGCAACAAATCAGCATATTAGAATGATTTCTGAAAGATCATGTGACACTGAAGACTGGAGTAATAATGCTGAAAATTCAGCTTTGATCGCAGGAATAATTTACAATTTTATAATATGTGAAAATAGAAAACATTTGAAAATGTAATAATATTTCACAGTATGAAGGCAAATAAATGCAGCCTTGGTGAACATAAGAGTCTTAAGTGTAAACATGAGCCTAAGACTCCAAAAACAGTAGTGTGTAATTCCCAAAATAAACAAAAATGTCAGGGAATGATTATGAACATATATCACATACTCAACTTTAACTAAATGCATAAGCAGAACAGAGAATCTCCAGCTGGTCCAGAAAACCCAGCTCTTTCTTACCTTTGCCCGCTGGGAAAAAGCAGTCCATCTCCACACTGCTGCGCGAGTGAGAGATGCAGAGAGCGCTGCTGGGTACCAGTCCCTCCTGAGACGGGGTCTTGTCTGTGGTCCGGACCAGACACCATCCCGGTCGGTCTCCGGGACGCTCCAACAGCTCCACCGTCTGACCGGTCTGGATGCTGAGCTCAGACGTGCTGCTCGACACGAAGTCCTGCAGGACCACCGTCAGCTCACACCCTCCAGAGAGCTGGAGACAGAAGAACATATTGCTTTTAATGGAGTGGAAAACATTTGATTTAGGGGTGGGCGATATACTGTCCCGGCAGAGGCAGACACCATTAAAGTATAAAGGTGAGCGGTTATATATCACAAAACAAGTCATTTTAAAGCGCTGGAACAAGAGCTCATTTCCGTATATGCACACTGTCTGAGAGATTAAAAGCATAGTTCACCCAAAAATGAAAATTATCCCATGATTTATGATCTTAGGTGTATATGACTTTCTTCTTTTAGGAGATGCACTTTTATGATGGATAGATACACTTTTATGATGGATAGATGCACTTTTATGATGGATAGATGCACTTTTATGGACTTCAAAACAGAAATGGCCATTCACTGCCATTAGAAAGCTTTGAAGAGCCAGGACATTTAAAAAAATATATAACTCCCGATTGTAATCGCCTGAAAGAAGAAAGTCATATACACCTAGGATGACTCGAGGGTGAGTAAATCATGGGCAAATTTTCATTTTTCGGATGAACTATCCCTTTAAAACTGCAGTGAACCAAGGACAGTCTCAAAGACATGGTTTGTAATCGCTGGTGTTTCTGACGTCACAAACTACCTTGTAACCAATCAGATCAACTTGTGATCGTCAACAAGTGGATCTCTGAGCTGAGGGAGTGAGTGGAGGCGTAATTAGGCGTAATTGAGTAATAAGCATATTCATAGAACCACATATACTAAATTAGGCAAGGGTGTAGTTACATTCAAGCTATTTTAAGGCATGTAGAAACATTTTCAAGGACAAAAACTTTTAAATATGTACTTTTAGTGATCAAAGATGAGCTTTAAGGGATGAAATTATTGACTGCAGAGAGACTAAGTGAATGTAAACAGTTGAGAAAGCAAGCATGTGTTTATTAGCTCAGTGTAGTCAATATTAAAGTCTACTCACTGCTCTTGACTGAATCCCTTTTGTAACTTTAATAAGCATAACTTACATTAATTTATATTTAATTTACACAGTGAAGACTATGCAGTGTTTTTTTTTGTACATTGAATTAGTTTTTACAATGTATGTAGTATTTATTAATTTCAGTGCTTGACGCTTTTCAGGTAGGTCTATTTCATTTGTGTCTTTGTTCTATTGTAGTTTTTTCCTTATTGCTTGTAATTAGTTTCTCTGTTCTTATTTTCTCACTGACTGTTTATTTGTCATCAGTAAAATTGATTTTTTTTATTTTTTTACTTTAAGCTAGTATTGTAAAAAATATAGCATAAAAATCGTATTTAAAAAAATTACTATATTGTAATGTCTATCGTTATCGTGAAATACAATTACTCATATCGTGATTTTGATAATATCGCCCAACCCTAATGAACTCATATATTATAATATCTCAATTGTCTGGAGTGTTGGGTTGGTGTGCAGGGTATAGCTCTTCAGTGGTTTGCTTCGTATGTAAAAGGCAGGACAGTTGCTGTGAATCTAGGAGACTTCTCTTCTACATTGGCCCCTTTAGTTTGTGGTGTCCCTCAGGGGTCGATTTTCGGACCGTTGCTGTTTTCGCTCTACATGCTTCCTTTAAGCAGTGTTTTTTGAAAGTATAGCATTTCATATCATTGCTATGCAGACGATCTCCAATTTTTACTTTCCTGTGAGGCTAGATAAAACCTGTTCGTTGGACAAAGCACAGGAATGTTACAGTGACATTAAACTCTGGCTATCTAGCAGCTTTTTCCAATTAAATGAGAGTAAAACTGAGGTTTTGAATGTAGGCTCTCCCGTCTCATCTTGCTTTCCTGATCATTTGGGTAATTTATCCCTATAGACTGAGAATCATGTAAAGAGTTTAGGGGTAATCATGGACTCATCACTTAACTTTAAGAAACAGATTGGTGCTGTTGTCAAAGGAAGCTTTTTTTAACCTGAGATCAATTGCTAAAGTAAAGCATTTTTTATCTAGTGAGGATTTAGAAATTGTAGTTCATTCTTTTATTACATCTAAGCTTGACTACTGCAATTCTCTATATATCGGTCTCCCCCAGACTCTGCTTGTCTGCCTACAGTTAGTGCAGAATGCAGCGGTAAGGCTTTTAACGGGGGTGCGAAAGAGAGAACATATTACTCCGGTACTGCAATCCCTACATTGGCTTCCGGTCAAATTTAGGATTGATTTTAAAATTCTCTTGTTTGTTTACAAGGCATTGTCAGGCCTTGCCCCCCAGTACATCAGTGATCTTATAGTTCCTTACTATCCTTTTAGAGTGCTCAGGTCATCCGATCAACGACTTTTAAAGGTACCTCGTTGTAATTTAAAATCAAAAGGAGATTTTAAATTACTTTCTCCGTAGTAGGTCCAAAACGTTGGAATAGTCTCCCATTCCATGTGAGGTCAGCTCCATTGATTACAACTGTTAAGTCTTATTTAAAAACTTATTTATTTTCTTTAGCTTTTGAATAAAGTATGTCTGTTTTGTTGTATGACTTTCATGTTATTATTCTGTAAAGCACTTTGGGGCAACGTCTGTTGTTTAAAAAATGTCCTATATAAATAAAGTTAGTTGCTTGCTTGCTTGCTATAAGGTAATGCATTTCGCGGGATATAAATCATACAGCTAAAAAGGTCAAGTTAACATACTGGCATAGGCATACTGTGTTACTGTACACTCAAAAGTGCTACATTCAGATAAACAGAACATTTAGTGCATACAGAATGTAGATTGGAACACAGCCAGATGAACAGAGAGATAGAAAGAGAGATGTGAAGAAGGAAGTCTTCTTCATCTGTTATAGTAGAGACTTTTCACAAACCAGAAACTGATTCCTGATCAGATGTGGCATTTCGGTAATGTTTCAAGAGAAAAACAGTGTGTGTGTGTGTGTGTGTGTGTGTGTGTACGTGTTAGAGAACATTATGGCTGCTGAGGACATTATAGAACATGAACTCTGGTCAGAGTGTACATCTGTTATCAGTTTTACAGCTTTACTTCAAGCTCTCAAATATTAACAGTGAAAAGACTAGCCTGAAAACATGCTTCACATGTACAATATTGTTTTTTTTTGCAAACCCATGCGTTTCATCATTATTGGTTTAACACAGATCTCTAGACAGCAGTAAAGGTGTCATGGATAAGGTCTGAGCTGTGACATGGCCCTGGATATTGGGCTGTGGTTAAAAAAAAATTCAATTTACTATTTAATTTGGCCAAAAGCAAGAGTTACATATAAATGTAAATATAATAATAATATATGGCCACTTTATTAGGTACACCTGTTCATTAATGAAAATATCTAATCAGCCTATCACATGGCAAAAACTCAATGCATTTAGGCATAGACATGTGTTGCGTCTGAAATTGTATATTGTATAGAATGTACTACATTTGGTTTGAAACTTACTCTGCAACCATTAAAAATGTATGTTCTATATAATATGAATGTGTAGAATTAATGAAAATGGGAAGTTCTACATCTGTCATGTGACCTATGGTGTCAGCAGCGTCGCTTCACCGCCATTCACAAATTCTGTCCTGTTGCCTTATGCTGTTTTTCACATACTATTAGTAAGGAAGTATTTGATTTCGGAGGAAGCGATGGTCAAGATGAGTCGCTGAAGTTCAAACTGAGCATCATAATGGGGGAAAAAGGTGATTTAAGTGACTTTGAACATGACAGGGTTGTTGGTGCCAGACGGGCTGGTCTGAGTATTTCCGAAACTGTTGATCTACAGAGATTTTCACACACAACCATCTCTAGGATTAACAGTGAATGGTCTGAAAAACAGAAAATAACCAGTGAGCGGCAGTTCTGTGTGCAAAAATACCTTGTTTATGCCAGAGTTGTATGGCCAGACTGGTTTGAGCTGATGGAAAGGCAACAGTAACTCAAATAACGTTACAACAGAAGTCTGCAGAAGAGCATCTCTGAACTAGCCTGGGAAAACCCAGACAACTTCCGGCAAATTTAGATTTGCTCTGAAAGTTAGTCTGGCAAAGAGCTCATTGAAGTCCATTTCCAATCCGTCGAAATCGCGGCACCAATCAGAAACGTTGGGGCGGGCTTTACACGATGACGACAGCACAGCGACGGTGAAGCAGATTTTGTACATTTACAAAGATGGATGCCGCCGTGGAACTATGTGTGACGGTTATAGTTGAACACCGTCATTATAACTCTATAACCGCCAAAACCATGTTATTAAAATATTTTTTTCACAAACATTTATCATAGAGAATGTTTAAATACTAATATCAGCTTACGAGGGAAACGGAGGCGGATTTAGTGGTGTGATCGGAGGTTGCTACTGCTGGAGCTGATTCGGGAGAGGTCTGTGCCCATTTACCGATCAGAGCGCGCGCTGACACGGATTAAAGCCTTGTTTATACTCAACGCGTCCGCACGAGCGCAAAGGTGCGCAAAAATGACGCGTTCGGTGCGCAAGACCGGCAAGACCCCATTTCGCTTGCCTGTGTGCACAGGTTTTTTGTAACAGCGAGCACGGCGCAGCATCCGAGGATGAACGAATTCAAGCCTTATCTGCCCGAGCATGTACGTATCACCACACCGGCACCCAGTTTGCGCGTCTAAATTGCAAAGTTCATTGCAAAGTTTTTTTTTTGTTAAGTTTTTGTTTACTGTGTGTGATTTATTTAATGGAAAGCACATTCACTTCAAGTTGTCTTGCTGTTAATTTTAAATAAATGTAGAGCAAGTAGTGTCTGCTCGTATTCAAACGTTGTTCTATAACGTCGCCCTGCATATGTCATCTCCTTCATCGCTCTGATTGGTTTTAGGTCTATCCAATTGCGCCCAGAGGCATTTGAGCTACGTCCGTTGGTGACGCCCCTTTGGAAATGATTTGTCTATGAAGCTTTGCCAGACCCTAACTCAGTTACAACTGAGAATGGTCTGGTTTTAACCTGGCTATCTCTGAACATACAAAACATCAAACCTTGAACCAGAAGCGCTTCAGCAGCAGAAGACACACACCGGTGTCACTCCTGGAAACTGAGGCTACAATTCACACAGGCTTACCAAAATCAAACAATAGAAGATTGTAAAAATGTTGCCTGCTCTGATGAGTTGATTTTTGCTGCGATGGTCGGGTCAGAATTTGGCATAAACAAAATGAAAGCATAGAGCCATCCTGCCTTGTATCAGGGGTTCAGGCTGCTGTTGGTGTAATGGTGTGAGGGATATTTTTCTTGCCACACTTTGGGCCCCTTAGTAATTGAGCATCATTTAAATGCCACAGCCTACCGGAGTATTGTTGCTGACCATGTCCATTTCTTTATGACCCATGAGTGTTACCCATCTTCTCATGGATACTTCCAGTAGGATAACGTGCAATGTCACAAAGCTCAAATCAGTTCAAACTGGTTTCTTGAACATGACAATGAGTTCACTAAACTCAAATGGCCTCCACAGTCACCAGATCTCAATCCGATAGAGCAGCTTTGGGATGTGTTGTAATGGGAGATTCATATCATGGATGTGCAGCTGTCACATCTGCAACAAATGTGTGATGCTATCATGTCAATATAGACCAAAATATCTGAGGAATGTTTCCAGCACCTTATTGAATATATGCCACAAAAATGAAGGTAGTTCTAAAGGCAAATAAATAAATAAATAAATACATTATATTGTATTAACTGTAATAAAAGGGCAGCTATAAAAAAAACGCCACTGTTGAGCATCAAACGTGTATTTGAAGTATTTTGAAGTGTCAAGAACTTCTCCATGCAGGCTGGAAGTTGTGCATCTCTGTGAGCTTTGGTAGAGGCTGCTGAAATGCAGTTGTATCTGCCAGCCTGTGTGGAGACGTTCAGAGACTCCAGCAGCTTCAAGAACCTGTTTGCTGCTCAACAGTGGCGTTTTTATAGCTGCCATTTTAATACAATTCATTTGTTTAATTTAAAACCTTCCTTAAGCCTTTATCAGACCGAATTCTTCTGTGCTCTAAATCACTGACAAACGTTTTGACAGTTCGATAATCTCTATTCAGTTTTTGCAAAATATTAGTCAACCCACTAATAAACAGTGAGAGCATTTGTAGAACTGTTTTAACTTCTTTTTTTTCCTGAAGAAAATAAAGTGGTGATTGCATTGGATGTAAACCTTAAGGGTAGAGTATTTCAAATATCTCGGCATTACATAGGATCAAAATCTCAACTTCAATCAGCACACTCTCGGGGTATACAAGTGTTGTCAACAAACACTGACAGCTATCCGTAAACACTTGTCTGTTCAGCCACGTCGTCTTCTTTTGTATTGCAGTATTATTGAGCCAGTCCTTATGGTGCCAAAAACATTCAGGTTTTTTTCATATGCTAGCGGTCACCACCAAGAACAAATTCTTGAAGATAACTTATTTAGCAAGTACAATTATTGGTATCCCTACCCCTAATTTATCGGATAGTGTCTCGACAATCACATTGCGAAAGGCATAAAAAATCTTAAACGACTCAGACCACCCACTTTACAAATATTTGATCCCCCTGCCTTCTGGCCGTAGGTATAGGTTACCGGTGTGTAGAAAGGCCAGGTATAGTTGGAGTTTTGTTCCTGTATCTTTACGAGCTCTATAGGAAATCGGCCATTGATACGTCATGTACGCTCTCTTGTTTTTTGTTTGTTTTTTTATGTCAGGAACTATATTTGATGCTATTATGATATGTCGACAATTTAACATGTTATGTGTGTTTGTGTTATGTACGCATCTACGGTGGAAACAAATTTCCTCTCGAGGACAAATAAAAATCAATCTAAAACATCACTGTGAGTGGTTGCTAAGGAATAAAGCTAGAGTGTTCTGGGTGATTGCTGGGGTGTTGCTAAGTGGTTGCCAAGGTGTTCTATGTGGTTTCTAGCGCATTGCAATGGCGTTCTGAGTTGCTAAGGTGATCTGGGTGGTTGTTAAGGTGTTTTTAGTGATTGCTAGGGAGTTTCTAAGGTGTTCTGAGTGGTTGCTAACTGATTGGTTTTGTTTTGTGAGTGGTTGTGGTTTCTAAGTGGTTGTTAATGCATTGCAAGTGTTTTCTGATTTTCTAATTTGTTGCTAAGGTGTTGCTAAGGTAAAGCTAGGTGTTCTGAGAGATTGACTACTAGTTCAAGTTAAAAGAGTCCTTCCCTTTGTCTTTATGATATTCAGGTCTCTTCAAAAGTCCCTGCTTCCATGCAAGTCTAAGGGATTTTTTATTCACACATCCACCAGGCAAAAATCATAAGGGCATGCAATCATAAAAAGTTGCATGATGAATTGCAATGCGTTTTAGGGGTTTGCTGAAATCTAACAATAAAACATCACCAGAGGATCTGCTCGAAGACTCGAGGAAACAGATGGAGGCACAAACAGGTGTTAATCACATGCATTAACACTAAGACATCTGCTGAATGAGCCAGCAAATCCTGTGGAACTCTTCAATAACCACACAGATTTAGAGACAGGTGACTGAAAGTAACCCGTTGAACTGCACTGCTCTCCGTCAAACACACACACACACACACACACACACACACACACACACACACACACAAACACAACCTCCTCTAATCTCTCTGAGATGTGCAGCCAATAGAGGCTTCAGACCACCCTCTGTATTCCCGGTCCCTCTTTCCTCCGTCTACCACTTCTGAGACGCATGGTTTATAGCAGAAGCAATCAAAGCTCTTTTAAAATAAACTAGTGAAGATTGTGCACTCCAGCTGCAGCTCCACACCCAAAGAACACAACTATAATTCCAATACAATGCTTCATCACTGCATTCAATCGTAAAAAAATAAAATATTTAATAATATTTTAAAGAGACCAAAAGCTAAAATGATTAAAATGTGTGTATTTAATGGAGAGAGATAGAAAAAAGAATGCTTAATATAAATAGAATATAGAAAAACAAAATAGAATTCTATAAATGCTTTGGCGATACAATGTAGCCTACAATTTGTCATGCTAATAAAGCTCACTTGAATTTGAATTTGAGAAAAAAAGATCTTTGAAAGAGACAAAAAATGAATGAAACCAAAGCGGACTTATTTACAGTTTCCTTTCAAATGCATCAGTTTACAGAAGTTAAATCGGTTGATTGCCAAGATACTGCAATTTATATATATATATATATATATATATATATATATATATATATATATATATATATACACTTTTTTATATATATATATATATAATTTTATACATTTTATATTTAAGTTTTAGTATAAGTTATTTTAGTACATGAAGTTAAACTAAATGAAAATGAGATGTTGCACTGGCAATTAGCTGCATTTTTATTTTATTATATATTATATATATATATATATATATATATATATATATATATATATATATATATATATATATATATATATATATATAAAATATTTTTCTTTCTTTCATTTTATTTTATGGGGGTTAATGTTTATTTTAAGTAAAATATGGCTTTAGTTTTAGTTAACTATAATAACTCTGATCAGAAATGAGCCAAAATCAAATCAAATGCTTTTTTTTATGGACCAATAGACTTTAATTTATTTACTTGACACCTTGTGATCGATATGACTCTAAACTATTGTACATCTCATTATTGATCATAATCACTATTAAAAGTTCCGCTTTCTCACAAGTCACTAGTTCACTACATGAACATGGTTACAGGTAAATAATTATACAAGTACAAGAAGGACAAGTCTTAATGAATGCACTGAGGTTTTTACAGAACTTGAATGCGGGTTATGTAATGACAGACTACTGTCACATGTTATAGAGTTACTGGCAAAACAGATAAAAGAGTAGAACATGTTCTAGGATCAAATCCTGCACCTTAAACGATACATATAAAGCACCTGCTTTGCCTTACAGCGATTCAGCCATACAGCTCAAAGAGACTTTATGATTAACTTCAAAGACAAGACAAGCACAAAATACACAAAACATAACTAAACTATAGGCCTAACCATACATACAATTCAAGGTGCTGTGGAATTTCAGTCATACTGTAAAGAAAAAAAATGAATAGAATACAATTAAAGTAGTTCATATTTATTATCCTGTTAATAAAATAGCATATAGAAAAATAAAAGAAAGCATCATTTGAATGAATGAATGAAATGGATTTTGTTCATGTAATAAAGTAGACCTGTGATTACCCTGTTAGGACACCTGTGTCAACAATAAATTAGTCAGGCCAAAACAAACTTTCAAAAAAAAAAAAAATGTTCAAATGAAAAACTAGGACATTACGTCATGCTGACATCACATGGCACACTGTGGAAGGAGAATGCAGAAAACGATAGCAGGTGTTGTTTAATAAAGACTGCTGAGATGAAGTCCTGCTGATATTAGCCGACAGAACCACACAAACACAGTCAACAGAGTCCCAGTACAGTGCAAGTGCAACGGCCAGATCCACACCAGCAGAAACAAGTGCAAAACGAGTAAAGGACTACATTTTCAAAATCTTCCCAGATAATGGTTCTCAGAGTCACAGAAGGTCATTGGTCAATGTTTATTTACTGTTAATTTTCCTCCAGGATGTGTGAAGATTACAGAAATAGCATTCAGAGACACCAGAATGAGTCAATGCAATAATAACAGTCCATATATACTCCACAAATAACCACGCGTTTAGATTATTTCAAAAAGCACTTTTGACCAAGCAGGGTTGTGCTGCAAGGTTGTGAATAAAAGTATTAAAGAAAAAAATAACTCTTTATAACTTATTAAAACTCTTGCAGTGGAAAGATGTGTCGACCTGCAGAACAATACCATGAAACACAATAAAATACAACTTAAACCTACTCTGAACTGTGCTGCAAATCAGTGTACAAAACAAAACAAAACAAAAACAAAACACACACAAAAATAAATAAATAAATAAATAAATAAATCAAAACAGGAAAACACAAGACATGAATTACTGTTCATTACGTACAGGCGCTGTTTTAACCGAGTAAGAGCTGCATGATTAATCGTTTAAACACCACACTCACTATTCAAACACCCACGCAATCTTACTCCTAAATGACAACGATTAAACAATAAACATTGTATCAATTACATCATTACACCAGTAGGTGGCGACAAGTGACTGTTAAAATCTGTGTTTATCATTGAATGGTTCATTCAAGACGTGGATTTATCCAGTACTGAAAGAAGTGAAGTCGTTCTGAGCGAGTCATTGAATCATTCATCCAAACCAAAACATTTAAATTGATTTAATTTTTTTTTTAAATAGACTGCCGCAATTAACATTTCGTCAGAACCAGAATTATGTTATTTTGTCAGAACCAGAATTATGTTATTTTGTTTCTCTAGAATATATTAAAAGGTACAGTTGACTGTACACAAGAGTGCAGTAACGCTACTAACGCTCCCATTCCAATTCATACGAGTTATTTTCTAAAGAAGCATTTCAGAAACCATTCAAAACCTCTTGAATGGCATTAAAGGCATGGGTTTCTGCACATTTTAAAAGTAAAATGTAACTTTTTAAGACCTGAATTTAATACTGTAGGCTACATAAGGGGTGTGCAATATTGACAAAAAAAAATGATCACAATATTTTCAAAGATTGAAGATAATAGATGATATTTTGCTGAGTGTGTTTTAGTGCTGGTGCCATGGCTGGTTTAGGCCTGTTGTAGACGGCTGATGAAGACATTCAGATTATTCATATTCAATGCGGAGGTCAGATCACAGCATATTTACCACCTTAACTTAATTTCCAGGGGCATTTTTACCTATTTATGGGTGTTTTTTTTCTCAGATGCATCCATCACCTTTTTTTGTCAAATAAAAAAAATCAAACAAAAAATTGTAACTTCTTTACGTCACTGTCTTAATGAGAGTGTCGTTCTTTCTTCCGATTCGTTCAATCAGCCGAATCATTCAGGAACGAAGCAAGTGACCGTCTTTTTTGAACGGGTCATTGAATCATTAATTAAACGGATTCATTTAAAACGTGCATTAATCCAGTAACGAATCACCGTTGTGTGTTGCTCTGAGACTCTGTTCTGCTGTGGGTTCATTTAGAAATATTCGTAGGTGAAAAATAAAGGAAAATCAAACAACACTGACAATATTGCGTCTAAAATATAACTCACAACGTTAACTTATTGTATATTTAACTGTTGTATAAAAAAAATATCACATTTGCAATTGTGCTGATATTTGGGAAACTACATAACATGATAAAGTATAATGCTTATGTACCTTGAATTTTGGGGGCATATTAACTTCATACATCACACAGTGTGAATGACAAACAGCTTGCAAATCGTTAAAACAATAATTATGATATCATCGTAGACGATACATATCACACCCCTACGCACATAAAGAATGAACAATTGAACTTACATTTACCCATTTTCTACCTCTTCTCTCTTACTTTAGTACTTAATATGCCGTCATAAGGGCTGTGAATTGTCACACGATCAAGCAAATCCACAAAGAAAGAATAATACAAATCATATAGCGATAATTAGACACATCTAAATACTTTAAGACATCTCATAATAAATATACAACTTTTTAAGACTTTTTAATGATCCGTGGGAACCCTGAAAGTGAACTTTAAGCACTATACTTTATGAGACACATACTGTACAACAAGCTTTATATAGGGAGCCTTTTTTTTTTCAAATGTCACTGAGCATCAGTTCAGTCTGCTTCCTCGTTCGTGTCCTCACACCCTCTGCTTGGCAGACTTTCAGGTCACCGTAGTGTGTTGCTAGGTAATGTGGGGTCTCAGATGGAGAATATCACTTTTCAGAAAGGACATAAACGTCACACGGGCTTCATGTGATAGGTCTCGCGGATTGCAGGGCTTTATCATGGAGATCAGAGGATTCAGAGGCGCAAAACACACAACAACTGCTAAAAAAATATCAGAGCCAATGATATCCAGAATACATTATCCACATCAGTCACGTAATCATGTAATGAGACATGATTAACATTTGAAAGCGATTAAATAACAGATGAAATTCCAGTCTGTTCCTCAGACAAATCTATCGTCTGATAAACCGCATTGACTACTGCCTATATATGTGTTTTTATAATTCCTGATATTACTCTGATTCCTTTTATTTATTTTTTTAAAACAGCAGTTTGAACACTCTCCAAAACATCTCCTTTTGTGTTCCATAGAAGAAAGAAAGTCATATGGGTTTGTAACGACACAAGGAAGAGAAAATAACGGCAGAATTTTCATTTCAGGATGACCTATCCCTTTAAATGTGATAGTAAAAGAGGGTGTGTTAGGGAGATTATGTCAGTATGAAACGACCGAGTTAACAATCCGTTTCCTGCCACTGCTATCAACCTCAGTTTAACATGTACATCTCCTTATGGAATGCTGTAGCACTGACCGACACGCATATATGGACATATCAGAGGGACGTGCTTCCATAAATCTCATTTCATATACTACACTTTACACTAACACACCTAATAACACTAAAAACAATACAAACAACATGGGAAATCACTAGTATCCAAAAAAGAGTTTACACTTATTCAGAGTTTACAGAAATAACTAGTCTCCACACCTTTAACCAGCATGATCACAGACAACCGGCTCTCACAGTCTGTGTCAATAAAACCCTGATATCTCTCTGTCTCTCTCTCTCACACACACACACACACACACACACACACACACACAGATCTTTATACTACACTTGGCTTATAGAGTTAAGAAAGAAAATAGAAACAAACATGAATGTCACTTACTCGACTGCTCTCTTTGAAAAGTTTAAAACTCATCCACTTTGGCATGACGACTTATCTGTCCTCCTTCTACGACTATCTCTGCTTTCTCTCTCTCTCCTCCCTCCCTCTGTTTCTCTCTCTCTAAAGCGTCTCTGATTGGTTTAGTTCAGTGTTCAGTAGTGCAGCTCTTCTCATGGGTAAACACCAGGACACTCTGGTTGTGTCTGTATTTGTCTTTGTCGTCCACCTGTCCTCTGTTGTTAAGTTGCAAAAACGTACTTTTCAGATTCAAATCAGACCCCGGATTTATGTACCAGTCTTAAAAAAAAAATGTATGACTAAATTGTCAACTAAAAAGCAACAGGCTACAGATTACTAGTTCATTGGTCCAATAATAATTTGAATTATAATTAGTTATTATATATGAATTAAAAAATTAGGGACACTAATTGTTTGTATATTTTTGTTTTCCATTTTTCTTTTTAAATATTAAATTATTTTAATTAATAATAAAATATCATAATGACGCTAACCGGTTTAAATACAATTATAAATAAATAAATAAATAAATAAATAAATAAATAAATAAATAAATAAACAAATAAATAACACACTTTGAAAAATAGTAAATTGTAATCACTGCAAATAAAACAGATCCAACAGTATTGTTATTGTTAAAATTATTACTTAAAAATATTGCTGTCAAATCGATTTATCGCATCTAACATAAAGGTTTGAGTTTACATAATATATATATATAAAATCAAAATTTTTTATGTTAGATGTGATTAATCGATTTGACAGCACCACAACAACTACAACATATTTTCATATCATTTCATTTAATGTTTTCATGTTCACAAACTGCATTTACTGTATAAAGTAATAATTATTAGATTGAATAAATCAGTAATCAAAATAAATATTTACTATCCCTAATTAGGCTTATTATTTTGCTTTTTGCAAATGTAATTGTTGCAAGTGTAATTGTTAGTTGAGTTTTTGGTTTATTTCTTCATACTTCCACACATGTAGGTCAGATGTGTATGATGGAACAACTGTGTTGTGATGGTGGAACTTTCAGGAACTTTTAAAATTGTATGCAAAACAATCCCGCGCTTACCCTGCTCCGGCCCGGTTATATGATACGTACAGTACGAGCCGCATCACTTTAATTTGACATGAATAGTGAGTATGTGACTACCTTGAAACCCACAACATATGGTTTGAATCGCAATGTAAGAATGACTGCTTGAACCTTCTTGTTGTGAGTGATTTAAATCAAAGACACATGGACCGTCTGCTAAAGAAAACCTCTTTCTACACTTATATTTGCTTTTAAAATAATTCCATGGCACAAAAATAAATATTTACTGAAAAATGTTCTAAATGAATACAGTTTCATCTTCAAGACAAAGCCAGCGAGAAATGTGAAATGGTGTGTGATGGTCTTGTGACATGCGCTCAGCACGGAGCTGTACGGATAAAAGCATCATTATGCAGTATGATGAATGTGATTTCCGCAGTGTACAGTAATACACAGTCCCTGAGCTGTTGTGGGTGAATGAAGGAAACTCTTATTCCAGAGAGACGCACACCACACACACACACTGTGTCCTCAGCTCACATCAGCCTGAAAACAACAGAGAGCTGACTTCAGCTCAATAGTGCACAGGAACATTAAAGAAACCTGTGTGGGAACAGTCACTGTTTGCACAATGCTGTTTTGAGGTACCAGCAGTGCAGAAAACATGATGCCGCTTTAAAAGACTTTCAAAATTCGAAAACAAAATAACCATTTACAAGCACACAACAAGCTGAACCAAGACCAAAGGACACAATCAGGCTCGTAAAAGACAATAAACAGGCAGCAATAGAAACACAATGTTTCGGTGCTCACTCAGTGCGTGTGTGTCTGAATAACCCTATTGGTGTCATTGTGTATTTCTAAAATGCGTGTTTCAGATGAGACAAGAACTAGGGATGTGAACAACTACACGCGCCAAGCAAGGTCTTTTCACCTAACAGATACTCAAAAAAATTTTCACAAAAGTGGTACTATAACCCTCCAAGGCTGTTCAAAAATGGTCACACTAATGCGGCTCACAAACCTTTGATCTAATTTACCTCTCTTGCTTAATAATTGTGCTTTGCCGTTTAAAAAATAAATAAATAACAATATCCTGCAAACAATGAAATTATTTAAAGTTAAAACATTAAGAAAACATGATAATGTATCATGTATTGGGTCAGATTAATACCATCTGGTTTAAATCAAAAAAGAAACAAAAGAAAGATAATATGAACATATGTCAGGTCAAAAATCATGCATTGACTACAATGACCAGTAGATGGCTGAAGTGTTCTTTGCTGCTACCAAATGTGTAAGAATTCTTGATTTGATGCTTTTAAGTTATACATGTCCATATATACATGTATATGTATATATATATATATATATATATATATATATATATATATATATATATATATATATATATATATATATACACATTCATTATTCAACACAATTCTAAAATGGTTTCTTGTTAGGGTCTTGCTAGAGAGCCCCTAAAGACACCTGGTGATGAGTAAAAAAAATACATTTATATATGTTGATGCTTTTGCGTTCACTTTCAAAACTTTTGTATTTACCCAAGAAGTGATAGACATTTTAACAATTCTATCCAAAAAGGATAATGCAATACTTGTGCGAGAGGATGTAACACTTCTACGGGGAACACAATACTTCCACGAGAGAACACAAAGAGTCTTGGTGTTTCTCCGGGGGGAATGCAAACATTTTGAGAGAGAACGCATAGTTTCTTGGAAGAAAGCAATACAGTAGGTCAAATCTGACCATGAAACAGCCAATGTGTGGCTTTTTTATATGACCACTTAGACTCACTGAATGAAGTTTTTTTTTTTAAATACTGCATTTCTAAAACTAAAAATACCAACTTTAACCACTCAGATTGAGGAAACCATTAAACACATTTAACTTGTACAGTCTCGGAGGGTTAAAGGGGATGAGTGAGTTTTCGCATGCTGACAGTCTAAAACTGAACTCAGTTGTCAACAACAATGACCAACTAGTTGTTTTTCGGATGACTATTCAAGAAGTCAGCCATAATGACCCATCCCAAAACACCTTCCTGCATTAAGGGACTACTAAGGCATACATTTGTTCCGGTGCTTCCTCTCACAAGAGTGCAGAGCATTTTCAACATTTAGTCGTGTAAAATTCAATCAGAGCAGAGTAAGCGCATTACACAGAGTACTTTAAGATCCTAGCAGGATCTTCTCTCCTTAAAGGAAATGTTACTCCTTCAAATCGAATCAAGAGTTGGTAAAACTCATTCGAAAACATCCTCAAGCAAGTCACAATGATGTGGTCATCTCCAACCAAACAACCCTCACACCACAAACACGCACAACTCATAAAACACAACAAGCCATTATAAAGCTGCCTAAAACACCAGCACAAACACGTGTTGTTAGGAGGACATGTGTTAAATGTGTCTTACTTTGATTTGATAGGGGGGCTCATAGTTCCTATGTGGACAGAATCCAGCACACAGTTTGAAAAGACATTTCATGGCTGTACATGTACATCTGTTTACTGCTCATGACCACTGTTCTCATCATCTGTGCTGGAGCATGACAGCCCCTGCTCCATTACTAAAGCAGGGAAACCCTGTGTGTGTGTGTGTGTGTGACACACCTGTCAATCACTGATCACCTGACCCTTCTCTGGGTGGAGTCAGGAGATTTTAGTAGAACGAAATGCAAAATTTTGGAACCACATTCTACTCTATTTTTTGCCTTATATTAAGAGTAGTATGACAGTATGCAATTCCGAATTCAGCAATAGTGTGCAACAGTTGTGTTATGGAAGTAAAAAAAGTTACAAATTGATTTTTAATGATAATTTTCAAACGTAAGATAGATTTTTTGTGAGATCCGAAGTTAATCGTTGGTATATCCTTTTGTTGAATCCATCTATTTGCATTATTTCAACAACTTATTTTTTTTATAGTGTTTAATGGCAGAATTTGTGGTGAAAACTACATTACCCATAATGCTGTGCAGAAAATTCCATCAATCAGAGAGTTGCAGCCAGCAAATCATGCCAAAAGAGCTTGCAGGGAACGGCCACTCCCATGATGCAATTGAGTTGGTCTCTCTACACTCTCACAACTATTTAAAACAATCTTCACATAATCCCATTATAATAAATGTCACATTTACCTTAGCCATTCAATAGATCATGGCTCAATTTTTTCTATTGACCCAGTCAGACCAGTTGAGAATTTTACTTGCCATCAAAATGCACAGAAAGTTATTGTTTTTTTTTTATGTTTTTGGCCCATGTAACCTTGTAAACAGTGCTTTAAAGGGGTCATGAACTGAGAAATAAAATGTTCCTTGAGCTTTTGACATATAAGAGGTCATCATACTATAAGAATATCCTGTAAGTTTCAGAACTGAAAACTTCCTTGTTAGCCCAAAAACAGCTTTGGACTAACAAGTCCAAAAAATCAAAGCCTACTTCATCATTGCAACTTTGGCCCCTCCCACTGGCGTGTTAGTGAGATGACGAGGAGAGAAGAGCGATACAGGATCACTGGACCAAAAATAACATTACCTTCCACAGGATCCTAATGCTAGGAATGTGGTTATTTATTTTCAACAATGTGAATGTCTCAGTTGAGCAGTATTTATTTGTATTCGGTACATTGCACTGTGGATTCTTTGGTAAAACAGTTGCAATTTCTGCGCAAGCTTTGCAAACAGACTTTTACGATATGGACTTGACAGTAACAACATGTAAGTAACTGTGTTAATTCTAAAGCCTGATCTGTGATCAGTGATTTCTGATATGTAATGATTCATTTACAGTCTGATGTTCTTTTTGGCTTTGTGTCAGTAAATCAAACCAGTGACTAAACTGTCACCTTCACATTGTTTCTCTTAGTATTGTGAAAATAATCTGTTATTTAAACATTGATTAAATTATATAGCCTATAGGAAGGGATCAAATAACACTCCCATTGCAATTGCTGGAGCTGTCAATCAAACAAAACAAGTTTATCAGTGATTTAGTTCTGGATTCTCATTTTAATCAACAAATCTCTTAATTACATCGTGTTTGCACTGTTAGTTATGATTAAAGCATAAAGAATACCTAAATGACTCAAGGTTTGGCTAGTTATCATAGCTCCTTTAGCACCTGATGGTAAATGTTCCCCTGTGTGATGTCCCAGATCAGGAAAGTCAGTAATGAAGGGTTCTACTGATTACAGTGCACCAAGGTGGTCAGAGGTCAGAGGTCAGAACTGTGTGTTTGTACCTTGTCACTGTCCACAGTGTTCTGTGAGGTTCTAGATGCGATGGAGATGGTGTCCGGCTGACTGCTGCCATCTCCCTGACTGTCAGCATCATCTCCAGTGTCCCTGCAAACAAACACACAAATAAAAGTCCAGATTAGGCATGTGCCCACAGCTGAAAACTTTATTCGGAAGGGCATGGAAAATGACTCCAAAATTCAAACAAATAATAACATTCGTTAGATGCAATCTCTCCTTGTTCTTGCTGGAGAACAGGGGAGCCAGGAGACAGCATAATCTTTTAAAATGGCAGGGCAATAGTGATTGTATAAAGTGAATGAGTGTAAACTCAATGAATGAAACAACACAATCACATGGCAACTATGTTACGTTTTTGGCGACTTGGTGACTAATTTGTATGAATTCATACAATTGCATTTGCACCTTTTCGTACGATCTAAAAATCTTACATTTTTATACAAATCATATCATACAAATTCATACAAAATCACCAGATTGTAAAAGTTGAGTTGAGTTGCATATACAAATAGTTGCGTCCCAGTTACAGATTTTGCTTTTTTCAGAAATTCTTCTATGTTAATATAATGGTTTTTGGATAAACTTTCTGATTTAAGCCCCACTCATATTTGGTTTTATCCAGATAAGAATACAAATAGTGCCGCCATTGCAATAGATCCATTTACAAATATTGGCTTTGCTGCAAACCCTTATGCCTTATGTACAATTGTTTACTAACTAATGCAGTTTGCATGAAGAGAGACAGTATGGCAAACATATTTCAAATGAACACAAGCCTCCTGCATTGTTATGCATACATTATGATGCATATACATATTCATGGATGTAGAGTTTTGTCTCAGTCTTTCTACAGATTTTAATTTACATTTAGTCATTTCGCAGATACTTGTATCCAAAGCGATATGCAAATGATTTGATAACAACAAACAAAGCAGAATCTACAATTAAAAGATTTACAACTGCGGTATACTTTGAGAAGAATTATGAGATCTGAGATTATGATTACATGATTGAATTTTGTTTCTCCTTTTTTAGGACTGGTGTACAATACGCAATTGAAAACTTGTGCCTGACCTCTTGCTGTTGTTGCGGGGTTTGGCTGGTCTTTTGGGAACGTGGATCGGTTCCTTTAGTGCCCCCTTCAAGTGAATGATTCTCTCCTGGATGACCTCTCGGATGTTTTTAATCCATTCTTGCTTCACCTCAATACTGGACGCCTGAAACAGACACAGTCATGCATTTACAACACAAGATCCGTGTTTAAAATGTAGGACCTGATCTTTGTTCACAAGACGTTTCACTGATTGGAACATGTTTACAAATACTTACTACTCTAAAAGTAATTGATTAACAATAAACTAACAATAAACATGATGTACCTTGAGGACAGTCTTGTTGTCAGATGAGGGTGTGCGTCCCACCCACAGTGCAAATTTACACGGGTCTCCCTCCACATGCTCTGTCACCCCCAATTCAGATGTCTGTAAACATAAAAACCAGACCATCACACACAGATATTTAAATAAATTCAATGTTGATGGAAAATGGGTTTAACAGCATAAAAGTACAGAGTACATAAATGGTTAGTTCCCCATACAATTTTAATTCTCCCATAATTTACTCGGCCTCAAGCCATCCTAGGTGTACTGTATATGACTTTCATCTTTCAGCCGAACACAGAGTTATATTAAAAAAAATTCTGGATCTTCTAAGCTTTATAATGGGAGTGAATGATACCTTTAGTTTTTGAAGCCCAAAAAAACACATCCATCCGTGATCCATATGGCTCCAGAAGCAATGACATGCATTTTTTGTAAGAAAAATATCCATATTTATAACTTTATAAACTATAATCACTGGCTTCCGGTAACGGCCATACGCGAGTCTAGTTCCGGCGGAAGAGTGACCTATGACCCGACGCATGACAAGTGACCTCTGACCCAGTGCATAACCTGACGCATGACCAGTGACCTCGGACCCGACGCATGAACTCTGACCTGACACATGACGAGTGACCTCTGACCCGACGCCTGATGGGTGACCTCTGACCCGACGCATGGCGAGTGACCGCTGACCCGACGCATGACGGGTGACCGCTGACCCGACGCATGACGGGTGACCTCTGACCCGACATATGACGAGTGACCTCTAACCCGACATATGACAAGTGACCGCTGACCCGACGCATGACGATTGACCTCTGACCCAACACATGACAAGTGACCTCTAACCTGACAAATGACGAGTGACCTCTGACCCGACGCATGGCGAGTGACCTCTGAACCGACCCATAACGTAGGATGTAGGAATAGCGTAAGCTTTGACACCTCTCACGGTTCAAACTAACATCAAGCTCCTCCCACATTTCTCTTTAAAAAATCTCACTTTAGATTTCTAATTTGTGACCGTCATGATTTGTTTCGCTCTTTCCTCTTTATTAACACCCTGGAGCCGTATGATCACTTTTATGATGGATGCGCTTTTTTGGGCTTCAAAATCGAAGATACCTTTTACTCCCATTATAAAGCTTGGAAGACCCGGGATATTTATTAATATAACTCTGACTGTGTTTGGCTAAAAGAAGAATGCCATATACACCTAGGATGGCTTGAGGGTGAGTAAATCATGGGCTAATTTGAATTTTTGGGTGAACTATCCCTTTAAGAGTGAGATAACCTAAGAGTGAACTTAACTGAAAGTGGGAGTTTAATAAATGTGTCTGACAAAATTGAAGCATTTCCTTAGTAAATCTTAAATAGATGCCTAAATAATGTTTTTGAGAAAATTCCAGATGACCGGAAGAAAACCAAAGGCACATCTGGCTCTGTTCACAGGCATATTGAACACAGCGAGGGGTGAAAAACGCCCATCTGGTCCACACACCTGCGCTGGCTGCTTCCAGGTATGTGTGGAAACACTTAACAGTTACACAATGTGGTAAAACAGATGGGAAATGTAAAACTCAGACATGACTGTGTTCGTGTGTGCACTAACTCTCCTTCCCATGGGGCTTTCCTTTCGTTTATGTCATTGAAATAATCTGAAGCAGGACTTATAAAGATTTTTTTTCTGTTGTCCTGGTCAGCTCAGCTTGTTCTGATTGCACTGGCTTTATTTTCATTGACCGCATCATTTTCATTTCATTTCCAACATTTTTTGTGCGTCAGAAATATATATATATTTATATATATATATATATATAATATATATATATATATATATATTTATATTTATTATACAGGTATTTAATATTAAATAATATTATAATAAAACCTGAAGTTTTCTTTTAAATAATTTATAATAATTAATTACCTTTTTGATTTAGAACAATAGCTAGAACTTATAATGTTACATCACGACAGTTAATTTAAAAATCGATCATTAGTAATTAAACAGTTTTGAATGGAAATTTCAACAAACCCTCATCTATGTTTACGGCATATTTGCAACAGTGTTCAATAAAAAACAGTAACAAATGTCTCAAATATTTTGAGGTCATTATGTTTTTTATTAAAGAAATCAATACTTTTATTCAGCAAGGTTGCATTAAATTGATCAAAAGTAAAATTAAAGACATTTATAATATTACAAAGGATTTATATTTCAAATAAACGCTGTTCTTTTGAACTTTCTATTCATCAAATAAACCTATTATATCATGGTTTTCAAAAAAAAAATGTTTTCAACTGTTTTCTGAAGGATCACGTGAGACTTAAGACTGGAGTAATGATGCTTCATAAATTGAAAATTCATAAATTGCATTTTAGAATGTATTCAAATAGAAAACAGTTAAACTGTAACAATATTTCACAATATTACTAATTTTACTGGATTTCGGACCAAGTAAATGCAGTCTTGGCGAGCGAAAGCGTAACAAGCGTAAGAGACTTCTCTCTAAAATATTAAAATATCTTACCGACCCCTAACTTTTGAATTGTAGTGTATATGATGAATGGATGTAAAACGTAGTGACAATACCAAGTAACCATCGTGTAGCCCATCCTTACTGGTGAGCCCTGTGTGTGTGATATTGCGTGTGTGAAGTGATACTGCGTGTGTGTAGACGGAGTGATATAACCAATACCAGTAGTTTGTTCTTGTAGATGTATTTGGATCGTCCTGCAGAGTCTTTGATCTCTTTGCTGAAGACAAGGGAGATCTCGAAGAGGAAGAGGTGGCGGTCTCGTCCTTTACGGATCAGGGATTTGGGGTCCCACACCTGGAAGGTGTCCTGCAGAATGAGTTCACCCTGGACATCCAGATTCTCATCAAAACCTGACGTGGGACAGAGGGCAGGAAACAACATGTCAGAGGTTGAAGGCTTATTTAAGGATATCAGTAGAATGACAAAAAAGTGTGGGTGTGTGTGTGGTTGTGGTCTTCACAAAGATAGTAATACCAGTAATTTTTGACCTTGAGGGGACATATTTTGGTCCCCATGAGGAAAACAGCGTATTACTGTAATCACACTAAATTATATTTTTGAAAATGTAAAAATGCAGAAAGTTTTCTGTGATGGGTAGGTTTAGGGAATAGAAAATACATGTCTCCATAAAACATGAAAACCCAACGTGTATGTGTGTTTGTGTGTACCTACTTAACTATATTTTGGAGACATATTTGTACCCAGAAATGACCAAAACCTGACAAAATCTCCAAAAACCACCCTTTAGGAACATCGTCATTAGTAAATGTGGTATAAACATAAAGTTTTGTGGGATGGGTAGAGTTAGAGTAAGGGGAGAGAATATACGGTTTGTACAGTATAAAAACCATTATGTCTATGGAATGTCTCAATTTAGAAAGCTAAAAATATGTGTGTGTGTGTGTGTGTGTGTGTGTGTGTGTGTGTGTGTGTGTGTGTGTGTGTGTGTGCACGTGTGCGCGCGTGTGCGTGTGTGTGTGTTCAGTAGTGTTGTACCCTCCAGCATGCTGACGTGCATGGCGTCGTTGGCTCTCTTTGGCACGCTCAGCATGACCTCCAGCCCATCTTTTATTTCACCTTTGCCTTCTTCACAGCAGGACAGCAGCTCCTGTAAGCACACACACTGTACTGCACTGCACACTACACAGTGCACTAAACACCACACCTGATCTTCTGATGCCTGGGAAACACACTGTACCTTGAGCAGCAGCTGGTATTTGGTGATTCTCTGCACAGGTTTGATGAGGTATGATGATATAGAGTTGGTCAGACCGTGTCTCTTCTGAATCTCCTGTTCAGAACAGACAAAAAGAACCATCATAAAGCATAATCCATACACTGACAACTGCTAAAACGATTCTCTCACTGTGGTCAATGTAACAGTAACACGTGTAGAGTCAATATACTGATCAATTTATAGTGCTATGTTGAACATGCATGAGGTCATTTCATTTCAAGTAAATTGTATTTCAGGTGATTTTACTTTATTTCAATAATATTTAAAAAACAACAACGCATAGGCAAATTGCTGAAGATAAATTAATAAGTTAAGATAAGTTAATTCAATTAGACAGACAGTTGGTGAACCAACTCTAGGGCCAAGGAGATTTAAATGGATTTCCATTTTTGTCACCACACACCTCAGCATAAACACTCCCGATAAATGATTAGTTATTAAAACATCTGTTCACAAATCACTGTTAATTTCAACAAAAATGCAAGCCTAGGCTACTACATGCATGGTTTATGAAAGAAAGCATGCAAAGATCGCTCCCTTTATAATCAATAAAAAGCTGTCACTCATCTCAGTATATCACGATCCCACAAAGTTCCGTTAAAATCAATGAAGATGTCTACACTATGAATCTCTTATTTACATAATGTCTACACTTTGTTTGTCATAATAAGAGGATTCACAAGCTTGGGAACTGAAACTTCTGCATTTTGAGCGAAGAGTGGACTCAACTTAAACACCTCTGATTGGCTATTGCGTTCAAGAAATCAACATGCATGTTTCTGATTGGCTACATTGCTCAACACTGCAAAAACACGTTATAAATAGAAACCTTTGAAGCGTTTGCCAAATCTGTTTAGCCAGTTTGCTATTATCATGGAGAAAACTGATAGATAAGATGTTAAGGGGGGCAGGCACTGGTTTGAGTGAGAAAATTCCAGGCTGGTCTCAAATATGTGGCTCCGTCTATAAAATGAGATGAATGATTTAGAAAACGATGCGTACTTACGTCAAAAAAGCTCCCAGCATGCTCCAGGATGAGCTGACTGGAATCTGGTTTGTTTTTGCAGTACGTCACATAAATATTAAACTTGTCAGCCTGAAACACAAACACAATCTTACATTTTGCATATAAAAAAAAATATATATATATATATAAAAAAAATCTGCCATATCTAATTCCAGTGAATATTCAAAATGTTCATCGACCAATAGCATGTCTGTTATAATTCGTGTTCTGATAAAACCATTAAGCTGGTCTGAATATTGTAAGTCTGTCTTAATAATTAGTGCAAATGGGCAGCAATAAAATACAATAAATGAATGAATGAATACATGGATAAATACACGAATTAACGAATAAATGAATGAATGTATGAATGAATAAGGTTACATTTTATTTTTAAGGTTTCAATGTTACAGTCTAATTATACAAATAAGTACTGACTATGAGTAATATTAAATAACAAACACACACATACAAGGGCTTGGTTTTGATTTAGGGTTAGTTGCTTGTAATTATGCACAATTTACTGTATTTATTTATTTAACCCCTAAACTGTCACGATCCCGTATACGGGATATCTAACTGTACTTCGCTATATTACTATTAAATCCTAATCTAATTATGACAAACTATATATCGTTGGAAAGGTCTAAGACTCCTAAATAGATATTTTAGCGCTGTTGTTTTCTTACAAATTATGTTTGAACAGTAATATATGAATTTATGACAAGAGTGCGCCTCAAAAAATCGACGTCATTACAGGAGTTTCGGACCTTTGTCACAAAAAGTCGACGCACACACTTTTAATAATTGAAACTTTGGTTTTTAATGCTAAAAGTTCTTAATAAAACATAATCTAGTATTTGTCAATAAAAAAAGATAAAATTATATTTTAAAAAGTAAAGTAAGAAGTCCTCTAAAAAGTATAATATATATTATATATATATATATATATAAATAATTTTTGTATTATTATTATATCACATATTTTAGTAGTTATCATAAATGAGGTATCATTTGAAAGCTTACGGACTCAGAATTCATCCTGTAAAAAAAACGTTTTGAAATTGGATGTTGCGTTACCATAGAAACAGTATTTTTTATTAGGCCCCTCCCCTTTTGGGCATCATCTTTCATAATTTATTTTCAAAACCTTTTCTAATATTGACAAAACACATATTGTCAGAAAGGTCTGAGTCTCAAGGTTCCTTATTTAGTGACAGAAGTGATATTTGGATAGAAATTTATGAATTTGTTACAGCAGATAGCATACAATTAAATTCAATGGAATGCAATGGCACCCGGTGGCTATTTTTGGTATAACGCCTAAACAAAATCTCATGGGAACTTCAATTTTTGTGATATCGACTTGAAATTTGGAACACAACTTGGTTAGATATATGGCTTTCATTTTATAGTAATTTTATAGTAAAAAATATTTTGTAAAATATTTATTTTATATTAAAAAAAATATATTAATAAAGTATATTTGATTTACTGTAAATTATAACTTCCATAACTTTTTCATACTTTAATTTATTTAAGTTCACTTCAGTAATAATCTGCTGATTGTTTCCTTTAAAACAAGACCAGACTTAGGTCTGTATTCAAAAGCATTCTTGAATTACAACTATTTAAGTTTGTATAGTGCATTTTAATGTCAATTATCAAAAGGGGGGTGACAGCTACATACATACATAGTTTATATAAAATTTTCTTTTGAAAAAAGAAAAAGTTAGGTGCACAGCGACATACATCCTTTCCCAAATGATTTTAATGACACGCATGTGAAAAACACTCACCCATGTAACAAAGCAATGCCCCACATCCTCGGGTAACTGCTCATAATTGATCAGCTCTTTCAGGAATATACTACAACACAAACAAAACAACATGCAAATGAATCATAATCACTACATTTCCATATCACATGGGATACAAAATTTGCATATGTATCATTTTAATTGGAAAGCATATTATTCACTTCTTTCATCTGCAAATAAATATGAAAACTGTGTATACAATGATAAAAAGCTTGTTGGCTTATGGCCTAATAATGTCATTAATATTTGATTTAATGAGATAAACTCACTTATTGTGGAAGTCATAAATCTCCTGAATGTTTCCGAAAATGATGTGCTCTTTGTTGGCGATTCCTGAAGGGATTTCCTCGACACCATTGGTCATCTCCCACAAATATGTCTAATAAATAAATTACACAGGAAATTACTGTCATCCATCATTGGAATGCAGTATCTCTATGTACAGTACATTCACAGTGAAGTAAAGACCTTTAGCATCCTACTGTGTGATCTCAAGGAAAACAGGATTTTCTTGTTCTTTTGCGATAAGGGAGTTTGATTTACTAGGCAGAGAAAACATCCCAGTTCACTCAAAACCAACTGAGAATAAAGCCGAGCCTGATGAACACTGAACTTAGCCAATCAAAACTGAGGTGATTTACATTTGGAAGACTTAGGGCCAGATTTACTAAATAGGGTAAATTAGCACAATCCCATAAAAGCGTGGACAGTTAAAGACACACAAATTAAAGAACACAGCCGGATCATTTCCATAATGACCAACGCAATCTACCAAGAGCAGCGCAAATTAGCGTCTGGTTTACGACATGCTGTTTTTGGGCGCTAAAAATAATGGGTCAAATACCAGTAAATTAACCAGCGCAAACATTACGGTTCAGCCGCAAAAATATTCCTGTCCACGCCTTTTCAGTGCTTATTTTTCACTGCGTGTCTTTAGTAAATCCTGACAGTAGTGTTTTAACACCAAAAGAGGGTTTGATGGTGCAAGCTGTTAGTAAATCTGGCTTTAAAAGGTAGAGTATCAACATTGTTTTAAGTCCCACTGTGGTAAAAATCAAGTTTTTAATTTTGTCTGTACGTCTATGTGGTGTTTTTAATATGCTTTAAGACAAACCATGTGTAAATTCATAAGTCGACAGCATTGCTGAGTATTTTCTCTTTAAAACTGCAGTGAACCAAAGACAGTCTCAAAAACACGGTCTGAAATCGCTGGTGTTTCTGACGTCACAATCTACCTTGTAACCAATCAGATCAACGAGTGATCGTCAACGAGTGGATCTCTGAGCTGGAGTGAGTGAGTGGGGGCGGGGCTCATTTGCATATTCATAGCACCATGTATACTAAATGAGGCAAGGGTGTAGAGTTACATTCAAGCTATTTTAAGGTGTGAAGAATTTTTTTTGAAGGAAAAAACTTTTAAATATGTAATTTCGGTGATCAAAGATGATTTTAAATGGATGACATTATTGACTGCAGGGGGACTTTAAATCTAAGGGTCAGAAAAGAGTGATTGAATGATTTATTATTATTTATTATGATCATTAATACAACACAGAGACACTTACCTCTAAACATTCATGTATGTCCCTCACATAAGCCTTTTCTGTCTGTAACAGCTCAGCTATAATAAACCTGCAACAAAACAAACCAGAGATGGAGTATATATATATATATGGATTATAAGGGTCTGAACTTGTGAAGTGTGTGTGGAGCTGCTGGCTGGAGGCGGTGTGTGATCACTTACTCTTTCTTCCGGGCTGATTTCCTCTTTTCCTCATTCACCTCATGGTTGGGGTCACGCAGTTTGACCTCTGGGTCGGTCAGACTGGCTGGAATAATATCCAACTCCAGATCCTTATTATCCTGAAACACACACACACAATCAGAAAATAAAATCCACATTATTATACATTTGAATGAGGTAAAGCATTTTTAGGAAGGTGTAATAAGCGCTGTGTAGGTCCAGCACCTCAGAGCTGATGCCCAGCGCGCTCTCCAGACTGCAGCGGTATTTGCCCATGCGCAGGGAGAAGTCTCTGTAGCGCTTGTCTACTGCCGTCACACACTTCTTCAGCTCGGTGACGTGCATGTGTCCCTTCTCCACGAAATTATCTGCCAGCTGGATCAACATCTTCACTTTGTCCTTAGTTTGCTGCATCACAGGTGAACATTATGTGTCTGAGTGTGTGGATTGATCATTTATGCTCAACATATGTTATCATGTAGAGTAACAAGATGCATTTATAAATGTCCCTCAGAGAGAATCACTTGTTTGAAGAGTTCATGTGGACGTGTGTGACACACATTAGAGACTAATATGAAATGGACAAGAGAGAGGTAAATGTGTCTCTGTACCTTGGCAGAGATGCGGAATTCATCATATTCTTTTAGCAGTTCCTGAGATTTCTCCACAGAGTCTCCGGGGGACGTGTGAGTGGTGAGATAGACCTCTCCTGCCTCCTGTATCCACTCTAATGCCTGACACAGACACAGACATGCAATTCAACACACCACTCACTCTCTGTGAATGTGAGGTTCGGGATTCAAACACACCAAAACATTCACTAAATCACAAACCCAATAAAGACTTGGTGAGTCTAAAAAGTGAATGTCTGTGTAGCGTGAATGTAATAACAAGTGAATGTAATAACAAATTATTTGAATGTAATGTAATGGCTTCCATACATATCTGAGCTTAATGTTTTTTATTCAAAATAAATATTTTTATAGTTATAAATTATTGAGTTATGACTAAGGGAAGGTGGTAACACTAAACTATGGAAGCTTGTTTCGGCCACAGAATAAAAAACAAACAAAAAGGTAATTGCAACTTATTATCTCACAATTCTGACTTTATATCTGATTATAACGCACAATTGTGACTTTTTATCTCACAATTCTGACTTTTTTTTCTCACAATTGTGAGTTTACATGTTATGTCTTGTCATGTTGTGTCTGGTTCCTGTTCTTGTTACTCTGTCCCCCTCTGCTGGTCATCATAGGTTACTTTCTCTTTCTCTGCTCTCCCAGCTGTTCCTTATCTCCTCTAACTACCTCGTTCACTCTCTTCCCACCTGTTCCCTTTCTCCTCTGATTAGGTCTCTATTTCCCTCTCTGTTCTTGCTGCTTTCTTTGTCAGATTCTCATTTGAGTTTCTCATGCTAGAAGCAAACTACTGTCTCGTTCATTTCTACATTGTCCAGTCCTGTCCTGTCCTGTCCTGTCCTGTCCTGTTGGCATCCGCCTGGCAAGTGCAATCTGTTCTCAGCTAATCATCTTATTATTTACTCTGTCTAGTTCATCTGATGCTACGAGAGACCTGGTAGTCACAGTCTATCTTCGACCCGCGTCCTCTCTGAGAGACCTGCAGCCTGTCGCCGCTACTCGGCTATTCTCTACTGCTGTCTAAAGCTTTTGAAGTTACCTGAGAGACTTTTATGTTCCTGTTATCGCCCTCTCTGCGGGTTGTTTGTTTTCTCCATTATCATTCAAGAAGAAGATCTGTGTACTACCCTGTGTTGTCATTAAAAGATTCTGTTCCTGTTAAAACGCTTTTGGGTCCTCACTTACCCGCATAACATTACATCTCGCAATTCTGACTTTTTTATCTCAAAATTGCATGATATAAAGTCGCAATTGTGAGTAAAAAAGTCAGAATTGCTGGATATAAAGTCACAATTGTGTGTGATAATCAGTTTTAAAGTCAGAATTGTGAGATATAAACTTGCAATTGCAAGATATAGATCTTTTTTCCTCAGAATTGCATGTTTACTTCACGCAATTCTGACTTTATAACATGAAATTGGGAGTGTGAAAATGTACTCAGAATGCAACATCTGCAACTTATTTGTTACAAAAAAAATTGTAAGTAATTTTTGTAGGAAATGTTAGGAATTATTTTTCCAAAAATAAGTATGGAAGTTTGTTTCCGCCACAGAATAAAAAAATAAAAATGACTTTTTTTTTCTCGCAATTGCCAGTTTATATCTCATAATTCTGACTTTATAACTCACAATTGTGAGGAAAAATTTCAGAATTCAGTCAGAATTGTGAGATATAAACTCGCAATTGCAAGAAAATGTCAAAATTGTGAGATTAAAAACAAGCTTCCATACATCTAATCTACTCAGTAGATTATAATTAGTAAATTCCCTATCATATAAATAATTTGACTATATAATTGAAATATAATTTTTAAGGCTGTCAAATCAATGTTAATTCGGTACACTAATTATAAAAATGCTACATGTAAGCAAATTAACAATTCAACCTTGAAGTACCATAATTCAAAGAATATTTTTGCAGTTAGTGAGGAGTCATATTGTTGTGTTCAAATACTGCTAGATGGAGCACAACACGGTAGAAAAGAATGCAGATGTCTCAAGACACGTTTAAAAGCTGAACTACTTTTAATTTTACACAGTGTGTTACTTTGTGTCTCGCAGTCTTAAATTCATTGCATTCATTGTGCATGTCAATGAAAAACAACTCTGTACGTTGCTGTCTAGCACATGTGACCAATTATTAAAAATATTGCGTACAGAATACAAGAATGTGTCCTGTGTAAAAGGTCTACATTGAATAGACTGACAAATTCTGTTCCAAAATGAATTGCTGTGGACTGTAGGCCAGTGATAGACTTGATGATACGAAAATAAAAGGGTTAAATACACTGATTTTTATAGTCTCTTTTTGTAACGTCTATATACAAGAAATGCTTATTTCTGCCACAATAATGGCATGTATTTGTGAACATAATTCATGTAAATTGTCTTCATTTGGGGGATTTGCTCAGCAAATATTGATGTATATCTCATTAATTGCTATAAATCTGATTAATTAGCAAATTCTAATGATTTCATTGTAAATAACTGATTGACATCCCTATTTTGTAATGAAATGTAAACATATGTAAATTGTAAACAAGGTTTGCAGCACTGTGTCTCGGTATGTTAGTCTCAGTGTGTTTTGGTTTGGTTCTGTTCTGTTCCTGTTTACCTGTGTTCCCAATCCGAGTTTGTTTCCATGGTTACTGATTATGTTAAGCACCTGTCTCTAGTTCTGTTGATTAGCTATGCTGTGTATATAAGGCGTCAGTGTGTTCAGTTGTTTGTTTTGTGTTGTTTTTCCTGCCAAGTGTTTGCCCTGTGATCCCTGCTATTTTGGATTATCTTCTTTTTTTTATTAATAAAAATAGCTGCATTTAGATCGTTTCTTCATTGCCTGCCCATACGTGACACACTGTTTTCAATAGCTTTCTACTCAAATCTAAAAATTGAAGATACATTACCTCTTCTTTCCTTTTCAGGAGCATCATAAAACATAATAACAACAAAAACTCAGACACACATTTAAAGAGCACAAAACATGCATGCCCACAAAAGTACAACACATACACACCAAAAAAAATGCAGTTACTGGAGTTTATTAACACACACACACACACACACACACACACACACACACACACACACACAATACAAATATTGTTTAGTGTTGTCACCTGTTTGGCACTGTGTTCAAACACCACATACTGCTGACACTGATCCAAACGCCGCTTCTTCATGGTCCAGAAATGCAGGACTCTGTTTTCCCTCTGTAGCAGTTCATTCAGGATGGCTGTACAAACACATGACAAATGCGTAACATGAATAAACAAATGACTGGACAAATGAAGAGTGTTTTGTGAGAGAAAAGAATCAATTCAAATTTAAAACAACTGCTTATGATTTCAGATCAGATTCTGACATAATTAAATGTGACAACAGAGAGTACAAGCTCTGACCTTTGACCTGTTGCTCAGGACCGCGAGTGTTGGTAGATGACCCCTGAGTGCTGACGTTATTCCGATGGATGTATTTCAGGAAAACCTCAGCATTTCGCCTGGCCAGAGTACATGCCTGAAAAAACACAGCAGACTTTACAGATTCAAAACAGACCCTCACATAACAAAGTCAAAAGTTTAGACTGAATTTATTTCATATGATCCTAGAAAGATTTTGATCTAAAGGTTCTTGAATATTAGCTTTGTATAAACATATAATATATTGGGCCCTAGAAAATGTGCCTGCTCCCCTGTAAGATGCAGGAGAAACTTCTGCGATTGTTATTATGAAGTTGATAAATTCATCTGGGCTTGTGTGAGACGGATAAAGAGTTTAAGAGATCGCTGTTCGTTCAGTAGTGACCTTGAGAAAAGCCTCTTTCTGCTCCAGGTGTTTGCTGATGAGAGGCAGAACATGATCCGTCTCTGCTGAAGATCCCAGTTTATCATGAGCTCCACACCAGTCCTCGTCTCGACGGTACTCCTGCTCCAGACTCTCCAGCACACTACACACCTGTGAATAAGGAGTTAGTATGCACAGGGTTTGTGAAGATGAGCAGGATTTAGAGATTGGGTTGTTGTCACTAGCTGGTTGGAAATGATAATGTCTAAATAATAATAATGAATATTTTCAATTGAATGTGTATTACAGTTTCTAGATTAGTTAAATTATTTCGATTTTATATACAGTATTTATTGTACATTTTTGTTTTATTTAAAATTATATTTACATTATGAAATTATTTTCCAGACTGTTTTAGCAAATCATATAACGCACTTGTTCAGTAGAGTTTTAAACCATCAAGCGTCCCCTAGAAGATGATCACTTTGCACTTACTTGCTAATAAAATTGCCAACCCTTTTGAAAAAGAAGTACACTTTACCAAACTTTTAAAAAGAGTACTCAATATAGATATAATATACTTTAAAATAATATACGTGTTTTCAGACACTTAAATGCATGCTATTTACAATTACTGCAAATTAAAATGTGAAATAGTTCAAATTTGTTAATGCGATTAGCTTAACTTAAGAGTGACTTCTATTGTCATTGAAATAGGGTTAAAGTGTACTACCAAATGACAAGCAATTATTGTATGGCTAAAATATACTTCAATGTCATTACTGTTATAATTTATGTCATCTATTTAAATTAGTGCTGTCAAACCGATTAATCACGATTAATCATTTCTAACATAAAAGTTTGTGTTTATATAATGTATCTGTATCGGTATATATATACATATGTGTGTGTGTGTGTGTGTGTGTGTGTGTGTGTGTGTGTGTGTGTGTGTGTGTGTGTGTGTGTGTGTGTGTGTGTGTGTGTGTGTGTGTGTGTGTGTGTGTGTGTGTGTGTGGATACATATATTATATAAACAATATTTGATGTTAGATGTGATTAATCACGATTAATTGATTTGACAGCACTAATTTAAATATATTGTTAATGACACATTTGTAATGTCTCTTTGTTAATATATTGACTTTTATTGTTACATAAAATAACATACTTAAGTTAAAATTAATATCAAATACTTTACATGTGTTTTAGTATGTTAGTCAACACATCAAAAATAAGTGTACTTCTTTAAGGCATGACACAATATTTTTAAAACGATTTAAAATGTACTTTAAACTAAAACTTTTAATTTGAGATTATTACAAAGTGCACTTTTCAAAAGTATACTTAAGAGTACACATAAGAAACAAGAAGCCATGGAAGTGCACTGTCTTTAAGTACACTTAAATGGCCTTTTATTTGATTAATATATTATGCAAGTACAGTTTTATATATATACTTTTAAGTTTGAAGAACACATTCAATCCAATTAAGCAAGCTTCTTTTTTCACAAGGGTAATGTGCCATTGACTGTCTTGGGTTGTATCAGTCACTGTCAAAAGGATCATCTTATAGAGTGTTTCTCAGCACCTGTTCTGATGTCTTGTAGAAGGCCACGGAGGCATTAACCAGCTTGAGTCTGTCCTCCATCTTCAGCATGAGCTGCTGCCAGTGTACAGCCACCTTCTCAGCACAGCTTCGGATGGCCTCGGGGTCGAAGTGTCCCGCCTGTAACAGGATCTCAGCCTTCTGCTGCACCTGGAGTGCACTCTGATGGGTCTTCTGGAGAGAGTTAGCATGGAACAAAGACTGCAGGGAGAGAAAGAGAGAGAGAACAAACACCTTAGATCAGACGTTGACAACAACATCAAAGAATGGTAGCTATGATTATGTTCGGTATGACACTATCATATATTTGTCTCTCTCCAGTATCTGTACTGTATCACAATATGTATATTTTGTGAAACTTTTACTTTTAAAGGAATAGTTCACCCAAACATTAAAATTAGTCCATGATTTACTCACCCTCACGCCATCCTAGGTGTATATGACTTTCTTCTTTCAGACGAATAGAATCAGAGTTATTTAAAAAAAATGCCCTGACTCTATAATGGCTCTATCATGGCTTTATAATGGCAGTGAATGGCTTTTTCTGTTTTAAAGTCAATAAAAGTGCACCTGTCCTTCATAAAAGTGCATCTATCCATCATAAAAGTGTATCTATCCATCATAAAAGTGTATCTATCCATCATAAAAGTGCATCTATCCATCATAAAAGTGTATCTATCCATCATAAAAGTGCATCTATCCATCATAAAAGTGTATCTATCCATCATAAAAGTGTATCTATCCATCATAAAAGTGCTCCACACAGCTCCGGGGGTGAATAAAGGCCTTCTGAAGTGAAGTGATGAGTTTGTGTAAGAAGAATATGAATTTTAACACGTTACAAAGTGAAACTCTAACTTCCGGCCAAAAGACTATACGCAGTCTACTTACGTCTAAAGGGGAACTTACGCAACTTATGACGTCAGAAGTAGTGTAGTGCGTCATGGCGTAGCGTAAATATCAGCAGTACGTCGCAATACTCGCATAAGTTGCGCTTTAGACTTAAGTGCAATCCGTATGTTTGTTTGACCGGAAGCTAGTTATTTTAATTTATAAATTTTTTTACACAAACGCCGTGTGGAGTTCTTATATAATGGATGGATGCACTTTTATGGACTTCAAAACAGTAACAGCCATTCACTGCCATTATAAAGCCTAGGAAGAGCCAGGCTATTTAATAATATAACTCCGATTGTATTTTTCTGAAAGAAGAATGTCATATACACCTAGGATGACTTGAGGGTGAGTAAATCATGGGCTAATTTTCATTTTTGGGTGAACTATCCCTTTAAGTCACTACATTCCAAAGCATAATGTACTTTTGTTCAGTATTTTTACTCAAGTAATTGATCTGTGGACTTCATCCACCACTGCTAATTGCAAAACTTTATGTGTGAGGATAGCTGTAACATAGTGCGGTCATGTGACAACAATGTACAACAAATCACAGTGCACAATCTATTTTTTAAAATAGTATACAGTGCATACTGTGCAGCATGTAGTAAACAGCACTATATGCTAATGTTCCATTCTGAACATAGCCAATAATTCTACATGTTCTACAAAAAGGAGGATACTCCTGCCTTTAATTTAATAAACTCTTAAATCACATACATTAAAAGAGACAGATCATTAAAAGTAAACATCTATTAGAGAAGATAATTTGAACATCTTTAACAGGACATTATCAAGCAGCCCTCCTACCCCAGACTGCTGACAGCTTTAGGGTTTTATACAGGCAAACACGGGTCTGTTTTCTATCTGCTGGCATTGTCATGATGAAGGAAAAAATAAATCTAACTTTAATAGTCAGCGACAGACATTTACGAGCAGAGTCGAGCAGGTAGAGCCTTGTCCAAAGCAGGAAACAGAGTCTGATACCAAATCCTGTGATAAATGACATGACTACTGTACTACGAGCTAGAGACTCATAGTAAACAGCACATTTAATTCCATTGCTTCACTTTCCTCAGGCAAAAAATACCTTAATGCTAAAATTGTATTGAGAATGAGTATTATTTGCCAGAATCTGGTCCTTAAATATACTGCGCTGAGGTTACCTAGTGCACTCAAAAGAAAAAGCTGTGAATTGCAGTAAAAACAGTGGAGCAGCTCCACTGGGAAGGAGTCTGTGGGTCATAAATCCTTCAGGAGAATGTTATGATCCCTGTGTGAATTTTTATGAATGAACAATTCTGTTAGATCTGTTTGAAATATTCTCTTTTGATGTGAGTAATCACTTCCATACATCTAGCAGTGTTAACATGTATGCTGAGAGCAAAGAGAAGGAAGCGCATTTCTGTTTTTGACTAAAAGTGAAGAAAGACCAGAGAAGTGGGTGAATTAGGATGCATTTAGGTTGACTGGGACACTTACAAAACAAAACAAACTGTTCCCTTTCGAAGGGAACTCAACAATACGTCAACGACGCTATGGGGAACGCCTCAGGCGTGACAGGTGTCTGAAATCACTATCAAAACACGTCAATCATATTGACCGGCGACAGCCCGTGAATCATTAGCGTGAATGATTAACGTGCGACCTGGAAGTATAAAGGGGCGCCTTGCAAACATGACAAATCAGCTCATCGTCTTCAGGGACTGTCTGTTTGAAAACGCTACTCAAGGAAACGGTAAGAAAATGAAATGTACAGCACACGAGTGTGTTTTTTCCTGCCTGGGAGAAGAGCGCGCACGAGAGGTTCTCGAGGGAATCCTCTGTGTGAACTGTGAGCGTTTTTCTCTTAAAACGCTCCGCTCTCGTCTGGCCCTCTTCTCGAGTGAAGGGGGTTCAACGTCTGGTCCGCGTGGTCCCGCTCGTGCCGAGGCAGAGCGGCGACTTGCATCATGGGCTTCCAGATAGAGCTCATCGATCATCTTGAGAGTCCTGTAAACCTCTCAAATGATTCGACGGCTGACGAGGGCGAACTGCAGGCACCAATGGTTTCCTGCAGTTGCTGCTCTTCAGGACGAGCAGGAGATGGCTGAGGAGGTTTATAATCAGGTAGATCCTGAACCCTCTCAGCCACCCTGCCCCGTGTATGCAGACCTGGTGGATGTTGTGGAGCGCGCCGCCAACAGGCTGTAGCTGCCATGGCGACGCGCTAGAGGAGAGACCGCTCGCGGTAGGCTTGGCGATCGGTTTCTCCCCTGCCATACACACCAGCTCAGGTAAGATGGTTATCAGGTAGTAGGCCTCACCCGGCCGCCCTGAAGGCGAATTCCCACTTACGTTGGCTATCAGGTAGTAGGCCTCTCTGGGCCTCCCTGAATGTGAGCTCCCAAATATTGTGGCTGTCAGGTAGTAGGCCGCTCTGGGCCTCCCTGGATGTGGGCTCCCAAATATTTTGGCTGTCAGGTAGTAGGCCTCACCAGGCCTCCCTGAAGGTGAGTTCCCACATGCTGTGATTATCAGGTAGTAGGCTCCTCCAGGCCTCCTTGAATGAGAACGGTCAGGTAGTAGGCCTCACCAGGCCTCCCTGAAGGTGAGTTCCCACAGATAGTGGTGACCAGGTAGTAGGCCTCACCAGGCCTCCCTGAAGGTGAGCTCCCCACATACTGTGGTTGTAAGGTAGCAGGCCTCACCGGGCCTCCCTGAAGGAGGAGTTCCCACGTACTGTGGTTATCAGGTAGTAGGCCTCTCTTGGCCTCCCTAAAGGATCAGGTAGTAGGCCTCTCCGGGCCTCCCTGTAACGCTCCCTAGTGGTGCTGGGTTTATGAAGCTAGTGGTCTCTTGCTATCAGTTTCAGCTAGCCTTAATAGGCAGCTGCTGAAGGCGAGCTTGCGCCCTGGCTCGCTAAAGTGTTCATTCTCTGCTAAAGGTCACCTCCCGGAACCTTTTCTGCCTACAGCCTGGTTTGCCTACCAGGCAGACCTTGTGCTCCCCTCACGAGGGTCTCTTTGAGCATGCGGCTTCCTGAGTCTGGTCAGATGGTCGTAGGCCTCTCGTGAGGCCTCCCAGTTAGATCAGCCCTTAGGCCTTCACAGGCCTCCTCAGTGTTTTGAAACACAGACACTGGGTTGATCCGTGGATCGAGTAGAGAAACTCCCCTCGCTAGCAAGGGTCGGAAAGCACTATGCTGAGTCATACTCTCCGGGATATCCCGTCTCTGAGATCCGGGCCGAGTGGTTCACTGCCAGCTTCGCAGTCCCTCGGGTTGGATGCCTTACTTAAGGCATTTGTCCAGAGGCTCTGTCTTCAGACAGACAGGATTTGGCCAGACTAAGTGTCTATGTACTGGCGCCAGGTCAGGCCGTCCTGGTGGCATTTCGGGGTGAGTACGTTCCCCTGAATAGTGACTGGCTGGGGTTCCCTTGGGTTCCCTAGCCACATTCCCTAGAAGGGACCCCTTCTAATTGGAAGCTGAGGTTCCAGGCCCGGAGCCGGCCCAGGTAGACCTTTCATTTAACCATGTTTATGAAGGTTTTTCTGTGAGGCTGTAGCTTGGGCTATGACCGTAGGGAATGCTGTCACTGACAGCCCAGTGTGACCTGAGGGTGAGTGGTTCTAGCGTTTCATTTGAAGTTGCTGGTTCTGACAGTTGTCACTGCCACTTGGCATGCACTCCCCTTAGCATGGCGGCGTTGGTATATCGTTCCCCATAGCGTCGTTGACGTATTGTTGAGTTCCCTTTGAAAGGGAACGTCTAGGTTACGACTGTAACCTATGTTCCCTGAGAACAGGGAACGAGACAATACGTCTCCCTGCCATGCCGCGGGGCTTGCCTACCGTACGATAAGGTGATTTGTCATATGATAACGATATCAGACGATAAGGTGATTTGTCATGTTTGCAAGGCGCCCCTTTATACTTCCAGGTCGCACGTTAATCATTCACGCTAATGATTGTCGCCGGTCAATATGATTGACGTGATTTGATAGTGATTTCAGACACCTGTCACGCCTGAGGCGTTCCCCATAGCGTCGTTGACGTATTGTCTCGTTCCCTGTTCTCAGGGAACATAGGTTACAGTCGTAACCTGAGACGTTTTTCTATGACTAAGATGAGACGATGATGAGATAACTGACTATTTCAAAATGCAATCTCATTGATGAAAACACATTAACAAAACTTTATTTTTGTTAAAAAAAAGGACAGACAAGATATTACAGATCGCTCTACAAGCCTCTATTATGCCTGCTACAGACTGTGTAATTTCGGCAATCCTTTAAGATCATTACAAATCACACTGTACGACATGGATCTGATAAACTTGGGTAGACATGTATGTAGACTGAGCGATGATGACGCCTATTGAATCTTACGCTACGAAACAAGTTAGTGTAGAAGAATAAAACATCATCAGCATGCGCTAGGGGTAAACAAACAGAGCAAGATGAATCGCAATTTGTGGTTTTCATGTGTGCTGAAAAAAAAGAAGAGGAAGCGAAAGAGTAGAATATAGACGTGATCATGGCTTGGGAAAAAAGGGGCCAACTTGATATGCCAATTTTGCAAATGGAGTTCGAGGTAAGTAGTTTTATGCTTTTGCGCCATGTTTCGTAATTAATACACCATTTCATGTTGCATAATTATTTTATTAGAGTGTGTTCATTTATTCAATAAATATAGCCTATAATAAATCAGGAAACTATGTGGTGAAATAAACCATGCATATGATTTGACGTTCTCTTGATTTGTGCTTATAGGTGAAAATGCAATAATTGCAAAAATAAATGTCTCAAATGACCATCATTGTGATTATAATTTTGAGCAAAATAATAGTGATTATCAGTTTAACCATTATGCAGCATGGCGAAAATGTGACACAGAACATTTTTTCATTGACTAAAACTAAACTAAAATTGCCAAACATTTAGGCCTGGTTTCACAGACAGGGTTTAGATTAAGCAAGGATTAGGCCTTAGTTTAATTAGGACATTTAAGTAGCTTTTATAAACGTCAAAACAACGGCATTGACATATTTTAATATATGTAAGTGCAAGCTGCATTCAGTTAAAAACATACATTTAAGTCTGGGACTAGGCTTAAGCCCTTGTCTTTGAAACCTGGGGATTGTCCACTAAAACACGACTAAACAAAAACAGAACAAGGTTGACTACTGTGGCGAGCAGGACGAGGCCGAGGGACGTGAGAGAACGGCGCAAGCATAAAGGAGGAGCGACGACTGAGGAGATCGAGAGAGGACAGGCCTGTGTTTTATTTGTGTTTGCTTTTTGTTTTCTGTAGCCAGCAGTCGTCCGCGAGGGGCTGCTGGCAGACTTTTGGTCTTTGTATGAGTGTTTTATTTTGGTAGCCAGCAGTCGTCCGCGAGGGGCTGCTGGCGGTTCCTTTTGTTTTTGTATTTGTTTAATTTTAAAATTAAAGTCTTTAAATGTCTGCCGGTTCCCACCTCCTTCTTCCCTGAATCATAAACTTTGTTACAACTACATATTACAAAAACTTAAAAGTACATTTAACACAGGAAGATTTTTTGACAAAATCAACACTGGAGTAAATGAATCGGCGTCGAGCTCATCAAAATACGTTAAAGCCAAGACTTAATCTAGACACATACTGGATATGAACATCCTGATCAAACCTGCCAGATCCAACAAAAAACACAAGCTCAAGATGCATTGACTAGAGCCTGTGGTGTGTGTTTACCTCTATCGCGAGCTGGAACTGTTCATGTTCTCTCTGTAGTTGCTCAGCCTCCGACAGTGAGCTTGCGTTCACCATACTGGCATCCAACATAGACTCGCCATTACGAATCCAACCCAGGACCTAAACAACAACACATACAACAAAAGATTCCTTAGCACTGAAACACACAGTATCAATATAACCTTATTCAATACATCTCTAACCACCTTGTGTAAAAGTAGTACACTTTAGCATACTTAAAAAGAGCACTTATCACAGAAATAATATACTATGAAAGACACTTAAGTTGCTATAAAAGATTAGTTTTAATGGGACATTACCCTTGTGAAAAAGAAGTGTGCTTAATTGAGTTGAATGTGCTCTCTAAATTTTAAAAGTATATATAAAAAATTGTACTTGCAGATAATATAATATTAATCAAATAAAAGGCCACTTAAGTGTACTTTAAAGAGAGTGAACTTACATTACTTCTTGTTTCTATCTATCTATCTATCTATCTATCTATCTATCTATCTATCTATCTATCTATCTATCTATCTATCTATCTATCTATCTATCTATGCACCTAGCAGAAACAAGTGATCGGTAAAACACATTGAGTTGAGCACAAAACAGGTTAGATGTATTTTGATATTTGCAATTAAATCCAGGAATCATCTTTATGAAATACAAAGTGACATAGCTGTCAAACTGATCTGAATATTGACACCCCAGAGTGGAGTGATATCCTGAGGAGACTCAGCAGAATTCATAATTCCCTCTGCTCATTTCTCTCCATTAGTGCTTGTAGCGGCAGACACTTTAGGGCCGTCCCTGGCGACAGCACTTTGGCCCACACTTACGCTCTGAATGAGATTAGCTCTGAGAGACACACTGAATCAGCCATCACAGCCGCTTGCATCTGTCTCCATTGATTATCTATCAGAGGAAGCGCCAGTGACAGAGACAAGAGAGAGACACAGGTACTAGAGCCCAGGACTGTGGTATATCAAGAACACTCTTTTGCTTCATAATAATAATAATAATAGTAATAATAATCATGCGTTACATTTATATAGCGCTTTTTTAGGTACGCAAAGCACTTTTACATATGGAAGGGGGAAACTCCTCAACCTCCTCAATCGGCAGCCATATTGTGCCAGAACACCCACTACACACCAGCTTACTGGTGGAGAGGAGACAGAGAAATGAAGACAATCAGAGTATATATATTTATATATGGGGATGATTAAGAGGCCATGATGGACAGAGGCCAGGGGCAAATTTGGCCAGGACACCAGGGTTACACCCCTACTCTTTTTCCGAAGGACATCCTGGGATTTTTAATGACCACAGAGAGTCAGGACAGTTTCTGCTTAAGACCAGCCGAACACTGTGAGTGCGTGTTCGAAATCAGGAATGGTGAGAGAACATTGTTCTTGGTACGTTTTTCATCTTCAAACCAAACTTGTGTCTTCAGTCGACAAAGTTTAAATCTCGTCTGGCTAGAGCTCTTCTCATAATGTTACTCATTAGATCAGTAGACGGAGAGAAGACGGTGTTTTGTGGCTGTTTAAACACATTCGACCATATGAGTGTTTACACTACAAAAGCAATCCAGTCAAATGGGTTTTAGTCTATCTCTGGAAGTGGTTGAAAGTGGACAAGCTCAAAAGGTTTTAGACCCCGTTTACTCCTGTATTTAGTGTCGTCCACTTGTGATCCGATCGACCAAACGCATCTTGATACCAGCTGTAAACAGTTCATTAAACACTTATTTCAGATCTTAGAGTCTCTATCAATCAGCTGATGAGTTGAATCAAGAACACATACAGTACAACATGTGGCGTGTTGGAGTACTCCAAGGACAAGGATGGGAAAGACTGCTATACAGTATGGACGGTGTGCTAAAAAAATAAATATATTTAGGATAGAATTTGCAGCTGTGGTTCTAAACAGTTAATATCTGATTGCTCTTTATCCCAAATACCACAGTACGAATATGAAGAAAACAGAAGACACCCAGAATACATTTGCATTGATAAAGTTTCACAGGTATACAGACAGATACAGTACATGCAAGAGAGTGTGTTTTACCTGTTTAACCTCAGCCTGTAGGTGGCGTAGCTGCACAACCTGCTCCAGGTGTTTCTGTGTATGTTCAGCACTCAAGTCCAGCTCATGCTGTTTCTCATGAAGAAACTCCAACAACTCCTGAACTTGAGTGGCCAGATCCACCTCCTTCTCACCGGTCAACTCAATACCTGCATATTACACACAAATACACACTTCTGTTTATACTCCTGCTGAATCTACAGTATCTATATTGTCTGAGAGAACATGTTCACAGCTCAACACCACTGGGTGGCAGTATGACAGCTAGTTCAAATCCAGTGGTCTCCGCATCTACAGAACGCTCTTCTTTTCCTTAACCTGATTTACTATAGGCTAATCATAGATCTACATTCATGGGCAGTTTAAGTAAAGGATCATTTACAGACAGCAAAATAAAGCCCAACATGTGTGAAGTGATGGGGAGCATAACCAGGAATAAATATAAATGAAACAATTTAGCATCATTATAAAAATAAAATAAAATAAAAAAAAATCAGTCAAAATCAAGTGTATCAGGGAATGAATGAAACATTATTAATGAGTTAAATATGCATAACTGCCAAGAAAATAATGCCAAAATAAAAAATAAAAAATAAAAAAATCTTCTCTTCTTTCTAAAATTGTATTTCTTTAGATTGTGGAGTGAAATATAACCCATAAAGGGTTAGTTCACTGAAAGCGAAATGCATAATCCAAATAAATCCATTTGGTCAGTTAATTAACTTCTAATTAGAGCTAAAATATAAAATTGGGAATAAAGCACAGTGATCTACTAAAGCTTAATTTAGTCATTTTCTATGTTGTCCCAGCAAAATCGCACACACCCCTCCATCGGACATGCAGGCATGTGTGAGAGATGGTCACAGTAATGTCTGGAACAGACGGTGTCCAAACCTCGAACAGGAGAGTGTCCTCAGCCAAGACCCATATGTGAGAGAGAGGGGGGTGAGAGTTGGGTCAGCAGTTTGAGGAGAGGAAGTCTGTTTCCAGTGTTAAAAATATCTGTGAGGCACAGAGCTGGACATTGGGACGATATGAAGATAAAAGCAAGGAGGAAGAGTAATGTGTGTTGAAGACGCAGACAGTTGAAGAGATGGGTGACATAAGAATTGAGTGTTTAGGCTTGATTGTTTTCAATCATATTGAAACAATAGCTTTGCTGAGCGTCATCAGTGCCGCCCATGTGACTGCGGACTGGAGATCACAGCACAGAGGAGTCTGAATCCTATTGGTCCATATTGCTGTGTCTATGAAGACTGCCATATATTATTGACGCGCAGTCACCTGACACTTCTTCTGTGCTGCTCTCCTCTCTCTTATCTCTGCATCTATTTCTCGATCAAATCCAACCAGATCTCATGAGAATTTGTGAGAACTGAATGAGTATTGTGCGAGTTTGCATTAATTTGCATGATCTGACATCTACAAAAGCGTATGATTTGTAGGTAAAACATTACCATGAAGGTAAGCTAATCATCAGCATGAGTAGAAACATACAAATTAGATTGTATGAATTCTATGAAATCATAATTTCGCAACCAATTCACAAAAAACGTTTGCCAAATAATCGTCATGAGACTGTTGATGACTGATCAAGCGATCTCTCTTGGCCTCTCACAATGATAAATATAATTTAGACGTGTTCACTCTAAAGTGCGCACACACTCACACACACAGATACAGGACACTTTGAGCCAGTCTCTTTAAAAATAACTATGAGGCATTAAAAAAAAAGTGATGCCAAGTTCTGAACTCCCGACAAGCCAGTTGTAATGATAATATTGTGCATGCTTATTATGAATATTATTGTAATCTGCAGGCAGCCCAAAAACATGCACTTTGAGGTGTTTTTTTTATTGAGTTGATCATCGAGGACCGCCATAATAAAAGATTTAACACCAAAGACTTTCAAATTATTTTTTTTTTAATATTTGAGAATTGCCCCTATTATACTTTTTCCGAATAGTGAATCTAAAAGGTCTGAAAAGTTTTAAAGATCAAATTGCAAGAAAAATAGTCATTGTCTCCAAAAAAAAGATTAAATTCTGAACTTCTGTAACGAGTCGTCAGCAATTCCAGTCTCACTTCCTGTTTTATACCGACAAAACAATGTAACAAATTTGCATAATCCCAGAATATGGTCTTCATTGGCTGCACGCGAACAGCGTCTACTTTGACCGGTCCTCAAACACTGTCGTTGTAGCTGAGTCCTGGAAGAGTTTTGTTTGTGTTGTTGACATGTCGAGAAGACGCTGCTGTCAGCACTGCAAATCCACTTTGAAGCCTGAGGAAGCCTCTGGAGCTGAAATTCAGATATTATAATGGATGTTTGGTTTGCAACATGCGCTGTAAGCGGTCGACCAATCACAATAGACTGGGCCGTCTGACCAATCAGAGCAGAGTAGGCTCGCGGAAAAGTGTGTTTAGAGAGACTGAATCTTCAAACTAACCGTTTTCAAACTCTTTTAGAAATGTGGTGAAAAATTTGCGTTTTTTGACTTTGGATGCATGTAAACCTATTGTAAGAGACAAAAAAAGGAACCTTTAAAATAGCATAATATGGGCACTTTAAGAATTTTTCTAGAATTGCATTTAGGACTTTATTTTTTAAACTTCTTTCTTAAGAGGATTTTTCAGCCCCTGGTCATTTTTTGTGTGCAATATGCATCAAGTAGTCAGTGAACAGACTGTGGGCGAGAACCTGGAGGTACCAAGTGTACAACAACTTGTGACTAGAGATGCGCGGTTGGCGGTTACAGCCGCGGACTCTGCGGATATTTATCAAATAATTTAATTATATTTTAATTAAATTTGGGCGGGCGGCGGGCGGTTGAACCAATCAAATTAAAAATATATGTATACATTGTTAAATATTGTTATCTTTGTCCCTGAGCACCAGCATCAGCAGCGCCGTGTATCGCCCAATCAGCGGATTGCGGGCGGGTGCGGTTTTGAAAATTGGTCAAAAACGTTGGTGCGGATGGATGGTGGACGGATGATGAGTTTTGTGATGCGGTTGCGGATGAAATAATAGCCCATCCGCGCATCTCTACTTGTGACCACCAGCGATTTAATCTCTGTCAGTGTGAAAACACCTGTATTTTTTTCATCTCTCTCTCTCTCTCTCTCTCTCTCTCTCTCTCTCTCTCTCTCTCTCTCTCTCTCTCTCTCTCTCTCTCTCTCTCTCTCTCTCTCTCTCTCTCTCTCTCTCTCTCTCTCTCTCTCTCTCTCTCTCTCTCACCTGAGGCTTGGACCTCCATGATGTACTGATGCAGGTCTTGACCCTGCTGCATAACCTCATAGGTCATGTTGTTCATGGCCAGTTTTCTCTCTGCGTGCCGCTGGAGTCTCTGTTCGGCCAGACTGGGTTCTTCTGCACTGAAGTCATTCACCTGTCGAACCAGGTCCTCATTCCACGCGTCTAACTCTGCTGTTACCTGCAGGACAGGAAGGATAGTTCAACACCTCTGCACCTGGCCTGATGACACTTTCATAGCAATTATAAATCAATCAGTCATTTACGATGAACAATGAGATCATGAGATTTTAAAATTAATCCCAGACCCGGTTGTTTTGGTTCAGAACTGTTTGTTGAAGATTTTTTAAAAATCTCTATTCTGAAAATTATTGAAACACTCTCTGCATGCAAACAACAAACACAAACACACACACTGTCTTCACCTCAATGGTGTACTGCTCAAAGATGCGCAGTTGCAGGAAGATGTCAAGTTTGATCTTCCTCTCATGGAAAAGTTCCTCCATGTGGCCCTGGGCCTCCTCTAGCTGCTGTAGGACGCCCTCGATGTGGGCGATAGAGCTAGTGTGAGGCATCTTATTACTGCTCATCGCCGAGTCTCTGAGAAACAGGAGAAATGTGTTAAGAGTGTGAGTAAGGGTTAGTCTAGCACCATTACACTTTGCTTATATTAAAGGAATATTCTGGGTAAAGTTTCTAAACAACATATCTCTGGCATTCTGTAAATTACAGACAATTATTTTAACTCCAGTTTGTAAAATAAAATTAGAACTAGTTTACACTAGTACACTTACAATTGATGTACGACGGACATTTCACACACACGCTTTTTTTTTTATATCTCTGGAATTTTCTGTGGTCCTTAATACAACTTTACACAAATGGCTTTGGTAAGAAGTCACATCAGTATTAAGCCAACAAGGTTTTAGTGTTATAGGTGTACTATAAATGCATATATTTTAAAACACTTATTCAGTCCTGCATACTTGCAATGCAAGAACAAAAGCAGTGTAAAAACATACAATGTCCTGGTAATTGTTGTACCAGGACATTATCCGTTAAGTTTATGGACATTTCATTTAACCCTATAATACAACACAATGCAATGCATAATTCAAAATAGGGGTAAAACACCATCATAATTCAGTGAAAATTAGTTGTAATGTGTAGTCAGCACACACAAAGAAGAGACAAATAGACAGTCTTTATAAACGATGCAAAATACTCAGGGGATCACATGAACATGAGATCACATGAGAAACGGTAAATCATAAACGAGACTGACAAGGGACTGAACATAACACAGAGAACAAATACAAGGCGAACATAATGAAGACAGGTGCAAATTATAGGTAACCATAGAAACAAACGAGTACATAATCAATAACTCAGGAAACTGAAACTAAACAGAGCAGGGAAACAGGAACTACAGGAAACAAAACAGAATAAGAGTCTATAAAAAATAAGAGTCTTATCAAAATAAGAGTCTATAACTGTGATAATAGTACATTGAGATCTGTTTTTACAGACTTTTCTTAAGAGTGTGACTGTTAGACTTCCATTATATATATTTACTGTAAAAATACATTCCAGTTGTCCAGTTTTGTCTGGTGAGCATGGTCCACTAAGCTGCTGCTGTAATATACCATTAAGTTTCCAAAAATAATTTGGTAACACTGTTTTTTACAGTACCCTTGTTACATGTTACATGTAGTTACTGTAGTAATAACTACAAATTATTCATAATTACATTATTAACTAACCCTAAACCAAACCTTAACCCTATAGTAAGTACATGTAGATAATTATTATTATTCTGTACTTAGATGTATAATTACACTGAAACATGGACACTTTAAATAAAGTGTAACCAATATTTTTTCTTGATGGCCATTCAAAATCAGCTGTGTTTTCTGATGATGTAAAAAAAATTGTAAGCAATAAACAAATCGCTAAAATTTCATCATCGTATTTTATGTTTCAACAGTGTCTGGTATTTGGAATGCCTGGAAGTTTAAATATCAAGGATATGTAAACATTTGAACAGGATAATTTGTGTTAAATCAAGTGAATTTTGCCTGTGTAATGTAAATACATGTTTTGCAGCATTTTTGAGATTTCGAAAAGTATGTAAACGTATGAGCATGTGCTGATACCTGAGCTGTTGCATAAGGTCTTCTCCCTCTTTAATGACGTTGAGTGTGGCCTCCAGTGTGGCCGTCTGCTGCTGCTGAAACTGTTTTATCAGCTCCTGAACCGAATCAACCGAGTCCGAACAAACGTCCTCCAGCAGCTCCTTTTGCAGGTCCTCCATCCACGTCCATAGCTGACACACACACACACACACACACACACACACACACACACACACACACACACACACACACACACACACACACACACACACACACACACACACACACACACACACACACACACACACATTAATGCATGTACTTTCAGTGATAACTTCTCTTGATGTTTCCTCGTGATATTCCTACTCCATAACTTTACTGCACTATTACATTTCACAAAGTAACTTGATAATCAACATTTATTCCCCACAATGGAGCCAAAACCTGACCCATATACAAGCACAGTAACACACTTACTCCAGTAAAGACCTAAAAAAGTTGCTAAACTTTTCTACAGACTCAGAGATGGAGTGCACAGATTATAACTCTCATCTAACAATAATCTGCCCTGAATCCAATATTAGAAAGCAGCCAGAAATGTGTGCTCCCGCTCTCATTTCTCATGCTGCTTTCATTTTTAACACTTGAGTGTAAAAGATTTAACAGTATAGAAATGATTCAGACAGTTCATTAAAACTTAGAGTAAATGATCCCCCAAACACTGGAGTGCTGTGTGGTGTAGTGTTTAAAGGTCAGTGCACCAAATGGACATTTAACATCAGGTTTCTCAAGAGGGACTGAACCTTAAGTTTATAATCATATGACATCAACATTTTTTGAAAGAAGTCTCTTTTGCTCACCAAGGTTGCATTTATTTGATCAAAACAGTAGTAAATATTGTAATATTGCGACATATTATTACAATCTGAAATAAAATAGTTTTTTTAAATGTAATTTGAATTTTCTTTCAATCTTTGATTTATACAAGTTAAAAAAGAACAGAATACATAATATAATAATGTATAATATTAATATTTCACAATATTGCTGTTTTTATCAGATTTTTATCAAATAAATACAGCCTTTGTGAACATAAGAGACTTCTTTCGAAAACGTTAAAAAAATATTATTTACAGTATACCCTTAATTATTCCAAACTTCTGACATACTGTAACATCTGTTTTGGGTTTTGTGTTCATGTCTCTTATTATGTCATGTATTCTCACAGTCGTATCCTGTGTCCCAATGTCCATACTATCCTTCCTAAATATCCTAACTCTCCATCCTAAATGTGAGATTATAGTAAGTGTGTCCCAAAAGCATAGTATTTTGAAAAGAGTATGCCAAAATTCCCAGGATGGTCTACTATTTTCAATATTTTTTTTGAAGGCTGAATCCGAAATCGCATACTTCCCTACTATATAGTTAACAGTATGTGACAAAAGAAGAATGTCCGAATTCACCATATCATAAAAGAATAGGAAAAAGTCCCTGGAAGACCTAAATCTTCCGGTTAGATTCTGAAGTGTGCATACGATGGACACTTTACTATCCCATTTAAGGCCACGGGAGAGGATTTATGAATGGCAGTGAAACGACCCAATCACACTGGTAGATCACATGATAATGACAACATGGTGGATATAGTATGCCTGGATTACATTCATACTACACACTCATACTAAATAGAACATACTTTTTTAGCTGTCGTGAAGTAATTACTTGTTCCAATTAGTAATGACAATTTTATGACTCGTTATCTGGCAATGAAATTAAATAAACAAGGTGCTTTACAGGAATATTGTAAATTGTCAAGTTGGCAACCACAATGCAAGAAGAAGAGACATAAAAATAGAAAATAGTAAATTAGTGACTACTCATTTTTCCTGTGTATAATTGCATTAAAAATACACATAAACAAACAGACATTTCCAGAAAATCATAAAACACAAACATTATATATGAGTTATTTTGCATAAACGAAATTAAAGAACTGTTAGAACGTTGTTAGCTGTTGTCATGGCAACTTGAGCGTGTCTTGTTTACTACCAGCTGTGGAAGACAATCAAACACTGATTCGGTATGGTCTACATTTAGTGTTCCTGTGCAAATAAACTTATGTCATCTTTGTGCTGCATTAAAAACATCTCTGTAAATGCATCCTCACTGTTCTTTGTGGAGGAATAAAAATAATTCTGTTCATAACTAATTCACTTGCGAAAAACAATTCATGGAGCCAATCTTGCTGATGGATTAACAAGATCAGAGAATGTCAGTCACACAGGCATGTTTGATAAACATAAATCCCTCTTTGTAAGACCTTACAGTGTTTCCACCTTTTGAACGATGATTTGCCATGACCTTATTTGATAAGGATTTTCAAGAAAAAAAATAAAGAAATCACAGAGCAATTTGTTGATCCTAACTGATCATGACCAGAAACAAAAAAATGCAATAGGAATTCCCATGACTTTTTAAGAATTTATAATGAATCCCTGACATTTCCAGGTTTTCCATGACCGTGGGAACCCTAACACTGCCAGATGCAAAAAGAGAGACTGTAATGATAAATTAGACGTTCCCCAATCTACAGTGAGGAAGCTGGTGTGGTTCAGCTCGAACATGTTGCAGGTGAAGAGGAGCTCTACAGGAAGATGTGATATTCATGATAGATGATTCCCTCAGCAGGGGTTTGAGACACACTCAGGAATATTACTCATATTAATCATACACAAGAGCTCTGAACAACAACATATATGACAAGTTTTACAATACAGGAAATCGCCCACATTAGGGAAAAGCTAAACAGAATGGATGCATTAAACCAAACCACACCGCAAAGACATACAGATATTCCTTACGGAAACAAACACTCTGTCACGATGAGGTGGAAGCAAGGAGGAAGCAGGATCCAATTGCAGCACACTTTATTTAATAAACTCAAACTACATAAAGACTCTGGCTAGGGCACAAGACTCAGGAACAGAACCACCAACATCAAGGTACAACAACAAGAACTCACAAAGACTGGACTGAAACACAGGGCTTAAATACAAGGCCAAACAAGCTAAACAAGATAACAAGGGGGCGTGGTATACATGAACACAAACGAGGAGCGGGAAAACTGAACAGGACTGAACCAAAAGCACAAAGACCGGGGGAACACAGACAGACATTACAACATAGCCCCCCCTCTATGGGCGGCTCCCGACGCCCATGAAAACTAGAGACATAGTTCGGGAGGGTGGTGGAGCGGAGGCGGTCCCGGGGGAGGGATGGCGGGCCAGGTCCGTGCAGGGAACGGGACCGGGGTCTTGCGATGGCGGACCTGGGCCATGGAACATGGGCGGAGCTGGACGAACAGACTGCCAGGGCGGAGCAGGCTGTGGGCGTGTCCACGACGGAGCAGGCTGAGGGCGAGGCCACGGCGGAGCAGGCTGAGGGCGTGACCAGGGCGGAGCAGGCTGTGGACCCTCGGGCATCCAGGGCGAAGCTGTCGGACCCTCGGGCGTCCAGGGCGGAGCTGTCGGACCCTCGGGCGTCCAGGGCGGAGCTGTCGGACCCTCGGGCGTCCAGGGCGGAGCTGTCGGACCCTCGGGCGTCCAGGGCGGAGCTGTCGGACCCTCGGGCGTCCAGGGCGGAGCTGTCGGACCCTCGGGCGTCCAGGGCGGAGCTGTCGGACCCTTGGGCGTCCTGGGCGGAGCAGACCCTTCGGGCGTCCAGGGCGGAGCTGTCGGACCCTCGGGCGTCCAGGGCGGTGAAGACCCCTCGGGCGGCCACGGCGGTGAAGACCCTTCGGGCGGCCACGGCGGTGAAGACCCCTCGGGCGGCCACGGCGGTGAAGACCCTTCGGGTGGCCACGGCGGTGAAGACCTTTCGGGCGGCCACGGCGGTGAAGACCCTTCGGGCGGCCACGGCGGTGAAGACCCTTCGGGCGGCCACGGCGGTGAAGACCCTTCGGGCGGCCATGCTGGAGAGGACCCTTCGGGTGGCCATGGTGGTGGCCTACTGCCCCCCCCCAAAAAATTCTTGGGGGTAGCTACGGGGTCGTAGCCTGGAGAAGGCACCGGCTCAGGAGAAAGAGGCAGAACCAGCGGTGAAGAGGGCTTTAGGCTGGGCAGGACCAGCGGTGAAGGAAACTCTGGGCTGAACAGGACTGGCGCAGGATCAGCGGGCTCTGGCGCAGGATCAGCGGGCTCTGGCGCAGGATCAGCGGGCTCTGGCGCAGGATCAGCGGGCTCTGGCGCAGGATCAGCGGGCTCTGGCGCAGGATCAGCGGGCTCTGGCGCAGGATCAGCGGGCTCTGGCGCAGGATCAGCGGACACCGGCTCAAGTGTGTGCGTAGCCCACACACACCACATGGCTGTGGCCATAATGGCTAGTGTTGAGGGCTCAGGCGGCGCATGCGTGGCGTGATCAGTCTCTGACTGGGAAGACGTGACGAGAACAGTCTCTGGCTGGACGGTCTCTGGCTGGACGGTCTCTGGCTGGACGGTCTCTGGCTGGACGGGCTCTGGCTGGACGGGCTCTGGCTGGACGGGCTCTGGCTGGACGGGCTCTGGCTGGACGGGCTCTGGCTGGACGGGCTCTGGCTGGACGGGCTCTGGAACTGGTTTGACGGGACGAGATTCAGGCAGGACGGTGATCCTTGCAGACCGTACGGACCTTAGCGGGGAATCTGCCAAGCTGGACATCAGCCCTGAACGCCCATAGACCGATCCGGTGTCAGACCCGCTGACTGGCGTGACGCGGGGAAACTCAGGCTCTGCAAGTGCCGAACCGCCCAAGGAAAGGGCCAGATCAACAAACCCTTTCAGGGTCCAGCCAGTATGATCCTCCGGCATCACTTGAGCGATGTGCCAATCCAGCCCGCTACAAAACAGGTCCACGAGCTGGGCGTCATTTAGCGCTCCCAGATGACAACACGCCAAAAAGTCCCTCACATACCTCTCCAAGGGCTGGCCATCTTGAGACAGAGATGATAGGAATTTCCTTAAGGCCTGGTTGCTAACAACTGCTGGATCCATTGGCGGTGAGTTCTTCTGTCACGATGAGGTGGAAGCAAGGAGGAAGCAGGATCCAATTGCAGCACACTTTATTTAATAAACTCAAACTACATAAAGACTCTGGCTAGGGCACAAGACTCAGGAACAGAACCACCAACATCAAGGTACAACAACAAGAACTCACAAAGACTGGACTGAAACACAGGGCTTAAATACAAGGCCAAACAAGCTAAACAAGATAACAAGGGGGCGTGGTATACATGAACACAAACGAGGAGCGGGAAAACTGAACAGGACTGAACCAAAAGCACAAAGACCGGGGGAACACAGACAGACATTACAACACACGGCCTACGTGCCTCTTCAAGAGTGCATTTTTTTCTTTACATTTATTTCAAACATAGTCAACATGACATGGCTCTCTTAGGGTGTGTTCACACTTGTAGTTCGGTTCGCTTGGTTCGTTTCGTCCAAACCAAAAAAACAACAACATTTAGTCCTGGAACGCTTAGCGTTCACATTGGCATTTTAACACCGAACCTAAAGGCATAGGGATATATTTAAAACCTGATTTGTTGGCTTTTATTACGTATATTTCGCGACGGAACATACCAAACATCCAAAACAATGATTCTGGGCTAAACGAGCTTGTATGTGCGTAGCCTACATATGATGGTATTTTGACCAGCTGAGAACTCGTGAACAGCTTATAATGTGTGAAAGAGTCAAAACACTGGCAGGAATCTCTCCGTCACACACACAAATGAAGATCTGCTGCGAGGAGACGTGGTTCTGATGCCTGTACCGAACTGTGATGGGCAACATCACGAATATGATGAGAAGGACATTCGGTCCTTTTTAGGATCTCATCTTGTGACATCATGTCTCGTATTTGATTTGCTTATATGTCTTTGATCCATGTTGGTTCATTTTTCAGTCGAACTGCACTAGAGTTTGTTTGAAACCTCTATTTATCGGTCTCGGGCCGCTTGTTTGGTGCACACCAGGGATCAGATGGCACGGTTCACACTTATTCAAATGATCCGCACTAACAGAACAATAGCACCAGGGTTCGTTCTAATCCAACCAAACATGTCAAGTGTGAACACACCCTGAAACCCAAACAAAACAGAAAGACAAACCTGACAGTTACATAGTATAGACAAATATTACGACAGTGATATTTAAGCCGTCCATAATATTACTGCGGAAAGAATCAATGTTTTGAGGTTATTCGTGGTCTGTTGTAGTAATTTGTTTGCAGATTGCAGATGCAGACAATTTGAAGTATTCCAGATTCGCATGTGTGCTATCAAGGTTAAATTATACAACTGTTGAAGTATGAGTGAGTGTTTGAACGGTAGAATTGAGAATATTTTTCCTGTTGAGTTTGCTCTCTGTCTAAACCTTTTACAGTGGCTAGATTCTCCTCATTCTTAAGTATGTGCGTGTGTGTGTGTGTGTGTGTTCAGCCTGAAATGAAGTGTTTCTGGAGTGCTGCTAAACCTGAGCTCATTCAAGGGATTGTGTGGTGACCTCTGGATGCAGGAGCCTCTTTCAGTAGGACGCTCCAGAAACTCTCCAGGCCAGTGTGAAACATTGTAAAACTTTGGCCTGCAGGAAAACCTCCTTTTGCCAAGAACCGCTGATGTTAGTCTCAGCTCACATAATGTAGCTCTTTTCAGCCTCACACACACACACACACACACACACACACACACACACACACACACACACACACACACACACACACACACACACACACACGCAGGCACGCACCCACGCACTACAGTACATACTACTCCATAAAAAAAAAAATATATATGTCTTAAAGAGGCCATATTTTTCCTTTTTACAAAGTCTTGACTTGGTTTTGGGGTCTACTAAAATAGATATTTGTGCCTTAAAGTAAAAATAAAAATAAAAACTTATTTTCCCCATTATATTCTCCCTTATATTTGCCATTGTTGCAGCTCCTCTCTTCCTAGTCTGTCAGTAACGCTGTTACTGATATAGAGAAAAACTCCCTTTGGACTGACTTTCTGCTTTGTAAATTTGCAGACCCTCAACATTACACACTAAAGAAAGTTGAAAAACTAAAAAAAAAAAAAAAAAAAAAAAACATAATAAGCACAATATATCTGCTGTATGTCAATAATAGTTATATTAAATACTTAAATTAAACATAAAATAGAACTCCATTAAATCTATGATAAAATTATGAAAAGTGCTATAATTATGATAAAATTATGAAAGTGCTAAAATTATGAAAGTGCTAAAATTATGAAAATTATGAAAATAATAATAAATATTTCATCAAATCAGCGTGCTAGAATGCTGATTGGAATTTCTGATATCAATTAACTTGTATGTATTAAATCAAACGTAACAGAAAATATCTTTACATTGTTACAAAAAATGTTGCTGTTCATGAATGTTTCTATTCACCAAAGAATCATAAAAAAGAAAACCTGTGTTATGGTTTCCACCAAAATATTAAGCAGTATGAGTGATAATAATAATGTTTCTTCAGCACCAAATTATCATTTTAAAATATATTAAAATGAGGGCTTTGCAACGATTAATTGCAATTAATCGCATCCAAAATAAAGGTTTATGTTTAAATAATATTTGTGTGTGTACTGTGTATAATCATTTTGTATATATAAATACACACACATGCATGTATATATTTAAAAATCTATTTAAAAATATATAAAAAATATATATTTCCTATTTGCCTGTATATATATATATATATAATTTATATTATATATTAATATAAATATTTTTTATATATAAATAACACATTGTCACATTGTTATTTTATCAAATAATGGTTAATAACCTTGGTGAGCATTTCAACAAAACTAACATTAAGCATGTCTTTTTCATCTTGAAATAAATGTGTGTTTATCTTAGTCTCCAGAGAGAGAGAGAGAGAGAGAGAGAGAGAGAGAGAGAGAGAGAGAGAAAGAGAGAGAGAGAGAGAGAGAGAGAGAGAGAGAAAGAGAGAGAGAGAAAGAGAGAGAGAGAGAGAGATGATCAGAACATCAGAGGCAATCGTGAGAAAACCACATTCCTACAATCCCCATACATCAACAAAACTATAGCTCATAGTAGAGCTCCATGAGACAAGCACAGCACCAAACAGCTCTAGAAAGATGGATCGTGCCACTTAACCCTCCAACATATTTACTCTTTCTGTCCTTCTCAAACACAGGGTGCATGAGGTGATGGATGTAGCGTTATGTCACATTACTGCGTAATAAATCACTAATAATCACTGCTATTGACTGCTGCAGCAATGGGCCTTAAACATGTAATTAGTTACGTAATGGCAAAAGCATTTAGCTTTTCACACACGTGTCTGATTGGCAGCTGGAGAGGTAAACAACATGTTCTTCTAGCACATCTGGCACTGCTCAGCAAAAACCTTGCAGCATTCCTCTGCAGTCCACCTGGTATGTGTGTGAGTGAGCAGTCTTACCTCTTTAGTGTGCGTGTGGAAGGAGACGGACATGTCCAGCAGTAGTTTTCTTTGCTCCACTCTCCTCACGAAGTCCTGGATCCTGACCTCCAGGTGTCGCGCTGCCTTATAGATCTCCTCAGGGTCACACTCGCCCGTCTGGGCCAACTGCTCAGCTGCTTCCAGGAGTTTATCTGCATTAGTGTAAGTGTTCTGAAAACATGGCAAAGCTCAATTAATCAATGTTCATTTCAAATGAAGGTTGAGATCCAGATATTGAAAAATGTATTTATTTTTATCGCACTGTATATAACATAGATTGTTTCAAAGCAGCTTTGCATTAATAAACAAGAAAATAACCATCTTACTGTTGTAAAACATAAATTATGAAACCAATTCGATTTCCCATTCGTAAAGCAGCTCTACAGAAGACAATTAGCATCATTATTCTGCTCAAGTCAGTTCATTGTTGATTCAATTCTGTTCAATAACATTGTAAATGTTGCAAATCACCCTGGGGTGTGTTTCCCGAAAGCATTATTAGCCAAAAACCCACTACCAGTTGTATCCGAATACAGATAATTTTGGGATTGTAACAGCTCCGACCAACTAATTCCTTCACATATACACTATATTGCCAAAAAGTTTTGGAACGTCTGCCTTTACAAGCACATGAACTTTAATGACATCACATTCTCAATCTGTAGGGTTTAAAATGGAGTTGGCCCACCCTTTGCAGCTATAAACTTTCCACAAAGTTTAGGAGTGTGTTTATGGGAATGTTTGACCATTTGTGAGGTCAGGCACTGATGTTGGACGAGAAGGCCTGGCCTGGCTCTAATTCATCCCAAAGGTGTCCTTTCGGGTTGAGGTCAGGACTCTGTGTAGGCCAGTCAAGTTCCTCCACACCAAACTCGCTCATCCATGTCTTTATGGACCTGGCTTTGTGCACTGGTGCGCAGTCATGTTGGAACAGAAAGGGTCCCCACAAAGTTGGGAGCATGAAATTGTCGAACATGTCTTGGTGTGCTGAGGCATTAAAAGTTCCTTTCACTGGAACTAAGGGGCCAAGCCCAACCCCTGAAAAACAACCCCACACCATAATCCCCCCTCCACCAAACTTTACACTTGGGACAATGCAGTCAGGCAAGTAAAGTTCTCCTGGCTACTGCCAAACCCAGACTAGTCCATCAGATTGCCAGAGGGAGAAGCGTGATTCGTCACTCCACAGAACACGTTCTGGAGTCCAGCGGTGCTTTACATCGGACGCTTTGCATTGCACTTGGTGATGTAAGGCTTGAATGCAGCTTCTCGGCCATGGAAACCCATTCCAAAAAAATCTCTACATACTGTCGACTACAAAACTACACTGGTGTTCAGGGACAGGCATTAAGCTGGTTTAGATCGAACTTATCAGACCGTTACCATTTTGTCTGTTTAAATGGGGAAAAATCAAAGATAACGCCAGTAGACTATGGAGTGCCGCAAGGATCGGTGTTAGGCCCTCTGCTATTCTCAATATACATGCTGCCACTTGGTAATATTATAAGAAAACATGGAATTAATTTCCACTGTTATGCTGATGACACTCAATTATATATCTCATCACGACCAGATGAAAACACTAACTTATCTAAATTGATAGAGTGTCTAAATGATATAAAATGCTGGATGACGTGTAATTTCCTGCTATTAAATTCAGATAAAACGGAGGTACTACTTATTGGTCCAAAAAACTACCCACAAAATCCCTTACAATACAACTTTAATTTAGAAGGATGTCCTGTTACTTTATCCACTACAGTAAAAGACCTGGGTGTTATACTAGACCGCAACTTGACTTTCGAAAATCATATTTCATATATTAGAAGAACAGCCTTTTTCCACCTTAGAAACATTGCTAAGCTACGTAACATGCTATCTGTTTCTGATGCAGAAAAGCTAGTTCATGCATTCATGACATCGAGAATAGATTACTGTAATGCTTTATTAGCTGGTTGTCCTGCATCCTCAATAAACAAGCTTCATTTAGTGCAAAATGCAGCCGCTAGAGTTCTTACTAGATCAAGAAAATATGATCATATAACACCTATTTTATCATCTCTACACTGGTTACCTATTAAGTTACGTATCAATTACAAAGTATTCCTACTGACCTATAAAGCCCTAAATGGTTTAGCTCCTGTGTATTTAAAAGACCTTCTATCGCCATACAATCCATCGCGCTCTTTAAGATCACTAAATTCGAGGCTTCTGGTCATTCCTAGGATATCTAAGTCCACTAAAGGAGGGAGGGCGTTCTCGCATTTAGCTCCTAAACTCTGGAATAGCCTTCCTGATATTGTCCGAGACTCAGACTCGCTGTCCCAGTTTAAAACTAGATTAAAGACGCATCTCTTTAACCAAGCATTCACTTAATGCTTAACCTTTAATACTACTGCTGAATCAGTTCGAATGCATTAACATTATGAACATCAGCTATGCTAATTATTTCCCATCTGCCTTTCTGCTGTTATCTCGGGACGCTAGTCCCGAGGTAAATAGCGTTCGTCAGCTCCAGTTTGTATCCAGCCTCTCACGGAGACTTTAGATGCCCCAACGCCTGTGAAGAGACGACTCGACGCCTGTGAAGAGACGACTCAAAGCCGGCGATATGTTATGCCATAAATTAATACATGATTAACTAACTGTATTTTTCTATGTACATTTCCAAAATACACTTTCTGTAAAGCTGCTTTGAGACAATGTGTATTGTGAAAAGCGCTATACAAATAAATTTGAATTGAATTGAATTGAACTGTTCTTGAGCTAATCTGAAGGCCACACGGAGTTTGGAGGTCTGTAGCTATAGACTCTGCAGGAAGTTGGTGACTTCTGCACACTGCACACAACATGCGCTGACTCCGCTCTGTGATTTTATGTGGCCTGTTGTTCCCAATTGCCTCCACTTTGTTAAAATACCTCTAACAGTTGACCGTGGAATATTTAATAGTTAGGAAATGTCACGAATGGACTTAATGCACAAATGGCAACATATCATGGTACAACGTTTGAATTCACTGAGCTCCTGAGAGCGACCCATTCTTCAACAAATGTTTGTAGAAGCATCTGCATGCCTAGGTGCTTGATTTTATACAACTGTGGCCATGGAAGTGATTGGAACACCTGAATTCAATATTTGGAGGGCTTGCCCAATTCTTTTGCCAATATAGTGTACAGTATATTATATCCTGTTTAAAGCCTTCTGGCCTAAAAAATAAGGAAAATAAATAGACAATATCCCAACAGAAATGCCAGAGCACACTGCACAAGCTACCTCAAAATACAATCAACTAAATTAATGATTAATCACTCTTATGGTGATAAAACATTTTCCTCACGTGTAAAATTGCATATCCATCTATAGAACGAATACAGCCGGTTATCCTAGCCTGGCACACATCACCCCTTTACACTCAGCACGAACCCCGTCGGAAGCAGCAGTTATCACGGATTATCACCTTGTGGTTTACCCTAACATAGCCAAAAACAGAGGAATAGTGGCCCACTGGCTGCTGAGACAAGAGCATTTTCACCCCAGTCCACACTGTTCCTCACTGTCACACATAAGGTAAGATGCTTTAACGAGAGGTTGGCTAATTAACATGAGATAATTACGTGTGTATTCACCTGCTGTGACTGGAGAACAAGAACACATTTACAGATCCAGAGGGCTTCAATCCTTCATTAAACACACAGTTAGAGACAGGAAGCTGTCTACGGGCTCAATGGTGAACACCAAACACACAGCAGTCCAGCTACAGACACATATGTCGCATTATGTACGTTTTTACAGGAAAGTAACAATCTTTATTTGACTATTTTCATCTTTTCCATCTATACGCTGCTCAGCCATTTGTCTTAACAATCTAGGAGACATTATTAATAAACAGACCAGGGCCTGTTAGGAGTTCTTATATAAAAACACTTTAGAAAATCAGAAGCTGAGGAAACTTACAGTGAAAGTAATCTCTTAATTTCTGTCAGGAGTCGATACCTTTAATATGAAATATTAGGTCAAAAGTGTGCATACTGCATATTTGGAGAAATATTGATGGATTCTCATACGTTTATTTCAAATTGCTACAATATATAGAGAAGTAATATTAGATTCTTACTCAAAATGATGCAAAGTGAGCATTATGAGGCACTAAACACTCTCATGTAATGTTTGTTTCATTCATACTGGAAGCCAGAGTGTCCCCTTGTGCAGAAAGTCCACAAGTAAGACTCATAAAGTCCTAAAACTTATGGCATTCTAGGATATCTCTTATATGGACAAAGGTATCCTGATTCCTGACTAATCCAAAGACTACTTTTAAAAAATAAAGATGTATTTTTCTTCTTTTTTTTAAGAAGGGCATTTGATCCAAAGTCAAAGAAGTTGAAGTGAGAAGTTTGAATAAAGGTATGAAGGATTAAAACAGTGTGAATAGACAGTCGTCAGTAAATATAATAAAGACACAATAATAAAAAAAGGAGAGGCATATCCCGACCGGAGAGGTGTGAATGTGTGCAGGAGAGACAACATGAATTGGCCAGTTTGCACCACAAAACAATAGAAACAATAAACCACAACATTTCGATAGGAAGAATTGCTGACAACTCTTCTACAAACTACGTTTCACAACCAAACACATAAAAAGCATCACAGGAAATAATGTAAGCTCATACACGAGATGAGAGTTCTCGTTTAAGACTGGATTTCTTCTTGATAAAAAGATGCACGCAAGAAGCTTACGATACAACTTCTCTGTGCACCGATTTGCAGCGAAAAAGATATGAATTTGAAGGAGAAGATGTTAAAAAAATGTTAACTTGCACTTTGAGTTCAGGATCTTAGCTATTCTCGGTTAATTTTTACAGTACCAGTATCAGTATTATCTTCTTTCTGTGACTTCTTTGATTGATGAGGTGAATCTTTATTTTTCCTGTCCTGTTTATTTTCTTCGATTTCTGTACATATAATAATCCATACACTTGTCTATCGTTATCACTAGAGCGCATGAGAACTAGCTGACTGTTTTCACCACACTGAGTGATATATTGCTGCTTTAAAATACATTAAGGATTTGTTTAGGGTTAGCTGCACTAAAAATCCATCATATATCCTGCATTACTGATTTGATCATACACATACATACATACATAAGACAAATTGCACATGAATCCATCACTCCATTAGAATGTGGCCTGAAAGTGTCTAGAGGTGTTTGACACTCATCTCTTCATCTTCATCAGTCTGTTCATGGATATCATATCTGATATGCAGATGTCAGAATAACAAAAACGGCATATGTCTCACTGGATACCAATAATGGCTGAGCCAAAACAAATCCCTTACGCTTATTTAGACGGAGTCAGATTGTCTCGGGCCCTTCTCATGACACTGAGACTCATGATCTGTCATCCGGACTATTATGGATTATTCATCTCAGGGGAATTATGTGGATAGAGGCAGGGCTTAGTGTACAGTGATCTTTGTCTAGTTTTTGTGCTGTCAGATTAATACTGCGCAATGTATTTAACATCACTTTGTTTAAGAAATATCATTTCAGCAAGACTTGATCCTATTTAAGATGACAAAAAGTGTAAATTTAATTCAAATTAAATTAGTTTGTACAAGACAGCATTTAGTAGCAATTTGAACTTGATTTGAACTTTTTATGAGGAAAAGTGTAAATGGCCCATAGCCTGCAATACTCATTGTCATGCTGCTGAGGTATTGTGAGTGATTGCTAAGGCATTGCTAGGTGGTTGCTAGGTTGCTTGCTAAAAAAAAGAAAAGAAGAAAAAGCCAGCAGGTCCATGATATAATATAAGAATTTCTATTCCAGATTTCGAGTCATGCAGTTAATTTCACAAGTGGCTTCTATACAAGCATACACTACAGTTCAAAGGTTTGGAGTCGGTGAGATTTTTTATATTTCTGAAAGAAGTCTCTTATGCTCGCCAAGGCTGCATTTATTTGTTGAAAAGATACAGTAAAACAGTTATAATGTGAAATATTATTGATATTTAAAATAACTTAATTTTAAAATTAGATGTATTCATGTGATCAAAGCTGAATATTCAGCATCATTACTCCAATCTTCAGTGTCACATAATCCTTCAGTTATCATTCTAATATGTTGATTTGATGCTCAAGAAACATTTCCTATCATTATCACTAGTGTTGGGGAAATTTACTTTCAAAAGTAATGCATTACAATATTGTGTTACACCCAATAAAAAGGAACTAATGAAATTACTGAGATACTTCCTATGCAAAGTAATGCGTTACGGTACTTTTGCAATACTTATTCTCACCTGGCTTGCTTGTTTGTTTTATAATAATAATAAAAAAAGTTCTGCTTTTGGCAAATCTAAAGGCCCTTTTCAAACCAAAAGTGAAATGACGCAGGAGAAGAACGTTCAACTCTCTTACTTCAGCAATAAAATAATGAGTTTGCATTTGACAGTTTTTTTTTTATTCTGAGGACTACTGAATCTGTTTTGGTGCAAAAGAGTAAATGCCGGCTCATATTTAGTCTAGAACGACAATAACCATCATGTTCACACAGCGCACACAACACTGCATCTCACTCCTGATTTTTACTGCGTTAATTATTTGATAAAAAAGTTACTCAGATATTTTGTTGTAAATTTCAAAGTAATGTGTTACTTTACTCATTTGAAAAAAGTAATCTGATTATGTAAGTCACGTTAATTGTAATGCGTTACCCTCAGCATTTATTATCACAGCTGGAACCAGTTCAGCTGCTTAATATTTTTGTAGAAACCATGATCATTTTTTCTGGATTCTTTGATGAATTGACAGTTCAAAAGAGTAGTTTTTATTTAAAACTTTCATTCATAACTTTTGTAACATTATATAATTCTTTATAGTCACTTTTGATCAATTAAATGCATACTTGCTGAATAAAAGTATTAATTTCTTTAAAAAAATCACTGACCCCAAACTTTTGAACAGTAGAGTACAGTACATGCCCACTTTATGTCAGAGCTCATAAGTCTGTCATGAAAGGCTAAAAATCAGTGTCGCCATGTAAAATATTAATGTGATTTTGACTTTGGGAACACAAATGTTGAACCCAAGTGTTCCCAGAGAGGTTATCCAGTTATAACAGACGTTATTTACATACAGAAGTCTTAGGGCCGGATTTACTAACAGCTTGCACCAGCAAACTCTCTTTTGGTGTTAAACACTACTGTCAGGATTTACTAAAGACACACAGTGAAAAATAAGCACTGAAAAGGCATGGACAGGGATATTTTTGCGGCTGAACTTATTGCATATGCATTTGTAGGAGTTTCCCTTTCAGACAGAAACTATATGGGAGGAAAGTTTAAATGAATCATGCAAACTGATCTACTAAGGTTTGCGCTCGTCAATTTACTGGTATTTTAATCAGTTTTTACCACCCCAAAAAAGCATGTCTTAAACCAGACTATAATTTGCGCTGCTCTTGTTAGATTGCGTTGGTCATTATGGAAATTATCCGTCTGTGTCTGTGTACTTTAATTTGCACGTCATCAGTAGATCACACGCAGAACTTTCCATTTCCATCTGTGCTTTTATGGGATTGTGCTAATTTACCCTGTTTAGAAAATCTGGCCCTTAAAGTGACAGTAGCAAAAACAGATTTTTTTTTTTTTTTTTGGTTTAGCGAGAGGTGTAAAACAATCATTAAACACTGCATTATGGCTGTTTCTAGAGCTACAAAGCTTGACTAATATAAAAATATACAAAAGAATGCCCCTTATATATTGTATCTGCATTAAATTATATTGCGGTAATAGCCATTAATAAGGAGAACATCAACGTATGCAGTACAGTAGTGAAGTCCTTTGTTTTTACAATAATACAGTGTGAGAGATTCACATCCAATGTGGCAGTTTTCCAATAATATCAACATTCAATCATGTTTATTTGACTTTTGTTTTGTTTGCAATGTAGAAACAACAGCATGAAAAGACACATATCCTGATTCCAAAAAAAGTATTACCACACAGCTCTCTCCTGAGATGAGTTTACAACAACACAAATTGACTGTGAATTTTCACACTTCTACCCTCATTTTGCTCAAGTTACTAATTATGAATATTTAGGATGAATTACAACACTGGGGGCATTTAGAAATTGCTTTATGAACATATCCGAATTCATTGCCCATGCAGTAAAGGAAACCATCTGTGAAGCTCATTTGATGGAGCTCCAGAGGCCTGAAAACATTTCCATTAGCCCGTTTGTGTCTGCTGTGCTACCACCACTGCATATGTTGACATCTTTATTATATCATTTGATTAAATGTCTCCAAAGGGACAGACACCAAAACAATCTTCCTGTAATTATCCAGAGGATTGTCTCCTTGTGGCTAGTGGGGTCTGTTTGAGATTTGTGCCGTATGGGAAATGCTCCTGATAGAATGGTTTTTGTTTTCGCATGTCAGGAAGTCGCAGCAGATGTGGGCTAGTGGCACACACAAGTCTAAGTCCTACATGTGTCAGAGTCTGATTCTAATTGTACTGTTAGACTGGGACCAAACTAGGCTCACCATGAAAAGCGATAAATCACATTTCTTCCATGTTAGTCTGATTTTTTGTTCTAACAAGCCATGACTGTCAACAGTGCTCGGCATTAAAACATTGTGACAGTCGATTTTTACAGTCTCAGCCTCGTACAGCATAGCCACTGGCCATTTAGAGCTTAGCACACAACATGGCAAGAGCAGTCTGAAATTGCAACTTCTGGATGTTTTATTGTATCAGGCCACATGTAAACAAAGTCATGTTAGTCCAATGAGTACATTTTCCAAGGTGGGCAAGGTTCGTGAATCTTAGAAAGAGGTTTTTGTTTGAGATAATGTGAGTATCAGATATGATAATGTTGAAAGGTCAAGGGTCAAAAGCCCAACTAAAGCAAACACTGATCACCACAATGGTGACTTCAAACTTTGAACATCTAAACCTCTGTTAATTTAATGCCATTAATTGTGAAATCCACACTTTTACAAAGGTATATTGTCGAGAACGACAGTAATGCAGCACAATTTTTTTAAGCCAGCAGACTCATATGCACACTGACAGGGCGTGGAATCATTTCAAATGTCAAGTGAAATATCAAGTGTAGTTTTTTCTGACCTTAGTCTAGTTGACAGGTTTTATTTTTTATTTAATATTTTTTAACTTGATAATTTGATAAAATAAAACAAACCACAATTTTGTATTCTATAATATTTTTTTCTTTATTTTCCTTATGAAAATTTTATGATTGGTTTATTTACTACAAACACTTTAGTCATCGTGGATTTTATAAAATAAAAAACTTTTTTTTTTTTTACCACAGAATAAAGCAGAAAATATATTTTATCGTAATCGTGTGTTTATTGTCTTCACGTTTCATCAGTCAAAATGTTTCAGCTTAAGCTGGGTGCCTTTTTCCATATAAGGGATTTCCTGGAAATGTTCAAGTGTAATGTTGTGACACTATGGTTCTTCTATGATTCTCACTTGTGGACTTTCAGCGCGAGGGTGCACTCCGGCTTCCAGTATGAATAAATATTACATGAGAGTGTTTAGAACTCGTTTTGGATAAGAATAAAATGCAAGGTCATAGACCGTCTTGTCTCTTTGAATTTAAATCTAGTTTTATTCACATTGTCCGATGAAAACCTCTACGTGAACACACTTGCCTGAGAAAAGTGTGGAGAACAAATTTACGTTTATTAAAAGTGTTTGGGACACATCCCCTACGTATTCTATGCCCAAGCACGCTGCATGTCAGTTTTGACCACAAAAGATGAGGTAAATTGATTGGATGTCATGTATTTTACATTTTATGGCACTACCATTTTCCTGTATTTAAACTAGAGGTTGCATTTTCCCTGTTAGAAATACACAATCACTTTTAATGTTATTTTAATGTGGGGTAGAAGTAAACAAACGGCAAAACTCACCATTTTGTCCGTGTACCCCCTCTTACCTCACACACCCCAGGTTGAACCACTGGACTAGAATAAGCTGGAGAAAAATTCTGGCGGTGCAAGGGTAGTATTTATGTTGCATTATAATGGAACGTGAAAACCCTCAATTAAGCCTGAAACATGACTGTAAATGTTAATGAAGCCCCTTTTTAACCTGTTTATTGGATGTGCTGCTATGCACTAAGACCTGATATTGCACACATTGTCTGAGAAACTTTTTAATAGGCTGTTTTTGATGGATATAAGTGAATGATTCGATCTGAAAACAAATGGCTTAAATAAGATTGATGTGGATTAGTCGGATGGTTTTGTATTAATCTGACTGGATGCAGCTGTTGTCTCACCTGCGCCACCTCCTCAAAGTCATCATGGCGTTTCTGGAGGGCTCTGGCTCTGTGCAGGGATTTGCCCACACCTGTGTGTTTACTGAGGAAAGCCTCTCCATGGTTCTCTATCCAGTCAATCACCTGCAACACACAAACAAACACAATCCATTAAGTGCACTGACAAAATCACAACACAGAGTTGAAAGAGAGTCTATCAAGCAAGCTTCTGTTTTCCTTAGTCCATTCAATTGATGTTACATATAGAAAGTCAGTTATAACACACATCAGTGCCAGTGACTGCTCGCATACTCTCATGGGCATATGAAGGAAGAGTGTTCAATCAGCATCGGTTTTCTGTCCAATAGTGATCCAAAGACTCTTTTTCATCATCCCTAGGGACACTGTATCGCAAATAACATTCCTCCAGCTACATCTTTAGATTAGACTGATGTGAAATGTGACTTAGGCAACACAATCAAACACTAGAAATCAATGCTGACATGCTCAAACTAAACAATGAGCAAATGTTGAAAATATATAAACATGCAGAACAAACTCCCCTTATTGTCTATGTGCATTAATTGTGTTTAAATAAACAGAACAAAAAACGTAATGTTCAGAGGTTGCTCTTTTATAGCTGAGCAGACTGAAAGGTAGGGTAGGCGATTTCGGAGCAGCTAGCAATAGCAAGGTAGCTTTGAAACAAAAAAGTTCCCTTCTTTTTTAAAGAAAATCTGTATTAATTCTATTTAATATATACTTGTACAGCACTTTGGTTTCAACATCTGTTGATTTAAAATGTGCTTTATAAATTAATAAACTAAACTAAACTAAACTTTGAAAGCAAGAGATCCCACCCTCTTTTCAGAGCGTTTCCAAAGCCACACCTCCTTCAAAACACATGAACGATCACAGCAGAGTATGCAAAGCGTCACAGGGACGACGTTAAATTACCTCATGTCTCAAAGCACATAACACCACAATAATAATGAGCATAACTTACAGAGCTATTACTTGTACCACCTGACTGCTGCAGGTCCATTTCGGCATTGATAGTGTTTAGACAGAAACAAAAATCTGAGTCTGCGGACATGAACGGCACCGGGTAGAATGTTAAAGGTATCCATCTTGTAATTACGGTTATGACATGCGCGTGAATGTAGCATAAGCTCATTGTTTTGGTTCAGAAAGAACTGTTAAAGGTGTCTGCTGTTTGTTTGTGGCGCACGGTGATTGTCTACAACTCTATATAGCCATACGGAATGCACTGATGATGTGTAATGTCTGCGCCGAGATATGGAACTACATATGCTGACAGGCAGGTATGGACATCAGATCGAATGGAATGTTTGGACAAACATTTTTTTGGTCATGAGTCTTCCACAGATGATGTATATATATATATATATATATATATATATATATATATATATATATATATATATATATATATATATAGACCAATTATTTTATTGTTTGCTATAAGGATGTGAGGAGAGTTTTAACCAGAATAACAAAAAGTTTTTATTAAAAAAAAAAGTCCTACCCTACCTTTTAATAGAGTAGTCAGTCGATTCATTCACGTGTCAACTCTGTCATGCATATTTTGCCCAAAATTCCATAAAACATAAATAAACATATAAAAATAAATGGGCAGGTGACATATCATCATGATTTCACTGTCCCTTCATAAAAACCATATTCAACATTTTGAAAACATTTTATTTTCATTAGTTAACGTCATTTAATGCATAATGCAACTAACATTAACTAATAATGAGCAATACTTTTTATGAATACTGCCAACCTTACTTAACAATACATATTCATTGTTAATTGCATTAAATAATATTAACAGATACATCTTGTGATTTTAATAATGTATTAGTACAAATTATTAATTAATATACAATAAGATTACTAAATGCTGCAGCACTTGAACAATTTTTAACAAATGGAACCTTATTGTAAAGGGTTACCAAATTGCATTAAATGCATTTTTATTCAATTATAAACTTTTTCAATATGTCTCAATTACATGATACAATTTTGAGAGAAATATAGCCTGAATAAACTAAACCGATACTTATCTGTGGTTTAATTGATTTAATTTTGAAACAAACACCAAGCATCTGACCACCTTTTTCTGGTTACAGTCGTGGTAAATGTGGTTCTTCTGCCACTTGCGTGTTTGCAAGTGATACAATGTTAATCAAACATGCAGTTGCGTCAACAAGTTCTTGTTTCTGCTACATTGATTAATGCATCCACTTCATGTTCTAAAAACAACTTCCTTCTTTCACACGCACATTAACAGAGGCTGATGAGATAAATATAGCCCGGCGTGATGAGTCAATCAGAAGATACGGCTGCTCACAATCTGGAGTTCACAGATGGCATAGGTTACATCCACTCAATCCAAACACCTGTTTGGCCAAATAAATCAACTCATAATTCAATAACAATCAGGCATTTGTGTTTGACTATCAGTCATTGTGACTCGCACAATGTTTTGACTCAAAGAATCTGTTATGTGTGTGTTCATAACTATTGATTATGCTTTGTAATGACTGTTTACATAAAGAACCTCAGCAAATCAAACTTATGATAATAATCAAGTACAAGAAATAATCAAGGAAAAGACATAATAAACTGAGCAGACTGAGTGTTTCGTAAACAGTCAGAACTGCTATTACAATTTATCCTGCTTTAGGGGTCGGCGACAAATAAGGATGTCCAAGATTATGAAAAGGAAAAATCTTAGAAAAAAATTTGGTTTAAAATCCCATGTTCTTAAAAGTTTAATCATTGTATTCATGTATGTGCCTTTGTTTAATAAAAAAATATTTTGATTAAATTTATTTAGATTTAACTTTTATTCTTTTAGTAGACACTTTTATCCAAAGCGACTTCCATTGCATTCAAGATATACATATTATCAGTCCCTGCATTCCCCGGGAATTAAACCCATGACCTTGGCGTTGCTTGTCAGTCATGTCTTGTTTGGTTTCATTGTCTTGTTCTGTTTAATTTGTAGTTATGGTTCACTTCGTCACTGTTTTGCCTGTGTTCTAGTTCATCATTAGTTGTCGTGGTTTCTTATTAGTTAAACACGTGTTTCCTGTTCTGTTGATCATTCCCTCTGTGTATTTAAGCTTTCAGTTTTCTCACTTTTTCTGGATTCCACGTTAACATTTAACGTTAATATTTTATGTGTGTATTGTTTTCACTCTCTCTGTTTAATAAATATTATCATAATTTGTCATTCAGCATCACTCATCTCTCTTGTCATGCTTTACTCACTACCACAACCACTCTCTATGTGTATTCTATAACACTGGCCTCGATGAGAAATCAAAGGCATGCCTGCCCGTAGATGGTCCTAGAACAAGCTTCGCAGAGTATCTGGAGTGGGTGTTGGTTCAGTGTGACTCACATTTTATGTCTGCCTCTCTTCTGAGGACATCGCCAGCCCCACTCAGGACCCAGAGCCCAGCCCGCCGTCAGCCATGCCCGCAGTCTAACAATGCCCTCAAAGCCGGAGCCCACCACGAATCCAGAGCCTGAGCGTTCACCAGAGGCAATTTTAGTTTCAGAGCCTGAGCCCACAGCGGAGTCTAGACAGTGTGTGAGCTGGCAACAGCGTCTGTCACGGAGGGCTTATTAGTGGAGTTTGATAAGATTAATTTAAGCCCCACCCACACTCCCCTGGCTGAGGTGTGTAAACTAAGCTGGAGCTCGACGGAATTGGTGTTGGATGAGTTGGATGAAAAGGAGTTTGCTGGTCTACAGTCTACTGGTCCCATCCAGTTCCAAGTTATCTTCATCTCTGCTGGTTAAACCAGTTCCAAGTCATCTCAATCTTGCTGGTAACGCCCAGTTACAAGTCCTCTTTGTCATCGCTGGTTAAGCCCAGTTCCAAGTTGTCCCAGACATCGCTGGTTGAGCCCAGTACCAAGTAATCTCAATCATCGCTGAAAACGCACAGTTCTAAGTCATCGCTGGATGAGCCCAGTACCAAGTCATCTAAGAGTAATTTGCTGGTCTACAGTTTCCACTGGTCCCATCCAGTTCCAAGTCATCTTAGTCATCACTGGTAACGCCCAATTCCAAGTCCTCTTTGTCATCACTGGTTAAGCTGAAAACGCACAGTTCCAAGTCATCGCTGGTTAAGCCCAGTCCCAAGTCATCTCAGTCATCGCTGGTAAAGCCTAGTTCCAAGTCATCTTCATCTCTTCATCCCACCACGTCTTAGTCTTCGTCTTCCAGCACCAACTCTCCTTAGTCATTCAGTACCAAGTTGTCCACCATTGCCTCTGCCCAGCTCCAAGTCCATCCAGTATCCCTCTCCCTCCTTCTCTGCCAAAGCCATCCAGTACCTGAGCCTCATCTCTGCGGTCTCCCTTCAGCCCCTCTACAGTCTCTGCCTGAGGCTTCCCAATCGCCTCAGCCAGTGGATCCCTTAGTTCCACCTCAAACTTTCAAACCCCAGGTTCCACATCACCCCACCGACTCATTAGCTTCATCTTGGCTCAACGATCTATCTACTCCACTATGGTACGTCATCCCTCAGGCTCGGCTAGGCTCCCTCATCCCTCTGGCTCCAGCTTGGTCCATCGTCAACTTCCGAGTCGTTAGCTGCTCCTCAACCCTGAACCCCTCTGGCTCTGCCAGGCTCCTCCTTCCCTCCGATTCCACCATTGTCCTCATTTCTACTATCTCCGCCCTTGTCTGCCATAACCACATCTCCACCCTGGCCACGCCCACCTGAGGCTTAGCCGTGGCCCTCCGGACTAGTGGTGTCGACCTGGGTCTTCGGCTCTTTGGCTCCACCTGGGTCTCCATTTCCTCCGGCTCCATCTCAGTCGTTCATCTCCCTGGTTCTGCCTGGCCTCTTCAACAAGGATCCACCATGGCACCTCCCTCCATCGGTTCCACTTTGGGCCTTCATCAGGATTTGGCTCTGAGTGATCCTCTTGCTCCTCCTGTCTCCTCTCTAGCTCCTCCCGTCATAATGTTAAGTCATGTCTTGTTTATTTTCATTGTCTTGTTCTGGTTAATTTCTAGTCATAGTTTTCTTTGTCACTGTTTTTTTTTTTTTTTGCCTGTGTTCTAGTTCATATGGTTTCTGATTAGTTGCACACCTGTTTCTTGTTTTGTTGATCATTCCCTCTATGTATTTAAGTCTTCATTTTTCTCAGTTCTTGTTTATTTGTTAACGTTTAACATTGTGATGTGATGTGTAATACTATTGCTCTTTATGTATATTAAAATACTTGTCCTCATCGTTTTCAAAAATTGTGACAATGCAATAATTTTGTCGTGGATAGTTACACCACCTTGTAATTTTCTAACCAAACAAACAAATTAATTAATTAATGTAAAAATTATTTTATTGATTGATTGATTGATTGATTGATTGATTGGACACAAATGTCACACCATTTACCCTTAGGCTGTGTGTCCACCGAAGCGTTTTTTCATGCAGCTGGCGTATTTTTCCAATTGTTTTCATTGGGAGCGTCGCCTTTTTTAAACGCCATGAGCGTAACGATGCGCTGAGCGTTTTTTTCACGGTGAAGCGCTGAGCGCCTGGCGTTTTTTACTGGTTGCCAAGAGTTGAAGAATGTTCAACTTTGGGGTAAAACGCAGCGCTCATCACTGTCACTTTTTACCCAACCGTCCAATCACAGTGGTGGAGGGGCGGGACAAATAGCACACTGACCAACCGCCACATTCTGCTTGTTCAACGTCAACAGATGACAACAAGCTTAATAACGGAACAAAATTATTTAAAACAAGAGCCAGAGAAAATACGTAACATTGTATCGACATTTTAATATAGAATCAACACAGAAACAAAATATGTGTGAAATGAGATACTAGTAACACTTTCGCGGTTATTCCGTATCATAACAAGCAAAGTGTCTCAACTAAAAAAAGAAAATGCTGCGCTGCCAAAACGCTCTCAAGCGCCCACAGCTAGGCGTTTTCAGCAGAGCGCCTAGCGTTTTTAGCCAGCTGAAAACGCTGGTGTACGGCCTTAGGGACTCCTTAATAATTGCAACTGAAAGTTTTAAATGATGACTGTCACAGTTGGTTTTGAGTTTTGTTCATGTTCTTGGTTTCAGGTCTTTTGTTTTACAATGACATTTTACGAAGAAACTTGTCTCACACAATGGTCTAAAATAAAGGTCAAGGAACCATTATGACCTTTTCCAGGCAAACACAGGAAAACTAAAATATTTGTGTAAAAAAACAAAGACACTTAGATATTTTATGTCAGACTGGTACAGAACACTAACTGCATGAAATGGAAATCTCGTGTGTATAAAGCAGGCTGTCTATCACACTTCCCCCAGTCTCCCCCACCATGACTCACAACCCTCCTTTACTCTGGTTATCAGGGTTTCCCAAGTAACCGAGTCAAAGCCACTTGTGTACTCTGCTGATAACCCCATGGCTCACTGGTGACCACAACCAATTCATTACTAAGTTCAGGGGAAAAAAAACAAAGATAACAAAGCAGAACCCCTCTGTTGTTATCAAAAAGGGTGTCTGACTGCCACAGATTGAGGAACAGATCATATAAAGAACTCTAGGGAAGAGTGTGTTGAATGTAGACAGGCACAAGAGAGTGTTTTTTAAATAAACGGCTCCCCCAGAAATTAGCATTTCTCTTATGTGGAAAAAAAGAGATATTTCAACAGAATGTTGACACTGAATTGGCATAGGTGCTTTCAAGCTTCAAAAAGGACATTTTCAGGATACACATTCTATTTTTGGGTGAAGTATTCCTTGTTACTGTAACTTGTAATGAACACAAATATGACTTGAATGTGTATGAGTGTGGGAGGTCTGTTCATTTACTCTAAATAACTCAACCTACTCATTACCTGTATTTAACTACACACTTGAAGACATTTGGCCACATCTCACCCTCCATTACTCAAGAATTGCAAACATTTCAGGGTGAGGCAAACTAACATCACCAAATATGGGTAATAATAACAATCTGTCTCCCACAAAACATTCAGTATGTTGATATCTCACTCAAATCAATGATCCAAGTTTATCAGAGCCGTATGTTTGTGCTTAAAGAGTTTAGCATTTTTTATTACATCCACCTGATCAGTGTTTGGAGGGTGAAATCTAACTCCACCAATCAGAGATTGACTTTCATGCATATCAGTAAATCTGTGCATGATGCCTTAACAAATCAGTAGATCAGATCAACTCTAAACACTCATCTAATGCCAGAGGTAAATTCAATTATTTTCTTGATAAATCTACAAATCATATTAATATTCCACCACCTGTTAAATTTACCAATTATTATATCTATGGTTCTTTGAAAATAAAAAAAATAAAAAGTAGATGTTTCATTGAAGATTATTAAGATCAGTTCAGGCCTGTAAACATCACATTCCTTTCTTGAATTAGCCCATCGGTTTATGGGTTACCTACATTGTTAATAGATGGGGTTTTATAAAGAACTATAAAATAAAAAGCATTTAATAAAACTGATAGTTGTGGTCATGGATGCTGATTGGTCAATACAGTTTTCCAGTTGACATATTGACCAATCAGTCATCTTACAAAAACACAATACAGAAACAGCTATGAGGTAAAACACCTATACAGAGACCATAAAGACTATTAACCTGATTTTACATCAACTTGATTTTCAAATTGATCACTTCATCAATTTTCTAAAATAATGTTTTAAAGAAACATTTGAAATATTTATACTTAATATTATTATTGTGCAGTAGCTGTTCCTTAAAAGCAATAAATCACTCAAAGCAATGCAAAATTCCCATAAGAAACTGTACACTTTAGCCTAGTTTTAAAAAGAGTATTTAAATAATATACTTTAAAAGAATAGAACTGATTGTAATGTTTTCGGACACTTAATTGGATGTTAATTGCAATTGATTGGAAATTTATTATAGTTTAAATTTACATTAAATGCTTTACAGTTCCTCTTCACCCCTATTTAAGTACAATGATTTAAGGATTTAAGTGCATCTTTATATGTAATTTCATACTTATTTGTCTTTAAAGTTTACAGAAAAGCATTTCACAAAAAAACTAAATTAAAGCAGCACTATGTTTATCACTTTGTAAAAAGAAAATTCAGAAGAGAGAAAAGAGAGGATTAAAAACAACCAATATGCTGCTCATCATTCCTGAAACTGATACAGGAGTTGAGTAATGTCAATTTTATTATTGACGGCAATGTGTTTTATTGTTCTCTGCCCTGTGTTTGGCCTCTGGCTGGTCTGAATCCAGCCCCCGTTTGGGCTCTTCAGCTCTTTGGTTCTGGTTCAGATCTTGATTTGGCCAGGTCTGTTGGCTGTTTTTCAGAGATGACCCCGACCTTATAAACCAGAGCTGAATCCAGGCCCAGAGCTGCCACAGACCCGCTGAAAGAGGCTAATGGATAGATATTAACTGCTCCTCTGGGCACATATCCAACACTAAAAAAATACTCAAAGAAAAAAAAAACATGCTGTGTATATAACTGTACAACACTGAATTTATGGTGAACTGTTGTTGACAAATTTCCTCATTCAACATTCTGCACTTCAAAATTATGGATGAATTAAAGCACATCTAAAAAAATAAAAAATAATGATAACTATTTTATTCCCGTACAAAAAAAGTACCTTGGTAAAGTGATGTGTATATATATTATGTCTAAGTAGGCAACTAGTTAGGAACACTCTGTCAGTGAGAGAGCCTGAGAGAGTGTAGACATATGTGAACATTTATCTACCTGTTGGACGTCCTGCTGGAAGACACAGAGCTGCAGTCTCTGATGAAGACGGACTTTACGGTGCTGCCAGATGTTCTCCAGACGTCTCTGGTGATGCAGGACCTCGTGGACCACGTCCAGAATACAGTGCACGGCTTTAGAGTAGTTAGCTGTTGCAGTCAGAGACTCTGAGTTACCAGGACTCAAAGGCCGCTGAAGAACGTCAAGCAAAGCCTTACCATCCTGACTCACCTGCAGATAAAGACCTGGTCAGTGAGATTTTTTTAAAATTAAACTTTTATTCATCATTAAATTAATAAACAGTGACAGCAAAGACATTTATAATGTGACAAGATATGTCTATTATAAAAAAATGATGTTCTTTTGATCTTTCTAATCATCAAAGAATGCTGAAATGTTTTCAACATTAAAAAAATAAACATATTAGAATGATTTCTGAAGGATCATGTGACACTGAAGACTGCAGTAATGATGCTGAAAATTCAGCTTTGATCACAGGAATGTGTTAAGCAGTTTAAAATATATTCAAATAGAAAATAGTTAGTTGAAATTGTAATAACATGTCACTGTATTTTTGTTTAAATAAAAGCAGCTTTGGTGAGCATAAGCGATTTCTTTCAAAAACATAAAACTTAAGAATAAAACTTAAAGAATAAGTCTTATAAAGACCCCAAACTTATCCAAAACCCCCAAATGGTATTGTATTTGTCTGAAATGGCTTAAAACGACAATGTTTACAATAATTTTGACCAAACAGACATTGAAATAAATTCAATCAAAATGATGCAAGAAATACGGTAAAAATAACCATGGCAAGTTTTCCACAAACTTTCCAGAATAATAACCAGAAATATAACTATTACAGCTGTCATGTTCAGGGTTTTATTTAAACACGTATTACTTATAAGCATTTAACTCATCGGACATTGTTAATTTGATCTAAATGAGGTTACGTCAGGTCTCTGTGATAGAAACAGAGATCCTCTAGTAGAGACCTAGAGTATAAATTGATTGTGTAAAACTACCCTTATGTTTAATTGTGTACCAAGGTCAATATGACTTGTTTCCATGTTTTAAACAAGATCTACAACAGAGCACATTCTCTAATGTCAGATCTTTAAACAGAGTCATGGGTACATGACTGAAGAGCTTGGAAACACAGGGATACATTTTCAGTCTGAGTATCAGGGGTGGAGATCTGTAAAGTAGCACACATTGTGGCATTGTTTTCCTGTTGTGTCTTCAGATTAATTAAGGCCGGTTCACTAATGTGTTCTAGTTCAAATAACATTAGTAGAGCTGTAGGTTTATTGTTTAACATAAGCACAGAGACTTGCCATCCTCATTGGACAGTTTTAGACATGACCCACATCACCTGGTGAAGTTAACTTGGTTAAAAATCACAACTTGATCCTACAGAACTAGTCAACTACAGACTGATCTTGAATATCCTTTTTCAGTCAAAAATACAAGAAAAGGCAGTATCCTCAAAACTGTTGGCGCTTTTCCGCTGCATGGTACGGTACGGTTCAGTTCGCTACGGCACGCTTTGGCGCTTTTCCACTGCATGGTACGGTACGGCTCGGCTCAGCACTGCTCACTTGTGGCGCTTTTCCACTGCATGGTACGGTACGGTACGGCTCGCTTCGGCTCGCTTTAAATGGTACCACCTCTGTTGTGGTTCCAAGCGTACCGTACCGATACTAAAATGTGACGTGTAAACACTGTAGGTCAGACAGACAGAATCGTCACTACCAGCGTCATTGTATTTGCGAGACATCAAACCTGCTAGATTTAAATAGCCAGTAACAGCCACCGCTGTAGCACCTGTTTTAAAACTACTTGCTTGACTTGCTTGAAGAAAAAAAACTTCCAAAAAAGAAATGGTTGAAGCGGTACTAACTGCAGTGGAAAAGCGAAGCGAGCTGAACCGTGCCGTGCCGAGCCGAACCGTACTGAGCCGTACCGAGCCATACCATGCAGTGGAAAAGCGCCATATGTTCTTTCTTAGAGAGATAGAATTGAATCTGCAAGGACTTCCAGTCAGGATTTAGAAAATATCATAGTACTGAGCCCTCAGCTCTCATCAGGTCATTATGGAGAACCGCAAGGCTCAGTACTAGGACCTTTGCTTTTCATCCTATACATTTTACCCTTGGGAGATATCATTAGAAAACATGGTGTTAGAGTTCACTGCTGATGATACTCAGCTTGATATTTCTTTGCAGTCTGACTAAACATACCAATACACAAAACTGCATAGTTGATCTTTTTTAAATAAATAAAAAAGCATAATTTACAAACTAAATGTATTGTTTTGTAGCTTTGAGTTTTTAAAACATTCATATCATTTATCTTTATTGCCGTAATAACTCAATAATAAACGCTTTTCAAATATTATATTTCATGTCACGTCACATCACTTCACATATCAATCAATCAATCAATCAATCAATCAATCAATCAATCAATCAATCAATCAATCAATCAATCAATCAAAGTTTTCATTCAAAATATTAAATAATTTACTTTTGTTCTGAAAGGAAATCAAATGCTAAGAGGTGCATCTAAATTTGATGCATGGGATATGGGATCATATTTCGAGTTGTGTTTTCACCTCTGTATAAGCTTGTGTGACCTGTTCATAGAGTGTCTGATGATGATGAATGGCCAGTTCCAGATCCTGCATCTCTGATGGCAGCCCACCCTCACTGCACATCTTACACCACGCTTCCACACCAGATAGAAACTGCACAAACAGAGGAACACAGACCAGCTATTTCACCACTAAATCATTATTTAAAATTATTTATTCTATTTATAAAAGCTGTTTACATGTTCTGAGAGCTACAGTTGAAGTAAATAAGAAATGTGTTACCTGCTCAGATTTCTGATGGAAGACAGCAGACATGGCAAGGATGGTGCTGCGCTCATCAAGAGCAGCGGCAAAGCTCTTCCACTCCTGATCGAGCTGAGTGCTGATCTGCTTGATCTGCTGAGTCGCGTAGTGACCTGCCTCCGACAGCCGGGACGCCACTGACATGATGCGGTTTATGTTCACATATGCATTCTGGAAAATGTGAGATTAGAAATCACTCAAGTGCAAAATGAATGTAATGTTTTCGGACACTGCAATTAAATGAAAACGTATTATAGTTTTTTTTATTATTACTATATAAAATGCAATTAGTTGACCCAGTTAAGCAGGACTTAAGTTCATCTTCATATGTAATTTTTACAATTTCATAATAAAAATATGGTTAAAGTGTACTGCCGAATATTACTGGTAAGGATTTATGGTAAACTAAAATATACTTTTATGTCATTTCTATTGAAACTTATGTCATGTTTTTTTACATTTTAGTAATTTCATATTTGTAATGATAAGGTAGAAAATTAGTGCATTTAAAATATACTAACTTTAAATGCAATATCAAATAACATGCTAAAGTTAAAATTATAAGCACTTTATATGTGATTTAGAATATTAGTAAATACATAAAAATAAGTGTACTTATATTCTTAAACCGATTATTTAAAATGTTCTTTGACATTATTACAAAGTGCACTTTTTAAAAGTGTAATTAATTGTGTTAAGAAAGTCATGAATGTGTACTCTCTTTAAAGCTGCAGTCCGTAGTTTTTCCTCTTTGTCGCCATCTCTGTTCGAAATCTGCATTTGCAGTTATTCGCAGACTTATCAACTTTATGTGGGTTGTGCTTCGGCAGGTCAGTCGGTGTGGATAATGTCATTCGGAATCACAGATTCTACTTTTTTGGAAGTATGACCAAAATAATAATTTATCAAAAGAAAATGTCATCTGAACAAGTAACATCCACTTTTGTTCTGAAAAACTAAGGGACATTGCAGTAAATTGCGCTGATTAAATCTAACAATCCCTTCATATCACGTCAAACTGTGCAAATTATACTTTGTTCTCAAATTGTTAATGTTAACAAAATCATCAGAATTGCGTGACTACATTTAATGCACTTCAGATATTTATCCTTGTTTTCGCATGGGCCCGGTTGCAGTCACTTTTTTTTCTGTAGCCACTCCGAAATCTGAAGTCTTTTGCGTTTTACAATGGTTGAATCTCCAGTTGTCACTGGTGATTGTCATTTGAACATTTCTGGATAGTTTTGAACACTGGCTGGTTATGTACTTGCTCAAAAATATATTTTGGATCATTTTTATCCCAAAACAGTTATAGACTGGAGCTTTAAGTACACTGAATGGTCTTTTTATTTAATTGTTCTTGTATTATCTGCAAGTACAGTTTTTAAAATATATTTGTAAGATTTAAAGTACACTGCAAGTGCACATTTAGTACAATTAATCACACTTCTTTCTCACAAGGGATAAATCACTGGTGGTTGTGCGCTACAGTGATTTTACTGCTTATATGGGGTAAGCAAGTTTAGTTTATTAATTCATTCAGTTTATTATTGGTAATAATTGAAATAATCAATCCATCAAATAATATAACACACTAGTTGAACTGCACAACTGTACAAACAGTCCAACTCTTTACAGATGTTGAGCATCATAGTACTTTGCTACATTCATATGCTGTACAGTAGACTATGTGGTCTATATAAGTGCTGCTTATCCAGTCTAAACTATAATTGTTTTTAAATGAATAGTTTTAACATATGTAGTATTACATGTAGTAAACAATGGCTATGTGTAACGATCACCAGCTGGAGTGCCCTCCAGAGCCACCAGAGGGCGCTCCACAATAGACTATGATCACTTCCTCACAAACTACATTTCCCATACTCACTGCCTGGACTCATCATCACTGATCACATTCACCTGTACCTCTTTGTCACTGATTGTATTCACCTGTGTCTTGTCATCCTGCTAGTCTCAGTCTATTTATACCAGGTTCATTCATTCACTCACCGTGAAGTCTTGTTGTACTGTGTGTCTGCATTTCCGAGCGTTTTCCCGTGTTTGTTTTTCTGGTTTTGACTTTGGATTGCTCTTGGACTCTGATTATTGCTGCCTGCCCTGACCCTGGACTGTTTCACTGGACTCTGATTCTCTCTGCCTGACTCGACCCTTTGCTTGTATCTGGTTTGTCTCTGCCTTGTCTCCGTTGCCCTGTTTTGCTGTTGTTGATCCCTGCCTGTTTGACTATTCTATAATAAAGCTGCATTTGGATCTTCACCTCCAAGTCTCGGAGCAGTTCATAACAGAAGACTTCGCCACACCAAGATCCAGCAGCGATGCCAACCATGGATACAGGTATACAAATCATGCGTCTCCGTCAGGGGAATCGGCCGATTGAGAAGTATGTTGAGGAGTTTATTGAACTGGCACATCTCACCTCAATGGACACAGTATGTCTTATGATCTTTTTTCGGGGAGGACTATCTGAACCGCTCAGTTCATTCATGCCCTTGCATGATCCTCACTGGACTTTAGAGCACTATATTAACCTGGCCCTTTTGTTGAGCGACTCATCGTTTACTGTGGGCGTGGTAGAGAAAGAGCTCCGTGAACCCACAGTATCTCTTCCTGCCGAGACCGGGTTCCTTCACATCTTCTCTACTGAACCTGAGGATCCTCGCGACACGCCAGTCAGCGGGTCTGACACTGGATCGGTCTATGGGCGTTCAGGGCTGATGTCCAGCTTGGCAGATTCCCCGCTAAGGTCTGTACGGTCTGAAAGGATCACCGTCCTGCCTGAATCTCGTCCCGCCGAACCAGTCCCAGAGCCTGTCCAGCCAGAGCCTGTCCAGCCAGAGCCTGTCCAGCCAGAGCCTGTCCAGCCTCGCCACGTCTCAGCAGAGCTTCCAGAGCCTCGCCACGTCTCAGCAGAGCTTCCAGAGCCCCGCCACGTCTCAGCAGAGCTTCCAGAGCCCAGCCACGTCCAGCCAGAGCTTCACGTCAGCCACGTCCAGCCAGAGCTTCACGTCAGCCACTTCCAGCCAGAGCTTCACGTCAGCCACGTCCAGCCAGAGCTTCACGTCAGCCACGTCCAGCCAGAGCTTCACGTCAGCCACGTCCAGCCAGAGCTTCACGTCAGCCACGTCCAGCCAGAGCTAGACGTCAGCCACGTCCAGCCAGAGACGCTTCACATCACTTCTACAGAGCCAGTGTCTACGGACAAGATGGCCACCTTCGAGCCAGTGTCTACGGACAAGATGGCCGATCCAGAGTCTGTTCACGTCACTTCCTCCGAGCCAGTGTCTACGGACAAGATGGCCGAACCAGAGACTGTTCACGTCACTTCCTCCGAGCCAGTGTCTACGGACAAGATGGCCGCCTCCAAGCCAGTGTCTACGGACAAGATGGCCGCCTCCGAGCCAGTGTCTACGGACAAGATGGCCGCCTCCGAGCCAGTGTCTACGGACAAGATGGCCGATTCAGAGACTGTTCACGTTACTTCTGCCGAGCCGGAGTCTGTTCCTGTTCCTGAGCCAGAGCCAGAGTCTGTTCCTGTTCCTGAGCCAGAGCCAGAGTCTGTTCCTGTTCCTGAGCCAGAGCCAGAGTCTGTTCCTGTCCCAGTTCCTGAGCCGGTGCCTGTTCCTGCGCCGTGGCCGCCCGAAGGGTCTTCACCGCCGTGGCCGCCCGAGGGGTCTTCACCACCGTGGCCGCCCGAAGGGTCTTCACCGCCGTGGCCACCCGAAGGGTCTTCACCGCCATGGCCACCCGAAGGGTCTTCACCGCCCTGGCCGCCCGAGGGGTCTTCACCGCCCTGGCCGCCCGATGGACTGTCTGCTACGCCCTGGCCACCCGATGGACTGTCTGCTCCGCCCTGGCCGCCCGATGGACTGTCTGCTCCGCCCTGGCCGCCCGATGGACTGTCTGCTCCGCCCTGGCCGCCCGATGGACTGTCTGCTCCGCCCTGGCCGCCCGATGGACTGTCTGCTCCGCCCTGGCCGCCCGATGGACTGTCTGCTCCGCCCTGGCCTTCCGTCCTGTCGCAGTCTCCAGGTCCTCTTCTGCTCCACGAACCTGGCCCTCCATCCCGCCTCCGGATCCGCCTCCATGCCACCACCCACCTGGACAGTTTTGGAGCGTCTGGAAGCCGCTCATGGGGGGGGGGCTATGTAACGATCACCAGCTGGAGTGCCCTCCAGAGCCACCAGAGGGCGCTCCACAATAGACTATGATCACTTCCTCACAAACTACATTTCCCATACTCACTGCCTGGACTCATCATCACTGATCACATTCACCTGTACCTCTTTGTCACTGATTGTATTCACCTGTGTCTTGTCATCCTGCTAGTCTCAGTCTATTTATACCAGGTTCATTCATTCACTCACCGCGAAGTCTTGTTGTACTGTGTGTCTGCATTTCCGAGCGTTTTCCCGTGTTTGTTTTTCTGGTTTTGACTTTGGATTGCTCTTGGACTCTGATTATTGCTGCCTGCCCTGACCCTGGACTGTTTCACTGGACTCTGATTCTCTCTGCCTGACTCGACCCTTTGCTTGTATCTGGTTTGTCTCTGCCTTGTCTCCGTTGCCCTGTTTTGCTGTTGTTGATCCCTGCCTGTTTGACTATTCTATAATAAAGCTGCATTTGGATCTTCACCTCCAAGTCTCGGAGCAGTTCATAACACTATGTTTACATGCACAACTTTTGTATCCATTGGACTGAATTTATTCCGATTGATAGATCTGTGTGATTAACCATGTGATCGGGTTAATCTGCGCGTTTAATGGTCACAAGCTTCAATTTGGAATAGATTTTTTGACATGGGCACACTGAACGAACATACAGAGTTTCCCCGCTGTTTGCACATAATAACCATTCTCCTAAATTTGTTCTTTATTTGTTTTGAACAGCAGACTTAATATTTATCCATTTCTGGTCATAATTTAGAGACAATGAGCATATCTATTGTGCTGCCTATATTTATCACGCAGTAAAAATGCCCCTGTGTCTGTGGATGCGAATCTGAAACAAGGACTGGTGGGACACAGTGGAAAGGATAATTTTAGAATGACGGGACACTCATTTATATGACACTTTATTCAACAGGAAGATCAACTCGTTCCGCGCGTCATACGTCATTACGCTATTTCAACATCATTGCACATGCGCAGTACTTTCAGTTTCGGTTTTAAATCCGATCAAGTGTTTACATGTCCTCTCGATCGGATTACAAAAGGAATAAACCACCCCTTCAATCCAATCGAAATTTTATTCGGATCGAGCTCAATTGGATCGATTAAGGTGTTTACATGAAGGCTTTTCAGTCCACTTTATGAATGAACAAGATACATCTTCTTTCTCTCACAGTAACTACCAAGAGAACCGAAGGGGGAAAGAGCCCTTTTAACCACATTAGACTATTGACACCATGAACACAAATGGACTCATATTAAAACCAAAGCCTAATGAGGCATAAAGCAACATTCGTGCTTGGATAAAGAAGAGGAGGATGAATTAACAGTGTGAGTGTGTTTGTGTCTCTGAGATCAGATGATTGGGAGCTTGATTAAAGGAATTCTGGTTGGCTGATTAGACTGCAGGAATTACAGAAACAATGATCTGAAGAATGAGCTTCTGGACATCCCTACTGTGTGCATTGAAGAAACAATCAGGCAGCATTAGCTGCATACTAGTTGTAGACAACCCTAGCTATGCTGGTGGAAAACTGGTTGAGCTAGTTAACTATGCTCTTCAATCGACTTGAAACAGTTCAATTCGACTTGAAACAGTTGAGCAGCTCAACCACCCTTAAGTGATAGTTAACCTAAAAATAAGAATTCTGTCATTATTTACTCACCTTCATGTTGTTCCAAAGCCATACGGTTTTTATTTAACTTCAGAACACAAATGACAAATGACATACCATGGAGTTCATGGCGAAGTGGTTGTGCTGAGTCTGTAGCTCCACAGCATGCTGGTAGCTCACACCGATCTCTGTGTGGCTCTGAAGAAACAACTCCTTATTGTGACTGATCCACTCAAACATCTACAGAGATGACAATAGAAAGTCATTAAATGTAATCCTGGACCATTGCTTTATGAAGTTTACACATCACTACGGTTGGGCGTGTCTTACTAAATATACAGCACACATTATAAATCAAACAACACAGACTAGCGTACGACAGGCTCAGAATGCAGACAGATAACAGAATGACAATTGTAAACATTTCAACCATTTAGTTTTAGCAGACGATAAGAAATCCATTCATATAGGCATGTTAACATAGGGAGACATCACTAGATTAACAGCGTTTTGTGTTTTAGTAAGAAAAAATGACGGATTCTTGTGTACAATCAGAGAGGTTTGCTGGGAAGTTTTGTGTTTTGTCATAAATTAAGATAAATCCATTTGTTGATAAAATGCTATGCTAAAACACTGATATCAGTTGTAGGAGCTTTTAAAGGATTTACACTGTCTGGAACATTAATCTAGCATTTTTTTTTTTTAAACAATAAATGCCTTTTTGTCAGTGTCAGACTTTAACATTCCCATCTGTGACATCACATACTGTAGGCTACATACACTTGCAGACAAAAAGTATGTGAACCCTAAGGATTTACCATATATATATATTAGATGTATAAAATAGTATTATAAAAATATATAAAAATATATGTTCTCCACTTTAAAGATCAGTCCAAATTTTATGACTAGATTATTTAAAAATTCTGAATGCTTTTCCAAAGGTATCTAAATCTCTAAGATGGCTTCTGAAGAATGAGTCCAAAGAATGAGACAATCAAATCAAATTATATGGCCATTTGATGCAGAAATCCATGCTGAATCATATACTGTTGTGACTGTACATGTTTTACACATCAAAGCTTTAGAGAAATATGTATTGCATTGATTAATTCATAAACATGCTTTAAGTAACAGATGAAAATGCTACATAATGGATAATAAACAAATATGCAAATACCAAAGTCATTAAAATTCTGTCCACCTGTTTCCCCAACATGGCCTCCACTGCTTTCTGAGTGACAAACAAGTTCCCTTTCGAGGGAACTCGCGATGCGTCACTTGACGCCTTGGGAACGCCCCCAGCGTGCATGCGTCTGAGCATCAATGTCAACTAGTCCAATGGAAAGAATGAGCGTCACGGGCGGGTGACGTCATGACCAGGAAGGGATAAAGGCTCACCCGGTGAAACGCGGCATTAGCTTCTGTGTCTCAGCAAGCGATCTGTGTCATTTTGTCTCTGTCTATTTACTGTTGTCTGTTGCGGAAAAGGATGGAAACTAAGCAAGTGTACAAACAGTGTGTTTCTCCCTGCCCGTGTTATTTAACGGGTGGGGACACACACGAGCTTTGTGTCGTTTGTTTGGGAGTGGAGCATGCGGTCTCAGCCTTCGAGGGGGCTGAGTGCCAGCACTGTGAGATGTTACCGCTTCGCATGCTCCGCTCTCGCCTGTCACTCTTTGATAAAGTGAGTGGGCAGGCTCGCGATCCACAGGGATCAGGACCCGCGTCTGCTGAGGCGGCGCGGAGAATGCATTCCTGGGGATCGCAAAAGGATCTTTCGGAGGGGTTGGAGACGGGTCCGAGGGCTCTTTCTCCTTCCTTACCCGAGAGATCCAGTGCTCTCTCCCCGGTGTCGGAAGCACGCTCTGCGGTTTCTTTCGCCCGGGGAGAGAGCCCTCCACTACTTTGTTGCTCTTCCTCCGAGGAGGTTGATGTGATGAGTGTGGAGAGTGTAAGCACACACATGGGGGAAAGGGATTCACAATTTATTTCCCCAGCATATGATGAGCTGGTGGATGTTATGTCGCGGGCTGTAGAGAAGTTAAATATTGAATGGCCATCTGAGAATAAGGGCGCTCGTCCTAAAAGCAAATTAGATGAGCGCTTTTTATCTTCAACCACATTATCTCCACCACGAGGGCTTCCATTTTTTCCCGATTTACACAATGAGATTTCAAAATCGTGGAATAAACCATACTCATCACGTCTTTTCAGCCCTCATGTTAACACTTATTCGAGAATAAGAGGGCTGAAAGAGTATGGTTATGAGGCGATGCCCCAGGCGGAAGAGAATTTAGCCAGTTATCTTTCCCCTGGTCCCGCATCGTCTCTGAAAGCCTCGGCTTTGCCCACTAGACCGCTTAAAGCCACTTCGGTGTTAGTGGGCAAAGCTTATACGGCAGCAGGTCAAGCTGGAGCATGTCTGCATACTATGGCAGTGCTCCAGGCTTATCAAGCTGACCTGCTGGGGGATCTGGATAGTAGTGAGGGAGTCAGTCATGACGAGATTCGTGAACTTCGTCGGGCTACCGATCTTTCTCTCAGGGCTACTAAGGAGACCGCCAGAGCAATTGGGCGGTCTATGGCAGCCTTGGTAGCTACTGAGAGACATTTATGGTTGAATCTGTCTGAAATCAAAGAAAAAGATCGAGCTTTTTTATTAGATGCTCCGCTTGAACCTTCTGGTCTCTTCGGCGACGCAGTCCACGCGGTCGTCGAGAGATTTCAGGAGTCAAAAAAACAAGCGGACGTTTTTAAAAAGTTTATCCCTCGCCGGGTCCAGCCCCCTGGGGCTGCTGGGCGTGAGCAGCCCCAGCCGTCAAGCTCATCATATCGTGTGCATCAGAAAGAGAGTGTTGCGTCTCGTGCACCTCCACGTAGAGACTGGAGACAGACGCAACCCTCTCAACCGAAGTCTTCTAAGTCGAAGCCGGATCTGAGGACCGTTCTTCAGGCGAAGAAGACTTCGGTTCAAAAAAAAAAAAGGTCCTGATGTTCACGCATCAGGCCTGTGAGGACAGCCCCGACCGAAGTGGAGCGGTGTACACCTCATTTTACGGTGCCCGTTCCATTTCGGGGTCCTCACGAGACCGTTCTGCCAACCCTGCCACCCTCGGTGCTTCAGGGCGCAGCGGTCTCCAGCGAGTCGCTGATGCTATGCTGCGGCACAGCATCGGTTTCGCGCCCTCTGAGGGGGGCCTTAGAGCGGCCAGTTCAGGTAGTTCCTGCCATTATGTTTCAGGCTCCGGAATTGGCTGTCTCGATAACACCAGAGACCAGCCTCGAGAGGCTGGTTCCCTTAGTAAATTTTCTGGCAGCGTGGAAGCTTCTGCCGAATATTTCTCATTGGGTCCTGCAGATTGTAGAGAAAGGATACAGAATCCAGTTTGGTTCTCGTCCTCCTCGTTACAACGGGGTGCTGCCCACAGTGGTGCATCCCGAGCAGGCTCTGGTAATGGAGCAAGAGGTAAAGGCCCTGTTAGCAAAGGAAGCTATAGAACAGGTGTACTCACCCGACAGAGAGTCGGGTTTTTACAGCCGTTATTTCATTGTTCCAAAAAAGGATGGGGGGTTGCGTCCCATTTTAGATCTTCGTCTGTTGAATCGTTCAGTACAGAAACTCAAGTTCAAGATGCTGACACTCAAACAGATTGCGACTCAAATCAGATCCGAGGACTGGTTTGTCACGATAGATCTGAAGGACGCCTACTTCCATATCTCCATCCTCCCTCAGCACAGGAAGTTCCTAAGGTTTTCTTTCGGGGGCAAAGAATACCAATATCGGGTTCTTCCTTTCGGTCTAGCTTTATCACCCCGCACGTTCACGAAATGCGTGGATGCAGCTCTAGCCCCTCTCAGGCTTCAGGGCATACGTATTCTGAACTACATCGACGACTGGCTGGTTCTGGCGGAATCAGAGCAGTCGGCGGTTCGGCACCGAGGTGTCGTTCTCGCTCATATGCAGATGTTGGGGTTGAGGCTCAACGCCAAGAAGAGTGTTCTTTCTCCAGTACAGAGAACCACTTTCCTTGGTGTGGTATGGGATTCAGTGACGATGCGGGCCACTCTATCGCCCGTTCGTGTAGCTGCTATCCTGACAGCCACCAAAGAGCTAAAGCTAGGCCAGTCACGCACTGTGAAACAGTTCGAGAGACTGTTGGGTCTCTTGGCGGCAGCGTCCAACGTGATTCCTTTTGGCCTGCTGTACATGAGACCTTTACAGTGGTGGCTAAGGACCAGAGGGTTCTCCCCGAGGGGAAACCCACTTCGTATGATCAAGGTCACGCGGCGGTGCCTTCGTGCCTTAATTATATGGAGGAAACATTGGTTCTTAACCCAGGGTCCGGTATTGGGAGCTCTTTGCCATCGTGTTACGATCTCGACAGATGCTTCCCTCACCGGCTGGGGAGCGGTAATGGAAGGCCGCTCGGTTCAGGGTCTGTGGAAAAGTCATCATCTTTCGTGGCACATCAATTGCCTGGAGATGATGGCTGTCTTCAATGCGTTGAGACAGTTTCTCCCAGACCTGAGGGGCCATCATGTGCTTGTACGAACAGACAACACATCAGTGGTCTCTTATCTGAACCGTCAGGGGGGTCTGCGGTCGCGTCCGCTCTGCAAACTGGCGCACCAGATCCTCCTGTGGTCTCTGGGGAAGGTACTCTCCCTGAGGGCAGTGTATATTCCTGGGGACCAGAATGTGGGGGCAGACATCCTGTCGAGGCAGGAGCTGAGGCCAGGGGACTGGAGACTCCACCCCGAGGCGGTGGAGAAAATTTGGGAGTTTTACGGCCAAGCAGAGGTGGATCTGTTTGCGTCTCAGCACACGACGCACTGTCCACTTTGGTTCTCCCTTACTCACCCAGCCCCCCTGGGGCTGGATGCTATGGTGCAGACGTGGCCGAGGCTACGTCTGTACGCATTTCCCCCTGTTGCTCTGCTCCCAGGAGTTCTGGAACGAGTCCGCCAGTACGGAATAAGCCTACTGCTTGTAGCACCACGCTGGCCGAGTCGGATCTGGTTTGCGGACCTGATCCATCTCTTAGACGGTCCTCCCTTGGAGATCCCGATCAGGAGAGACCTTCTGTCTCAGGCCGGGGGCACAATATTTCACCCTCGGCCAGAGATTTGGAACCTGTGGGTTTGGCCTCTGAGGGGGCCCAACTCATAGAGAGTGGTCTCTCAGCTGAGGCTGCTGAGACCATCCTAAGCTCCAGAGCTCCAGCTACTAGGAAACTATATGCGCTGAAATGGAAAGTTTTTTCTGTATGGTGTCACCGACATCAGTGGGATCCGGTTAACTGTTCTGTGAACACAGTACTCGAGTTCTTGCAGGAGCGCTTTACGTCAGGTTTATGTCCTTCCACACTTAAGGTTTACGTGGCGGCCATTGCGGCTTACCACGCCCTGGTTGGGGGTACATCGTTGGGTCGAGACCCCCTGATTACACGTTTCCTTCGTGGCACACTGAGGCTGAGGCCTGCAACTCGCACTAGGGTGCCAGCTTGGGATTTGGCATTAGTACTAGAAGGCCTGTCTAGGGCTCCATTCGAGCCCTTAGATTCGGTTTCAGAGAAATTTCTTACCCTTAAGACTATCTTTCTGCTAGCTATTTCGTCCCTTAAGAGAGTTGGAGACCTTCAGGCCCTTTCGGTTTCCCCCACTTGCCTTGAGTTTGCACCGGGGATGGTCAAGGCATTCTTATATCCAAAACAGGGATACGTCCCTAAGGTGCCGACCTTGATTCCGAGGCCTATCGTGCTGCAGGCTTTCTGTCCTCCTCCTTTTACATCTGCGGACCAGGAAAGGCTGAACCTCTTGTGTCCAGTGCGAGCACTGGATACTTATGTTCATCGGACATCTTCTATGAGGAAGTCCGACCAGTTATTTATTTGCTTTGGATCACCTAAGAAGGGTCTTCCTGCTTCTAAACAGACGGTTAGCAAGTGGATAGTCGAGGCTATTTCACTTGCATACGAGTACTCTGACCATCCGTGTCCCTTGGTGGTCAGAGCTCACTCAACGAGGGGTATGGCGGCCTCTAAAGCCTTGTTATTTGGGGTTTCCCTCCAAGACGTTTGTGATGCGGCAGGCTGGTCCTCACCGCTCACATTCGTCAGGTTTTACAGTTTGGACCTGGATGCTGCCCCAGGTTCTCAGGTGCTTAGTGCTTAGTTCCAACAGACTGACACTCAGGTACTTGGAATTCTGGCGTTTTGGGTATTCTCGTTCCCAAGGCGTCAAGTGACGCATCGCGAGTTCCCTCGAAAGGGAACGTCTCAGGTTACTACTGTAACCATAGTTCCCTGAGAAAGGGAACGAGACGATGCGTCACCCTGCCATACTTCCTGCTTCCCTGTGATCGGCTTGCTTCGACTTTTTGAAGCTAATGCCGCGTTTCACCGGGTGAGCCTTTATCCCTTCCTGGTCATGACGTCACCCGCCCGTGACGCTCATTCTTTCCATTGGACTAGTTGACATTGATGCTCAGACGCATGCACGCTGGGGGCGTTCCCAAGGCGTCAAGTGACGCATCGTCTCGTTCCCTTTCTCAGGGAACTATGGTTACAGTAGTAACCTGAGACGTTATCCTTCAATACCGAATAACTATCCTAAATAAATATTTAATTAGAACTGCAAATGAATTGCACTTGTAATCAAGATAAGAGCTCAGAGACAGGCTAATTGATAATCTAGTTGACTGCCTGCATTCCTATTATATCAATTGGATGGTTTAATCTAATAGGGCTGGGCTCGTAAAATAAAGTTGGACAGAGGTATTAATTAGCAGAATGACTGCTTGCTCTTGGCCTTTTGACATAAGGAGGCCTGGCACAATGACAGACAAATGATTTTCAATCATGTTCACCCACGATGAGTGAAAGGTTGTCTGTGCAGTAGCTAAAAATAAACGCCTGCGCTCTGAATGAAACAAAATCATCAGAACAAAGCACTTATGTGTACTCAGTATCAGATGGGCCCATATGTGCGGCCCTCTGGCCCTTCAACTTGTGTCTGAACAATTATCTCAAACTCACTGTTATCGTGAAGTGGGGTGAAGTTAGTGTAAGGTCACATCTTAACCCTATAAAGCCTGTATTATCATTTGATACACATATTTCTATGGCTTCTAAATTATCACCATGATCTAAACTTTACTGGAAAACCTGCCTTATGTCATTGATTTTTTGTTCATACTTTTTAGCAAGTAGGCTAAAGGGCCTTCAGATTGTGTATTTTTTTGTAAGAAACTTTACTGATTTAAACACAGGAATAACTAAGATATATTATTGGGAGAAATAGTTAACAATATTTATATAAGTGAGTAGTCAGTTGTACTGTTATAAATATCTCATTTATTTGCTTTACAAGCTATCAGAATTTAATCTTGTTGTTACCTTATAAATAACAACATCTACACCAAAGTGCATATTTTTGTTCAGTTTTGGCCTGTGTCTTTTTTTGTTCTTAAGTATGAGCTCCATATTCTCACAATATCATACTATACCTGCCATTCTCTATACCATTTTCTGCACTCTACATACGTTTCCTGGCTTTATACCCTGAATCATGAATGGGACTTCTGCTGTTTCCAACCAGCTTTTATCATTTGCTCATCACCTTTTTCGATTTTTCTATTTTTGGATCTTTATTGTAAAATGGCAAAAAAAAATGTTTTTCCAGTGGCTAGTGTATTTTTCCAATTGTTTTCAAAGGGAGCGCCACATTTTTCAAACGCCAGTGTCACGTACTGCTCTGAGACAAGAAGGTTGAGGATCCAAATGCAGTTTTATTAAAGGGTAATCCACAATCGTAGTCGAAAACAGGCAAGAGGTCAGAGCACAGTAAATCAGTCCAATCAAACAAATCCAGAGGGTGAGACAGGAATGGGAAAACCAGGACACAGGCAGATATCAAAAACCAAGAACATGGAAAACAGAAGAAAAAGCTCAGAGATGGAGGTTAAACACTATCAAGACTAACCAGGCTCATATGGGGTGAGCTAAACAAGGTAAAGACACTAAGACGGGTGAATGTGATCATGGCTGATTAGTCTGGGTAAAGGTTTATGGAAAATGTAGTTTGTGGATGCGTGGTGATTGTCCGGGTTGGAGTGCCCTCTGATGGTTATCACTCTCACTGGTGATCGTTACAGCCAGGGTAGTGTTGCACCAGCCGTTCGTAAGTTATTTCTTATATTGGAAGGTAAAGTCCACTAGAGGCTTAAAAATTACTAGCTAGTTTGTAAATAACTCTGTACTTTATTCTGTTGCATCATTTGTTCATAAGGCAGAACGTAGCTAGTAGGTCGTAAGCTCTCCGTAAAGTAATGCGTAGTCACATAATATGACGTTTACCCTCGATGATCCAAAATCAGCCTTCAAATACGTGAGCAGAAATTGAGTTGAAATGCTGTGAATTTCAATTACCTTTCATTGGTTCACTCAAAGTTGCGGAAGCTATTGCTATGGGAACAGATTCGGAGTGACGAATTTCTGAAGTCCTTATGCCATCATGCCATTTTATTGGCCAGAGAGATAGATAGATGAGGTTCATTCCTGTGTTACGCAGCACGTTTGAGCTTCTGCAAGAACCAATAGGTTCATTCTCGTGTTACGCAGCAGGTTTGAGCTTCTGCAAGAACCAATGAAGTTCATTCTCGTGTTACGCAGCACGTTTGAGCTTCTGCAAGAACCAATGAGGTTCATTCTTGTGTTACGCGGCACGTTTGAGCTTCTGCAAGAACCAATGAGGTTCATTATTGTGTTACGCAGCACGTTTGAGCTTCAGCAAGAGCCAATGAGGTTCATTCTCGTGTTACGCAGCACGTTTGAGCTTCAGCAAGAGCCAATGAGGTTCATTCTCGTGTTACGCAGCACGTTTGAGCTTCAGCAAGAGCCAATGAGGTTCATTCTCGTGTTACGCAGCACGTTTGAGCTTCAGCAAGAGCCAATGAGGTTCATTCTCGTGTTACGCAGCACGTTTGAGCTTCAGCAAGAACCAATGAGGATTGTTCTTGCGTGTCAGAAAGGTTTGTTTCAGCTTCTGTTTATGTTCGCTGATCAATGTTAATATGTGCATACAATTCTGAATTGAATCTATTCATCGTATAAGCGATCGTGTCTCCTCAGAAAATGTGGGTTTTCTCTCTATTCATATTAATTCGTTTTATGATCTCTTTATGAACTTTTTGAAGCGTCAAAGTGGTATAGTTGCATGGACTGTCATTTAAGAGACAGTGATCATTTCATTTAAAATAACTGCATTTGTGTTTCGAAGATGAAAGAAAATCTTACGGGTTTGGAATGGCATGAGGATGAGTAATTAATGACAACTTTTCATTTTTGGGTGAACTATCCCTTTAACTAACATCAAAAAAGGTTAATAGATGCTGTAAAAATATATTGCTCATATTTAGTTCATGTTAACTAATGCATTAACATTGTAAAGTGTTACCCATATTTGCAATCTATTTGTGAAAGAGTGGAATAAACCAAAGTTTTGGAAACACTTTGGAGTAATAGCATACCAATGCAATATATAGAGTATTAAAGAGTAATAGCATATATCAGTGTATTTTTTCCAAAAGTAAATTTTCCAAATTTCTTATTTACACATACATACAATAAAACAGCCATAATTTTGTCAATTCACACCAGGTTAAACCCGTGCTCACTTACCTTCTCTGCATCCTGTTCAAACAGTCGGAGCTGAAAACACTGATCCAGCTTCAGTTTTCTTAGGTGCCACATCTGGTGCAGGTGCTGTCTGGTGCTGTGGAGTTTATCCAGCAGACTGGCAATCTTCGGAACCACACTCTGGAAGTCGGCACTTCCAGAAATACAGTTCCTCCCTGAGAAGCCATCACTGGAGCGGATACACTGCAACAGTCTTTGACCTTCGTGGTCCAGCTCTTCCACTGGAGCCTTCATCACCTTCTTCTTCAGCTGAGTGTGCTCATCGATGAGTCTCCGAGATCCCTCCACGTCCACCGGGAACTCCTTCTTAGCCAACATCTCCTGCAGATCTTCCAGGCGGGAGAGGAGGTGAACGGCACTGGCCAGGAACTCCTCGAGAGCGACCCGGAGCTCAATCCATTCCTCATGATTATATTCCAGAGATCCCTCAAAGTCGTCCGTTAACTGAGACGGGTCCACTAGTTTGGTCAAACCCTCCACAGACACCATGCTAGTCTGTCAGCGAGAAGGGAGAAATAGACATGTCAGTTTAGGCTGAAAGTAACTTGTTGGATGTGAGCCATGAATGAATTATAACATGGAAACATAAAGTTTGACATTTTAACAGCTAAATCACTACACCAAACTATGTGCAGATAAGCAGATGATGATACTTTAGAGTCTGAAATGGGGAAGACAGCTACTCAGTAATTTCATTTTTACCTCGAAGGTGAACTTGGCACTGCCAAAGTTGGTCTTCTGTTTCTGCCAGAAGTTGTCTGGTTTGATGATGAGAGCGACGCAGATCTCAGCTGGAAACGCTTCCTGCAGGGTCTTCAGTAACGGTTTTATCAGTTCCCACTTAGAACCGCGCATATCAATAATCACAGTGAAACCTCTCTTACACACGTCCTCACTGAAACAGACAGAGAAGGAGAGATTTATAGAAACATAGCAGAATGAGTGCAACAATTATTAAGTAATTATTAGTTTTCTAGACTACTAAATATAATAATAAGTATAGTAAAGTAAAGTATAATAAAAAGTAAGTGCTTACTGAAGATATGTCAAATTTATTGCACAGAAAAATAGTGAGCTACTCAACACAAGTAAAACAGTTGCAGACTGTTTTATTGTTACCTAATATTAAATCACTTTAATATGTATATTTAATAAAATAAAATGGTAACAATTTATAATAAGTAAAAATACAATAATGAAGTACCAACAAAATCATTAACAAACTGTTTATATTTAGTTTATAGTTAATATACTGTAGTCTCTAAATTGTTAATATATTAATAAGCTGCATACAAGTAGTGAGTTCTTCATTTATTGTCACTGGAATTAACACAATTATTATTGTTTAATTAGCTCATAGTAAAGGAATTGTTACTTGGTTATAGTTAGAGTAAATATTTCTCACTTTAGATTGGGTAACAGAAAATGGGAAAATGTCATTAATTAAGTGCTTTAAACCAATCTTTATTAGACATTAATTTTCAGTTTAATTAATATTAATTTTTCCAATATTAAAGACACACACACACACACACACACACACACACACACACACACACACACACACACACACACACACACACACACACACACACACGTTTTGTTTTAAAGGAACACTTAATACTAATGCAATTAATGTACAATAAAGGTTGGTGTAAAGCATTTAATAAATAAAATTTGCCAATTTTCCAAGAACTATTTAGAGTAAATAAGTTGCTAACAAAGCATAAAAAACATTATCTAATATACACTAATTATACAAATATAATTTGGTTAATTACAGTGACAATTAGTGAAGAACTCGCTATTTGTATATGTGACACTGGACCACAAAACCAGTCAGATGGGTAAATATTTTGAGATTGAATATTGAGATATATACACAAGCTGAATAAATAAGCTTTCCATTGATGTATAGTTTGTTAGGATAGGACAATATTTGGCAGAGATACAACTATTGGAAAATCTGTAATCTCAGGGTGCAAAAAAATCAAAATATTGAGAAAATTGCCTAAAATTATCCATTTATGTTCGCGATTGTGCTGCATTCACTCACAAAAATAAATGTTTTATATATTTACGGTAGGACATTTACAAAATGTCCTCATGGAACATGATCTGTACTTAATATCCTAATGATTTTTGTCATAAAAGAAAAATCGATAATTTTGACCCATACAATGTTTTTTTGGCTATTGCCACAAATATGCCCTTGCGACTTGTGACTGGTTTTGTGATCCAGGGTCACATTAACAATGTAGAGACTACAATATATGAACAATGAATTTACTATAAACAAACAGTTTGTCAATTTTTTTTAAGTACTTTATTATTTTATACTTTTGATAAAGTGTTACCAATAAATATACAAAGCGTAAAATTACCTTTAAACATGACACATGTGATGTGTGGTGCATCACAGAGCTATTGCAAGACGAGCATTTGTGTTAAAAAGTATATACATTTTTATTTTTTTTAGAAAATGGCAGATAGTTTGTCTAGATAAGACTCTTATTCCTTGGCAGGGATCGTGTAGAGACTTTGAAGCTGCACTGAAACTGACATTTGGATCTTCAAACCGATGGTTCCCGTTGAAGTCCTGGAATGTTTTCCTCAAAAACCTTAATTTATTTTCGACTGAAGAAAGAAAGACATGAACATCTTGGATGAAGTGGGGGTGAGTAAATTATCAGGAAAGGGAACTAATCCTTTGAGGTTTAAGGGAACATACATCTGGTACCTTTCACACATAATCTGTGGAACTGATCAAATGAACATGACAACTAGTTCTTTTATTTTCAACCATTTTTTTTTCCAAATGCTCAATTTTGTCTTCAATGCATTTCTTACACAGTACAATATAATTTGAGTGTGGACCACTTTTGATGAGTATTCCAGTCTGACTAATATTAAATGAGTCACTTGACCCAGAGATAAGGACAAAGAGAGAGAGAGAGAGAGAGAGAGAGAGAGAGAGAGAGAGAGAGAGAGAGAGAGAGAGAGAGAGAGAGAGAGAGAGAGAGAGAGAGAGAGAGAGAGAGAGAGAGAGAGAGAGAGAGAGAGAGAGAGAGAGAGAGAGAGAGAGAGAGAGAGAGAGAGAGAGAGAGAGAGAGGAGTGAGTGTGCTGCACATTTTGCCTCATTATTGCATTTAAGCCACTTTGGTTCTTGAATTTCCATATACATGATATCATTCAGAATCTCTTCTACCAAATATCAGCTTGGAACAGAACCGGGTCATTTAGGCACCTTTTAAAGAGTTCCTGGATGATTGTTCACATCACGTTAAGCGGAAACAGCACAGCCTCTATTTCTGGCTCATGCTTTTGAGGTAGCGCACAGAGATTGGAAGATAAAAATAACCCTCCAGTGATTCAGTGATGGTAAAATTAACAAAACAGACTTCCGTACGCCTCAAAGAGGAAAATAAAGATGACAGAATGTCAGCACAAACGCTGTGTGGTTAGGATCCACATAATGACACAAATAAGTTTCTCTCATTTCCTGACATTCTAAGGTCTGAGTGGGAAACTTGTAAAAAACAACAGCAGCAAATTCTAACACTTTACTCCTGCGATAGGACAAACTATTGCCAAAGCCACCCTGTCGACTTTGTGTTGAGTAATTCAATAGCTGGACATAAACACTCAACACAGCCTTGAGTCTTCATCCCACACAATCTAAATTAAGAAAAACAAAGAACTTGCACATTCACCAAATGCCATCATAGACCTAATTATCATTTGTTTTATTTATCACAAAAAACACTTGATAGAAGATTTTCTACCCATTTTTGTTGTTGCTGTGGCAAAAATGTGTGAAGATCTGCTGTTAGAACAATACAAGACGAAACATTTGGTTCAGAGAAGGGGATCAAGAAATGATACCAACAAATTAAGAATTTGTTCCCATGACTTTCTTCCCGTTTTTTTAATTTTTCTTTTCATACTTGACAAAGTTGTACTATTTTGTTCTCTTGTAAATTGTGGTCATGATTTAACTAAATTAAAAGAGAGAACAAATTAGTACAACATGGCCAAGATTTACCTAAAATGACAAAATAAATTAATAAAATGTAGCCACAAATTAATAAAGGGGCTTTCGCAAAGGGTAGTTCTAGGAACTAGCCACCAGGGTGGTTCCCCGAGAACTAATTGTTCACCTAGGAACATTTTCCTGGTTGCATTCGCACCTCCAGCAGGAACTCTGAAGTTAAATAAGCCGCGCTTGTAGTTGTGACCTTTATTTTGACGGCATCGCAGACCTTTATTTTGACGGCGCTGAGAACGCCACCCAGAGCCTGAGCTCACACTGCTCCATTCTCCGTGTTCATTAGTTTACGATCTGTCTAACAGTCCTGTCTAATACGTTATTAGATAGAACTATTATACATAGAAAGTAGACAGTAATGAAAAGTTCTATTACGAGAGATTCTCTCGTATTGCGTAAGATAGCTTACGCTACGGGTAAAGTCATCTTTGCTCGAGATATTGAAGCCAAAAATTATCCTTAATTTTGTATTTATTGTCAACGCAGTGCAGCAGCTAGCAGACCTTGAGCAGGCATATTGCGTGCTCAATGGTTGGCCTGCAGCAACTGCTGCAACCTACCAGTGAGCCTCGCGCGTGACGTCACGTCCAATGAGGGCGCTTCGCGCCCCTACGCATCATAGCCCGCCGAAACAGCGTATAAAAGGCAGGCTCGTAGGTTGTCTCACTGATTTCATCATCTTCAGCGAAGCTTTCCGCATCGCTGGACTCTGAGAGAAGCCTTCGCCGTTGAATCCAGAGACTAGCAAGCAGAGGAAAGCGCCTGAAGAAGCCGGTCGTCTTCGCCACCTTCAGCCATCCGTGCCTGCTACGCCATCCGGCGTGTATCCTTTATTGCTGTGTGTGTTCGCCTCTGCGAAACTCACTCTCTCTCTCTCACTAAAAGAGCGCGAGCGTTTGTTGCAAAATGCCTCGCCTTTCCTGCGGCTTGTGTAGAGCCCAGCTCAGCGCAGGAGACCGCCATGTGATTTGCGCTCCCTGCCTGGGCCCGGAACACACAGCCCTCACCCTGGACTCGGGCAGCTGCGAGCATTGTGAAGCACTTGCGCTGTCGACCCTGCGGGCTCGACTCGAAGCCTTCACACAGAACGCTGTCACTCCACCCTCTGGACCGCGCAGGAAGAAGCGCCATGCTCAGAGGATGCCGGAGTCCGTGGCCACAGTGAAGTGCTCGCCGGAGCATCTCCCGCCAGCCTCACTCTCTCCTACTCCGCCACTCCCGGACGCGCAGCCGCCGGCCTCGCCCCGCGCTGCCGCCGCCTCAGGGGACGAAGCTGAAGGGGGCCACTCACTGGACAGCTGTTCCATCCTGGCGTCGGATAGCGAGGAGTGGTCGAGTTCATATCACTCCGCTTCCCCTTCCGTCCAGGAATCCAGCAGGACTCGGGCAGGCGTGGACGCAGAGTTAATACGCCTCCTCTCAAAGGCCGTCGACCAACTCGGGCTCGATTGGTCACCGCCGAAGGAGCCCGCACCCAACAGGCTCGACGGCTGTTTCCTGCACAGCCGCCGCCCCCAGCCCGTTTCCAGATCTGCACCTTTTCTGCCGAAACTGCACACTGCGCTGTCAAAGTTGTGGAGCGCACCATTCTCCGCGAGGCTCCACTCTCATGTCTCCTCGCCGCTCTCCCGAGTGGACGGCGCCGCCGAAAAGGGATACACCTCTATCCCCACGGTGGAAGAGGCGGTCGCAGCGCACCTTTGCCCCCCCTCTGCGAGATGGCGCTCATTCTATGGCCGTGCTGCAAATCCTTCAGGCTGATCTCCTCCGCCAATGGAACGAGAAAAGCAAGGATCTGGCCGCCATTACGGATTTGAGGAGCGCGACGGACCTCTCTCTTCGCGCCACAAAATCTGCAGCACAGGCGATGGACAGATGCATGGCCCCGCTCACCGTCACAGAGAGGCAACTCTGGCTGGCGCTGGCGGATATGGGGGAAGCTGAACGGTCCGTGTTTCTCGACCCGCCGCTCTCCCCTACCGGTCTCTTTGGCCCAGCGGTGAACGGGATCGTCGACCGCTTCTCCGAAGTGCAGAAGACCACGCAGGCCAAGAAAACTTTTCCTGCCGCAATGGGCTAGCTCTTCCGCAAGCCGCCCACGTGAGCAGCCTGCCCATCATGCTAGCCAGCGCCCAGCCCAGCCTCCGCAGCGTCGACAGGGCGGCCGCCCTAGATCTCGCTCCTCCGGTCGCAGGCCGCCTCCCCCCCGGGGACCACGGCCCAGGGTTGTGCTGAAGCCTGAGCAGGGAAAGCCTTCCTAGCAGTGCTAGTGAAGAAAAGACGCGCTGGTCTCGCCGCGGCCGGACCACCGTCGAAGCTTCTCGTTCAGTCAGTCCCCTCAGTGAAGGCGACTGCAGACACAAATTTAGCAGCCAACGAGTCGGCAACACAGCCCGCTCGCCTGCACACAAACGCCGTTTTTACGGCGACCCAGAGAAATCTCAAAAAGAGTATAAAGTCTGGTTATCCGGCTCACACCGAGTGTGTTTTATGTGTAGACAAAGTGCCCACAAGTCAGTGCTCACCCCTACATGTAAACACTATGCCCCATGTATCTCACATGATCACAGAGCCCACTCTTATTAAGCTGGCAAACGCCGCTCGAGTGTTGAATGTAGACAATGTGCACACAAATCTGTGCTCACATCTACTCGCTGCACGCTCTGTTACACGGCAACAGCCTCACAGCAGCCAGGTAATGAACGTAAGTCACGTGACCGCCCACGAGCACTCACGCTTACGGACAAACACTCCGCCCCAGGCTCCGCTCGCTATGAATATCGCCATAAAATGTTCCCCATTCCCAGTAATTGGGTCATATCAAGTGGTTCAGGCAGTTACAGCTGTCGGCGAGCCACCGTTACTGAGATCAGAGAGCGCGCGCACCCCGCCCGCGCCTCCGGTACAGTTTCCCGAGCCCGCGCTGCGCGGCCAACGGGACCCGGAGCCCATTCTGCCCCTAGCTATACATGTAGAAGCATGGAAGCCTATTCCTGGTGTGACGGATTGCGTACTAAGCACGATAAGTCAGGGCTATTCGCTTCAGTTCGCTCGGTGTCCCCCTCGCTTTCGAGCTCGGACCGAGACGAAAGTGAAAGCGGATGTAGCACACCTACTCCGCTCAGAAATAGCCAAACTGCTGTGCAAATGGGGGCATAGAACCAGTACCTCCTTCTCAGAGTGAGTCAGGCTTCTACAGCAGTTACTTCCTCATACCAAAGAAGGACGGAGCTCTAAGACCTATCTTAGATCTGAAACATTTGAACAAAACTCTCATGAGACGGGTGTTCAAAATGATTATGACCAGACAAATCCCCGGGAGACTGGTTCGTTTCTCTCGATCTGAAAGATGCATACTTTCAGATTCCGATAGCCCCGCGTCACAGGCCATTCTTGAGATTCGCCTTCGACGGTCGGGCATATCAATACACCTTCCTCCCGTTCGGCCTATCCTTAGCGCCCCGTACATTTACAAAATGCATGGATACGGCTCTCGCCCCCCTGAGAGTGAAAGGGCTGCGAATTTTGAACTATCTGGACGATTGGCTGATTCTAGCACAGTCAGAGATGGAGCTGATATCTCACAGAACTGCGCTTCTCAGCCATCTGGAGAGCCTGGGTCTCACGGTCTACTGGACTAAGAGCTCATTACTACCCAGTCAGTCAATTTCCTTTCTAGGAATAGAACTGGACTCGGTGGCTATGACGACCCGCTTATCGACACAGTGCGCGCGCCGTGTTTGACAGCTAGCCGCGTCTTTCCAGAAAGGCAGCATTATGCCTCACAAGACATTCCAGAGGATGCTAGGCTGTATGGCATCAGCTGCGGCTGTGCTTCAGCTGGGCCTGCTGTGCATTTGCCCGCTACAACGCTGGCCGAACTCCCAAGTGCCTCATCGGGCGTGGGTTTGCAGGCCACAGGCGAATCATAGTGACTCAGAGCTGCGTTTCTACTCTGCAGCCCTGTTTAGCGGCTGACTGGTACCAGCGGGGAGTGACGATGGGGGCTGTTTCACACCGATTGGTCATCTCGACGGACGCCTCCAACCTGGGTTGGGGTGCCGTCTTCGAGGGCAGACCGGCCTTTGGCCTGTGGTCAGACCAAGAGAAACGCTTCGACATAAACTGTCTGGAAATGATAGCGGTCGAGAACGCGCTCAAACGCTTCCTCCCGCTTATACAGTATCACCATGTACTGGTCCGATCGGACAACATGTCAGTGGTATCCTACATAAACCGTCAGGGCGGCGTCAGATCCAGAAACCTCTGCCATATGACGGAACGCCTGCTTATGTGGTCTCAGGGCCGCCTGCGCTCGCTGAGAGCCGCGCACGTACCAGGCGACCTGAACAACTGTCCAGACACGCTATCCAGGAACCACATCCCCCCGGGGGAATGGTCCTTGCACCCCTAAACAGTCCAGTTACTATGGCGCATTTTCGGCAGAGCGAAAGTCGACCTGTTTGCTTCAAAAGACAACGCTCATTGCCCGCTATTCTTTTCAAAGAACGAGGATGCGCTGGCCCAAACCTGGCCCAGCCTCCCTCTTTATGCTTTCTCTCCGGTCGCTCTGTTACCACAGGTAATCAAAGAATCAGGGAAACGCGCCACTCGGTGCTCCTTGTAGCCCCGCGCTGGGAGAATCAAACTTGGTTCCCGGGGCTGATGCGGCTGTCCCACACAGCCCCTTGGCCGATTCCAGTGAGGAGAGACCTCCTCTCTCAAGCCCACGGCTCAGTCTGGCATCCCCATCCAGAGCGCTGGTCTCTACATGCGTGGGTGATCAACGGATACCCGTTGCTTTGCCAGAGGGAGTGATGAACACGATCACGCAATCCAGAGCCCCCTTTACGAGGCGGCTTTATGCGTCTAAATGGTCGGTGTTTTCCAAATGATGCGCCGATAGAGATCTAGACCCACGAATGTGCGGGGTCCCGGATCTGCTTAGCTTCCTTCAGGAGCTGTTGGATAAGGGCAGGTCCCCATCCACGCTTAAAGTCTATGTGGCGGCTGTTGCAGCGTTCGCTGAGTCGACACCCGGCCAGTCAATAGGAAGGAACGAGCTCGTCCTTCGCTTCCTTAGAGGAGCTAGACGAATGAACCTCCCGCGACCCCCTTCGGTTCCCATTTGGGACCTTTCACTGGTCCTAGAGGCCCTGAAAGCTTTCCCCTTTGAACCGTTAGACTCCGTGGACCTAAAGTACCACTCGCTCAAAACCGTTTTACTGACGGCTCTGTCATCAGTTAAACGTGTGGGGGATCTACACACGCTATCTGTTAGTGCTGCGTGTCTTGAGTTCGGCCCAAACGACTCTAAAGTCGTCCTCAAGCCAAGACATGGTTATGTCCCTAAAATATTGGGCACCCCATTCAGAGCACAGGTCATTTCTCTCTCGGCTCTGCCTTCATCCGACAGTGAGGGTGATGTGAATCTCCTCTGCCCCATCAGGGCTCTCAGGATTTACATTACGCGCTCCGCCTCTTTCAGGCGTTCGGAGCAGCTCTTTGTTTCGTTTGGTGGGCGTACCAAGGGTCTCGCCGCCGCGAAACAGAGCCTGTCCAGATGGATAGTGGAAACTATCACATCTGCTTACATGTCTAAAGGTCTGCAATGCCCTTTGGGTATCAGGGCGCATTCCACCAGAGGCGTGGCCTCATCGTGGGCTTGGTCCAGCGGAATTTCCATTCATGACATTTGCGAGGCGGAAAGCTGGGCCTCCCCGTCCACATTTGTTAGGTTTTATAACCTGGAAGTTCCCGCCTTGCAGGCTAGACTTCTGTCAGTGTGAGCGGTGGGTTTGTCCTGCACGGATTATCATGCTCGGACCCCCCTCAGACGACGCTAGCTCTCCTGGTTGAGCTGCACTATAGGTTGAACGGTTATGGACCGGCGTTGCCGCTCTGTATACCCTATATGTGCTTATAACATGTGCTGGCCCGCATTGCTTGCTGGCCACCTGTTTCCCACTTATCCATGTTCCCCAGGAATCCCTGGGACTCATGTAGTGGAGGCTGGGCGCGCACGGCGTTGACAATGGGTTCCCGTAGCGTAAGAGAACCTCTCGTAAGAGAACGATACTCGGTTACTAACGTAACCTCGGTTCTCTCTAGAAGAGGAAACGAGTATTGCGTAACCTGACCGTGCGGGCGCCACGAGCGTCTTATCGCTTCAGCTGATGAAACCAGTGAGACAACCTACGAGCCTGCCTTTTATACGCCGTTTCGGCGTGCTATGACGCGTAGGGGCGCGAAGCGCCATCATTGGACGTGACGTCACGCGCAAGGCTCACTGGTAGGTTGCAGCAGTTGCCGCAGGTCAACCAATGAGCACGCAATATGCCTGCTCAAGGTCTGCTAGCTGCTGCACTGCGTTGACAATAAATACAAAATTAAGGATAATTTTTGGCTTCAATATCTCGAGCAAAGATGACTTTACCAGTAGCGTAAGCTAGCTTACGCAATACTCGTTCCCTATTCTAGAGAGAACCGAGGTTACGTTAGTAACCGAGTATCGTTATTACCGTTTGCCGTTTGCCTGAGCAGAAATACATAATCATGTTTTGCTTGGTCCCCTGAAAGTTGTGTTGGATTTTCTCCTCAGCGTAAAGGTTAAGAGGCCTGTCTATTATGTTTTCCATGTTCTTAGAGTTAGTTTCAGGAGTAAATATATAGGCTATAATCTGAGAGTTAACACTGTTTTTTTTTTGTTTTTTAAATGGCGGGTGCTGGTATTCAGCCAATCAGCTTACAGTAACGTCACAGATAGTTGATCTATTTTTTCATCGGTATGTCATATGTGGGGCTCCGAATTTATTAAATAAAGACATGCAACAGACTCTGATTTTATCTTAAGCAGATCATGTAATTCTTTTTTTTATTTGATTTATTTTTCTTGAGGAAATACGTTTTTTTGGTTATTTTTCTAAATTTTTGACATCGCTGCATCCGAAATCGCATACTGTATAGTAGTTACTACATTTGGTTTGAAACATACTTCACAACCGTTAAAAAAATATGTTCTATATAGTATGAATGTGTGTATGAATGTAATCCAGACGTACTACATCCGCCATGTTGTCACTGTCATATGACCAACTAGCATCAGTTGCGTAGCTTCACCGCCATTCATAATTCCTTTCCCGTGGCCTCATGGGACAGTAAAGTGTACATCGAATGAACACTTAAGAATCTCGTCGGAAATAGTAGGTCATGCATGTATGCACGAATACTATTCAGACTCTGCTGGCATACTATTTTCACCTATTATATAGTGAGAAAATGTTTGATTGTGGATGCGGCACATTTTATTTATCCAATATTATATTTAGTCAATTGAGTAGTAGCTCTGTCTTTTTATAATCAAGAAAAGCCATTTTTACTCACATTTGGTGTAAATTTTGAATCCAGTTTAGCCACCAATAAACCCGTTGTTGCAAACCCTTTTGTTTCATACAGAACTTGTACAGCACAAGATGGCATTTGTAATACTTCTATGATGCTTTCTGTCCTTTTGGAGCTTCACAGCTCCTATCGAAAGTATGATTTCATTGTGTGGAAGAGAGCTACACTCTTCAACACATTTCCTTTTGTACTCTTCCTTTTGTGTCATACAGGTTTGGAATGACATGAGAGAGAGTAAATGATGAATACTAATTTCAATCTGAACATGAGCGCAGACAATAATCAAAAGAGTGTGTCGCAAACACTACATCATGTGCCGGTGCAGGAAGCACAGGGCATGAATCACAGCCTGAAGGGAGGTTTGCACGCTGACTCAATAACATTGATTTCCCCTCTTCACCAAACCAGCAGCCTGCGCTGCTTTACACTGATCCGACACTGATGATGCAAGCACTGCTCCCGAGTGGAAATCGAACTGGGCCGGGTTCTGTGTCTAGTGTGATATTTATACATCCATAATGGATGTGGATGACTTGTTCTTCTTGCTAACGAGGATATCTTTTGGTTGACAAAATGGAAACCCCAGTTAATGCAAAGCGTGGAGGAAAAACACTTTCATTCAGACCCTGCTATACTAAACACAAACTTTTCAGAGACTTAACCACATCACATCATGAAACAGGGTAACTGATACCTCTCAGTGAACCAGCATTCCACTTTTCATTTCATCTGCACAAAGTTTAAAGCTGTTTTACGTTAAAGAGCAGCTGAAAGGGACAGAAGCTCAGATGCCTGTGGGCACCGACACATCAAAACACTATGAGTTCTGATGATGAATCATGGCTTGTGGGAGAGGCTTAAAGAGACAGGGGTCTCCATCCATTCCTTTTTCTTTTTTTTTCAATTTCTTTCTCTCTTTCTCCTAATTCAACTTGAATTAAGTCCATCTTTGTTCACAGCTTAGCTCACAGACTTTGATGCTGACATCTTAGGGCAGTGACAGCATTGATCAGAGGCCCAGTCAGGTCAGCTGTTTCAATAACACCAGCCCTGAAACACACACACACACACACACACACACACACACACACACACACACACACACACACACACACACACACACACACACACACACACACACACACACACACACACACACACACACACACACACACAGATGCACAATACCAGACCAGGCAATTTAATGCAAAGGATCCAGTTAATCTAAATACTCTAACAGGATATTTTATTTAATAGTTGTATACACATGTGGCGAGCAGGACGAGGTCAAGGGCCTCGAGAGATTACTGATGAGCGGCACCTGCGCGACGCACCGGTCTCGTATCTCTCACGGAGGAGCGGAAGCATAAAAGGACTCCGAGCAGGATTCAAACCGGTGTTTCCGGCATGGGAGGCGGGCACGCTTACAAGGACGCTAAAGACCGCAGTATCTAGCGTCAGTCAGCCACTTTACTAGCTGGCCTCCATTACACATGCTCTTCTGCTTGAGCTACAGGAAATTATTTCTTATGACTCTAGTACTGAGGCTGTCTGCCCTGAAAACAGCCCGGGGGGTAAAGCAAAGACCTGTTTATACAGGATAAAGACAAATTACCATCCATAATGCTCATGTCTGCTCTACAGTTAGTTTATTCTGAGATGTTAATCCACACATTAATATAAAGCTCACCTGGGCACAGTTGACAGGTATGTTACAAGTCGTCTCAGGTCCTCATGTTTTATTCGGTCATGGTTACTCCTAGCGGGAAAGGTCAGAATGGGGCCACCTCTCTTATCACGACCTCCTGTAAAAGACCCAGAGAGAACATAAAACCTTGCACACATGACATTCACTAAAATAGCATTTCTGGGAATCACAGCTTAAATGTTAAGGTGTAGAGGTAAAGTATGTTTATCGAGCGCCTAAAGGTAAGGAGCCTGGGAAGTCACCTTTAGAAAAAAAAGAAAAAAAAAAAAGAACCACAAATCCATAAAGTTTTGCAGTTCATCCACTCAGTTTATAAAAAGTACTCACAGATTCTTAAATTGTTCCCTCAGTTTAACAAATCACACCCATGGATTAATAATCCATACAGATGAATTTTTCAATCTGTCCGCTTAGATTTGTAAAACGTACCTTTGGTTTTTCGATCTGTACCCACAAATTCATAAAATTTAGCTTTTGCAATCTGCTCCCACAGTTTTGCAAACTGTACTCACGGATTTGTGGCTCATCTCACATCTCACTAGATTAACTGGCACAGAAATCACTGTGCCTCAACAATATTTTGATTTTTGGATGTGGATGCTGGTAGAAAATCAGTAAATTTAGTTAATTGTTAATGCATGTGAAATAGTCGCAGGCCAAAATCTGTTAAAGTTTAGAGTAAACACTTCTACACCCAAGCTGAGAGATATATATTTCATAGAAGAATCCCATCACATCAGGATCAGTCAATAACAGATCTTGTTCTGGATATACTGAAGTAATTCCAAATCTATTCCTGCTTCCTGGAGGTTCACTTATAAAGTTAATAAAGTTTTTTGCACAAAAAATATGGAAAAACGTTTATTTTCATCCCTCATTCTGAGACTCTCCTTGGAATGATCCATTTTTAAGGAGCAGCTCATTTAAAGCTACAATATGTAACAATCCAACAATAAAATATCCAAAAATCACTTGCACAGTGTGATATATTTCCTGCAGTTTTGTGTACTTACAATATCCCAAAAGTCCACAAAGATTTTTAATTTTAGAGAAATTCCAATTTTAAATAATGGCCCGTCCTGGAAAAAAATGTCGCCTGTCGATGGCGCAATATCCGCACTATCCTCGGTTTCCGCAATATCACGTGGGCAAATGCGGAAGTGGTCACGATTACTCTTTGGCGAGTATTGAAACTCCAAAAGAAACTTAAGCGTCGATATGGGGAGACACGCAGAATTTCTGACAACCGCAGGAATAAAACAAAGATAAATATCGGCGTGGCGTTTTCGAGATGGAGAGAGCTTTGCGACAAAATTGGGCTTGAAAGAGACTCTGCTCTCGCGTGTGAGCAACAACAACAACAAAAACCTAGACCAACAAGTTCCCCACCAGCTGGTACACCACCAACACCAGAGCCAAACGATGAAATCCCAATGCCAAACATAATTAATTCTCAAAACGTGAGAGTGAGTAAAAGACAACAGAATGAAAATGAGAATAGATCACATTCAGAACATCTCACAGATCTCACACTCACCTGATACAAACGCTATTTTTTCTCTCAGTACAGGAAGGACATCAGACGCCTTCACTATGCCTTCACTTTTGAAAGACCCTGTGAATGAAAAAAGAGAAAAGCAAGATTATTTATCTTATTATATCTAATTTTCACTTATTACATTCCAACATAATACATAATCTTAAACAGGAAATACACATAGGCTACTGAGTGGTTCAAAATTGGAAGGCTGCATCCTCCTTACACTAGTCCTTCTGAAGCTTCCTTGTCCTCCACAGCTACATCATAATTTTTTGAAATATACATTATATTAACAAACTATTATTGCAATACAGTGAAATACAGCCATCTGTGGTCAACACATCTGACATACTAAATGCAGTAGTTAAATATACATAATTATGACTCCTAATTTCAACATATTTTACTATATCAAGACCTTTTTAGTGATAATCTGATCAATTTAAAAATCTAAATGTTGCATTTTCAAAACCAATGGCAGGTAAAATTGAAGAACACCGTTGAAGCTGAAATTGGGTTTTAGGAGAAATGTCTAAGACATTTAAGATGGCTCTTAAGATCAAGATATCAAAAAGATAACTCCATTAGATCTTCTGAGCTATGAAAACGCAACCCCTAAGCAATAAAATGTTCCACTGGGTCTACAGTAAACTCCACACACAAACATCTTCCTTCCTGTCCACATCTATCTCCTCTGTATTAATCATGACCAGCCCTCTCTCTCAGTCTGGACTTTTTAATCTGACTATCATAAAGCAGTAAAGCCCTCAGAGAGAGATGATAAGAGCCATCAAAAACACTCAGAAATACAGGATGAAGCCGTCTGAAGCGAGGTGTCTCCTCATTACTACACTCCTCCCTGAGGACTCTCTCTTCACAGGAGTGGATCAATGCTGCTGATTATTCACACTAAAGGCACGATGGCGACCCTACTAATGAACTACTACATTACAGAGGTTCAGAGAGGAAGATGATAATGAAAGAGCTTCAGCAGTCTGGCTGATTATGATTCAAGGCAGATGTATAGTTCAGCAGATGATTGAAAACATGAATAAATTTGCTTAACCAATGATTTGGTACTATGACTTGCTAGTTAGCAGCAGTAATTGATTACACTTAATTATTTGGTGTGTAACATTCTTATTTGCCATATACTCATTGGAAAAACGTACCTCTAACTATATTTATGTGAAACTCTAAAAACTTAGCTATACATACATTTCACTGCGGTTCTATTGGCAATAAACACTAGTGGCAATAAAACACCAACACTTTTATTCCTTTTCAGAAATTATTATTACAGAGATGGATTCTTGATAGATAGAGATGTAGGCTATGTAATAAAGACGTATTTTCGCGCAGTTCCTCATGACCTCAAAACACTGTTACCATAGTGCATGGTTCATAAACAAATACATTTTGATGTTTGTTTCTATAACGGAGGCCAGCTAGTAAGAGTTGTGGGAGTAAACCTTACTTCCCTAGCCTTTAGATGCTGTAGTCTTTAAAGTGCCTGCCTCCCATGCTGGAAACGGCGGTTCAAATCCTGTTTGGAGCAGAGCGATTAGGACAAGTCACAATGGTGCCATGACCCGGATGGGAGTGAGGTTTAGGGGGTGAGTGTAATGAAGGCCAGCTAGTACAGAGCTGCACAGATAAACCTCACTCCCTTGGCCTTAAGATCTTTAGTGGCCTGGTTAGCGCACCCAACTCCTATGTTGGAGATGCTGGTTCGAATCCTGCTTGGAGTGAGTAGAGTAGGGCTGGTTGCATTGGAGCCGTGACCCAGATCGGAGTGAGGTTTAGGGGGTTGAGTGTAACGGAGGCCAGCTAGTAAGAGCTGTGTGAGTAAACCTCAAGAGGTACATAAGAGGCTGCGGCCCTTGTTAGCACGCCCACCTCCCATGCTGGAAACGCCAGTTTGAATGCCACTCGCAGCAGTGCAAGTAGAACCGGAGGGGTAACACTTCACATAACCAGACTTATATGTATGGCTTTTTTTTTTCCATTTTTTTTTTTTTTTACTGCCGTGATATGTACAACAACTGACATAATAAAATGTTGCTGCATTCATCTGTTTTGAAAAATGTGCAAAACCTGATTTGAAAGTGCCACTAAATATAATGTTATTTTGTTGCTATTTTTGAAGCATTTTACTGGATGTCTGTAAGTTTTAAATGTGTATTTTTGCTAAAAACCTTATTTGTCCCAGAATTTAGGAATTTACCAGACATTGACTAAAATCACAAAACTCCTACTCTCTTCCATAGGCTCTTTACCGTCTCTTCTATTGACTCATTATTTAACCAAATGACCACATTTAAAACATTGATATACAGTAGATCCAACAGTTTGAAACATTTGCCGTGCTGCATACTTCTTTACACACTAGCTTAACAATACTTTAGTACACGGACCCTAACTGCTGAAAATGCATGCTAAATCAGGTGTGAGTCGAAAGAAATCTGTAATCTCTCTACCTCTAATAGCAGGGTGAGTGGTGTAAGAGAGGTGAAATGAAGGAATAAATGAGAAAACGAGGAGAAACACAGGAGGCACAGAGTGAGGAATGGACTGAGAGGAGCAGTAATGGGGAAGAAATGAGGGATTGGATTACAGAAAGACTAAAGCTCAGACAGAGAGCTCAAGCCGCTCTATCTCCAGCCCCATTAATATGAGAGACAGCATCAGATCAAAGAACGGCCCGTCTGTCTGCGCCCAGCTCACTTAAACACCTGCATTAGTGCTCAAACTGTCTGTCCTCCTTGAGGCTGACTGGAAAACGTATAAAGGGAAGAGGGGAAATGTACTACCCTGTACCTCTAGCTTTCTCTCTCTGGATATACAGGCCAAAACATTGACATTCTATCAATTGAGCCTTGTTTTAGCAGCACCTCATTAGTAAGAATGTTTTGAAGAACATCAATAACCTCTTTTGGTTGAATTACTTCCCACTTGCTCTTTCCCATTTCTTACCTTATTCTAATAAAGCTGTATTAATTTACTATTCTATACAATGCTGCAGGTTCAACATAAGTTGAGCTATATTGACAACATTTCTGTGACAAAATGTCCATTATTTGTCCATTACACTTATTTAACTCGTCCTTCATGGTTAAAAAAAAATACAGTAACGACTTACTAAGGAAGTCTATGGGCACCAGTGCAACAGAGGATTTTAAAAAGCAGAAACATTATGCTTGTGCATAATCCGTTTCGATAAATTATTTGGTTCAAATTTTATTTTATCTTTAAATTTGCCTAAATTGTCCTTTTAAGGTGGGGATAGCTTTCAATTATACTGACGTTTTTCCAGTGTAAACAGAACTTTGCAATATGATCACAACAATGGAAATGAAATATTATACAACTTTATATTATATACTTTTCAAATATTTTTACTTTTCAAATAGTGTGTTTACCTTTATTTGATGACTGACATTACACCACAAATGCAGTCAATCGAGTCCTCCACCTCCCCAACTCCACCTGCCTAGATCTGCTATGGGATTTATGCATGTTCTATTTATGCAGCAGCAGCAGCAGCAGCATATCTTACATGCTCACATCAGTGAGCAGTATCTATTAGCAGTAACACATTTGCTCTGAAGAAGCAGCAGCAATAATCAACAGCAGTAGCAGTATCATAGTAGATCTAGTCTGCCAAGACCAAATACATTAACATTGCTATAGTATTCAATAACATGCTAAAATTATTCAGAGAGTTGTCATGATTGAAATATGTAATCTGTTTCACTCCATCAAGGATCACATCTTTGACAAGGAGCTGTGAATAAGTGTTTAAATGCATTTCTCATGCCAGTCACTTTACTTAATAATTTAACAAATACGTAACAAAAGTATTTTTGAGTAATTCTTCACAGGCATTTAATGCCTCTTCATTTCCTTTTCACTTTGGTCTTCAGTGCAGTGATGAGTGAACTGGAAGTATGATTAAAATGAGTTGAAAGTCTGCTCAGAGAAGTTTAATGGAGGATCCTACTGCGTGTAATAGCTTAGACCCTTTAAAGAAGGTCAAAGATTTCATTAGATAAAAACTGAAGGAAGGAAAGGCTGCATAGCAGTGAATGTGACATCACTAGGGTTTGTGTCTTGAATAGGGCCTCATTTTAATCTATTTACAGGCAGCATAGTTTTATCCTTTGTTAAGTGACAGCTGGTAAGTGCTGAATGAATGTTAGTAGGTTGCAGCGAGCATTTACTTTCATTAGTGTGTTCAGAATCTTGAATGTATTGAGAGGAAACAGAATGAGACAAAAACCTAGTTCCTCTAGTTATTTCATGGTTGTCTACAGAACTGAAGGCTATCATTCAAATCGCAATCATTCAAATGAGCGCTCTTTGTGACAATATAAATTACAAATTGCAGAGGACTTTATGCTCAACATTAACTTATAATATACACGTTTTGGTGGGAAGATATGAGATGTTGGGTGCTTGCGCATTTTGTGCACACAGATTGTCTGCTCTGGATCTTAAACATGTCTATGCATGTTAGTGCATCAGCAGCATTTATAAATTATTTTCTTGCCGTAGGAAATCTCCATAAATCTCAACAGCAGCGTAACAAAACATTGTCCACCATGATCAATTCAACTCTGAGTTGTCCTCACTGGAATCTAGTTATATGTTACTATAATGATCCACAAAAATACAGTAAACTTTTCAATAACACTAATACAAAAACAACAGTAACAACACAGCAATTTGCCCAAACACCCTCCTCCTGTTGTCAAGGACACCGTAACCCCCAGCAACACATCCACAAAGGAAACCAGGTCAAGTCCATCCCACTGAAAGAAGCTATGGTCTGCTTTCTCCAGCATGACTCTGGTACAGCTGAAACATTTATTACAGGGCAGACCAGAATTACAACACACACTCAAACACTGATATCTTCAAAGCAATCTTAGCATATTTCCTAAAGCAATGGAGCACAGCAACCATATGCTGATTGGATGCTTTGTTTCTGTCCTCGGAAAGAAAAGGAAAACAAAGATTCAGGTAATCCACAACAAAGAATCCAGAGACTGGATTGAACAAAACACAAATCCCTTTTCAACGGACCCCCATATTGGCTCAGTAAATCAAGCTGTTGTGGACACATGGGGATCCAGTACTGTACTTGATGTCTGAAATATGCGTGCATGGCTCAATACACATCTATTAGGTCAATGACACACATGTTTGCAAATGTAATAGGAGAGATCATCAGTACAAACAAATTTAGAGTCTGTAAGATCATTCCTGTGAGTGTGCAAAGTAAAAAAGGGGCCTCTGATATGACAATATTTCTGTGTCCCAAAAGCACCTTTCTGAGGTCCCAAACATTTCACTTAACGCAAACAAATCATTATTTTTTTTTCATTGAGAGAAAAGTACACTTTATTGTATTAAATGTGCACTTGTAGTGTACTTAAAACCTTAAAAGTTGATTTTTTTTAAATAAACTGAAATCGCAGAAAATAAATGGCCACTTAAGTCTTAAAGTTTTACTTTAAAGCAAATCTTAAATCTTCATGAGGTACACTTATTTTGATGCGTTAACTATTTTATTTATATTATATTATAGTTTATTTGTATTTATTTTATAATTTATAATTAATGTTGTTTGCTATTACATTTAAAGTTAATATATTTTAAATAAACTAAATGCAACTTCATCATTAAAAATGTGTACATGCAAATATATTTTGTAACTATTTATAAACATCACATACAGGGCTTGACATTAACTTTTTTGCTCACCAGGCACTGTGGCTAGTGGTTTTCCAAAGTTACAAGCCACTCATCATTTCACTAGCCAGAATTTTGACATCGATACCATGGGGAAAAGCTGCCATATAGATATTTTTACTATTATCTCATAATTTGTCAGCAGGTATATTAGGCTGCTGTCACTTTAAGACTTGATGAAAGGGTCCATTATACTGTTACACATGTGTTTTCTTTCTCAACTGTTAACGTTCACTTAAAACATAACTGACTGTGTTTACGTGAATAGTCGCCAAGAATTTGACTTATTTTTTTGCATATTTGACTGTTTAAGAGCAATATCTCAAATTAGTACTGAGAGGTACTTTAGTACTTAAGTGGGTAAAAAAACAGCATTGCAGTTAATATAGATTTAAACTATAATAAATTCTCATTTAATTGCAATTAACATGCAGTTAAGTCTTTGAAAACTTTCACTTAATCTATTAAGTATTAAGTCTACTTAAGTATGTTTTAAAGTATATTATTTTTACATAGTAATCGCTTGTTTAGACTTGTGCTAAAGTGTACTTCTTTTTAGCAATGGTGAAAAGAAAGTTCCTGGCTCTTGTACAGAAGGAAAATTGCATTTTCTAAAGAAATTGTGAGTGCTGTTTGCCCTCGCAAAACTCACCACCACAATAGAGTGTTTTGGTATTTGTCAATGCAGTGTAGTGCTGTTGCTACAATGTGAGATCATTGTTAGTGTTTTGCCGTCCAGTTGTTAGCATGTTCTGGGTGGTTGCTGTGGCATTGCAACATGATTGCTTATTGATAACTCACCACCAAATCTCTATTATACTCTGGTCTCTAGAAATGTCTCCCCATTTTCAATGTAAGTATATCAGATTTCCCATATTATCTTCATGTCATGGCGAAATAATTAGTTGGATAATTTAGAGAAGTAAAGGTACACCTCTTCTCAATAAGCCCTATGATCCGAGGTATCATTTATGACTTACCATGGGTTTAATGCTTAGGGGTTAGCTTAAATCCCCAACTGAGAGTAATAGTAATCATAACGCTTGCCTTAGCAAACACCACTAATTAAAAGCATGATTACACTAAAAAGAAATCAGGCAAAGATTAACCTCAGGCCTACACGCACGCACACACACACACACACACACACACACACACACACACACACACACACACACACACACACACACACACACACACACACACACACACCATGGACTGAGAGCTTGGCACTTGACAGCACTGACTCCTGCTATCTAACAATCCACCAGACAATGAAAATAAACACACACACACACACACACACACACACACACACACACACACACACACACACACACACACACACACACACACACACACACACACACACACACACACACACACACATACATACACACACACACACACACACACACACACACACACACACATACATACACACACACACACACACACACACACACACACACACACACACACACACACAAAGCTGAACCATATGTTATCTCACCAACAGTTATCACAGCACAGTTTTCTAACCAAAACCTCATGACATTCCTTCACTTGTCACATGCAAAAACACTGAAAAATCGATGAAGTATTGATGTAGAATGCACGACACCCTACTAATTAGAAGCTGAGAGGGGAATCAATGTGCCACCAGGACCGTCAATATGACCTGCAGCGAACAAACCTAACTAATGTCACGGGAAAAAAGACATCAAACCCAATACATCAGCATTACGCACATTACACGTACAAAAATCAAACCACATCTTAACATTATGTAGTTAATATCTACTATGTCTGCCGTTTTTCCACTGTTTTTTGAGTTAAGATACTATTTTAATAAAAGTAAATATGTGATGTTTTGTCATAACACACACAACAGAAAATAAATGCCTTCATGAAGCTATATAAAAAAAAGCCTGTATATTTTGATAGCATTAACTGAGACCATGACGTCTGCAAATCTCCTTTTTGAATTATAACTTTTATACTGGTTGAAAGTCTCTTCGCATCCTGATAGCAATCAATAATAGAGTGGTCGGAAAAAAGTCTCAGGACCAAAAAATATGTTCCCTTTCAAGGGAACTTCGAGCTGCGTCAAACGCTGCGGGAACGCCCCTGCGTTGTGCGTCATGAAGCACGTATGGAATCAGCCCAATGGAGAGATGAAACGTCATAGGCGGGTGACGTCATCGACCAGGAAACTATAAAGCACCCCAAAAACACAAGCGCATCAGCTTCTGTGCTTTCAGTCGCGCTACATGTGAATCTGTCCCTGTGTGATATTGTCTGTCTTACATACCCTGCACCACACAAACAATTTATCCCTATATATATATATATATTGAGAGATTATGGCGGACGAACAGCAGTTTAGAAAGTGTGTTCCTCCCTGCTCGCGTTATTTAACGAGCGGGGATACACATGATCTTTGTGTTGTTTGTTTGGGAGTTCAGCATGCCCAGTTTGCTCTCGAGGGAGCAGACTGTGAGCATTGCGAGCGTTTGCCGTTAAGGACGCTCCGCTCCCGCCGATCGCTCTTTGAGGAGAGCGGTTCGGTGCGCGCTCCCCGCGGTTCGGGTCCCGCTTCTGCCGAGGCAGAGCGGCGGCGCTTATCGTGGGGATCGCAGATGGATCTCACAGCGGGGTTTGAGACGGGCTCTGCCTTATCTCTCCCTTCACCTGTGAGATCCAGTGCCTCAGTCCCGGGTTCGGAAGCACGCGCTGCGGTTTCTTCCGCTCGGGCTGAGGCACCAATGCTGCAGCTATCCAGTTCTGAGGAACTTGATGTTGTTAGTGTTGAGGGAGATGTGGAGGATTCGCCACCCCACACTCCTGAGAGTGATGAGCTTATGGAGGTGTTAACAAGAGCTGTTGAAAAACTTAATATTGAATGGCCAGTGACTAGACAGGAGTCTGTTTCTAAATCAAAGTTGGAAGAGAGATTTTTGCCGTCACGTGTGCAGCCTCCACGCCGGTGCCTGCCGTTTTTCCATGATCTCCACACCGAGGTGTCGAAATCATGGAGAAAACCGGTGTCATATAGAGTGTTTAGTCCCCAGACTTCAACATACGCTAATATTATGGGAGCCAAGGCTCATGGTTATGGTGCTTTGCCTCGTGTGGAAGAGACGCTTGCGAGCCATCTCTCCCCCGAAGCAGCATCATCTTTTAAGGCACCGGCATTACCCACCAAGCCTTTAAGAAACACTTCGGCTTTGGTGGGTAAAGCATATTCGGCAGCAGGTCAGGCTGCGTCATGTCTGCATACTATGTCAATCTTGCAGGCATACCAGGCTGATCTGCTAAGGGACATGAGTGAGAGTGAGGAGGTCAGTACTGACGTAGTTCGCGAACTGCGTCAGGCTGCTGATTTATCCCTGCGTGCCACCAGAGAATCGGCCAAATTAATGGGTCGTTCTATGGCAGCTCTGGTGGCCGCAGAAAGACATTTGTGGTTAAATCAGACTAATATTAAAGAGAGAGAAAAAGCTTTTCTTTTAGATGCTCCTCTTTCTCCCATGGGGTTGTTTGGTGATGCTGTGAATTCAGTTATCGATAAATTCCAAGAAGAAAAGAAACAAACTGCAGCTTTTAAAAAGTTGTCTTTTGGGGCTGCTGGGCGGGAGCAGCCCCGGCCGTCTTCGAGCTCATCACATAGAGCGCAGCAGAGGCAGAGTGTCGCGTCTCGTGCTCCCCCTGCTGGACAGTGGGCTCAGCCGCGACACTCTCAGCCGAAGCCTTCTCCCAGTAGAACTGATCTGAGGACAGTTATATTGGCTAAGAAGGCTTCGGCTAAGAAGAAGTCCTGACGCCAAGCCGTTCAGGATGCTGAGGGTGGTCCCCACCGAGGCGGAAAGGTGTTCACCTCTTTTTACGGTGCCCATTCCTCCTCGGTGCCCTCAGGGGCTCGTTCTGCCAACCCCGCCTTTATGCCGGGGCACAGACGATCCCAGCGAGCGCTTTCCCGAGGGACGCTCGCTCCCTCTGAGGAGGGTCTCAGAGCGGTCAGACCAGTTGTTCCCTGCCGGTGCGCCGTTACAGGGCGCTGCGTCTGCTGCTCAAGTTACACCAGAGGCCAGTCTCGAGAGGCTGGTACCCTTAGTAGAATTTCTGGCAGAGTGGAAAAGCCTTCCAAAAATATCTCATTGGGTCCTGCAGACAGTAGAAAAGGGTTATGCTATCCAGTTCAGGTGTCGTCCACCAAAATTCAGAGGGGTTCTGCACACAGTGGTGGGCCCCGAGCAGGCTCTGGTATTGGAACAAGAGGTGAAAACGCTCCTTCCAAAAGAGGCTATAGAACGGGTTCCTCCTCCCAGTTTGGAGTCAGGTTATTACAGCCGATATTTCATCGTTCCAAAGAAGGATGGGGGGTTGCGTCCAATTTTAGACCTGCGCATATTGAATCGCTCGGTAGGGAAGCTAAAATTCAAGATGCTCACTATCAAGCAGATCGTGTCTCAAATCAGGTCCGAGGACTGGTTTGTCACGATAGATCTGAAGGACGCATACTTCCATGTGTCCATCCTTCCACAACACAGGAAGTTCCTGAGGTTCGCCTTCGGGGGCGAGGCGTACCAGTACAGGGTTCTTCCGTTTGGCCTAGCTTTATCTCCCCGCACTTTCACGAAATGCATGGATGCAGCACTAGTGCCTCTGAGGCTTCAGGGCATTCGTATTCTCAATTACATCGACGATTGGTTGATTTTAGCTCAGACCGAGCAGATGGCGGTTCGGCATCGAGATGTCGTCCTCGCTCATATCAGAAAGTTGGGGTTGAGGCTGAACGCAAAGAAAAGTGTATTATCTCCTTCCCAGAAGACCACTTTTCTGGGTGTCGTTTGGGATTCGGTATCGATGCGGGCGCGACTCTCTCCGACCCGCATCGCTTCGATTCTCTCAGCTGTGAAACAAGTGAAGCTAGGCCAGCTACTCACTGTCAAGCAGTTTCAGAGACTGTTGGGTCTGATGGCAGCAGCGTCCAACGTTATACCTTGCGGCCTGTTGTACATGAGACCGCTACAGTGGTGGCTCAGGACCAAGGGATTCTCCCCGAGGGGAAATCCGCTCCGCACGTTCAAAGTCACGCGGCGCTGCCTTCGTGCTCTGGTCATGTGGAGAGAAACTTGGTTCCTATCCAAAGGTCCTGTGCTGGGGGCTCTTTGTCGTCGCATAACGCTAACGACGGATGCTTCCCTCACAGGGTGGGGGGCGGTCATGAGTGGTCGCCCAGCCCAAGGTCTGTGGCAGGATCATCATCTTTCGTGGCACATAAATTGTCTAGAGATGTTGGCTGTGTTTCAGGCTCTGAAACACTTCCTAACAGACCTGAGAGGCCATCATGTGTTAGTTCAATCAGACAACACGTCGGTGGTCTCTTATATAAATCATCAGGGGGGCCTGCGGTCTCGCCGGCTTTACAAGTTGGCCCGTCAGATCCTCCTGTGGTCCCAAGGGAAGCTACTATCTCTGAGAGCAATGTATCTCCCTGGGTATTTGAATGTGGTAGCAGACTCCCTGTCGAGGCAGGGGCCGAGGCCAGGGGAATGGAGACTCCACCCCGAGGTGGTGGAGCTCCTTTGGTTGAGTTTCGGTCGCGCCGAGGTGGACCTATTCGCTTCCAAGGAGACCACTCATTGTCATCGGTGGTTCTCCATCACTCTTCCAGCCCCCCTGGGGTTGGATGCTATGGTGCAGCCGTGGCCGAGGTCACGTCTGTACGCCTTTCCCCCGATTGCTCTGTTACCAGGAGTTCTGGAGAGGGTCCGCCGGGACGGGGTCAGTCTACTACTAGTAGCCCCGTTCTGGCCGGCCCGAGTATGGTTTGCGGACCTGATTTCTCTCCTGGACGGTTCTCCTTTGGAGCTCCCGGTCAGGAGGGATCTACTCTCCCAGGCGGGGGGCACGATACTTCACCCCCGCCCAGAATTGTGGAAACTGTGGGCTTGGCCTCTGAGGGGGCCCAGCTCATAGACTCCGGTCTCTCAACCGAGGTTGTTGAGACCATTCTTAACTCCAGAGCTCCATCCACGAGGAAGCTTTATGCCTTGAAGTGGAAACTTTTCACTTCTTGGTGTGGAGAACACCTGCAGGACCCAGTTAACTGCCCAGTGGGTGCAGTGCTGGAATTCCTGCAGGAGCGCTTCTCCACAGGGTTATCCCCCTCCACACAAAAGGTGTATGTGGCGGCACTAGCTGCTTACCACGTCCCTTTCAGTGGAGTTTCTCTTGGGAGACACCCGCTTATAACTCGTTTCCTCCGTGGCACTTTGAGGCTGAGGCCAGCAGTTCGTACGAGGGTGCCGACTTGGGATCTGGCCATTGTATTAGAAGGTCTTTCCCTAGCTCCTTTTGAACCTATCGAAGAAGTTCCCGAGAAGTTTCTCACTTTTAAGACTATCTTTTTGCTTGCTATCTCTTCACTAAAAAGAATCGGAGATTTGCAGGCACTGTCGGTTTCACCCTCGTGCCTGGAATTTGCACCTGGCATGGTTAAAGCTTTTCTGCATCCTAGACCAGGTTACGTTCCTAAGGTTCCTACTAATATTGTTAGACCTACGGTTCTGCAGGCTTTCTGTCCTCCTCCATTTATGTCATCGGACCAGGAGAAACTTAATTCACTCTGCCCTGTTAGGGCATTAGACGCTTATGTCCACAGAGCTGCCCTGTGGAGGAAATCAGAACAACTTTTTGTATGTTTCGGGCCACCCAGGAAAGGGTGTCCGGCGTCTAAACAGAGAATGAGCAAGTGGGTGGTTGAGGCTATCTCACTTGCTTATGAGTCGGCTGGCCAGCCTTCACCTTTGGTTGTCCGAGCTCACTCTACCAGGAGTATGGCTGCTTCTAAAGCTCTTTTGTCGGGGGTTTCCCTGAGTGATGTTTGTGATGCGGCTGGATGGTCTTCACCGCATACTTTTATTAAGTTCTATGACCTAGACTTAAGCTCTACCCCTGGGGCACAGGTGCTCTCGTCCTCTGTGCGCTAGTCTCACATGACGGTCATTTGGTCCTATGGCGACGTGGGTATTCGCGTTCCCGCAGCGTTTGACGCAGCTCGAAGTTCCCTTGAAAGGGAACGTCTCGGTTACGTATGTAACCCTAGTTCCCTGATAGGGAACGAGACGCTGCGTCGCTCCGCCATACTCCCGGCACTCCCGTTAGCGCTTCCTTCAAGCCTATCAGAAGCTAATGCGCTTGTGTTTTTGGGGTGCTTTATAGTTTCCTGGTCGATGACGTCACCCGCCTATGACGTTTCATCTCTCCATTGGGCTGATTCCATACGTGCTTCATGACGCACAACGCAGGGGCGTTCCCGCAGCGTTTGACGCAGCGTCTCGTTCCCTATCAGGGAACTAGGGTTACATACGTAACCGAGACGTTCCTCAAATCATTGCATTCAATGCCAAATGCATCTGCAGCAGTCAGGTGGTACAAGTCAGAGCTCTCAGGAATTTGAGCTCCCTTTCAAGGGAACTCGAGCTGCGTCAAGACGCTGTGGGAACGCCTCTGTTTGATATCGCGTCATGAAGCACTTATGAAATCAGTCCAATGGCGTGACGGAATGTCATGTGACTTCATCGACCAGGAAACTATAAAGCATACCTGGAACAAACAGTCACTAGCATTTGTGTCTTCAGCAAGTGCTCTGTGTGAAACTGTCTCTGTCTATTTATTGTTGTTTGTCCACAAACTAGACAGGAGTATAATGGCGAGCAAACAGCTTTTTGGATCTTGTGTTCCTCCCTGCCCTCGCTTCATTATGAGTTGGGACACACGCGATTCATGTGTTTTTTGTTTGGGAGTGGAACATGCACAATCAGATCTAGTAAAAGGGAGCTGACAGTGTTCATTCATAAATTCCCAACATGTAACATGTGCACTATCGAGAGTTTTAGCTCTGCTGGCTTTCTTCTCGAGGGAAGAAAGTCAATAAAGATTTTTTGGCTCGGATCTCGCGTTTGTCGAGGTAGCGTGTAGATTACGGGTCTGCTATAAAGATTCTGTGACTCGATCTCGGATCTCGCGTGTGCTGAGGCAGCATGTAGATTGCGGGTTTGCAATAAGAATCTAGTTGCTCAGATCTCACATTTGCCGAGGCAGCGTGTAGATAATGGGTCCGCAGATTATATATGCAGGCAACTGAGCAGATGGGAATTTCCTTTTCTCTTTCTCTGATGATTGTGTGCAAACTACTGTGTGCATACTATTATTTAGGCAATAGTTATTTTTGTTTGAGATTATAATATGAATATTCAGCCTGTCATTCAGACCATTTATTCTTGCCTGCTTGTTTCTGGCTGCATTTAATTTTGACGAAATTAAATGTTAAATACTCTTCTGATTTGAAGTCTATATTAATACACTATATTCAGCCTTTCACCTATAGCCATTTCTATTTGTCTGAATGATATTTGTCTGCATTTAATTTTTGAGAAAATTAAATATATACTCATATAATCTTTGAGGAGTCATTTAATTCTGAGTAAATAAATGGTGAATTCCTGGGGGAAAATGGATAACACCTAATGATATGGTGCCCATCTCCCTTCGGTGCCCTCCAGCGAGTTCTAGTCTCAGTGTCTGACTCGCAGAAGGAGGGTTTAAGAGGGGTCAGTTCGGTTGTTTCCTACCGGTCCTCCATTTCAGGACGCTGGATTGGCTTTCTTAAGCAATACTAGAGACAAGTCTCGAGAGGCTGGTTCCTTTAGTAGTCTCAGGCGTAGTCGTCTTGGGATAAGACAGATCTGAGGACAGTTGTTATCTCGAAGAAGGCTTCTACTAAGAAGAAGTCCTGACGCTGAGGCCGTCAGACTTCGGGGGGCAGTCCCCTCTGGGAAGAAACGGTTTCCAACTCATCAAAATACGGTGCCAGCTTCTCCTCGGCGCCCTCTGGGAAGTGACTTTCTGAGGAGGGTCGCAGCGTTGCCAGTTCGGATGTTCGCTGCTTCAAGGCACCGAGGTGTCAGCGTTACCGAACGATCCCCCGAGGAGGGTCATAAAGCAGTCAGTTTGGTTGTTCCCTGCCGGTTCACCGCTTCAGGGCACCAAAGTGGCTGTTCAACCAATACCAGAGGCCAGTCTCGAGAGTCTCAGCTGTAGTCGTCTTGGGATAAGACAGACCTGAGGACAGTCGTTATCTCTCAAACACTTCCTCCCAGACCTGAGGGGCCATCATGTGCTTGTCCGCACAGACAACACATCGGTGGTCTCTTACATCACCATCAGGGGGGTCTGAGGTCACGTCACTTATGCAAACTGGCTCACCAGATCCTCCTGTGGGCCCAAGGCAATTTACATCCCAGGGTTTTTAAATCAGGGAGCAGACATCCAGTCGCGGCAGGGGCGGGCCCGGGGAATGAAAACTCCTATGAAAAATTTTGGTAGAGCGGAAGTAGACCTGTTCGCATCTTAAGAAACGAAGTCATGTCTGTACGCATTCGGGAGTAAAGGAGAGAGTTTGCCGGGACGGGGCCCGTCTTCTGTTAATAGCCCCATTTAGCAGGCCCGAGTAGGGTTATCCGACCTAGAGTCTCTCCTCGATGGCTCTCCTCTGGAGATTCCGTTCAGGGGACCTTTTCTCTCACGCGAGCGGGTTGATCCTTCACCCCCACCCAGAATTGTGGAAACTTTGGGCCTGGCCTCTGAGGGGGCCCAGCTCATAATTTCAGATCTCTCAAGTAAAGTTGTTGAAACCATCCTCAACTCTAGAGCTCCCTCCACGAGGAAACTACACCTTGAAGTGGATATGTTTCACTTCCTGGTGTAGAGAGCACCAGCTGGACCCAGTTGCTGCAGGAGCGTTTCTCCACAGGTCTATCTCCCTCCACACTAAAGGTGTACATGACGGCGTTAGTTGCTTACCACGTCCCTTTAAGTGGTGTATCCTTGGGGATACACTGACCTCATCTCCACTCCAGGGGTGCAGGTGCTTTCGTCTTGGTGTGCGCAGAGATTTCACACGGACAGGCACTTGTTACTATAGCGTCGTGGGTATAGTGTTCCCACAGCGTCTCGACGCAGCTCGAGTTCCCTTGAAAGGGAACGTCTCGGGTTACGACTGTAACCCTGGTTCCCTGAAGAGGGGACGAGACGCTGCGTCACCCTTCCAAACTCCCTGCATGCCTGTGAGTGACTTGCTTCAGCCTATCAGAAGCTAGTAACTGTTTGTTCCAGGTATGCTTTATAGTTTCCTGGTCGATGGCATCACATGACGTTCCGTCACGCCATTGGACTGATGTCATAAGTGCTTCATGACGCAATCACGTAGAGACATTCCCACATCGTCTCAACGCAACGGTACAGTCGTAACCCGAGACGTTTACAAGTTTGACAAGGACGTGAACGCTTTTTACAAGTCGGAAACTTGTACATAACCTTAACACATGTAGTTACCTTATATTACCCAGTACTTTCTTAGGTAAGTACACTGTAAGTATACGTAAGTGCATGTACTGTAAAATAAAGTGCAATTACAAAATTACAATATCAAAAACTTTGCTTGATTTTGATGTTAATAACTCATCTGTTGAAAGGGTCCATTGTACATAGGTACAACTTACATATTAAAATAGTATAAGTGTCAATCAATCAACACGTTCAAACCTAGACAGGTGTGACACTGTTTTTCTGCTGATGTCCATATGCGGTGACCTCACCTGACATCATCAACTCTCAGCTGAACATACACACTCATACATGCACAAACTCTCTGTCTCTCTCTTACATCATCAGACATCATCTGTCTCTCTGATTGGTGAGTAATTAAAACTGACCAATCAGAAGCTCAAAACATATTTACAGTAGTGTTTAAGGGATTATGGCAGGAAGGAGGCTATGAAACCGCGCATGTGCGTATGTGTGTTGGGTGGAATCTCTCTGACCGAATTCTATGACATAACAGCAGATGGAGAGAAATTGATAATCAATCCATGACTCAGATTACAACAGAGCATGCATCTATAGAAAAAACACAAACAGCCACTCTAACACAGAGACACACTCGCAGAATATTTAATAAACATGATTGACTTATGATTTAATATTTGAATATGTGTGTATATATATTGCAGGTCTTACACACTTGCTTTACATTTTAAAAGACAATGCAAAACTGATAAATTATTTACTTTCTTTACGAAAACTCTCAAATTCTTGTCCTAAAATTTAAATACAAAAAAAGTTGTTTCTCACACAAAGTTTCTCCATCCTTGACTGATAAAGTCCTAGTCTGGGACAGTATTTCTGAGGGTTGCCTCACTTTAACATACTTTTATATTACTTAGGAAATAATATATTTTAAAACACACATATATATATATATATATATATATATATATATATATATATATATATATATATATATATATATATATATATATATATATATATATATACATATATATAACTACACATTTGCAATATTGAAGTTGCAACTTAGTGCAATTAAAATATATTAACTTTAAATGTAATATCAATTACAAATAAATTTACAAATATATTAAAGAACATTATATAAAGATCATTAAAACAACAATTTAAAGTAAAACGTTTAATTATTATAAAGTTCACTTAAGCGTGTTAAGAAACAGTCAGTAAAGTGTTGATAAAGGTCTGTCAAGGAGGACTCAAATGCAGAATGAGTGATAGGTTTATTGACAAACAGTAGACAGATGACAAGATGTGGTGGGATAGGTGAACAGTCCAGACAACAGGCAGGAGTGAGACACAATGACAGCCGTTGTAACTAGCCAGGCAGGAGTGAGACACAATGACAGCCGTTGTAACTAGCCAAGCAGCAGTTGTAACTAGCACAAGATGACTGTAGGCTGGGGAGTAGTAATGGCAGAGCAGAATGAGCACTGAGAACACTAGCAATAGCCAGGCAGGAACCTCAAGCACAACAGCAAGGCACTCAGGAATCTCAGGCTCAGCACCAGGCTTGCTCCAAAGCAAAGAGTGTAAGCAGCCAGGGACGCTCTGCTAGCAGGACAGGAACTAGAGACACAATGACATAATGACTTTGGTAATAAGAAACAAACTACAGTATGCAACACAGAAGTACACAATAGCACAACATCTAACAAACTGGCAACACATGAGGGCAAGAACACACATATAAAGGGAGCTAAGAACAAGAGGAACAGGTGAACACACTCAGGTAAACGACTCAAACAAGGGAGCAGAGAACATGAGAAACAGGTGACAACACTCGAACAAGGAACAGGTGACAAACATCAGACAAACGAAGACTCAACTAGACAAGAGGGCGTGGTACAGGGAAACTAGGAGGCAGGAACAAAGGAGCACATGGCCAACACAAACAAAACCATATTTTGAAGCACAACACAAACATAGAGACATGAAACAAAGACAACATAGACAAAGCTGCCAGGGCAGAACCCTGACAAGTGTACTCAAGTAAACATTTATTTAATAATATCTGCAAGTGCATTTAAAAATATATATATATATACTTTAAAGATTTGAAGTACATTATACAAGTGCACATTCAGTACAATTAAGGCCCTGTCCACACAGAAACGGGTATTTTTATAACCGTGACTTTTTTTACGCGGTTCGGCCGTTCGTCCACACGAAAACGCACTGAAACCGAACATTTTTGAAAACCCCTGCCAGGGTGAGGATTTTCAGAAACGCCGGTTACAGTGTTGTCGTGTAGACAGTGAAACCGGGGTTTTTGCCTTGCGACGTCAGAGTGTGCGCCGTTATCAGCTGTGTTTGACATCAGATTTGCGCTTCTGATTGGCCAACGTCGCTTTAGGGTTAAGGTTTATATCACCGCCTGCTGGCGTGGCATGTTCTTGACCGTGCTTGATTGCGTGTTTTTACGTTTTCATGTAGACGGAGACCGAGCATGTGTGGACGGGATTTTTTTTAAAAACGCTGTAGGAAAAACTCCGGTTATAAAAATACCCGTGTCCGTGTGGACATGGCCTAAGATCACATCTTGTTCACAAGGGTATAGTCAGGTTGAACTTTAGAAGCTGTATATAAATTGGTATTGTACATATAAGTGTCCGTCCAAGCATAAAAACATGTATTTGCAAAGAAGCCAATGAATATTACTGATACCTTTGGAATACTAATAAGAACTAAAAGGAGAATTTAATACAATTCAGTAATGTATGTGTAACAATGTTCAGGGAAGAAGGAGGCGGGAACCGGCGAACATTTAACAAACTTTATTTAAAATAAAATAAACAAACTAAAATACCGCCAGCAGCCCCTCGCGGACGACTGCTGGCTTACCACAAATAAACGTAACGGCCAGCAGCCCCTCGCGGACGACTGCTGGCTAAAATAAAACACAAATACAAAAACCAAAACACAACTAAAATACAGGCCTGTTCCTCTCTCGATCATTAATGTCGTCGCTCCCCCTTTATGCTTCCGCTCCTCCGTGAGAGATGCGAGACCGGTGTGCTATACAGGTGTTGCTCATTAGCAATCGCACCACCGGCCTCGCGCCGTTCTCTCACGTCCCTCGGCCGTCCTGTTCGCCACATACCCCCATCGCCCCTCACAGGCCGGGGGGTACCCACGAGCCTGTGCCTACTCCCCCCCCGGCGGCGGCGATCCCTGGGGGGTATGGACCGACAAGCCGAGGGAAACGGAGACGGAAGCATGAGGAGCGACAGATCGAGAGAGGGGAGAGAGAAAAAAAAAAAAAAAAAAAACATGGTCCGGTTCCCACAACGCGCTGCCTTCATGGTCCTCCACCAGCTGGGTGATCTCCTCCGCGGTGCCTGGCGGTGACGCTGGGTAGCCCTCGGTGGACGGCTCGACACTCCTCCGCCGCCCGGTGGACGGCGACGGCTCCTTGGGATCTAGGGCAGACGGCAGGAGTCCCCCGCTCCCTGCTCCTCCCCTTTGCTGGTGGACGGCAGCAGGCTCCGGCCCACGGCGAGCGGCGGCGACTCCCCCGCTCCCTCCCGGACGGCAGCCGCCCCTCCAACTCCCAGGCAGCCGGCAGCGAGCTCGGCCGTCCCCCCGGCAACTCACTCCAGCGCACCGCCTCGAGCGTCCATGGCCGCGAGTCCCCCGCTCCCTGCTCCTCCCCTGCCCGGCGGATGGCAGCAGGCTCCGGCCCACGGCGAGCGGCGGCGACTCGCGCACCCGCTCGATGGTACCGCGGATTCCCCACAGCGGCGAGGACTCTCTGACAGCGCGTTCCTCCCTCTTCCCGGGTTTCGGCACCAGTGTAACAATGTTCAGGGAAGAAGGAGGCGGGAACCGGCGAACATTTAACAAACTTTATTTAAAATAAAATAAACAAACTAAAATACCGCCAGCAGCCCCTCGCGGACGACTGCTGGCTTACCACAAATAAACGTAACGGCCAGCAGCCACTCGCGGACGACTGCTGGCTAAAATAAAACACAAATACAAAAACCAAAACACAACTAAAATACAGGCCTGTTCCTCTCTCGATCATTAATGTCGTCGCTCCCCCTTTATGCTTCCGCTCCTCCGTGAGAGATGCGAGACCGGTGTGCTATACAGGTGTTGCTCATTAGCAATCGCACCACCGGCCTCGCGCCGTTCTCTCACGTCCCTCGGCCGTCCTGTTCGCCACAGTATGCACACAATATTGAGTTCATCATTACAAGCGCATTAAATTGGAGTTAAACAAAGCTTCTGAATAAAACCTAACAACACCAATGGGTATGTGTTTTTGTGTAAATGCACTCATCATAATGTAGATCACACCTTTAGACCTGAATAGACATCCAAACAAAGACTTTGATAGACACTCTTCTGGCTATCCCATAATTCACCCAGACAGACTACTACAGGCTAGTATCATGGGCCGATTCACACAATTTAGACTGAATAAGAACAAAAACACAACAGTTGCATCTTCACTTTATGCCAGAACGCGCGCGCGCGCACACACACACACACACACACACACACACAAACACACACTCTACTCTAACTCCAGAATGTAAACCGCAGTTAATTACTAATTAATGAGGGAAAAGACGCACAGCAGTTCACTTGCTTTGATTTGATGATTTTATCTTGATTTGCAGAGAAAAGGCTTTCATGACCATGAAAGACACCGTTTAGACGAACAGGAGACAATTTATAAATTACTTAAGTAACCACATATTGTATGTGAACTTCTAAACAAAGGGATACCCAAGCATCTGCTAACTATTACACGAATGATAGAAATCCATATGCTTTTCATTAATAATCAGTCAATTCTTTGATTGTCTTCATCTCAACTTCTCCAGCTGGATCTCTTTATGTTTCGTCTACAGCCGTGTTTCCTCTCTACATGAAACCATCTGAAATACAGTTAGCCAGCAGTTATGGGCACAATATTGCTGCGGTAGTTTTAAAAGGTTTGAAGATTTATGGATAAAGTATGGAGCTTGATTGGCTTTAATCCTTTACAAATTTGTGAATACAATTGTAACAAAACAAAAAAATATTTCTATTTAAAAAAATCTAGATCAATAGGGTGAGCGTGATTTCACCAAGTACAACATGTTCCTGGATCAACATCATTGTTGATCATGGAACAACATTCCAATCAACCAATCAGATTTGAGGGACAAGTTTACAGTTTTTGTCATGTTTAGGCTTACAACCAGGGTTAGGTGCTTCGACATCAGTGTTATTCGCCTATCATTAGCCTCTGATTTTAGTGATAAGTTATGGGTAGGGTTAAGTTTAGTTGCATGTAATTGCACATAATTTAAAGTTATTACTAAAGGAACTAAATGTAACAGTAACATGTAACAGTGACACTGTAAAATAAAGTGTTACCAAACATGAATGTTTGCTCTCTGTACGTACTAGTTAAGAAGATATTTTGAAGAATGTCGGTAACCAAACAGTGGATGGACCCCATTGAGTTACATAGTATAGTATTGTTTTCCCTACTATGGATGTCAATGGGGTCCATCAACTGTTTGGTTACCGACATTCTTCAAAATATCTTCTTTTGTGTTCAGCAGAGGAAAGAAATTCATACAGGTTTGAAACAACTTGAGGGCGAGTAAATGATGACATAATTTTAATTTTGAAGTGAACTATTCCTAAAGTGTCCCTTTACTTCATTAATAGTATACTATCTGGAAGTACTTTTTAAAAAAATATATATCCTTTTAAGATTTTAAGTACATTGCAAAGTGCACATTTAGCAGATTTAAGCACACTTCTTTTTTACAAGGGCATGCAAATGCAATCCACAACAGATCTTTAGTATGCTTTTCAACATAGAAACTCTCCCCTAGAAAATTTTGTCAAAGGAGAAGCATTTGGGATGTGTTTTAATACCAGGTGCAAACTGCAATCTGCTGACCACTTGAGATCGGACCACCTGGGACAGATGTTACTTCCAGGTGTAAACAGTATCTCAATGAACTAGCCAGGAATGTGTATTCTCCTGGGTTTTAGAGAACCGTTCTTGCTCAAGAGGAAACACAGGAACAATAAATTAGTTGACTGCAGCTGTTGCACCAAACCCCCAAAACAAGACATCTGAAATTTCCCCTCAGATCTTCAGATGGAATAATGGGTATTATGACGGTTACCTCATGCAAAAATACATTCATATATTGTCTGCTACGTGCTCTTTACAAAAGTACAGTCAGTATCATACGGTAATACTTTGAAACTGAATGATTAGCATTTTGTAATATCCAGTATCTGAAGTTCACCAACCATAGAACTACTACACAACAGAAGCAAAAACATTCCAGGAATAATTTGAGGGAACATCCACATTTTTTTCTGACCTGTCATGAGCAGCTCCCGTCTGTCCTAACGGTCTCAGTAACACTCTGAATAAATTGGGATTCCCCTGCGGATGCTGTAGCTACTGTTATTAGCTACTGCTACAGGACTGTCAACAGTAGATGGAATTCTATGCTAATGCCGGATCACCCCTCATTAGTTTTTCCTGCTGGTGCAGAGCGGATGCGAAGTTACCTGAGGGAACCTGATATCCCAAGTGGGAGTCAGCCTCTCGGGGAACGCTCGTTATCCACAGAGCCACTGTCACCACTCATTAGTGGTACCGTATTTTTGAGGTTTGATACACACTCTAAAACTACTGAAAACCATACTGCATTATTCTCTGTTTCCCAGATGTCAAGTATTTATAAAAAAATGTTGACTGATGTTAATTGAGATAAATGTCAGGACATATATTCTAGAACGTCATTGTTTTCATCTCCTCCAACAGTATGCCAAAGCTTTGAGGATATGTTAAAGGTGGGATAAGCAATATTTCAAAAACGCTGTTGGACAATGTTGATATGAAATCAACCAAAACAAACACACCCCTTTCTTCATTGCTCTGCCTCCAAAACTCACACTCCAATCCTAACCGCCCTGCTCCGAATCGGTCTCGAACCCCGATCCCCCGGGCATGCGAGGCGAGTTCACTAACAATGACGCTAAACAACGCATTCTTTAGCAGTCGTCAGCGCGACTCTCACTTGCTGGCCTCTGTTATACACGCAATCCAACAGTGGATGTCTGTTTATCATAGCAGGAGTGTCACTAAATAATGCTTCACAAAAAAAAAGTGCAGATGATTAACGAATGACAAGAAAGCACAAAAAAATGAATGTACAGTACACAATAGTAATTACAAACAAGAGTTTGTTGTAAGTTGCCAACCGCACCGCAGCTCCAGACAAACAATGACACTCAAACCTAGTGTTACTCACGTGTGGACCCGAATCAAAGCAACCTCTGCATCTGTTTTCAAGCCTTCCCGCTTAGGACTCTCCAGCGCTGGAAAGCTTTTATAATATTAACACGTGTCCGAAAGCTCTTGCGCAGTCATAACCCTTCATTTTCCAGTGATTTCTTCTGAGCTTTTCTCTTTTGTATTGTGTCTCATCTCTATTTCTGCAGGCTTTCTTCAAATATCCCTTTTGCTCGAACTTCTCGTGCACATTTCAGGTGTCTGTATAGCAGTAGTTTAGTGATGCTGTACAGTCCCAGTAAAGTATGTCAGATTGTGGTAATTAGCTGTATTCATCACAAACTAAAGACATTTCTCAATACCAAGTACACAAAGTTCAGACCTGTGTCCTTGGCAGTTCAGACTCAGTTTGACTCAGGAGTACGGACTCCCGAGGACAGGAGGACGAAAGTCTTGTAATTCTGCAAATTGAGCATCAGCGTACCGTCACTCACCTCGCTTTGGCTACACCAGTTATCCTCACTGTATATTAACAATAAAACTAAATATAATATAAAATACCACCCTGCCTCTTTTTGTTTACATTTCAAAAATCTTAAAAACTTTTTTATTTTATTTACTTACTAAAGTGGTTAAGGCAACGATGTCATACGTGATTATTTTGACTGCATGTATATTGTATATTTATAATAAAACAAAATATAAATCACAAACTTGCCATTTTTTTGTTTTCATTTTTAAAATATAAATTAATATCACATACTAATATGTGGTTCAGGCAATATGTGTATACTCCCATTATCTTCGTTGTATGCATAATGAAATGAAATAGGAAAACAAGAAACAATCTGCACAACTCATCTTCCAAAAACTCATTTGAAGATAAATAGACTGTTTATTTTCCTTTTCTCCATCACCTGATTTGCATAAATAATTTAGCAAACAAAACACAACAGCCGGGTTCCAGTAAAAATCCCATTCATTTTCTCCATAGAGTAATTGATTTTTAATGATCTCATTGCAGTCTTTCAAGACAGACCTACTGTGAGCTCTGAGGTTATTAATCAATGATACATGCCTTGATACATGTTGAATTGATCAGTCAAATTCCAGATGCAGAACTGCAAACCAATGAATCCTAAAGATAAAGATCCACTAATCGGAGACTAGCAGAAAACCAATCAGGGTGAAGGAGGAAACGGACAAGAAAAATACTTCCGGAAGGACAACTGAAAAATGTGGCCATTCATTTTGTGTTCTATTGAGTACTAAAACAAAAAGTCATTTTTATTGATTCCCCCTCAAAGTTTACAGAATTAATATATATATATATATATTTTATATATATATATATATATATATAAAGTAAATACACCTTAATATAAAGCTTAATATAACTTCACTCATCTAAAATCACTGAGCGCTAAGCTGTCATGAATTTATACATATGTAATATGCAGCTGATCTCCCTGGAAGTCAAAGAGATAAAAGGGGCGAATTCTGGAACCAAGTGTCACGGTTGGTTGAAAAAGACGAGGAAGTAGGATCCATTCGCAGCATTTCTTTTATTACACAAACTACACAAACACAAACGTAAACATAAACGTAAACGTAAACGTAAACGTAAACGTAAACGTAAACGTAAACGTAAACGTAAACGTAAACGTAGACCCAGGAAACAAGGCTCAGGAACAGAACAAACAGCAAACAAACATTAAGGACTGAACAAAGACTGAACTAGACACACAGGCTTAAATACACAGGTAGACAAGCTAAACAAGATAACAAGAGGGCGTGGCTAATAGAAAACACCTGGGAAGACTAATAAACATAACGGGGAGCTGCTAAACATGAAACAAGACAGAAACACAGACTAGACTTATGACACCAAGTAGCTCCCAAGGCCACTATCACTAAAAAGCATTCAGTGCTTCTGTTGCCATGGTAATAAGAGCTGATGCCCATTGGAGAGACAGGAAAAGCTTACTACTGGAATTACACATGTGCAAAATTTCACTGTCTTCATGAAAATTAATTAGTCATTAATCAGATTCACCACCTCTCGCAGGACATTCGACCATAGGCATAGTGAAACGTGTGATGGCAGCAGTCCTGACTAGGGTGAAACCTCCCAAGAGTTGAGAGGAAGTCATTTGTCATTTGGCAGTAACACTGTACAGCCAAGAACACAACACCTCTGACACAAAACAGCTTGATGAAGCAATAAGCCATGAGAGGTCGTGCATTACACTGGTTTTACCTAAAGTCTAAAAACCCTTAAAACCGGTCAAATAAACATGGTATTCACAAAAAAACTCTAATCCTAAGGATTTAATTTTGGTGTGTAACTGGTCCTGCCTGCAGCCTGTTCAGGAAAGATGGTCTATTACTTTTCCAAGTATTCAGACTAACAAACGCTGGGAAATGATACCCACAGAGTTTGTTTTTTTCTTTTTCTTTAAATCGTACATTTTCATGCGAATCAAATTGTAGGAATTTGTACAAAATCACCATCTCATAAAACAATCGTTTTCTAATGAGATCAGGTTGCTATGGAAGCTTGTTTCCGCCATGGAATAAAAAAATATTTAAGATAATTGTAACTATTTATCTCACAATTCTAACTTTTCTCCGAATTGGAAGATATAAACTCACAATTGTGTTATGTCAAAATTGCAAGATAAACACTAGCGATTGCGAGTTATACTGTCAGAACTGCAACATAAACTAGCAAAATGTCCCCAATTCTGACAATAACTCGCAATTGCGACTTTATATCACGCAATTCTGAGAAAAAAGTTTGTGAAATAAAGAGTCGCAAAGTATTTTTTTATTCTTTTATGCAGTGGCGGAAAATAGCTTCCATAGGTTGCCTTCTGAAAATCTAGATACATAAAAACAAATTAATAATTAGCATTAACAAGCTCTTTTGTGAAGTCAGTACAATTAATTGATTTAACTTTAGGCTTTTTACGATGTGCTTTTATTGGTTATGTCATGGCGTAGCTCATCCATTACGATTTTACAGCTGGAACTATTCGTTTATAAACACACCTTGAAAAAGTCAAGAATGGAAGCCTGTGAGAGGTTGAAGGCAGATCTCTAAATATAGCTGACATTGAGGCATGAGCTGAAATGCTATTGTTATTCAGGCGATGTCATATTGAAGCCTCTTTGCTGTGTGGAGTTAATGGGCCTTGACCAAACGCAGAGGGAGAGAACAGATGCAGAACATTTTATAAAGGAGAGAGAGCATGTATTTACCCACACTGACACTTAACTTCACTGCCCTAGAGGATAAATCTCAGATCGGAAATGGGGCAAGGTTAAATTGAGCCAGTGTGTGTGTCTGTGTGTAAATCAAGAATGTCACACACACCTCACAAAATACATTTTACCCACTATACCTTTCACCATTGGTGTCAATCATCTGGTAAAGGGCAAAGGAGCGTTCAGAACCAGTCAATCATCTTCCAATTCATCCTACGTTATGGAATACTGGAAGTCTCCAAGGATACAGCAGCAGTCTTTCCCTATCAAAACCTGACAGGATTGTCAAAGTCGGTTGTGTCAGAAAATGCCAGTCCAGACCATCAAACTCTTGAATTATTTGTTGCGAGTTGAGTCTTTTCGTAAAATCGCTTTTGGTGTCAGGATGTGATCATTAGTTGTATATCTGTGGAAATATCTGTATCATTGTCTTGTACAATTTGCACTTGAGCACTGTTAACATGTTTTTCCAATTTGGTTGAAGATGTTGGAGCTGTCTGACTAAGAATATGAGGGAGAGTCTACAATAAATATATGGGTCACAACCTTGAATACAGACTGCAGGCCTTCATCCCTAACAGAAGACACCTGCCTTCCACTGTGAGAGGAGAAATCCCTCAGAAAGCTCAGAAGCAATTTTTTAAATGTTCAAGTCTGACAATAAGCCTACTTCACAACAACATTTACCCAAAGTAGTGTTCCTGTAGCTCAAACAGGTGAGCTCATTGGGTTTGAAATGATATATATTTACTATGCACTGCACTTTTTGATTTCTTTTTTATAAACAGGGCCTGCCAACCAACCAAATGTGGGTGTATTTCAGCAGTGGCATAATGAGTCACTCCTATCATCCACTTTGACGGGTTAAATTTTATATAATATTCCAGTCAACACATGAGATCATGCGATGATCACAGTGACATCACACCATTCTCATATACTCCCATATCTGTATGTGATACTCATAGTGGCTATGTTTACATGCAACCAAATAATCCATTAGTAATCGGATTGACGGCTCAATCGGACTGAAAAGCTGTCATGTAAACACCTTAATCGATCCAATTGAGCTTGATCCGGAGGAAATTTAGATCGGTTTGAAAGGGGTGTGTGGCGAGGAGGGCGTGGTTTAGCGAAGTCTGTAGGGAGAGGAGGGAGCCGAGCGGTAAGTAAGTAAGTGCAAATGACGAACACCTGTGTCTGATTGCAGTAACTGTCGTGGAGAGACCGCTTATAAGCCGGCTGGAACAAGAGAGAGAGACAGAGAGAGACGGACTGAGGACTCGCCTGTGCAGCCAGAGAGACAACGCTCGTTACTTGCCTGTTGTCTCTGATGGTCTTCAAAAAAAAGTCACACTCGTGGTCTTCGGGGTCTATTGGACCCCAGACAACAACATTTAATTTTGTAACCGAACAATATTTTTTTTTTTTAACAAATATAATTTTACTCGGTTCATTAATGTTTTTACTCAACATTTGTGGAGTTTTTGTAGAATTTATGATTTTTAAAAAAATTCTATAAATAAATAAATAAATAAATATTTAATTAAATAGGATTTTTACAAAAAAAACAGCATTTTATATTAAATAAACTTTATAAAAGACCCAGATTTCTAACTTTCATTCCTGGGGATACCATGGATAATTTTACAAGGTTTAATGTAAGATTTTTGCCCATTTTTTGGAAAATACAGGTTAAAATTTGTAATAAATCACTTTAACCACTAGATGGCTATAGAGCTCCATTATATGCTATTTGCTATTTGAATTCCTGAAAGATATAGTTTCTAAAGTTGGATTCAGTTGGATTCATATCTACATATAATAAAATCACAATTATAACAAAAATAAAATAATTTTTGTCAAAATGTTGCATTTTTTGTACTGAAAAAACACAGCACACACAAAAACAACAACAACAACAGTGAAGTGCCAAACCTGCAGACAGGGTTGGAGTAAACACAGGGTGTGTGTGTGTGTACATTTTATTTTTATTTTTATGTGTACAGTGTCACCAATTTATTTTTGAGGTGGTTCTTCATTTTGTATGATTTTATTTGACAAATTATAAGACTTTTTATAGCCTACAAATGTATTTCTGTGTGTGTGTGTGTGTGTGTGTGTGTGTGTGTGTGTGTGTGTGTGTGTGTGTGTGTGTGTGTGTGTGTGTGTGTGTGTGTGTTTTCAATGCGTCTAAGTGTTACCAATTTATTTTTCTGGTGGTTCTGCATTTTAGATTATTTTATTTTACAAATGATAAGAGAACAGTTTTTATAGTCTGTATGTATTCATGTATAAATGTATTCCTCTTTATGTGTGTGTTTGTGTGTGTGTGTGCGCCTGTGGTGAGCATGATAATTTTGGATTGTGGATGTTTTTTGCATTGTCGGAAGTGTGCCACTTTATTTCTGTCATTTCTGTCTATGTGTTCTACGTTGTTTCTGATTTTGATGATGTTATTTTGTCTATTTTGATTGCGGGGTCCAATAGACCCCGAAGACCACGAGTGTGACTATTTTTGTCACGCCAACATAAAAACAGATATCATAAAAAAAAAAAAATTTGTTGTAGATCTAGAAAGTGTTGAGAGCCGTAGAAAGTTTCAAACCATTTGGACAAAGAGAAATTTTTGTTTTTAATTTGAGCAAAAGTCATTTGGGGTCCAACAGACCCCGAAGACCATCATAGGGTTAAGTGTGTTTTGTGTCCGTTGATCGCCGTAGCACCCGCACGACGATTGCACTCTATGTGCGCCATTTCTGTTTATTAATTTTCTGTTAATAAAGCGAGTCCCAGTCAAGCTGACCCCTGTCTTCTTCCTTCCTTCCTTCCTTCCTAAAAGAACCTGAACCTCATCACAGGGTGGTTTATTCCTTTTCTAATCAGATCGAGAGAACATGTAAACACTTGATCGGATTGAAAACCGAAACTGAAAGGACTGCGTCTTAAGTCTGCTGTTTAAAACAGAAAAAAGAACAAATGTAGGAGAATGGTTATTATGCGCAAACAGCGGGAAAGTCTGTATATTCATGCAATGTGCGTATGTCAAAAAATCTATTCCGATTTTAAGCTTGTGATATATAAACGCGCACATCACCCAATCATATTTAGCGTTCATGTACACACTACATTCGGATTCATCAATCGGAATTTATTCAGTCCAATTGAAACACAAGTTGTGCATGTAAACGTAGCCAGTGTGAGCTATTTGTGAGCTCATTGTGAATTCAAATGTTGAGCAAGTTGAGAGGAGGCAGTTCAAATATCGGTCACCGAGAGGACATTATACTTCCTCTTTCTCAATACTGGGAAAAATTGGGATACTGCAGGATTTGTTAGCAAACCATTTGTGCTGTACAGTTATGTTCTGGAATTGTTACACTGGAGAAATAGTGAGTTGTCTCTTTAAATGCTATTCACATATGATATTATAATGCCAATATGCACTGTGGCCTGCCAGGTACATGTAAACCAGCCATCTTGCCAGCTCAGGGGTGGAATCACCTGGCTTCACTAATCACACCAGTAAATATTTTTCGGTTTTACAGGGCTTGAATTTCGGCATGAGATTGTGGGAATTGCGAATAATTTTAGTCATTCCCTCAGATTTTGTGCTCACACCCAAAGTGCGGCACACAAAGCCCTCAGTACTAAATTAAGTTATGTTTCGCTGCTTATTGTGCTTAAAGGTGCCATGTGTAAGAATTGAGGTAAAACTATCCAAAAAATTAGCTACACTCATCAAAAGAATGAGAAGAAATAAAGAAATAATGAGAAGATGTCATTAAAAAAATGACAAGTTATAGTGCTGCAGAGATATCAACCTGAATTAGCATGCTAAATTACTAGCCACGGCCCGACAGGTGTCATAATACCAGTTTCGGCCATGGGAGGCGGTATGCGGGCAACACCAGCCAAACTGCAATACACGAATAACTCGCACGGCTTGTGGGCGTACTTGAACCTGATGTGTTTGATAGTTAGCTCTACCCACAGATCCGAAATAAATCCACAGTTTTATAAATCCACAGATCCACAGTTTTCACCTGTTATCTACCAGAGCCCGTCTCTACCAAGCTGATGATAAAATGTAACATTAGCTAATTATATTATGTTTATTAAATTGCTTTCCTGAGGTAAATCTGACATATTTGTTCTCCAGCTATGTTATTGACCTCTGCACGCTGATTTAAAAAAATGATTGGTCGATATTATGTATGAGGAATACATTTTGGCAAGTTGTAGCCTACAGTATCTTTCAACAGTGTTCGTGTTTTTTTACTATTAGCTAGTAGAGATGATCAGTTCACGTCCGCTAGGGATCTGTCGTGTAACATTTACAAGCACCAAAACGGTATTTATGGTTTGAATTGCGTAGTAAAATTGACAGAATCTGAGAGCTGAGATTTTTTTATATCATAACTAACCTGCTCTGTCTAGTCTGTCGGTCTCCGTGTCCTCTTTGCTTTGCGATTTTTCTGTGCGTGACAAAATTGATGTGTGGCATGACTGAGAGCGTGTGAAAAGTGTCAATTGTGTGTGTCTCACGGTGAATTCGTGAGAGTTGGCAGCTCTGAATGGCGCTAGCTTGGTCAACATCAGCGAATGCTGTCTGTCAAATTAATGTAATTAAAACTAACAATAAAAATGTAATATGAACAAAACGAATATTAACATATTCACTGGTAAAGGTGAAGGGGAGTAGCTTGAAGATGTCATATTTAAAAATCACTTGACATCAACCAACGTTCCTCTGGAGTCAAAACGTCCTCTATTTGTCACATGCCTATCCTGTCTTGTGCTGCACATGGGTGTTTTGTTATTTTGGGCCATGTGCTTGTGTCATTGTCTGATCCCTCCCCCTTGTTATCTGATTATTGTTTGAGTTCAGCCACCTGTTCCCTCCTGATTGGTTTCCCTTTTTAAGTACCCTCTTGTTTGCATTCTGTGTCGGTACGTTGTCTAATGTTTCCCGTTCCCTGTGATCCTCCAGCACGTTCTATGTTCTGTTGTTATTTTGTATTCATTAGTTATGTTTTCCCCCTTGTGGGTTTTGTTCTTTTGTAATTAAAGATCATTCTCCTGCACTTGAGTCCTCGCCCCTGTTTATATTGTACCAGCCGTGGCACTATTAGGAGTTGGCTCGGCTTCGGCTATGGCTCTAGGGTCGTTGTGAAGGTAGGGGCGGAGCATAGAGACTATGCCGTTTCTTGTTTGTTACTCTAGAGTAGACCAACTCACTTTCTGGAGGTATACTGCCCCCACCTGGTATGGAATGAGGAGTATGAATAGATTTTTTGGCGTACATGACACAAGGCACCTTTAAAAAGTCAAATACAAACAAGACAAAATGCCAGTCTTGGCAAGTATTCATGTAAACAGTCAGTTACAGTATGTTTTAAGTGAACGTAAACAGTTAAAAAATAAAATGCATGAGTAACAGTATAATGAATCCATGCACCAGGTCTTAAAGTGACACCAGCCTAATAGACCTACTGTCAAATAATGAGATAATGTTATAAAATATCTTTAAGACAGTTTTTTTCCTTGCGATATCGATGCCAAAATTGTGGCCAGTGAAAATGCTGAGTGGCTAGTAACTTTGGAAACCCCCTAGCCACAGTGGCTGGTGAGCAAAAAAGTTAATGTCAAGCCCCGATTATAAAGTATATTGTTTTGGTTTGAGAAACCAGTAGTTCTGATCAGTAAACAGCTGATTGAAAATAAACAATATATTTTTGCTGAAATTGTATCAAGGAACACGATTCTCAGGTCAGTGTACAGTAATCTCCACACCAGAGCAACCACCTACAACACTTTACCATTGTGGCAGTATGTTTTGCAACACATTTTCTTCCGAAACTGTAAAAATCATTGACTACAACTGGTTGAACATGACCAAATGTGACAATGATACATTCAGCAAACAATGCAGTTAGTGGTTCGTTCATCTAAGCACTTTTGTAATGGAACACCAACATACAACATTTTGCAAGTCTTGTGCTTTAATAAAATATAGTTTACTCTAAATCAATCAGCACTGAAAAACAGGGTTTCAAGCTCGTGCGTGCGTGCGTGCGTGCGTGCGTGCGTGCGTGCGTGCGTGCGTTTGTGATGTCATTGTCAGGGCAATGGTTTGCATAATCACAGTCCTCTCCTCCATTACTGAAGATCAAACCCTGTTGTGACAGCCCTGCTCTGAGATCAGGAACTGGCTCCATTGTGACACTCTCCCTCCAGCACACACGTGTTCTCTGTGAAACTCAGTCTGCTGCCCATCTGTTGGTTGAGCGGCTGCCAGACAAGCAGGCACTGAACAGAGAGTGCTGGCCACTGATGTAAGAGTGTGTGCGTGCGTGTGTGTGCAGGCATAATGTTACCGCCTAAAGGCTTTAAAGATATTATTTTATTACTATATCTACATAAATACATAAAGTAAGGTTCATATTTTAAATACACAATTTGGTTTCAAAACAGTCCCTCGTTGTCTGTGAGACAAGGTTTTCTGAGGAATTTAAAAGCATAAATGTGTGTCATATTTTCATAGCACGTATTAATTCTTACAAACAAAAATGCTGTTGAAAGAGCTCAAGATTTGTTTTGAACCTGGAGCATTAAACAGGAATTCTTTGCTTACATTTTTTGTCAGCCGAACCTCTTTGAAGTACACCTTGCCAGGCCAGTAGTTGGCGATGTCACTTTGTAAAGAAACACTACGCGCCTATATACGCATGCGCATGACGTCATCATTTTCACAAATTCCCCTTAGACTTAAAACCTAGTGCGACGTGTCTTGAATGTGAATATGAATATGAATGCAGGTTCTTTTCACTTATCAAGGGCCAAATATATATTGCCCATGAAATTTCCATCCATATGGATGAGACAGTTTTTCCATAAACAAACTAATAAACTTAATGTGATGCATTTTTGTCAGCCATGCATAAATGAAACAGGTGAGAAACAAGATATCTGTAATATTACTAATAGAGTGAGTGTTTTTTAACTACACAATATCCAGCTTTATGTATTTATCATCAATAAATCCAATTAGTTTCATTCTAGTACATTTTAACTGACTGAATAGTGCTTGTTCCACAGCTTGCCATATTGAACCATTTTTATGCCATTTAACTGAATACATTTATTTGTTTTCACAATGAACAGATTTATGCTGATTCTAAGCAATTCAAATAAATGCATTTTTCAAATATTGCCAGTGGGTGGAGTCAGGTTATGACCAGGGATTGAGTTACCCTTTAAATTTAAGCTTATGTTTTTGTTTATGCAAATCAGGTTTGGAAAAACATGGTGGGTAAATGATGACAGAATTTTCCTCTTTGGGTGAACAATTCAATTAAGTGACTATAAACCCGTTAGAAACAGTAAAAGTAGAAATAATTTGAAACATAATTCTGTAGTATTTGTAGACAACATATGAAAACATCAAATGCAACATCTTGGCCTCATCCCAACTGGAGCATTGAAACTGTTATAGTAATTACTGAGAGTGGCCAGGTGGTTAAATGCTTGTTCGCAGCTTCCTTACGATAGAAGAGACTCGCTTGATCTCTCCAGCAGCCATAGCCATCCCCGGAGACAAACGTGGGAGTTAAATGACTGCAACAAGACAACAGGTGTTGCTTTATATAAAAGAGACACGGATCTCTAAAAATAATCAGAGGGAATCCTGGGCTGTTTCACATATACTGAGGTATCACACATACATATCAAAGTGAAAGTCTGGTGCCAACTTGCACTGAGCCACTGCGTTTGTAGCATTTGGTTGCATACAGGTGGGTCTCTGAGAGGGGTCTGCTACTGGATTGCTGCAAGACAGACTTATTGAGAAACATCTGTTTAGTATATCCTCCACTGCATCCGCAAGGTGTTCATACTGAGATTTGAGACAAATTTTGCGTCTCACTGGGAGACCCACTCTCAAGAGAGATGCAAACAGAACAGAGAAAGAAAAATACTAGCATATTCCCTAAACGAGACCTGCGTATTCATTTAACGTTTAAACAGCTTCCACTGTAACATCACAAGAAGAAAATAACCAAGTTTTATTAAAAAAAAGTGCCTCTAGCAACAATTCTGCCCAAAAAAAATTACGTTGCTTCTTGTAGTTTATGTAACACTTTCAAAGTGAAATGGCCAGTGAATGCTAGTAAAAGCACGTTTAGATTTATCCGAAACAGATGAACATGAATCTGGAAAAAAGTTGGAGTTTATACGGTATGTATCATGGTACAACCATTGTTCTCTGCGAAGGGAACGAGACGCTGCATTGAGTGTCAGAAGCATGCGTAAAACTAATCCAGTCGTGACGTAGCGTGTGACGGCGCACCATGGAAGCTGCCAAGGTAAGCCGCCACACAATAGTGTCAGCTTCTGACAGACTGAAGCAAGTCGCTCTCAGGCATTGAGCGGTTCGGTCCCATATATGGGATTTTTATTTCAGTGCTCCTGAGAGTACGGTCCCACATATGGGATTTTGTGTTCAGTGGTGTCACATAATAGCCAGATTCAAACTGTGCTTTCGCGCGTTGGCTGGTGCTGAGCCAGAGACGGATGCACTCAATGATAGTCATACATCACAATTATGCAGTGTTTTCTACCACATAATGTTTATTTTAGGTTTCAGACATTAAACTACACATAAGCACTAATAAAATAATACATTTAGAGTTTGTAAAATACACACTGATGTCTATGGAAGCAGCAATAACAATATATTCAAAGATGTGTTTATTCATATCAGACAAACACATAGTGAAAGTAACTATAAAGTTTACTCTATTCTTCTCCCAGTTCACCGCCACTTTCTTACATGTATTTCGGGAGAAACTGATGAATTCACATGCTGTAAATATGAACGACAGGACTCTCTGAACTGCGGCGCAAACAAATATGGCAGCGCCCATCTCACATTATAGATCAAGATCAAAATCATTTATAAAGGTTTTGAGAATCGGAATATCAGACAGTTGATGACATGGTAAGCAGGTTGTGCGAATATTTTGAATAAAAAAGGAAAGCCAAAATAAAAGTGATACATCTGTCATCCAGTGCTATTGTGGCTGCGGTGTGTCACGTGACAAATATGATGCGTCGCCATGGAAAAAACAAGGGGAAACTCACTCTGGGGGGGCAGTTAGAATATTTTAAACTTGCACGTGAAAGGGTTAGGAGGTGTGGCAAGGGGACACATCATCTTGTTCCCTTCTCAGGGAAAAATGGTTACATTCATAACCTGAGATGTTTCCTTTCGAGGGAACTCGCGCTGCATCGAATGCCCATTGCGCCACACTGACTAATGCCTGCCCTGGTGTGAAACCTGTCTGGGCACAAGGATTGGAGTACTCAAGAGACCAGTGTGGAAGAAGTTCCAAACTATAAAATCTCATATGTGAGGGGAGGCACAACCCGCAGCACCACAGACCTCTTGGAGGGAGACCTACGAAGACTCTTCGAAGAGTGTACCCTGATCTGCAGAGGCAAAGGTATACCATGCACTTCATACACTGTAGAGATTGCCTCGACAATCCATTTGTTGATGGTCTGCTTTGATGCAAGGGATCCCTTCTTGGGAGACCCCAAGCACACTAACAGCTGGTCAGACTTCCCCCATGGGGAGGACCTATGCACATAGGCCTCCAGAGCCCTAACCAGGCCCATGAGGAGTGTAGTTTCTTTAGATCCGCCGACACATGCGGTGTAGGGTAATGGAAGGCCTGGAGAACAATAGATCGTGCCACTTTATTTGGCACCTTGGGCCAGAGGTGGAAAGTAACTAATTACAAACACTTTTGTTACAGTACTTGAGTAGATTTTAAAAAAAAAATTCTAGTTTCTTGAGCATAATAAAATGTAGGTACTTTTACTTGAGTTGAATAAAAATAAAGTATTCAACTTCGCTACATTTATTTTTCACCAAAAGTACAAAGTACTTTGACAAAGGTGCCGACGTAACAACATCATTTGACAGCTGGCTGGCATTTGACAGACATTTTCAAACTAATGTGTTGGAGCCCTGCGCTTCAGCCAATAACCGACAGGTCTGAAGCGTTTCAGCCAATAACAGAAAGGTCTAAAGCGCTTCAGCCAATAACTAACAGATTAGTTGACTTGGGTGCAAAACGTCTCGGGTTACGTATGTAACCCTTGTTCCCTGAGAAAGGGAACGAGACACTGCGTCGGTGACGACACTAGGGGAACGCCCTTCAGCGTAGCATGTCTGAATTTATGAATGAAACCGAATCCAATCCTATTGGCGTTGCGTGATGACGTAGCGTGTGACGGGATAACCGGATGTGTACAAAAGCACGCCGGCACACAGAAAATGTCAGCTTTTGCTATGAAGCAAGTGCTCCAAGCAGGGTGAGGTGTGGCGAACCGACGCAGTGTCTCGTTCCCTTTCTCAGGGAACAAGGGTTACATACGTAACCCGAGACGTTCCCTTTCGAGGGAACTCGAACTGCGTCGGTGACGACACTAGGGGAACGAGATACCCACTATGCCACAACGAACCCCGCTCATCCTAGTGTGAAGCTGTCTTCAGGCACAACTTAGGACAAAAGCACTCGTGCACCGGGTGTAGAGGGAAGGTCCAGACTGTAAAACCTCATGAATGTGTGCGGAGTGGCCCAGCCAGCCGCCTCACATATGTCATGTATGGAAACCCCTGAAAGGAGGGCTCTAGAGGACGCCATGCCTCTGGTGGAGTGAGCCCTCACGGCCATAGGTGAAGGCAAATTGCGCACCTGATAGGCCAGGGAAATAGTCTGAACGATCCAGTTGCTGATGGTCTGCTTAGAGGCGGGAAGTCCCTTCTTGGGAGACCCAAAACACACCAGCAACTGGTCCGACTTCCGCCATGAGGAGGACTTCTGGATGTAATACTGAAGTGCTCTGACAGGGCAGAGCAGATGAAGTCTCTCCTCATCCGCCGTCCCATGAGGCGGAGGATGAAATGCCTGCAGAACCAAAGGCCGTGCCACATTAGATGGCACCTTGGGCAAATAGCCAGGCCTGGGGTGAAGGATGGCCTTAATGTTGCCGGGAGCAAACTCCAAGCACTCATTGGAAATAGAGAGCGCCTGGAGATCTCCTACCCTCCTCAGAGAAGTAATAGCCAACAAAAAGACCACCTTAAATGAAAGGTTCTTGGCCTTAGCCGACTCCAATGGTTCGAAAGGGGCCTCGGCCAGCCCTTCGAGCACCACTGCCAGGTCCCAAGAGGGAACCCTGGTGCGAGTCGCAGGTCTCATCCTCCAGGCTCCACGGAGGAAACGTACGACCAGGTGATGCCTCCCCAGAGGACCATCACTCAGAGGAGCGTGGAAAGCCGCAATGGCAGCCACATAAACCTTGAGTGTGGACGGGGTAAGCCCGGCAGAAAAGCGGTCTTGGAGAAACTCCAGTACAGAAGCCACTGGGCAGTTAACTGGGTCCAAATCCCGCTCTCTGCACCAAATGGAAAATACATTCCACTTAAGGCCGTATAACTTCCTCGTGGAGGGAGCTCTGGAAGTGAGTATAGTTTCAACCACCTCTGCTGACAGGCCGGCTTCTAGGTACTGTGCCCCCTCAGGGGCCAGACCCACAGTTTCCACAGCTCGGGCCGAGGGTGGAGAACTGAGCCCCCCGCCTGAGACAACAGGTCCCTCCTCAGAGGGATCTGCCATGGCGGGCCTGCCAGAAGCAAGATGATGTCCGAGAACCATACTCGGGCCGGCCAAAACGGGGCTACTAATAGTAGGCTGACTCCGTCCTGACGGACCCTCTCCAGAACTGCTGGGAGCAGAGCGATTGGGGGAAAGGCGTACAGACGCAGCCTCGGCCACGTCTGCACAATGGCATCCAAACCCAGCGGGGCTGGATGTGTGAGGGAGAACCACAGTGGACAGTGTGTCGTCTCTCGAGACGCAAATAGGTCCACTTCCACTGGGCCAAACCTCTCGCATATTAACTCCACCACCTCGGGGTGGAGTCTCCAATCCCCGGGCCTCAGCCCCTGCCTCGACAGCATGTCTGCTCCCTGGTTCTGGTCCCCCGGGACATACATCGCCCTGAGAGACGACAGTCTCCGCTGGGACCACAGGAGGATCTGATGCGCCAGTCTGCACAGAGGGCGCGACCTCAGACCCCCCTGATGATTTAAGTAAGATACCACCGACATATTGTCGGATCTTACTAGGACATGGCGACCATGGAGGTCTGGCAGAAAGCTCCTCAGAGCCCGGAACACCGCCAACATTTCTAGGCAATTTATGTGCCAAGAGGAATGTTGGTCCTGCCAGAGACCTCTCGTAAAACGGCCGTCCATGACCGCGCCCCAGCCCGTGAGGGAGGCGTCTGTCGAAATAGATATCCGGTGACACAACGCTCCCAGCCTGGGACCCTGGGACAAGAACCAAGGCTTCTTCCAAATTGATAGGGAACGAAGGCATCTGCGCGTAACCCTTATCAAGCGGAATGGATTTCCCCTCGGGGAAAACCCCTTGGCTCTTAACCACCACTGCAGGGCTCTCATGTGCAGCAGGCCAGAAGGTATCACGCTGGACGCTGCTGCCATTAGACCCAACACTCTCTGAAAGTGTTTGACAGTGACGGCCTGGCCTAGCTTTATCCTGGACACTGAGGTCAGGATAGACTCGATCCGAGCAGGAGACAATTGTGCCTGCATCGTGACTGAGTCCCACACCACTCCCAGGAACGTGGTTCTCTGGGCTGGTGTCAACACGCTCTTCTCCGTGTTGAGTCTCAACCCCAGGCTCTGGATGTGGGCGAGGACGACATCTCGATGCCGAATCGCCAACTCTCTCGACTGTGCCAGTATTAACCAGTCGTCGATGTAATTGAGCACCCTGATGCCCTCGAGCCTCAGGGGTGCTAGAGCTGCATCCATACACTTGGTAAAGGTGCGAGGGGAGAGTGCTAGGCCGAACGGAAGAACCCGATATTGGTAAGCTTCGCCCCCGAAAGCAAACCTTAGGAACCTCCTGTGAGATGGAAGGATGGAGATGTGGAAGTAGGCGTCTTTTAGATCTATCGTGACAAACCAATCCTCGGATTGGATTTGACTCACGATAATGGGAATAGTGAGCATTTTGAACCTGAATCTCCTTAGAGACCGATTCAGATGCCTCAGATCTAAAATTGGACGCAACCCTCCATCCTTCTTTGGAACTATGAAGTACCGGCTGTAGAACCCGGACTCTCTGACTAGTGGGGGAACACGCTCTATGGCCCCTTTTTCTAGCAGCGAGTTGACTTCCTGTCCCAACACCAGACCCTGCTCTGGCCGCACTAACGTCCAGACCACCCCGTTGAATTTTGGTGGGCGGACCTGGAACTGTAGTCTGTACCCAATTTCCACAGTGCGCAGGACCCATGGAGAAATATTCGTGAGGTTTTGCCATGCCTCTGCGAAATTCACCAAGGGAACCAGCCCCTCGGGGCTGGTGTCCAGTGTTTTGTGTAAGCCCTTGGCGGCACCCTGAAGCGGAAGACCGGCAGGGGAAAACCGACAACGACCCACAGTGTGCGAGCGCGAACGCTGTCTGACTGCAAGCCTTTGGGGCAGAGAAGACAGCGTGTGCTCGCTGGAAGCTGGCGCGTCCCGATGCGTCAGAGACGGCGGGATACTGACGCCAGCTTCCTGAGGGCCCGACGAGAGAGGGGACCTCGGTCGCTCTCTCTCGGGGGGGGCGGCCCTTAGAGGTCCCACAGGAGTTAGGACCTCTTTCCCTTCGCCTTCCTGGACTGGATGACGGTCCTCAGATCCGTCCTTCCAGAAGCCTGTGGGTGAGAGCGCTGCCTAGGGTCCCAAGCTGCTTGAGGGGGACCTCTAGAAGCGACACTCCCTCTTTGGCCTTGGCGATAGGAGCTGGATGACGGCTGTGGCTGTTTTGACCCTCTAGCAGCCGACTTCCTAGACCTCGACCGGCGAGGGAGATATTGCCTAAACGCTTCACTCTGCTTCTTAGTGTCCTGAAATCTGTCGACGACAGCATTAACCGCCTCGCCGAACAGACCAGAGGTACAAATGGGTGCATCAAGAAGAAAAGCCCTGTCCTTCTCCTTGATGCCAGAGAGATTAAGCCACAGATGCCTCTCCGTGGTCACCAGAGCTGACATGGAGCGGCCGATGGCGCGGGGCGTCTCCTTGGTAACCCGGAGAGACAAGTCTGTGGCCTTACGAAGCTCGGCAATATCCTCCATAGTAGGACCCTCGCCCTGGTCCATGTCTTTTAAGAGGTCGGCCTGGTACGCCTGCAGAATGGCCATCGTGTGCAGGCTCGCACCAGCCCGACCTGCCGCCATATAGGCCCTGCCCACCAACGCAGATGTAGTGCGACATGGCTTGGAGGGCAGCGCCGGTGTCTTAAGGGACGATGCAAGATCGGGTGAAAGGTAACTGGCTAGAGCTTCCTCAACCCGAGGCATCGTCCCATAACCGTTCTCTCTAACCCCCATAATGTCACTATAGTTCAACATCGGGGGGTTAGACAGGCGCGCTGAAAAGGGCCTGTTCCAGGATTTACACAACTCATTGTGTAAATCCGGGAAGAAAGGTAGAGACCGGCGTGGAGGATGTGCGCGGTGCTGCAGGAAGCGCTCGTCGAGTTTACTTCTGACTCGCTCTTCCTGCCTCTCCTGTGGCCAACTAATATGCAGTTTAGTCACAGCCCGTGTCACCACCTCCAAAAGCTCATTATAACTGGGCGCAGTTTGTGTGTGTGTGTGTGCTTCATGCAGATCCCCCTCCACGACGCTGAGCACATCTAATTCCTCAGAATCAGACAGCTGCAGCACTGGGTCTGCATCCCGAACGGGAGAAGCCGCGGAGCGGGCTCCCGAACGGGGGATAGGGGAATCTGAGCTTTCAGATGAGGATTGGGAAAGTGCCTCGGCAGTCCCGATCCCCTCTGAAAGCTCCCTTTGCGAACCCCACGATCTAAGCCGCCGCATCGCCTCGGCAGATGCGGGACCTGAACCGCGGGGAGCGCGCATCTGGCCATCCTCAGAAAATAAAGCCAGACGGGAACGCAGCACTCTCATAGAAAGAGAATCACAGTGGCCACAAGCAGCCCCCTCGAGAGCTGCTTGGGCGTGCTGCATTCCTAAACAAGCCACACACATCTCGTGTGTGTCCCCAGCCGTGATAAAGCGAGGGCACGGGAACACACAATTTTTAAACTGCTCACTCATTCTCACAATAAATCAGAACTGAGACAAACAACACCAAATAGGACAAACTGATTTCACCACAACACAGAGCGCTTGCTGAATAGCAAAAAGCTGACATTTTCTGTGTGCCGGCGTGCTTTTGTACACATCCGCTTATGCCGTCACACGCTACGTCATCACGCAACGCCAATAGGATTGGATTCGGTTTCATTCATAAATTCAGACATGCTACGCTGAAGGGCGTTCCCCTAGTGTCGTCACCGACGCAGTTCGAGTTCCCTCGAAAGGGAACTTCCAGTTCAGCTGGGGAGTGGTGTGCTCAAATTGACTTTGGAAATTGGGCATTGAAACTGACAGACTTTGACAGTCAATCTCACATTTTGAATCAGTATTGGTAAAGTTTCAATATTTTAGTGAATGTAAGTGAGCTATGCTCATATTCTGATTTTAAATTGTAATTTTGGTATCTCCTGAAATGGGTCATACCATTGATATTAGCAGAGCATTGAAATCGAAAACTTGGCTCATACAAGGACACAGTTATTGCATCGACGGAGCAAAAACACAATGTAAGTGTCTAAAATGCATGCACACAGTTCAATTGAATTGAGTTCATCTTCGGAACACAAATTAAGATATTTTTGATGAAATCTGAGAGCTGTCTCACTTCTTCATAGGTTGCTAGGTCTTCATCTGCCAGCCCAGAAAAGCTAGTAAAGACATTGTTAAAATAGTCCAAGTGACTACAGTGGCTCAACCTTAAGTTTATCAAGTGACGAGAATACTGTTTGTGCGCAAAAAAAAAAAAAACGACTTTATTCACCTATTCATTTTCTTCTATGTGGGCCTCTGAGTGAGTTCACGAGAACGTCATGACACATGCGCGAGAACTGAGAAGATGACGCTCACGATCATTTGACGGGAAAGTGTGAAAGGTAACTCATTAATTTTGCGGCATTGGTAAGGCACTTTAAGTTTTCTCGTTGGTTTCTCACAATTCGGACATCAAGGAAATGCGCACTTTAGAAACATTTTAAACACTACAATTGCGCACTCAATTGATCTAGTCTGTGTAATATTTGATTCCTTCAGCAGAAGATCGCTCAAATCCCCTTCCAAAAACACAATTCTAGAGTTGCCAATGAAAAATGCTGATGATGAACAGATGGACTTTATGACAATCATTTTACTGTGCTTTCCACTGATGTCTTGAAATTAGAAATCATGATGCAGCTTTCATACTGTTGTAAGTAAAAAAAAAAACAAAGGGCAAAGGTCTGTCTGTCATCTCATCGGAAACATCTGTCTTTAAGTCTCTTCGAAGACCATCAGTTGCACATTCATTGTAGTGTGGGGTAAGATCACAAACAATGTTCAAAGTCAACATTCAGCTTGTTTGTTGTCTGCTTTGTAATTATCTGTGAAGAATTTCGTTTTTTTTCCTCTCTGTTGCCCCTCATTGTCTTTCAGCTCTGTGTTAATTACAGCCTTTTGACACTGAGACCACAGTGTATCCTCAACGGCAAATACAGTACTACAACCCAGCCAATGTGATCTGCAGATCAGACTTATACTGTACATCTCAGGGTCACAACAAAGAGCTTTCTCATTATTACAGTATGAGAGGAATTACAGACAAACACACACATACGCTCTGAATCAGAGAGGCATCTTTGAAGTCATGTACACAAGAAGCCAAGGAGGTATTAAGCTCGTTTCTGCAGTTGACTTAAAAATATGCTCTGATCAAACCCTATATGAATGTAAAAAATCCAAAACCACTGGAGCGTAAACAGGCATTCTTTCATATATTATTTCTTGTTATATTTATATATGTTATGTGAATAAGTTTAGGCTACTAAGAAGGCTTAAAAATGAATGAGGGAGAGGGGAGTGAATTAAGCCAAAATAATACTGTGTTATTGTGTTACTGTTATTATTGTGTTATTAACAGTTATTGTGACAAATATGAATAATATTAAATCATCTCCTTCAAGCACTTTTGTCGTTGTGTTTTTATTATTTATTATGACAGTTACTGACAGTTTTATTATTTATTATGACAGTACATTACTGATGGTTACCACAGTTTTGTCATAACAATAACTGTAGTAACTATGGTATTCTAGTAAAATAAAAAAAAGAGATTACTATATTAAAACATGGTGAAGAGCTATACAGTACATGTAGATGCAGAGTAAGCAGGTGCGACATCATTTGATTTAGATAAACAATCTCTCTCACTATTTACAGTTTGCTCTATGTAAATAATGGATGAGACATTTTAAATGTATCAGGTCATGAAGTGAGTTCAGGTTGGTCAAGCTGCATTTCCAAAGTAATAAACTAATTTAAATAGTATATGAACCTTGGCTACAGAAGCAGTGTGGGGGTGAGCAGACCCACTGAGAGTGTTTAAAACATTCATACAACACACAGAGGAACACAGAATGTCCATTAACCCCCTAATAGCCACTTTTCAAAGTCTCTTACTCTGTATCTGTTTGGAATGACAAAGAGACGGTGGAGGGGAATCGTGTTGATGTGAGTCAGTGGGGGAGTAATATCACCAACTGTCATCTTTACTGAAGTGAGATTATAAATTATGCTCAAACAGAGGAAAGTTGTGAAAGCTGAGAGTGACTGAAGTGCACGTGATGAGAAAAAACCCAGAAATGCCAGCACTGACAGATTTCCCAAGAAAGCTTTAACACCAGACCATTCCACCTCAGCCAAGACCTGAAAAGATACACTAAGAGAAAGAGAGAGAGAGAGAGAGAGAGAGAGAGAGCGAGAGAGTCAGAGGTAAGTGAGGACTTAGATTGGACCACCGTTTAAAACCTGTCAAAATTTAGTTAAATGGGTGCCAGCGGCCATGTAAACACAGCTTATGAAAAAACACTGGGGAAAAGGGGAAGGAGTCAACCAGAGGTGTTGCTTGGAAATTAGCACGTTGTTGATTTTGGTTTTAAATGTGTTAAATGCTGACATATTCTTTCACACATTGGTCTGGTCCCTTTGTGAGGTCTGTGTCGTCTACTGAGAAATGAGCTTGTGTGTGTTTGTGTTTCTAACCAAGCCATACATTGGAAAATAATACTGAAAAATGTCCCAAGAGGTTAACTAAATCCTTTATTAAAGCCTCAAATTTTAAAACAATAAATGTCTGCCATAGATTGCTCAATGAACGTCCAGTAACTGTCTGATGCAAATCACACAAAAATGGCAAAAATGACAAAAACAAAACAGTCTTTCCAGATTCTTTAAGTAACCACACAACAAACTCTTTGGTCACTCTACATGTCAGACAGGCAACCTTGAAATGACCTTTTATTGGCCACAACAAACTGTAAAGTGAACATATTAGTCAATGCCTGTGAAAAAGTAGTGTGCTTAATTGCACTGACTGTGCACTGTCTACTTCAAATCTTAAAAGTACATTTAAAAAAAAAACTGTACTTGCAAATAATATTAATGAAATAAAAGGGCACTTCGTGTACTTAGAGAGAGTACACTTTCAATATGGTTTTAACAAACTTAAGTACACTTTTAAAAAGTGCACTTTGTATTTAACGTATATTTTAATTTATTATGTTTTAATAATTGTTTTTCATGCTTTAAAGAAGTACACTTGTTTTGATGTTGAGTAACATACCAGAGCACATGTAGGTAATACGGTTTCATCATTAATACATAACTACACAGGAACAAATGAGTAATGCAATATTAACACTCTAGTAAGTTCTATTAACTAACAAAAAACTTTGATTAATAAATTAGTAAGTAATAGCACTCAGTTGAATTTGGTAGTTCACTATAGCTAATCACTAACAACTTTTTTTCATATCTCCCAGAGGACTACTAGGAACAACTATATACATGTTCATAATTAATGTGATAATGCATAGATACCTATGTATATTAATTCTAAAGTAAATATCATGGTAACCCACTAGTAATGACTGAAGTATTACCAAATCCATCATAAGTTACAAAAACCTCAAAAGCTTACAATGATTTAAAGGGATAGTTCACCCAAAAATGAAAATTCTGTCAGTATTTACTCACCCTCATGTTGTTCCAACCCCGTAAGACCTTCGTTCATCTTCGGAACACGCATTAAGATATTTTTGATTAAATCTGAGAGCTGGATCACTCCTCCAAAGGCTTCTTCAGGGATTGAACTTGCCAGCCCTGAAAAGTTATTAAAGACATCGTTAAAATAGTTCAAGTGACTACAGTGGCTCAATCTTAAGTTTATCAAGCGACGAGAATACTTTTTGTACGCAAAAAAAAACTTTTTTCAACTATTAATTTCCTTCTCTGTGGGTCTCGAGTCAGTTCACTAGTATAATAGCGTAAGCTTCTGTTGTTGTACGTCACACGCATCACCCACATGACCAGCGTCGGCCAATAGTGAGCCTACGTGTGACGTAGCTCTACGCAATCACACTACGTTAACTGACTAGAGGCCCACAGAGAAGGAAATGAATAGTTGAAATAAAGTCATAATTTTTGTTTGTTTTTGCGCACAAAAAGGCTTCTCGTTCTTTGGTAAACTTAAGATTGAGCCACTGTAGTCACTTGGACTATTTTAACGATGTCTTTAATAACTTTTCGGGGCTGGCAAGTTTCAATCCCTTAGTAGCCTATGGAGGAGTGATCCAGCTCTCAGATTTAATCAAAAATATCTTAATTCGTGTCCCGAAGATGAACGAAGGTCTTACGGGGTTGGAACAACATGAGGGTGAGTAAATACTGACAGAATTTTCATTTTTGGGTGAACTATCCCTTTAAATCATTACTAGACAGTTATCATGATCTTCACTTTAGAATGAATTAAACATCATTCACGTTAATTATGAACCTGTATATGTTGGGTTTCCATGTTTTATGGGGACATTCCATAGACATAATGCTTTTTATGCTGTACAAACTGTATCTTCTATCCCCTAACCTTAATCCTAAACACAACAAAGAAGACTTCCAGCAATTTTACATTTTCAAAAAACATAATTCTGTATGATTTATAACAGAATAAAAAAGCTGAACCTAGAACCTATAAGCTGTTATCCTCGTGGGAAACCAACAAAATATAACTTAGAAATCATACCGCAAAACCCTGGAAACCTTCCACTAGCATCAGATCAGTGGGTTTTACACAGGCAAGCACAGAAAAATTGCATCAATCTTGTTAGATTTAAGAATCTTAATTACACAGTTCACACTTATCAAGAACTTGCCAGCTTATTAGAGATTCAACAATGTGCTTGAGTGTGCTTAATGTGTATGTCTTGTGGAAGTGTATTGCCTTGTCATCACATAGAAAGCAATGCTTCATGGATAATTAATTCATTTGACCCAACATTTCTCTCTCTCTCTCTCTCTCTCTCTCTCTCTCTCTCTCTCTCTCTCTCTCTCTCTCTCTCTCTCTCTCTCTCTCTCTCTCTCTCTCTCTCTCTCTCTCTCTCTCTCTCTCTCTCTCTCTCTCTCTCTCTCATGGGCGGTAGTGTTTGTTTTCTTTCACTCTGTGCTCCAGGAGTCTGGGACAAAAAACTTTGACAGTGAGTTCAGTCTTCTGTTTGTGTTTTTATCCCAGTAATAAATCCTGGTGGAACATTACACATTCGTCTGGGCTGATGCAGAGCAACATTTTTACATTCTAACACACTAATCATAAACATTTTAATTATTTTTATTTTGTTAGTAATGATGATACAAATTCCCTAATTGTGGAATACACAAACACACATAAATCATCTTTATTTTAGTATTTTCTCAAAGTCAAATGATCATTAGCTCAGGGTGCATTTTATAACCCAAACTATTCAGCACAGAAAATAGAGATTTAGAAACCATACATTCATTTGTTTTCTCTAATAGTCACTTCTTTTCTCTCAGTAAACTACTGTAGTGAAGCTTTCCTTTAGAATGAGCTGTGGAGAAAGTAGGGATATTTCCGACTGCATGCTCATTCCATCATCCCTCCATCACTGGGAGAGCAGAGAGAGAAGGATATAGTGTCACCCACATATACACACATATAAAGATGTCTCTGAACAGCAGTCATCCAGGAAACATTTAATTTTACCGTCACTCTTACCCAAACGGACGCTGGCTCTGTCCCAAACGACAGTGAGCTGCCTGTTGTCTACTGTCTACACAGGCAGCTGCCTTCTATGACAGAACACTACGCGTCATGCAATCTCATGGAAGCAACTCTACATGAGTTTGACGTCAGCGTGACATTTGATGTTTTAAATATTGAAAAGTTAGATTGATTTTTTTCTGAAACTAAAACTGCTTATCATTCTAAAGTAACAAAAAATTGTTATTGACAAATAATTGTACATCATCACACCATAGGCCCCGCCATGGCGTCTGCCGACAAGAGGACAAATGGAAAAGTAAATGGAAGCACAAAGGAATGTTCGCTTTGACCTTGTTTAACTCTTTCTCCACCAGTCTACCGCCAGTAACGGTGGCTGTTTCAGAGGAACAAGAGTAGGATCCAGATGCAGTAAACATTTATTCAAACAACATCCAGGCAAAACTGATAAATCCAGACACGGGTACAGAAGGCAAACAAAACTGACAACAAGCACACAAGTAACATCCATTGAAGGACAACACCAGGGGTGTATTCAAGAAAGCAGGTTATGTGACATACCCGGCTAACTTTCAGGTTATGCAAATAGCCATAGCAACCTCTGAACATAATCTGCTCCTGCTTTGTCTGTACATATTATATGGATAATGTTTAATATGGATAAAACACTTACTCATGCGCAATAGTGAGTGGCCATTGGTACTGTTTCCTATGCAATGATGTTAGACCAATCATAACTGTGGCAGTTTATTGACAAGCCTTAAAAGAGCCACCCCTTAAAGATGAATCATTCCAGAGAGAAAGGTTGAATATTCCAGAAAGGTTGAATATAATTGTTTTTGCACACACACACACACACACACACACACACACACACACACACACATATATATATATATATATATATATATATATATATATATATATATATATATATTAAGATTCAAAGTACACTACAAGTTCACATTAAATACGACTAATTGCACTTCTTTTTCAAAAGAGTCGTTAGATCACCAGTTTTTGGAACAGAGCTATCAAGCACTGTGCTTTGAAACTGGGATTGGATTAACAGTGTGAAAGAGGTTATAACTTAACACAATCCATAGCCCTATATTCTACACACAGCATCTGTGCTTCTTCAGTGAACACAATGAACAAATAGAAGAACAAAGAAGCCCTTCCACTAATCAGGCCCATGAATAATAGCAGAAAGGGAAATGCGTGACACATCCTAAAATCAGTTACAGGAAACATGCAGTGATAAACGGCATACAGTGGCTGTGAAATATCTAACTCAAGGTCTCCCATGCAGCAAAAATATCACAGCACATCACCATAGCATCCTCCTGCTGATGAACTCAACTGGAAAAGGAGCAACGTAGCAGGTTCTTGTATTGGATTAGGCTCTGTATTAAACACCAGAGTGAAAGAAACGATGACACAAACCTAAACATTTTAAGCAGAACAAACGGTAACACCTTTTTTCAATGGTCCACTTTAGAGAAGTACTATAAGTAACTTTTGCAACAGGATGTCAACTAACTCTCATTAGAGTATTAGTAGAGTATTAGACTGTCTGTTTAATATCTACCTACAGTTTATTTTAATGCTCCCCCAACAGACTGTAACTGTAACTTCACAGCTACATGTCAACTAATCCTAACAGCTATCCCCAACCTAACAGTCTACTTATACTCTAATGAGAGTTAGTTGACATGTTGTTGCAAAGTTACTCTGTCTAAACTGGACAATCAAAATAAAGTGGAACCAAACCAACTAACATGACTAAGAGCAATGCTTTACTTTCATTGGAATTATGTAACCATACCATGGTTTATGGTGCAAATAGTTGTTGACACACAGTTTTGATATTGAAGTAACAATATAACTGTCTGGAGATTGTAAATATATCCATATAAACAACTTCTTTCAATAATTTATTGAAAAAATACATTTTGGCACAAATATTAAGTAGTTATAAAAAAGTTTTCTAATATGAACTTTACCAATAATAACTTTTTCTAATATAAAAACATGGAATAACCAAAAAGCTGTTTTTTAGATGTCATAATATGACAAGACCATGGAAACCATGAAACAGAGAGCCTGCATGACTGTCTGTCAAGGCCATTCAGCTTTTTACGAAAAAGGCTAGTTTTATTCAGGTCAAATTGAGTAACTCGGGGGAAAAAAACAATGGTAATCATGACTCCAAAAATGCTTCATATTTGTGTTTTTTTGACCGTGAAAATATGTTTTAAAACTTTTTTAATGAAATAATGATTAAGCTTTATACACTCATTCACAACACTCATGTACAAGTTGTGCATATTTAAGGTAAAATAAATTTATTTTAGTACTTTTTAATTGATGGTTCCAATGCTGTACGTTTATGATTAAATCAACATTTTTGTGGAAAATTGCATCAAGGTTTTTTAATTTGCTTGATTGTTAATGTATGAGACCAACATGAATACGGTCCTTCATTTTTAAGATGTTGCCATGTGTGTTTTAAATTAGATCTCTCTGATTTAAGATATCCATAATACATAGTTTTGCACACTAAAATGATCTTTGCCAAATAATAGCACAGACCAACAAAACGGCATGATCAAAATTTTGATGTAGTCTAGTTCACTGACCTAGTAGTTTGATCCGTTTTCCAGAAACTCTGTTTTGAATGCCTGTTGAATTTGAAATTGACCCCTTTAAATCCATTTCAGCAGTGAAGAGAGCAAGCTAGTGCCATTACATGTAAACAAACCCCACCTACTCCTCTCATTTACATTCAGACCGCAAACCTGCCATTCACTGTCACTCATTACCAAGGTAACAGCTCATTTGCATAACATCATGCTAGTACTAAAGCGCCAAACCTCAGAAAAAACAACAAAAGATCATATCAAGATATATATACTTGTAATCTCATATGTGGAAATAAAGAGTTTGATATAAACTCCATGGAACAGCATCATATGTCTGGAATAAGGAGGGACTCATATTTTTGTTGTTGTCAGAAACAAATGTATGTCACAGGTGTGTGTTATTTCTACATTTTGCTATGTAAAATTGCTGAGGAAGAAATCTAAATCTGCCCCGACTGTGTGTATGTGTGTTGACCACAGCTGTGACCAGTGTTTCCTGGATAGTTTGATCCCACATTAGCCAAACAAAACCAGACTGTACCAGGTGAGGCCACACACACACACACACACACACACACACACACACACACACACACACACACACACACACACACACACACACACACACACACACACACACACACACACTGCTTTACACATGTATAATGTTACTGTGTCATCAAATACGTATATTTATACTCTAAACAGTGTTGTATTCATTAATAATAATGTTACATGCTGAGTAATTTAGAGATTTATTCTAGAAGTGAAATTTAATTCTATAGAGGATGAATGATAATTGAACATAAATATGACTGTGCTGGTAAGTTTAGCCATCACAAATGCCATATGTACAATATATCAAAGGAAGATAAACTGATCCTAGAATGCACTCAATGAGACGGGTGTCAGCATATACTACAACAATATTATTCCACCGTTCACAACCCTGTCGAGCTGCATTCATTTAGCGCACATCACGCTGTGTAAAGACAGACTCTGAGAAACCCCGGAGAGATGTTTGTGTTAGCTCAGCTAGAAGATCCATACTGACCTCTCTAACCTCCAGAGCTGACTGTAGATGTCTGGATAAAATCCTCATACAGAACTTTCATTAAGAGCCTGACTGAACTACATATTATTTCTGCAAGTTGAGAGAAATGAACCGGATTACTGCTGAGATACACAATAACCGTGTCGGCATAACCAACAAAAGTTGATTCAGTCTTTTTTTAGTTCAATCAAACCAGTACATTTAGATGATATCACATAAATATATATAGTATATATACATGGATTATACATTGTTAGAATTATTGTTGTCGATTAAGCATTAAAAACTTGTTAATAAATAAAAATCCTATTATCATTTAATTATCATTTACGAGTACAATTAATAAATTAAGTACAATTCATCCATTAAGAATAGCATAAATTACTATCAATTATTAAAGTATTTTTTTATATTACAGGTATTTCAGTTTAAACAATGTATTATACCATTATGGATTACAGTAAAGAAATTAGGTTATTTTCAGATTAACGAGATTTCAATGTAAAAAATAAAACTTTATTGTCCTTATGGACTTATTTCTTTTCAGATTTTGAAACAAAAAATATTTTTTGATTTGGTTATGAAATTTAATCTGGACATGTTCTTGACATTTTACTAACAACAATACAGGTTTATACCTACATGATGCAAATGATGAATTTCTTATTTTTCATGTTGGGTTATGTTTTATGGGGACATTCCATAAACATATGGATTTTTATCATCTATCCCCTGAACCTAGACATCACAGAAAACTTTATTAAAAAATACATGATTTATGAGCTTTTTTCTTCATGTGGACCAAAAAATGTCCCCACAAGGACAAGGATTGCCATCTTTGTGGGGGCATAACGTAGAGTATACCTGAACCAAACACACACACACACACAGACACACAGACACACACACACACACACACACACACACACACACACACACACACACACACACACACACACACACACACACACACACACACACACACACACACTTCTACAGAGCAGTCCATCACACATCATACACAAACACACCGACATACACTGTGAAAATGAGAGCTAACAGGAGTGCTGCTGCTTAAGTGCTGCTCGCTCTCCCTGCATCGGATTGAAACATAAAATGATGGAGCTCTGTTGCTAAGAGACATAATCAAGATGAAATAGGCCAATTTATTCTATTACTGAAGCGCAGAGGAGAAGAGAGGAAGAGGACAGAATACAGAGGGACAGAGATAAATACAGATGAAGCAAAAGAGATAAACAGACAGAACATTGTGAAGTATATAGTTCACAAGCTCCACAGTGATAAGGAGAGCATGCTGGGATACGTACAGGTACACATTAGCGTTTGTGTACAGAGGCCTGTGACATTGATGAATCCTGGGTAGAGAACAGGCATGGAGGAGCATTTAGCCATTCACCAAAGAAGATCAATGTGGAAACAAAAGGATGGACAGATCGTGAGTCTTCTCTCCTCCAATCCCTCAGAACACACACACACACACGCACGCACGCACGCACGCACGCACGTACGCACGCACGCACGCACGCACGCACGCACGCACACACACACACACACACACACACACACACACACACACACTCAGAAGGGCTCTCAGACTAAGTTTAAACAAGCACTGCCTGCACTGATAGATTGGATTATTTCCTGTTCTGGCAGTTAAATTAGCCTAATGCGTCTGTGAGTGTCCCAGACCAATAGAAGCCCAGAACACATTAACACAATTAGAGAGTAGAGAAAGGGAAAGGCTATTGGATTATACAGATGCAGATTAGACCAGATTTTCACATTCACTGAAGAAAATGTGAGTGGTGTTGATTTATGTAAAATCTCATCACTATGCTAGGGTGTAGGGGAGAGCCGGGACAGTTGAAATACTTTTCAGATAAACGTCGTTTTCTAAGATAAGGTTGCAGATATTTTCTTTTTCTTTTTGTGATCAACAACTCACATATGTGTTCTCTTAATATCATGTGTTATTTGGTACAGATATAGAATACTTTAAGTAAAAATGTACTTTTATAACGAGAGATTCTTCGTGCATTCCAGTGAATTATTAATGTAATATATCGTAAATTAAATTCGGGAGAACAGACCACAAATGTGCAGTATATACTTTAAAATACCAAAATAAATCATAAAGGAAAATTAATCATGAAGGAATATTGACAGGTCATCCAGTCAAACTGACGGATCAGCTTTATTTGTTGGGCAACCTTATGATATGAAATTATTTGTTTCAGCCTTTTTGAATGGAAGTTCCCCAAACCGGAAGTGACACCCTTAATTCAAAATGCAGTAAGGTCGTCAGGAATGAAGTGGATACTACATTTCTACTTTGGGGGCTCAAAAACTGTATTTCACTTGCATAGTCTGCAGTGCAAACACGCATAAACAAATGTGCAAGAAAATGACAGCAACAACCGAAGGACAACCGAATACACACTGACTGGGAAACAGCCATGAAGCCACTGTAGTGCAACTCAGATTCTATAAAGAGAGCAGGAGGCAACTGATAAGAGGTGTTCACTCAACACCCTACTGCTAAAGGCAGTGTGTGTGTGTGTGTGTGTGTGTGTGTGTGTGTGTGTGTGTGTGTGTGTGTGTGTGTGTGTGTGTGTGTGTGTGTGTGTGTGTGTGTGTGTGTGTGTGTGTGTGTGTGTGTGTGTGTGTGTGTGTGTGTGTGTGTGTGTGTGTGTGTGTGTGTGTGTGTGTTTGTGTGTGTGTGTCCTGACCTCAGTCCTCAGTGCAAATGAATGCAGTCAAGTTCTCTATCAGACACCTGAAGCTTTCAGCACTGTCTGCCCAACAGTCGGGTGTGTGTATAAATCACTGCACAGCTGTCGTCTGAAAGATATGCACTCTCTGAGTATCAATAATCCATCAGGGAAATACTTACATGCACCTACACTGAAAGTGACTGGTCAAAATTTCCCATTATATTAAATTAAGCTGTCTACACTGCAAGTGGGTCGCTAGTTTTGTCTTATCACATCATTCAGTTGCACGTGTCATACTCCCTCCACATAATCACAGACATTCACATGGTTCTGTATAAATCTGTTTCAGTTGATCACAACACTAGTACCACAAAATACCACACTAGCATCACATTAATAAGACTTAAGACTGAGGAACGAGTGGTTTCCACATACAGTTTAACAGCCATAAGCTATTTCATGCTATAATAAATACAGTAAATATTCATAAAAGTTAATATATATATATATATATATATATATATATATATATATATATATATATATATATATATATATATGTTATAATATGTTATTATAATATATTATAATATATTTTAAAAATGAAATGTATTCATGTGACGGCATTCTAGTATGCTGATTTGATGCTCTAGAAACATTATGTTTCATTAACATTTAATTAATCAATATTTTTTGTGTAAACTGTGATACACTACCATTCAAAAGTCTGGGGTAAGTAAGATATTATATATTTAAAAAAAGAGTAAAGAAATAGATTCATTTATTGTTCAGGAAGGATGCATTAAAATCCTCAAAAATGACAGTGAACATTTTTTTATAATGTTACAAAGGGGTTCAATTTAAAAAAATAAAATGCTTTAAATTCATCAAAGAATTCGTTGAGCAGCAAAAACAGTTTTTCACAAGAACCATTATTCATAATTGAGCACAAATAATAATTGATAATAGCTGAGCATCAAGTCAGCATAATCATTTCTGAATTATTACGTAACTGGAGAAATGGCTGCCGGAAATTCAACTTTGCACTTTAGACCTGTAGAGTCCATGAAAAAAAATTGAGTTTCCTCACCATTCCTTCAATGCACATTCACGACCATGTTAGATTAATTCATAAATGAATCACTCCAAATAGTACAGATACAAATAGAAGACAATTAAATAAATTGCAGAATTCACATATTTCACTGTAATTAATCATATACAGTATGTCCAGGATACTGCTGTATCCTCAGACTGGAATTATGTGCGATGATAACACAGTATTATGTATGACAGAATGCTCACTGATATGACGTGGAGTAATTACAGTTATTAGAGGTATAATACTAGTGTCTCTAAAAGTCCCTAATGAGACAAGCTCTAACTAACTTCTCTTTTCTCTTTACCCGGGAGTACGTTTATCTGTCAAATATTAATTACTAGATAGTGGTTAAAAAACAAAACAAATTGAGTGTAGAGTGTAGCATTTGTGTCATAGCAAGGACACAAAATGGGGTCAGTTCTGGTGGAAGACAGCGTAAAACCTTCAGATGACTCATATCCCTCTCTCACTGAATTAACGGAACACCATATGAAAAAAATTGCAACACTAGCGTGTGTGTTTGTAACCAAATTTAGCACTCTATAACAAGGCTGGCAACCGCTTTCTCCTGCTGTGTGAATGTAGCCTATGTCTGGACTGGACTGTCTTTTGCGTAGAGTGCGGTTGAATTCTCATCCAGTTTGTACATGGCCAGTCTTATAAATGCCACAACCATATAATCACAGCCATGAAATATGCAGATATGTCACATTGAGCGTGACAAATTCCCATAAAAAAGTTTACTTAGAGAAATATGAGCAGCTCAGACTAGTGGTTTCTGGTTCTTCGAGACAAGACACATTCATCACAGCCCAGACGCATCTCATCTTAAAGGCCTACATACACATACACTTCCACACAAGTGACCATGAATCATGTGTACTGTATTTCCTGTTGAAGTTTAGATCAGACAACTATGCCTCATTCTTTGAAGCTATATTTAGTAGTGAGCTCTGCCAGAGACAGGTAAATGCTTATATGTTGATGAGTTCTGGACAAGACCACCTACTCACCTGTCAATCATAAATTGATCTAGGGGGTTTTACCTTTAAGCCGGACTCATACTCGAGTGCTCCACATCGCAACTGTAATGATGTATCAGGTGAGCTACCAAGCTAGTTTACTATGTTAGAAAATCCATTAATATGGGACTGGTTATGTGATGCAAAAGTATAGGTAGAGGCACATTATTACCTACATTGAGCCTATAGGTAGGTTGTTAGATAATTTGACGCGTTTGAGACCCATGTCTCAAATTAAATTGTGAAATGAAATATTATCTGAAGAAAGAAAGGCTGATGACAAGAGGGTGAGTAAATGAGGAGAGCATTTGGGGTTGAGTATCCTTTATTAAGTGATCTTATTTGATGGCATATTCATGAAAATGACAGATCATCCAGACAGAGTGGCATTGTGGCGAAGGACGGCCGAGGGACGTGAGAGAACGGCGCGAGGCCAGTGGTGCGATTGCTAATGAGCAACACTTGTGAAACACACCGGTCTTGCATCTCTCACGGAGGAGCGGAAGCATAAAGGAGGAGCGACGACGTTGATGATCGAGAGAGGAACAGGCCTGTATTTTAGTTGTGTTTTTGTATTTGTATTTTACTTTAGCCAGCAGTCGTCCGCGAGGGGCTGCTGGCGGTTATATTTATTTTCGGTAGCCAGCAGTCGTCCGCGAGGGGCTGCTGGCGGTATTTAGGTTTGTTTGTTTTATTTTAAATAAAGTATATTTTGATTGTTCACCGGTTCCCGCCTCCTTCTTCCCTGAACATTGCTACAGGCATAAAGAGCTCTGACAGATGATTCAACTACATATAAAAGTCTATGAGAGAATGAAACACAGAGACATTCTGCTGACTGATCAGACACCCAACTAGAAAACAGATCACACTAGAGCCGGGACTGCTATTGCGACAGAAGATTCCATTAATTGCTGATCACAGAAACAAAAAAAAGCTACAGTATTGTGTGATAGACAATTGATTTATAACAGCAACAAAGTAATATCACATTCAATCTGCGCTTTTAAGTTAAAAATACATCCCCATCTCATTAAAACTACAATTGTCTGTCTCACTGCTCCACACACTCATTAATGATGTTAATACTCTCTTCCTTCCAAGATCCCTTTAGAAAGATAAAAAATCAAACCAGAAAATACCCAATGCCAACATCTGTAATGAGGCAGTAGCAAATGAGATTGTATTTTTATAGTCTTGAAGATAAACACCTCTGAATCGAGCTAAACTGACAAACACTTTCAGGAATAATTCACTAAAAAATGAAAATTATACCACAATTTACTCACCCTCAAGCCTGTATATGACTTTCTTCTTTCAGCCGAACACAATCGGAGTTATATTAAAAAAAATATCCTGGCTCTTCCCAGATTTGTAATGGCATTAAATAGTTTTATCTATCCAAAAAGTGCATCCATCCATCATAAAAGTAATCCATTCGACTTCAGTGGTTTAATAAACGCCTTCTAAAGTGATGGGAATTGTAAGAAAAATATCCATATTATACATTTTACAAACTATAATCACTGGCTTCCTGCAATAGGCCGTACATGCGTTCACGAGAGAGTTGCGCTCCGGCGGAAGGGTGACCTCTTACCCGACGAATGACATAGGCATAGCATAATCTTAGGTGAGAACTAGGTTGCTGGAAGCCAGTCCTCTTTCCGTACTTCCTGCACGCCTGTGAGTGCCTTGCTTCAGCCAATCAGAAGCTGTTGCTGCTTTGTTCCGGGTAACCTTTATAGCTTCACACATCACGGGGTGACTCAGCACCAATCAAGACTGGAGTAGTTGCACATGTGCTTCAGACACTGTCACGCAGAGACATTCCCCATAGCATCATCTCTGGGCGCAACGTCTCGTTTACTTTTCAGGGAACCATGGTTACAGTCATAACCTGAGATGTTTTTTCCCTCCTGAAAAAAGGTGCATTCATCTCATAGGAGTGACCTCATAAATTTCAGAAGTGATCTCAATAATCTCTCAAACTGTGCTCAGATTTGCCAAGAAACCAAAGTATGTAATTCAAAAGTTAGAGATCTCAATGACCCTGTTTCCACCTGGTATCAACACTTGATCCATTCACAAGTGTTGAACAAGGATGCATTACCATTTCCACCTGCTATTAGCAAGCATTTTAAATGCATCTCCAGTTACCACTTATGTTTCTCCTAAGCCAAATGATCTATGAGCTGAGCTATCCACATTAATTTCATTGGCAACAATTGCCTCATTTGTGTCTATTTTTATTCCTCCTGAAAATGTTTGGTGAAACATCTGAGACAAAGTTAATTCCTAAATGAAATATAACTAAAACCTTCATTAATTCTCCTGAGATATGAAAAAGCCACAGCTGAGCAATACAAATGACCTATGAGATTTTCTCAGAAATATATGAAAGTGAATATGTGAAACTCCACAGATAAGCACTATCCCTGTATTTATTACTTTATCTCTTCGAGCCATGGAGGTGGTTATTTCCATCCCATGGTCACTGAGAAATATCATACAACATGCGCTGTATGGTTTGTCAGTTGTCACATTGGGCTTTATTAATGGTAGGAGGAAAGGCAGGTGGGACTTGTGGCTAAGGAGTCATGTCTCAGCGACAGCTGCTACAGACAACCTTTGACCCTCCTTATATCCACTAGGGTCTATAGTTTCTCTTTGTTAGAGGATCATAGAGATCATAGTTTCTCACTATGATCAATAAAAGGTCACTTCATTTCTCTAAGGTTTCTAAAACCCATACACTTCAAAATAATTATTTCCAGTAATCTAAAAAAGTGCTTAATGAGATACCATACAAATGAACTAGTGACAAAGCAAGTGTTGTGTCGAGTAGCCGATGCAGTTATCTAGGGTGCAGTGTGGCAGATAACTAATACTTAGTAGGTTAATGACAGAAAAGGATATTAACGTTAATTGTACATACTAATTATAAAATTCACTAAACCATTTTAAGTAGAAAATAAAAAAACATTTATAAAAAGGGAAAATAACACTTCTTAATCGGCCAAACAGGCATATTTATCAGCCAACTTTCCACGTTAACAATTGTAAATGTTCACTTTACAGGCTAAAGATGGAACTAAATTAAAGTCTTTCAGAGATTTAAACATTTTCAAAAGAGTTTATGGGCTTTTTAAAGTAATATATTTGTAAGACAACCATGGCCTGAGGTATGGAGTTTGAAAGCTCATTATAAAACAGCTTATTTTACCCACATCCAAGTTATCTCAGATATACCTTGCGGGGTCCTTTTTAAATTTACCAATATGACTGTTTTAATAAATGTCTCAAATTCAGCTTTAGCTCAACGATGCTAACTGAATCAAAATGAATGGCCAAAAACACAAAACATTTGAACAGGTACCCCAACATACCTTAAATTCAAAACTCACTCAGACCATTAAACCTTGAGCAGTGTATTTGCGCTTGCCATTACAGGAACAGCCCGGAGCACAACCAATACTCAACATTTGTCAACAAGAAGATTATCTCCCCAGGCAGACATTTAAAGCAGTTAGAGTTACTGATCTGTTTATTTAAAATGCAATATCTCCTGTTCAACCAAGACATTAACTCAAAACATTTCAAAAAGTACAACACAATAAGAAGCAAACCAAAACCATATGTGGCGTGTGTTTAGTGCTTATTCACCTGTAGTTGCGATTTCTGCCTCCCTTTCAAAACACACACACAAATTAGTTTTGCCAAGCTCTGGATTAAGGAAGCCAAATTTGAGCGTGCGCTTGGACACAAGTCTTTTTGGCTTGTGTGTGTGTTTCTAACCAAGTGATATTTTAGGGACAAAATTGGTGATATATGTTCCTATGATTTACTTTTGTGGATGTCCTTAAAGTGAAAACTGATTCTTTATCGAAATAAATTCATGTTCTTTATTAAAGTAAATTGATGCCATGTATTTTATGCAAACGTTTCTTTCCATGGTGTACATAGGGCCAAAATCACCACCTTCTAATTAGCAGGTTTGGTTATTCCAGTACAATGACATTCTAGAGATTTGTGCACTTTTGACTCATTTTTTGATTTCTATTCTAGCATGGCAATAACCCTGTGTAAAATGTTCATTTAGAAATGATTTACAGTGTATGGCATGGAAAACATGATTGGCCAGCATAAAGCCCACTGAACACATTTTGGATGCAGTGAAACGGTGTGCCAGACCCCATCACCCAACATAAGTGCCTAACCTCACTAATGCTCTTGAATGGGAGCAAAACCCAACAGTCATGTTCCAACATCTAGTTGAAAATCGTTCCAGAAGAGTAGAAGCTGTTACAGAGAAGCAACTTTCCATAGTTTTGAAAACAAATAAAACATAATTAATTCATAGTAATAACCTCTATAATTGCAGTTGATGCACTCACTCACTGTTGATATAAACATGCAAAAGCCTAAGCAGCTGATAACTGAATTTACTCATCTCTTCCAAGCCAGATAAAAAACGTATAACAGTTTCAGCTGTTAGCTTCCTTCCACCCTTGAACTTGACAGCAGCACGTTTGAATGGTCCTGTGTCAGACGTGGACTCTTAAAAGGGGTCTGCCATCCAGCAGTGTGGCAGAGACACACGTTGAGAGACTTCCTCTGTGTGTCGGGTATCAGCTGCTGAGAACAGCAGACAGAAACACACTCATATAACAGTCTTTCAGCTGCCACCAAGACACAGAGAGACACTTGCAGCACAGTCCTTTAGCTGGCTGATGGGTATCAGAGCCTCCCTGCGCATTAGCTAGGACGAATAATTCAGAGACTTCAACACAGAGATCCACAGATTTATTTAATTCCAATTGAGTCATTTCATTCCAATATAGCTTATTTCTAAATTAGGACTTTTTTTATGTAAAAATCTTGATTGACCTCAGAGAACATTATTTTAAAAATGCAGTTCATGACCCCTTCAAACAATGCAGAATCTACATTTACAACTCTAAAGTTTCTAAGAATGTTCCTAAATATTTTCATTAGTTCACCACAGAGACAACTTAAATATATTGATCCCTCAGTTCAAAAGAAATAAAAAACACCTTTCCTATTTACCCCAACCAAAATGTAACCACACAAGTCCAGTTCCAGAGTAACACTCAGCTGTTTCAGCATCCCTCAACCTACCCAACTCCTCACTTAATTGTCTCAATTGTACTGGGGCAGTACCCTATAGGGACAACTTTGTACTTTACCCCTAAAAGGAGCATATTAGTACCTTTTAGTTTGATTGGGGCTTAGGCTACGTTCAGACTGTCAGTCCATATCTGATTATTTGTGTATTCGATTGGAATCTGATCTAAAATGATTGACATCCACTCTGTATATCGCAACTGGTCAGATCCGATGTGTGTGTGTGTTTCATGCTGCTTTTTTGTTTTCTGGAATATCTGCATTGGTTTCTATGCAAATGACGTTGCATTGGTAGGCATAAGTCAAAAACAACAACCGCAACATGGAGGGGTTTGCAATACAGATGTTGTCTTATTTACATTATGACAATGTGTAAACGTCGCGTTGGACTACAGTGTCTTATGAAGCAGCGCCAGAAACACAGAGGCTGCTATGTGTGGCTTTATTCCGAAATGTCTCCGTTACATATACAAAACATATCGTAATTTTCTACTCATCTGCCACTTTGCAACAACACACCCTTGTTTCAGCAGCGACTTTCAGCATGTTTCCTATAACAACGTCAGACGTTTACGTTTTACAGTAGGCCTATGTGCGTGAGAAAGTCACATAAACCATGCGAAAACCAATCAGGGGTGCGTTTCCCATGCAACAACATAACTTGCTGCTTTACTACCATAGTATGATCAATCATTGAAGAAATCAACTAGCCAGTCACGAATGTTTCCAGAAACCGTATTGTCGCAATTGGTAGTTCAACCACGTTGGTTAATGATGTCACGCAGGTGGTGGTGTAATAACTACTTTTAATGAATCTGTTTGAGATCAAATTAATGCTAGATGTTTTGTTATATTTTGCTATATATTTTGCTTTATTTTCATATTCAATAATAGGCTCCTTCTTACATAGCCTACTAGAGCACGTTCGCACATGCACACTCTTCAAAAACAATGCTTAAAATCTCTTGACCAACTAAAAGACGTAAATGACATTTGTATGTATTCTAAATAAAATATATAGATTGATTGTACTGAATGTTAGCTTGCTTATTTTGCTCAAGATAAGGATTTATTAAGTCCACATGCCATGCAAACAAGAAACTCTGCTTCTAACCACCGGTCGAGAGCTGTCATTCCAACCAAACTACTTGGCGATGCTGTTTGGGAATGTTCGTTGGAGCTATGTTTTCGGGAAACACAGACTCGTTGAACTATGCTAATAATGATGGAACTTGCGACCATGTAGTTGGCTAACGATGCTTTTACGAAATGCAACCAAGAGCGATCAGACTGAATTTCCAGGGATTTCCAGAAATGCGATTTGAATAGGATTTCAAACCAAATATAAATGTAGCTTGAAACGGATTTGTAAAATTTGCATTTCATATGAATTTTTGCCATTCACACTACCTAAATTGTATATGCACAAAAATCGGATTGACAGTGTGAATGAACCTAGCCTTGGTGACAGGCTGTTTTTCCCCCAAAGCTACAAGTTTTTTAGGTGTCTTGCCACCCATACTTAGCTTTCAAGTACTCAAAACTTGAGTGGAAGCCACTTCCTCGTGCCCATCCACTACAGACAGCCAGCCAAATACATTTAACCTCAATAGCTTAAATATTATATGGTCAAACAAACTCAAATCTTTATGATTAATGAACTCAGGTACTAATTCTGTCTTTGTTTTAAAAGAGAGTGAAACTGGATCCATCATTTAGCCTGTGGCTAATTCACAGTTTACATTTGTTTTATGTGACATTAATTAGAATTAGAGAGTGTTCTGGAAACGGTACACTAAATGTATTGAATAGTATAGTATTTCCAGTGGTTTTGGAAGTTGGCATCCCTTCATGCTTTTGGGCTAATATTGCCCACAACATCTTGGAAATCTTTTGTGATGGGAAACAACTTTTTCAGTTGTTGAAAAATGGTGAGAATGCCAAATCTGCCACAGCAGTTTTTTAAATGTATGAACCTAACAGTTTTTTTTAATAATACATTGCGAAGTAATAAATGTTAGCTTTATTAATACTAGCTATGTGCTAAACTTTTATACAAGCATAAACAGTTTGTGACAAAGGCTTCTGTGGTATCAAGAGGCAATTTCAGTACTGTGTCACCAGTGAAGTACACACTTATTGGGCCTATTTAGAATACTGGGATAAACCAATGTCTAATTAACATTTAAACACGTTTACAAGCAAACGATTTGATTCTGATTCTGAGTCAGATTGAAATTTCATTGTTGAGAACTTCTGAACACCAGTGAATATGATATGTTATTTTAGTACAGATGTTGGAAGCATGTAAATGATCATTTAAATGTACTATGTGTAATTTGTATGATGTTAAAATACTATTTTTAATATTACTATGCAGCTTAATATTTAGACATCTATACGTAAATGTATAGGTGAATTTCCTGTACAGTGTGAACACGTTTACTCTGTGGCATTTTTAGTCTCTGAGCATGCCAACCAGGTGTGAGTTTCCCAAAAGCATTGTTACTCAACTATGGCCACAAGTTCCATTGTTACACAAATAGTTTAACAATTCAGCGTTTCTCGAAACATAGTTCCAACAAACATCTGCAAACAGCATTACAAACTGGAACTAAAACTCTCGGTCTGTGGTTAATAATAGCATAGTTTCTTGTTAGTATGGACATGATTTGAGCAAAACAAGCTAGTTTACATGCAGTACAATCTATATATTTCATTCCATATTATTGCTTGCTAAGTTCTCCAACGATGCATCATACTATGGTGGTTAAAGCAGCAAGTTACAGTGTGTTGTTGGCAGGCTATGGTTGTTTTCAAGAAATCTGATTGAAAAAAAAATATATTTTACACTCTAAACAAAACAAGAAAATGCAGTATTAAAATTTCAGGACTAAACATTGATTTGAGCATAACACAGGTGTTGACAACTCTCAAAGACTCTAGGCATCAACGATCAGATTTTGTAGTTATGACAGCACAGAGGAAACTGTTATAGGTAATGGAGCCTGTCTAAATTAATTTGATATTACTTTTGCTAATTAGATTTCAATGCTTTTACCAAACCCTCTGGGGATAAAAGAGTTTATGACAGACAGAATAGGTTAGTGTTAAACAAGTGGGGTTCAGTCTCGTTGATGTCCTCATTCACGTCTTCATTAATTTTCTCCATTTCCAGATGTCCTGATCTCTGAAGCTGAGGCACATTTTCTGTAAATGAGAAAACAAATCTAATGCAGATGTCTGCCAGGCAGGTGAAGGAATTTCACTCTGTTTGAGGTCTTCAGGCTCTCTGGAGCTCAAAATGAGAATTCCATCTTTTCACCAGGAGCTAATTCAGAAACACGGCTACATTATTACTTTTATTACTCTTTTGTCTAGCCCTCTCTGTCTCTCATGTTCAAGGCTTGAGAGCAGGCCAGGTCTAAAACATGTGCCAAATAGGCTAATTTCATCATCAGAACCACTTGAAAGGGAAAAAATTGAATTAGCAGTGCTCGGGGGCCGAAGCGTAAATGAAAACATGCTCACTGAAGCTTATCCGGAGCATTAATCGCACACAATAACAAAACACCCAAGAATATCAGTGGCATATGCCCATCAGGCGGTTCATGCATAATGCAAGTAATCTGAAATCGACTCTCTGCAATGCAAAACTTTCTATAGACACATCACATCAGTTCCTACTCCAAACTCTTCGCAGTATTTGCCTTTCTAATAACAAGTCCCGAAGAAGAGCCTTCAGGATTGTTTTCATGATGAAACATTCACTCTTTCCAAACCCTGTCTTGCTGTCTTCTGCTTGCATAGGCTGTTGCCTTCTAAAGGCCCCAGTGTACTTGAAACGGAATCAAAGAAACAACTGGTGCGAAGTTATTGCGAAAAGAAAAAAACGGGCAAAAGAAAGTTTGTTCAAAGTTTGTGCTGGAAGTTCAAAACAGCCTGCCAAAACGAACATTCTGGAAAAGTTTGCACCGGTTGGTAAACACCTTCAAACCATGAGGCTTGTTCAGAACCAATGAGGTTAATTCTTGTGTGTTACGCAGCACGTTTGAGCTTCCACAAGAACCAATGAGGTTCATTCTTGTGTTACGCACCACGTTTGAGCTTCCGTAAGGACCAATGAGGTTAATTCTTGTGTTACGCAGCACGTTTGAGCTTCAGCAAGAACCAATGTGATTCATTCTTGTGTGTTACGCAGGGCGTTTGAGCTTCCGTAAGGACCATTGAGGATAATTATTGTGTTACGCAGCACGTTTGAGCTTCAGCAAGAACCAATGAGGTTCATTATTGTGTGTTACGCAGCACATTTGAGCTTCCGTAAGGACCAATGAGGTTCATTCTTGTGTTATGCAGCACGTTTGAACTTCAAGCAGGTTCGGTTGAGCTTCTGTTTATCTTAGCTGATCAATGTTTATATGTGAATAAGAGCCCAAATTAAATCTGTTCATCATATAAATCAATCAAGTCTCTTCAGAAATTTTGGACTAAACCACTCAATTCGTTTTACAATCTCTTTATGAACTTTTTGAAGCGTCAAAGTCGTAGTTGCGTGTATGAAGTAAATAATAGCTCTCAGATTTAATCAAAAAGATATTCATTTGTGTTCCGAAGATTAACTAAAGTCTTAGGGGTTTGGAACTTTCATTTGTCCGAATTTTAATTTTCGGGTGAACTATCCCTTTAATGTAATTAAATTGCGACCTTAGAACTTGGCCAAATGAAGGTATCTTAAAAGGTAGCATAATTATTCTGACAACCTTTTGGGCCAATATTTGTGTTGGGGGGGCTATGATACCTTAAAATGCTGTATTGTGAGGAAGGTCACTAGGTTTTTAAACAGAATGCAGCACTAGCATTTTGGAGGCTGTATGTTTGTGAGGCCTGTGGTAAGAGATTGAATGATTGTTTTACCTCCATGAGCTGGAGCGGGGGCTATTTTTGGTACCGTACACTCAGGCTTCACATAGTGTACATTTTTGGATAATTGCTTTAAAGTGAGAGACCTAATCCATTGTTTCCATGGCATTAACAGAGCTCTCTTTCCTGCCATTACACTAAATGATACACAGCTGAGGAAAATAAATCAAATAAATCACATCTATTTCCAACCATCCAAACCTCCTCTATTACCACCGGATGACAAACACCCGTTTCACTCCATGCTATGGCACATATGTAGCTTTTTCAACAGACATAAAGAAATTGTTTTGCACAAGCACGACACATACAGGTCTTTTTGTCCATGTGTTGTAAGTAAAGGAAAACCATCAATATCTAGCTCCTTTCTCTGGCGGTGGATATAATTCCATTATCCAATTCCACCCCCACTCACTCAGCTAATGCTGTGGCTGGAGTGATTACCTCAGTGCCTGTCCATGATGTCACAGAGAGCAGCGTGAGTCAGCGGCCAATCCCTTACTGGAGTTCTAGATTCTGAGAATACAAAGAGCCAACAAAAACGCACCCAGGCGACTTAAAGCACACTAGGCTAGAAACAATAAATGAAACAGGAAGACCTCAAACTACGCTATTAATAACATATCTAGTGTACTACTGAGTGCAAGAGAGTTTGGGGATTCAATGGTAATATAATCAGGATGTGAAGGTGGTTCTTTAGAGAGAATGGATTTCACAGACATGATTAATAGAAAAAGGCTTCTGATTGCTGCTTTTCTTTAATAGATGACAATCAATTTATCTCACCAATTGTCATGAGTTATGGTTACAAACATTACAGTTACTCATTTAAATAGATTTCTGTAGATGAGCATATCACATTAGATAGATTTCAAAAAATCTATATAGATTAAAAAAAAATAGGTAGATATCTATGCATACAGAATAATATAATATTATTCGGACACAAACAAATATATTTGAAAGAATATGGGTAACCAAACAGTTGATGGGCCCCACTGGCTTCCATAGTATACCAGAAAAATACCATGGAAGTCAGTGGCTACGGTCAACTATTTGGTTACTGACATTCTTCAAAATAATCTTCTTTTGTGTTCAACAGAAGAAAGAAATTCATAAAGGTTTGAAATAACTTAATGGTTGTTATAGATGAGCCAGGCTACCTCACTACTCAGTCACAGCGAGCACCTTCACCTGAGTTCTAGTCACTCACACCTGGTCTGGATTAATCACCAATCTAACCACCACATTCTGATCAAAATTATAAACGCAACACTTTTGTTTTTGCCTCCATTTTTCATGAGCTGAGCCGGGGGGTTCCGAGGCAATCTCCTTCGAATAGAGTTGATCAGGTTGTTGATTGTGGCCTGTGGAATGTTGTTCCACTCCTCTTCGATGGCTGTGCGAAGCTGCTGGATATTAGCAGGACCTGGAACACGCTGTTGTATAGAGCATTCCAAACATGCTCAATGGGTGACATGTCCGATGAGAATGCTGGCCATGCAAGAACTGGGATGTTTTTCAGCTTCCAGGAATTTTGTACAGATCCTTGCAACATGGGGCCGTGCATTAGCATGCTGCAACATGAGGTGATGGTCGTGGATGAATGGCACAACAATGGGCCTCAGGATCTCGTCACGGTATCTCTCCCTTCAAAATCCTGTGTTTGTTGTCCATAACATACGCCTGCCCATATCATAACCTCACCGCCACCATTGGCCACTTGTTCCACAACGTTGACATCAAACTGCTCCCCCAAACAATGCCATACACGCTGTCTGCCATCTACCCTGTACAGTGAAAACCTGGATTCATCCGTGAAGAGAACACCTCTCCAAAGTGCCAGACGCCGTCAAATGTGAGCATTTGCCCACTCAAATAAGTTACGACGACGAACTGCAGTCAGGTCGAGACCCCAATGAGGATGACGAGCATGCTTCCCTGAGACGGTTTCTGACAGTTTGTGCAGAAATTCTTTGGTTATGCAAACCGATTGTTGCAGCAACTGTCTGGGTGGCTGGTCTCAGATGATCTTGGAGGTGAAGATGCTGGATGTGGTCTGCGGTTGTGAGGCCGGTTGTATGTACTGCCAAATTCTCTGAAACGCCTTTGGAGACGGCTTATGGTAGAGAAATGAACATTCATTTCACGGGCAACAGCTCTGGTTGACATTCCTGCAGTCAGCATGCCAATTGCGCGTACCCTCAAAACTTGCGGAATATGTGGCATTGTGCAGTGTGATAAAACTGCACATTTTAGAGTGGCCTTTTATTGTGGCCAGCCTAAGGCACACCTGTACAATAATCATGATGTCTAATCAGCATTTTGATATGCCACACCTGTGAGGTGGATGGATTATCTCGACAAAGGAGTGCTCACTAACAAAGATTTAGACATATTTGTGAACAATATTTGAGAGATATAGGCCTTTTGTATTTGTGTTTGTGAACTTTGAGTTCAGCTCATGAAAAATAAGGGCAAAAACAAAAGTGTTGCGTTTATAATTTTGTTCAGCGTATAAGCACACATCTTGCATTCAGTCTTTGTCTGGTCTCAAACTGAGAAACGTATAGCTTACCTTGCCTCTGTAATCATCTCCAGAGTTTATCCAAATCTTGTTCTCCAATGTTTTTCCCTGTACTCCTGTGTCAAGTGTCTCTCAGTTTCGGCTCCCCGGTGTGTGGTCCCTTTTCTGAATATTTGCCATCATCAACCTGAGGTGTTTGCTTCATCTCTGTCACCATTGCCACCTCCATGTCCTCAATCTCCAAATGATAGTATTATCTCTCTACATCCCCACTCGCCATTATCTGCTCGCTTTACCCTTATTCTTCTGTTGATTCATTACAGCAATAAACCTACCACTACAAAACTCACTTCTGTGATACTAGGGGGTTTTGGATGATTGCCAGAGCATTGCTATGTGGTATTCAAAGGGGGGTTTAGCATGTTTACATTCCAGTTGTTTCAGTGTCTGCCAAGGTTATTTCCGTAAACGAAAACTGAAACTAAGACTAAAACTATTGGTCAAAAAACATTTTCGTAAACTGAAATAAAATTAAAAATTCATAATAAATGAAAGACTAAAACTAAACTAAACTAACAACAGTTACTGAAAAACTAACTGAAATAAAATAATAATTAGCAAAAATAAATAATCGTTTTCGTAATTAATAAGCTCTTTACTTTGGCCGAAAATCTGACCTGTGGCTGTTTAAGGAAATGCCTGATATGGCGCTTGGCTTCATACGTGAAGAAGTTGCTGAGGCGATTAACCGCTGTCCTTCTGTGATGCGCTTAATGAAGGACCGTAACGTAGAACACATGGCTAGTTCTAAGCACTGTTCATAAAGAATGCGTCTGTTGCATTGGAATGGGAAATAACACAAGGTAATAAGACGCAAGTTGGACTTCTTTTAACTTGAGCGCAGCATTTTTAAAATGCCGTTTCATTTGCGAGACGTGAGTGCAACAGCAAAACAAGTCCGTCAAGCACAAAAAAAACCTTTAATTTAGACTACTAGGCTAAAGTAGGCTACTGTATGTTTCAGTTGTCATGTTTTCATGAAGGTTGACAGGGTGAAAGGTGCATTTAATATTTTTATCCACATTGAGACATTTCCCCGCAATGTATGGAATACCAGGACACGACACACACACACAAGTGCGCGCATACAAACACACACACACACACACACACTGATCCACTATCTTTGTGGGGACTCTCCATAGACGTAATGTTTTTATACTGTAGCCTCAAACAAACTGTATATTCTGTCTCCTTACAGTACACTAACCCAACCCCTAGACCTACCCATCACACAACTTTCTGCATTTTTACATTTTCAAAAAAACCTGACACACACACACACACACACTGCATAGACACTTCATTATTTAATCACACTGGCTTTACAGCAGGTTGTGTTGACTGAAGTCAGATGAATCGAGCTGTTTTTTTTTTGTTTTTTTTTTGGGGGGGGGGGGGGTTGGGGTATGTACCAGTGGTCACTCTGCTACATTTACATGGAGCGGCCCTCCATGACCGCTCCCCAGCCTGTGAGGGACGCATCCGTGGTCACTATTTTTCTCTGACATGGTGCTCCCAACACAGGGCCTTGGGACAGGAACCATTGTTTCTTCCACATGACCAAAGAACGACGGCATCTGTGCATTACTTGCACACTTGCGAAATGGGTTCCCCCTTGGGGAAAACCCTCTGGTCCTAAGCCACAACTGCAGGGCCCTCATATACAGCAGGCCAAAGGGTATTACGTTGTACGCTGCTACCAGAAGACCCAAAACCCTATGAAAATGTTTGATATTGATGGGCTGTACTAGCTTGATACTCATGACTGTGGTCAAGAATCGTGTTTAAACAAGCAGGAGTCAACTGTGCCCGCATCGTAACTGAATCCCACACTACCCCCAGGAATGTTGTTCTCTGAAGTGGAATTAGTGAACTTTTCTTGACGTTGAGTCTCAACCCCAAGCACATCAGATGGCTCAGAGCAACATTTCGATGTTGAACCGCCATCTCCTATGACTGTGCCAGAATGAGCCAGTCGTCAATATATTTGAGAATACGAATGCCCTGAAGTCTCAGTGGAGCTAAAGGAGCATCCAAGCATTTCGTGAAGCAGCGAGGTGACAATGCTAGGCCGAATGGAAGAACTCGGTATTGATACGCTTTTCCCCCAAAAGCGAACCTCAGAAACTTCCTGTGATGAGAAAGGATGGATATGTGGAAATATGCGTGTTTTAGATCTATCATGACAAACCAGTCCTCGGACCTGACCTGACTCACGATAATATGTATGGTTAGCATTTTGAATCTGAACCTCCTCAGAGACCGATTCAAAACCCTGAGATCTATTATAGGGCGTAACCCCCCATCCTTTTGGGAACTATGAAGTACCGGCTGTAGAACCCAGATTCCCTTTCTTGAAGAGGAACCTCCTCAATGGCTTCCTTTGCTAAGATGGACTGAACTTCTTGTTCCATGACCCAACCCTGCTCGGAGCTGACAAGCGTGTGAACCATCCCCGCTGAATTTCGGTGGACGATACTTGAACTGAATTCTGTACCCTTTTTCCACTGTCCACAGGACCCACTGAGATATATTATGAAGACCTTTCCAGGTGTCTAAATACACTACTAGGGGGACCAGTCTCTCGGGACTGGCCTCGGCTGTTGAGCTTTGAGCGATTTCGGTGACCTGAAGCGGTTGACTGGCAGGAATTAACCGATTTATATTTCCTGCAGGCCTCCTAAGAGGAAGAGAACTCGACAGGGCCGCAATGTTTTCGGGCGGACCTGCGATTTGCGTTCGCTGGAATTGTGCGTCCCGAAACGCCGGTCGGAAAGCAAACATCGATTTCCTGAGGTTTTGCGAGGGAGCGAGATGTTGATGCTCGCTTGGGGGGAGGAACACCCTCAGAGGCCAGCGCATCGCGTCAGGGCCTCTTCGCCGAAGCCTTACTCGCCTGAATGACTCGCCTTCTGCTGCTGCAGGTGCGAGAAGCTGGCGGCTACCAGGGGGCAGTCCCACAAGATCTGGAACGACGGCGGGGGATTAGCTGTTTAAATGCAGCTGACTATAACTTCACCTCCTGAAACCTTTCGATGACAGTATTGACTGAGTCGGCGAAAAGACCAGAAGATAAAACCGGGGTATCGAGGAGGAAGGTCCTGTCCTTCTCCCCAGTCCCCGACAGGTTCAGCCACAGGTGTCTCTCCGTATCTACTAATGCTGCTATAGAATGTCCGATGGCACGGGTTGTCTCTTTAGTAGCACGGAGAGACAAGTCAACCGCTCTACGAATTTCAGTAATATTGTCAAGGGCAACCTCACCGCTGTCGTAGGAGGAGGAGGTTGGACTGGTATGCCTGCAATAACCCCATTGTATGCAGGTAGGCACCACCCCGACCCGCCACCATATATGCTTTCCCCACCAAGGCGCAAGGAGCGCCATAGCTCTCAGAGATGATGCAGCGTCGGGTGAAATATAGGAAGCGAATGTCACTTCCACCCGTGGCATCACCCCATAGCCATTCTCCCTCAAGCCTACAATGGAGGAATATATGTGGACCTTGGGGCTCGATAATCGGGAAGAGAACAGTGTGGAGATCGGTGAAGAAAGGGAGGCTCCGGCACGAAGGCTGTAACCGGGCTTGCAGGAAGCGTTCATCTAATTTTCTTTTTCTCTACGCTTCCTGCTTCTCTGCTTGCCAATCAATGTTTATTTTGGCCACTGCCCTGGTCATAACATCCAGCAGGTCCTTGAAGGCAGGAGAATGGGTTGGCGAATCCTCAAATTCTCTTGCCTCCGAGCCAAAAAAATCGAGCATCGGGTCCTCGTCACCGGCGGAAGAAGCCGCAGAGCGGGCTTCCGACACGTGCACGTGCCCAATGGAGATGGCTGCTGAATGCTGAGAAAGGGCCGAAGCCGTCTCAACATCATCCGCCAGCTCAATTTGCGATCCCCATGATTGCAGGCGCTGCGTTGCCTTGACAGACGCAGGACCTGACCCATGAGGAGCGCAAGCCTGATTCATCGAACAGGCTCAGGTGGGAGCGGAGTGGAGCGTTCTCAGTGGCAGCAGATCACCGTTTGCACAGACAGCGCCTTCGAGCGCTACCTTTGCATGCTCCACTCACAAACAAACAACATAGAGCGAGTGTGTGTCACCCTCGCTCAAATAGCACGGGCAAGGGGATGTACATGGTTTATATTGTTTATCCTTACTCACCATTATCATATATATGGAGAGAGTGGTTTGTGAAAACAGACAGACAACACCAAATAAGACAATACAGTTCACACAGAACGCTTGCTAAAGACCAGAAAGCTGACGCTGTTGTGATCCAGCGTCCTTTTATAGGTTCCGCATCACCGGTGTGGGTGTCACGAGTGACGTAATGATGCAACACCAATCGAGATTGGACTAGTTCCATACAGGCTTCAGACGCATCACGCTGAAGGCGTTCCCCAATGTGTCAATTCCCGACGCGGCGCGAGTTCCCTCGAAAGGGAACTTATTAAGTGCACCTTTCAAATCAATTAGCCAACTTTTCCTTTCTTCTGCTAATAAACATACAGTATCACTGTGCGCACAATCTGTTTAGTCAATTCTCATTCCATGCACTCAGATCCACAGTGAGCATGCGGTGCGGTTGCCCTGGAGATGGCCACATAATATGAGAAAATGAGCTTTAATTGCTGGTGACATCTGTTTTTAAATACACTTTTAGAATCCAGACATATATTTCATGCATGCTAAAAACACTCAAATGCTAAAGGGCCGCTAGTTAAAACAAAATGGAGTTGAGAAATCCATCATTTCCCTTAAGTTAGGAAAGAGGAAAAATTCAATTGGCCAAGTGCTTGCCAACACAATGTAGGGCAGCTGCAGTAAAATGACACAGACCACCACAATAAGACATGACTGGACTTAATTTGTTGTCAAAAATATACTTTTTTTTCCATGACATCTTAATACAAGTCAGCATTTCAGTTTCTTTAGGTCCAAGATGAATGTCAAATCTCCTAACTTTTTTCCAACTAGGACACACACACACACACACACACACACACACACACACACACACACACACACACACACACACACACACACACACACACACACACACACACACACACACACACGCACGCACGCACGCACACACACACACACACACACACACACACACACACACACACACACACACACACACACACACACACACACACACACACACACGCACACACACACATCTGCCATCCCAACCACAGCATGAAATAACCACCATACCCCACAGCTCAGCATTATTTCCTTAAAGAAATAGTGTACCTAAAAATGAAAATCGTGTAATTATTTACTCACCTGAATGGAACCTTAATTATCCTTAATTAAGTAAATATCCTCACTAAAATTTGCTCTGTTTAGAATTTTGATAAAGAGCCATATTAACTGTATTTTCATATTAACTTATAAACTATGTAAACTGTGTGTGTGTGTGTGTGTGTGTGTGTGTGTATGTGTGTGTGTGTGTGTGTGTGTGTGTGTGTGTGTGTGTGTGTGTATGTGTGTGTGTGTGTGTGTGTGTGTGTGTGTGTGTGTGTGTGTACACAAAATATGAAATCAGTCCTAATATGTCCTGGAGTATAGCTCTATCCAAAGCTCTCGTTTCCCTCGCCACATACAAAATTGAAATTTTGGACTATTTCCCACAAATCACATTCGGTATTTTGCTACAACATTCACCAAAAGGCAAATTTGGGGCACTGAATTATTTCCAACCCAACATCTAAAGTGACACAGATCAGTTTCTATGAAGCCCTGACAGTTTCTTTGTCTTTCTCTCCATTCTTAAATGCTATAGTTAGTTCTTACTGGCCATCAGCCTTGGTTTACTGTGGCAAAGCTCCCAGTGCATTCATTAATACACCAGCTGTGTTCCACTCCAGCACAATCCCAAAACTCACACTATTCACACATCTGAGAATGAAGTAAAGATTGGCTGGTCCATGGCAGTGACATCCAAACTCAGATCATCGTTGATTACATGAGTGACAGCCAAAGTGCTTTTAGGTGAGTGAGAGCATTTTCCACCAAACACCCTCATCATCCCAGAGTGCTGGTCATTTTCTTTGCTTCTTTGAGAAAGAGTGAAGCAGGAGTAAAACAGCATGTCACACAAGCCATCTCCAGCAGCCCATGTTTCACAAACACACACTTGTTTTTGGTAGGAAACCAGCTGCAAGTTACTTATCTATAAGACTTTTTTCCCCTCAGGATTTCAACAAGATGGTCTCTCTCTCTCTCTCTCTCTCTCTCTCTCTCTCTCTCTCTCTCTCTCTCTCTCTCTCTCTCTCTCTCTCTCTCTCTCTCTCTCTCTCTCTCTCTTTCAGAATGGATAGTTTTTCCAGATGTCCCCAGAAAGCAGAAATATATGAGGGTTTTGGCAGAGCTTTTCAATGGGGGGCCCATTGCTCTCTCTATCCAGACATGAGGAGGGTGATATCATTAGAAACCATCTCAAACACATCTCAGTGTTTTATAACACCCTGAAAGAAGAAGCAGAGATTTACAACATTCCCTACACATCAGTCCACCTGCTCAGACCATGCATGTCTCATTTAGGGCTTTCATAACAATACCTGCATGATTTGTTGACAACTCCTGGGCTTTGGAAGCACTTAAAAAACGTCCCACTTACACATCTAACCAACATGTACCTATCAAGTACATAATATCAAAATATTTGTTGCAATAGCTTATTCAAATAATGCTGTAACAGTCTCTGTGAATGGTTGTATATACAATAATAAATACATTAGCAGAATATGTGAGCTTTGTAGTCGATACTGCAGATCAGTGGTCGTGTTAACCAAATATTTTACGTCATTGACTGCATTTCTTTAGGAGTGATGGAAAAATCTGAAGACTGTCTGTCATTTTGACAGATTACACTGAGGGTGATCTATTGTAACTTGTAACTCTAATTCCCACTGCTGTGCAGTTGGTGGCGAGAACGCATTCCACCACCAACAGCAGTGGTTATGGGCATGTGACCCAAATCGTAAATCTTATTAGTTAACCAGTAGGATGAAAAATTCATTAGAACCCCTCTCCATTACAAAAAATTTAATAAAAAATCAGTCGAATTGGATATCAATGATAGAGTGGGTCAGACGCATTAAAAGTTAATTGCACCACAATTTTGCACAAAAATGAATCTTAGTGTTAACAGGCCTTGTGTCACAGTCTTCGTCTGCACTGTTCTGTCTTGTTTGCACTACACCTCCCAGAATCCCTCTTGTCTCCACACCTGATCTCACTCCCTAATTTCCTCGTCATCATCTGTCTCACTTGTTTGCACATCATTAGTGTTCATTGGTTTGTGTATTTAGTTCCCTCTGTCCAGTCTTTCCTTGTCGCTCTTTGTTTATATGTCACCTTTGAGTGTACGCTTTGTGCCTGCCTTAAACCTGATCCTGGAAATTGAATAAATCTATGTTTGAATTGGAACCTGTCGACAATCGTCTTCTTCAACCCGCACACACCCGTGACAGAAAGACCGACCAAACAAACAAGATGAGCTGTGAGCTTGTTGGACAGATCATGGCTTTGGCGATGGAGAGCCGCGATCTGTTCCAATACACATGGGGGTTCATTCCCCTAGTTGCTTCTTCCTCTCTGAGTGACGAGGTGATAAAGGCTTGTTACCGGCTTGGGGCCCAGGAGGTAGATCCACGGGAACTCCCAGACATCGCTGGTCTGGATTGGAGAGAGGCCCTCTCTAGATGTCTGGACAGCTTCATCCCGTGGCACGCCATGTCACCATCAGCGCTCCACGTCAGCACGTCCAGCACTATGTCTTCGCCGCTGGTCCCGTCCAGCACTGTGTCTTCGCCGCTGGTCCCGTCCAGCACTGTGTCTTCGCCGCTGGTCCCGTCCAGCACTGTGTCTTCGCCACTGGTCCCGTCCAGCACTGTGTCTTCGCCGCTGGTCCCGTCCAGCACTGTGTCTTCACCGCTGGTCCCATCCAGCACGGTGTCTTCGCCGCTGGTCCCGTCCAGCACAGAGCCTTCGCCGCTGGTCCCGTCCAGCACTGTGTCTTCGCCGCTGGTCCCGTCCAGCACACTGTGTCTTCGCCGCTGGTCCCGTCCAGCACTGTGTCTTCGCCGCTGGTCCCGTCCAGCACTGTGTCTTCGCCGCTGGTCCCGTCCAGCACTGTGTCTTCGCCGCTGGTCCCGTCCAGCACTGTGTCTTCGCCGCTGGTCCCGTCCGGCACTGTGTCTTCGCCGCTGGTCCCGTCCGGCACAGAGCCTTCGCCGCTGGTCCCGTCCGGCACAGAGCCTTCGCCGCTGGTCCCGTCCAGCACTGTGTCTTCGCCGCTGGTCCCATCCAGCACGGTGTCTTCGCCGCTGGTCCCGTCCAGCACAGAGCCTTCGCCGCTGGTCCCGTCCAGCACTGTGTCTTCGCCGCTGGTCCCGTCCAGCACTGTGTCTTCGCCGCTGGTCCCGTCCGGCACTGTGTATTCGCCGCTGGTCCCGTCCGGCACTGTGTCTTCGCCGCTGGTCCCGTCCGGCACTGTGTCTTCGCCGCTGGTCCCGTCCGGCACTGTGTCTTCGCCGCTGGTCCCGTCCGGCACTGTGTCTTCGCCGCTGGTCCCTTCCGGCACAGAGCCTTCGCCGCTGGTCCCGTCCGGCACAGAGCCTTCGCCGCTGGTCCCGTCCGGCACAGAGCCTTCGCCGCTGGTCCCGTCCGGCACAGAGCCTTCGCCGCTGGTCCCGTCCGGCACAGAGCCTTCGCCGCTGGTCCCGTCCGGCACAGAGCCTTCGCCGCTGGTCCCGTCCGGCACAGAGCCTTCGTCGCTGGTCCCGTCCAGCACTGAGCCCTCGCCGCTGGCCCCGTCCAGCACTGAGCCCTCGCCGCTGACGCCGTGCAGCTCAGAGCCCTCGCCGCTGACGCCGTCCAGTCCAGAGACCCCTTCACCGCTGGTTCCGTCCAGTCCAGAGACCCCTTCACCGCTGGTGCCGACCAGTCCAGAGTCCTCTTCGCCGCTGAGTACGTCCTGTCCACAGGCCGTCACTCACCCCAAGTATTTTTTGGGGGGGGGGGGCAGTAGGACCTCGCCGTGGGCGCCGGAGAGTCCACGGTCACCCGAAGGGTCCTCACCGTCATGACAGCCCGAAGGGTCTTCTCCGCCATGGCCAACCGAAGGGTCTTCTCCACCATGGCCAACCGAGGGGTCTTCTCCACCATGGCCACCCGAGGGGTCTTCACCGCCCTGGACGCCCGAGGGTCCGACAGCTCCACCCTGGACGCCCGAGGGGTCTTCTCCATCCTGTCCGCCTGCACGTCCTCCCCCCACCCCTATTGATTTTATACGGCGCGAGGTTGCGCCTATTTGAGGGGGGCGTTATGTCACAGTCTTCGGCTGCACTGTTCTGTCTTGTTTGCACTACACCTCCCAGAATCCCTCTTGTCTCCACACCTGATCTCACTCCCTCATTTCCTCGTCATCATCTGTCTCACCTGTTTGCACATCATTAGTGTTCATTGGTTTCTGTATTTAGTTCCCTCTGTCCAGTCATTCCTTGTTGGTCTTTGTTTATACGTCACCTTTGTGTGTATGCTTTGTGCCTGCCTTAAACCTGATCCTGGAAATGGAATAAATCTATGTTTGAATTGGAACCTGTCGACCATCGTCTTCTTCAACCCGCACACACCCAAGACACCTTTGTGACTTGGAAAGTGTTTGAGATCAGACATCCATGATGTGCATGAGATACTTGAACCTTTGGAACGGGTTTAAGCGCACTTCAAGAGTTACATCACTAAGAAGACATGATGGGAATCTTGGAAATAAAGTTTTGTAGACTACAAACATAATAATTGTAGGAATTTGGAAAAACTCAATCCTGACAGCATGGTTTATCTGTTTTCAGGCATTTTTATAAACATTCCACATACATGCACACACTGTTAATGTCATTGTTTATTCCCTTCAGCTGAGTCGTCACTTCATTGACCAATCAGAAAGAGAGTCATGACCCCAGACACAAACATACACAAACATGCAAACTCAACACATTTATGCCACAACGCTTCAAATTAAGACATGCGCACTCTGCTACAAGAACAGCTAAATGTCACTTCATTTTAAACACTTCCTGAAAAACATCACAAAAACTTTTTCCAATGAAAGCAGACAAACACAAGAAATTAGTTTGATTGTGAAAACCTCCTTTTGTTGAATTTAATGTCCTATAGCTTTAAAAATGATAAAAAGCAAGATGTGACAGAAAATTGAAGTACACCCCTGTGAAACACAAGTGTGGGTGATTGTGTTGAACCATTTCACTTGTACAGTGATGTACTTTAAATCTTAAAAGTTTTTTTTTTAAACTACTTTGGGGATAATATAATATAAAGGGAAAAAAGCCACTTAAGTGTACATAAAAAGGGTACACTTTCATGACTACACTTTTAAAAGGAGCACTTAGTAATAATTTAAAAATAAAAGTTATTGTTGCTTGAAAGAAGTACACTTATTTTGTATATGGGTTAACTAACAAACTAAAGTACATGTAAAGTACTTGATTATAATTTAACTGTACCATGTTAGTCAATATTACATTATATATATATATATATATATATATATATATATATATATATATATATATATATATATTAATGTACTAAATTGCAACTGCATCATTATTACAACTTTGTAATTACTAATATATTCATGGCATACACATTTTAAAATAGAAATTACATGAAAGTATATTTTAGTTTACCGTAATGCTTGTCAATACATTTGTCAGTAAACTTTTATAGCAATTTTTCAAAGACAATTAAAGTAATTATGAACATTTACATATAATGTACTGGTTCAAAAAGCACTGTAAAGTTCAGCTAACTGTATTTAATATACATTTAAACTATACTACAATATACATTCAATTTGCACTTAAGGATATTCTTTTAAAATATATGAATTCTGTATGAGTACTCTTTTTAAAAGTACGCTAAAGTGTACTTCTTTTTGACGGGCAGCCATTGATTTGAGCTGCATGATCGCAGACATCATCAAGCTTTATTTGTGTTTATATCCCTCTGTCCACTACCCTCTCTCCCAATGAAATATAATGCTCTAAAAGCATTAGCCAAGCAGCTCTTCTTGAACCAAGCAGTCTGTTCGCCTTAGCTAGCTTACCCTACACTTTCATCCGTTTGTGTGTGTGTGTGTGTGTGTGTGTGTGTGTGTGTGTGTGTGTGTGTGTGTGTGTGTGTGTGTGTGTGTGTGTGTGTGTGTGTGTGTGTGTGTGTGTGTGTGTGTGTGTGTGTGTGTGTGTGTGCTGAACACAGTAGTCTCCTGTCCTGCAGTGGTGAACTCTCAGAGGAGAAAAACATTTCACCTCAACAACAGAGAACTTCACATCATTCCTGTATTACAATGCAGGATGAAGAAATCCCCATATGCAACAAAAGAGAAGGAAAACATGAGTGGCACTTGTCTTTGTAAACTCCTGGCACAATACATAGTTGTGGGTGGTTGTCGGAGCATTGCAATGCAGTTGCTATGGTGGTCTTAGTTGTTTTAAAAATGAAAATACTTCCTATATACTTTCTAAATCCATGCTTTTGATATTATTGTGAACGATGCATTCGTACATGTATGTTTAATTTCTTAATTTAATAAAAAACTTAATCAATATGTCATAACTTGATCTTCAATCATTTACTGCACCTTACTACAAGCTCACATTTGCATCCGTCCCCATCCAATCAACAACCAATGGACAAAACTCAGGCCCTGTTTACAGCAGGTAGTAAGATGTGTTTTGGTCGATCGTATTACAAGTGGACAATGCTAAATACAGGTGTAAAAAAGGTCTAAAACTTTTTGAGCTTGTTCACTTTCGACCACTTCCAGAGGTAGTCGAAAACGCATTCAATCCAGATTGCTTTCGTAGTGTAAACGGTCATGAGGTCGAATGTGTTCAAACAGCCAGTAGAAAACACCTTCTCTACCACCCCCTACATTTTTTTTGGATAAATTGTTTCACTCAGATGAGTCACAATACAGAAGAAAATATCTGTTGCTACTTCCACATCATTGGGTGTTCTGGGTTGGTTGCTTACCAATTAACTACTTACTAAATATGATGTATCATTCATGTTGGTCCCATTAACAGGACAAAGTTTAATAATTTAAAGTTCAATTCTAAGTACGGTTATATCTCAGCAAACACTGCTAATGACTGACTGCAAGAGACTCTTGTTCTCATTGGCTCAGTCTCTCAAATCTCGCTCAGTTAGAAGTAAATTAAATATGCATGAGCATTCTCTGGTACCCTGCTCGAATCCTCATGGAGCCATTTGAGTGTGTGCGTGCTGCCTAGGTGAGGTTATATGGCAACCCACCCGTGGAAAACAATAAAGAAGGAATCATGTTCTTTCCACTGGAAACCATAGGTGGTTTCATTTCCTCTTTCTATCTAAGCTGTGCACCCTTTAGAGAATCCTGGCAGATGCAAACACCCATTAGAATGAAAAATCTCAAATTATATCTCTTTAATATCTCAATTTTTTCACTAGACCTAGAGATAAACGGAGAGCGAAGGGAGACTTTAACTCAAGGTTACTGCTCCTCAGACTCCAGTCTGTTTGAGTTTCAAAATAGATCTGAACAGTGTCTCAAAAATGAGCTCAGATGTGCCAAATATTAAAAGTACAGTTGTACAGGTATTAAAATTTGAAATTATAAGTAAGAGATCTCGACAGGACTTTTTTTAATGAAATTCTTCTCAGATCAAGTGATCTGAATGATCCTATTCATTTTTAAAGCTCTGTATTCTCACTCATTTGTGCCTGCTTTTATTTCTTCTAAGGAATTTAGGAGAAAAAATCTGAGAACTGAGCTTTGAATGAGCAACCTTTCAGCAATAACAGGTTCAGATGAAGATGTTTGAATGGTTTTCATTTGTTTGATTGATGTTAGATCCTCTTACGAGATGCTTGTAGTAAAAAGTGTGTGTGTGGGGGGGGGGGGGGGGGGATAACGATCAGTCATGCAATTCCATGTGAAATGTGGATTATAGTGCGTTTCACACATCATTTGACTGCACATATGTTTGAAGTACAACTGTGGCACTGTGCTCACGTCTTAATGCTTCTATTCAAGATCAATGGGGAGCAAATGAGAAGCAGCTTCAAAGTGTTGAGCGTCTCAATTCATTGATAACATAAATCATGAAAGCATAGATATGCTCTCAACGTTCTCTGAAATAAAGTTAACTGACCACATATGAATCGAAGCATCAAATCTAGCAGAAACAGCTAGAGCAGGTTTTCTGATGAAATGTAAAATACATCCAAAATCCACCAATTTTTAAAGACATTTACATGTCATAGGGGAACACAAATTTCTTACCATTTCTACGAGAAATGTTTAAAAAACCTACACTGCAACAACATCCTTCTTTGATGTGAACGAACCTTGTAAAGGTTAAAAAGTGTATAAAATATTTTGTTGCATGGCGTCAGCCAAAACCTGCATTTTACTAATATGATAAATTAAGTTTTACAATCAGAAGTAATGCTGATGATTGGTTTGATCATATAACCTAAATTCATAATCTACATCTAATTCTATAACAGCAGACACTTTTTAAAATAAAGGGCCTAACTAGACCTTCATATGTCATAAAGGAACACAAGTCCCACTCATGAAACAAGTCCTACTAAAGAAATGTTTAATTCTTCGGTTTTAATCTATGTATTAGTGCTTTACCCAGTCCAGAAACTAACACACTGATTTGAAGAACATGCAATGCAACAACCATCATATAGCCTACAGACAAAAGGTTTTTTGATAGGAAGAGGGTCTTATTCAGGGCAAATCAAAATCACAAATCTCAAATGAGATCTCTTTAATTTATCAGTGAGATTGAGATTGAAATAAACGTGAGAATGGATTTATATTTTTCCTGATCTGTCTTAAGCATTCATACGCTCTTCGCTTTTGTTTTGTAAAGAAACCTGCGCACATACGCATTATTTTGCTATGGCACACTCGAGCCGAAACTTGTCGTAAAGTGTCATGTAGTGGCAAATTTGTAATTTGCAACTGTTTACAATCATGTCAGTGAATGCAAAACTCAGAGATAATGGTTAGTTGTGAACTCAAACAGGGTATTTATTGACAGAAATATGGAGCATGACAAGGCAAGTAATGCAGCTGATAAACAGTTGATAGCTGGATGATGGGATTATTAACAGAGTTTTTGGCTGCATCCGAAATCGCGTTCTTCCCTACTATATATTTGGATAAAAACAGTATGTGACAAAAGTAGTAGCCTATGTCTGAATTCACAGTACTCAGAAGAGTAGGCAAAAAGTCCCCGGATGACCTACTACTGGTGAGATTCTAAAGAGTGCATACGATGGACACTTTACTATCCAATGAGGCCACAGGAAAGGATTTATGAATGGAGGTGAAGCAACGCAACTGACACTGGTAGATCACATGATAATGACAACATGGCGAATGTAGTACGTCTGGATTACATTCATACTACACACTCTCATACTAAATATAACATACTTTTTTTAGCATGGAGTAATTACTTATTCAAAATAAGAATCTACTCAAGAAAGTATGCAATTTCTTATACAGCCAATGTGTCTTTTACCAGGGAGGAGATTGATGAAATTGAGAATGGGATTAGCTCACACCTCGTTGAAGGCAGAGAGTGTGTATCCAGGTGAGTATTATGTATTCAGGCTTGACTTACTGGAGATCGCAGGGAGTTTGCAAGTAGAGCATGAGAAAGGATTCACAAGGAGATCATAGGAGGATTAGTTAGGAGATCACTGGTGTACAAGGTAAGTAGAGTGGGCAAGTAGTCCATTGTCCATTGATGAGACACGACAAGAGTAACTGTGAGGTGTGTGCTTATGTGCAGAGGTTGATTGGAGTGCTGACAAGGGACAGTTACAGGGACTTAGTTTTCTGGTGAGTGAGAATCTGGCGATGGATGCAGGTGAGACTGTGGCTGTGTCCGAAATTACCCCCTAGCCCATCATTCACTATTCCCTACATTAGACGACTAATATATTTTGCTTAAGGTAGTGAATAAAAACGAGTGAGCGAATTTGGAAACTTATCAAACTTTACGATTTATCTTGAACTCTGTCATGGAAACTATCTATAAACCTTAATTAAACAAATTAATAATAAATTAAAAAGGACTTTATACCTGTATGATATTACGCTGTACCCACATTGCACCAGCGGTTTGGAAAATGGATGTAAGGATGATTCAGCTGCGGGCGCCATATTCTGGTCAGAAGTGGGAATTAATTCAGCGCTCAACTTTCACTGTGCATTATGGGTATTCTATAGTCATTGAGAGTACATCTAGGGTGTTTCTCAATACTCAATTTGATGTTTCCTCGCTCCTAGGTCCTCTAGCCCGTGACCCGGAAACCGATAGAATTCATCCATCTTGAAGGACATCTCAATTCTCTAATTACACAGCGAGGATGCAAGGAATGAGGAAGCTTTCTGAGGAGTCATGAGCGAGGATACACAGGTGTACCTTTCCCTCGCATTCTAAAAAATGAGAAGCACCCCAGTTATACACTCATAATTGTGGTGTATTGTGGGATTGATTGAGTGCACTCAATTACATCCCCTATGTTTTGGGACACCACTACAAATGGCTGTGCCCACAACTAGTACCCTATTTAAGGTTATAGGGGGTGATTTCAGAAACATCCCGTGTCAGATCACAGCTGAGGATGGAGATGAAGATCGTTGAATAAAGGCTTGAATTTGGTTCTTTTCCTCAAATGGATTCACAAGATATTACAGCATAGAATAAAAAATCTTTTACATTTTTTTGCGTTTTTGATGTCTTTTTAAGTCATTGTTTGATTCACAGCATATTTATATGCCTTTATTGTCCCACTCAAACAAAATAATTATTACATAAAGTAATTGTTAAATATTTACAGAATTTTTTTACATTTTAAGGTTTTAAAGTTTATTTTTGTTTAACATCATGTAATTATTTGAAACATGTTTGCACAAGGAATGACACAGAACAGAATGATAGGTCATAATTAGAAATTGAGTCAGCTGCATTAAATAAATGCATTAAAGTCACCCTGTAGTCAAAAAATGTATCCCTTAAAACTCATCTTTGATCACCAAAATTTGTCTTTGAAAAAATTCATCATGCCTTAAAATAGCTTAAATGTAACTCTACACGTTTGCCATCATTTAGTATGTGGTTCTATGAATATGCAAATTAGCCCCGCCTCCACTCACTCACACCAGCTCAGAGATCCACTCGTTGATGATCACACGTTGACCTGATTGGTTACAAGGTAGTTTATGAATTCAGAAACACCAGCGATTTCAAACCGTGTTTTTGAGACTTTGGTTCACTGCAGTTTTAAGGAGAAAATACTCAGCAATGGTGTTGACTTATGGATTTATGCATGGTTTGTCTTAAAGCATATTAAAAACACCACATATACATATAAACAACATTAAAAGCTTGATTTTCACCACAGGGGGACTTTAAATAATATAATTTATCATAAATGCAAAATAATCAACTGACTGATTAAGTTCATGAATTCAGTATTACATTAAATAAGAATTCGTAAACATTTGATTGTCTGTAAATTTGCTGATACATAAATAATGTAGATGGTGTCAGTATGTCAATATGGTATGTCAATATGGCTATGCAAACATGAGTAATTGTAATTGTATAAAACATACATACATATTCTCATGAGATTATGTTGGCCTGTAGCATCACAGAATTGGGACTAATTGGGACTTTTTACACAGAATTAAGAAAACCTTCTATAAAGTGCATGGTTCATATCTCGAGGGTTGTGCAGTCACAGGAACCCTGTGTATTGCAAAACAGCCAATGAGAATTTGTGTCAAGACTTAGTTTTAATTTTTTTGCTGATGCGAAAGTGTGAGACAATATGATTATTTAAACCGAGTTGTGTACTGACACTGCACATATGCAACTAAGAATGCTAACCCAGGGTTTAGGGTGACCAAGGGTTAACTATTTAAAATATGAAATGCCCTTATAGGTTTAACCCAGGGTTAAGCGTAATGAGAAAACCAATTATGTGTTCTTGAGCCAATTATCAGCAAATCAGAGTAGCCATGAAGTCGTTTACCTGCAGATCTAGTACTTATAGGCGACTGGCTTAAATGAGTGTATATTAAAATAGAAAAAAGTGTTTTACCATCAAAAACTGACACACATCACCTTTTAAAGAAAGTCTGATTTATCATTAAGCCTGCATGTGAGAAATGCAGTTGAACTTTGCAGGCGTAATCTGCCATCGCGCATCAAAAACAAACAGAATTAGCTGTTGGACTGGTGAATGGAGCAGCATCTTTATCAGTGGAGTGCAGATGCAGACTCACAGGTCTCCAGGGAATATTTTCCTCAATCCATCTAAAAGCCTCTTTCAAAGCAGAGGATCAACTAATGAGATTTGACTCCATTAGTCTGCAGTGCTAAGTGTCCGTTCATGCTTACGTAGTGCAGGAACAGACAGCGGAAATGGGGATCCCTCTCACTAAACCTCATCTCCCTCAACGTCATATCATGACTCTTTAATCCACTCAAATCTGTTCTCACTCGCGCTATAAACCCACCACCTCAAACCGGCCAATTAGCCATCTGCCACACTACAACTGTGTGTGTGTAAGGGTTGAGGGCTACTTAGTTTGAGTTAATGGAAAACTAAAAAGATAAAACTGCCCAAGAAGTGACTTAAAATTGCCCAGTGACATTTGGGGCATCCCCAGTTGGAAAATGTGTGTGATTACTTAGCAAAGTTTGTGATTTCATTGCTATAGTTTGACGACAAATGCATCCCCAGAAGTGAGTTTGGGGACGCACTATTTGGAAAAATGTGTGCGGGGTTTGTGTCTGGGTTAGGTTTTTTTTTTTTTTTTGTACAAATATCTAACCATTCTTAAATCAAGATACATTTACTTGAGGAGAAAAGAACGTAAGATATTTACATAAGTCTCGTTTTCTGCTAAATGTATAAAAGTTTTGTGAGTTTTATGATTAAAACAAGTACTAAAATATCTGCCAATGGGGTTAGAAAAATAAACTTAATTCAAAGGGAAAATACCTTTATTTTTCGTACCCCACTGGCAGATATTTTTTCTTGTTTTAGGCATAAACTCACTTAAATATATTTTTCAGAAATCAAAACTTAATATCTTGAGTCGTTTTGTTTCTCAAGTAAATGTATCTTGATTTATTTTTTTAGTTTTTAGATATTTGTACTGGAAAAGCAAGATCATAATTTTTGTAGTGTTTATATAAAAACAAGAAGTCTAGTGTGTGTGTGTGTGTGTGTGTGTGTGTGTGTGTGTGTGTGTGTGTCAGCTACACAAAAGTGTGTATGAGAGAGGTGGAGAGGTAAAGACATTAAAGGGATGGAAAATGCAAACTGGAAAACCACAAATGAAAGGCAAAAGAGGTGATGTGGCAGACAGACACACGCTGGCCGTCAGTGGAGTGTATTGTGTGAGCTGAAGCTGGAGCATCATGCTCTATTGTTCTTCCTCACACAGGAGCCCACGAGCAGGGCACAGACAGCAAGTGTGTGTGTGTGTGTGTGTGTGTGTGTGTGTGAGAGAGAGAGAGAGAGAGAGAGAGGGGGGGAGGGGTGGCCAAGGCTTTTTCCAGCACCGGCTGTGCATATCTCTTGCTGTGTGTCAGTCTAATCAGTCTGAATCAGACTGGGGCATTGTAGGATTTATCAGCAGTTTTCAGCCTTGTCTCATGCACACATGAACTAGAATCATTCAATCAACGCATACACTTGATTGATACACGTCACATTCTGTTATTGTTTCATTTTCATTTCATGGACTTTTAGTGTGTTTCTCAATATTTCCTGTGTTTCCCTTCAATTGTCATGGTTTATAGCTTGGGTTAATTTGTTGTCATGGTGGCATCCACCTGTTCCTTGTTCAGTTTATTTGTTGCCTTGTTGCCCAATCAGACAATGGCTGTGTCAGAAAACTGTTAAATGCTGCCTTCGGAGGAAATATTGCAAGGTAGGAAGGCATCAAGGCTGTCCAAATCCAATGTTAGCTTCACTTCCTGTCTCCTGAGATTCCATCATCTGATTTTTGAAGGCATCATAGATGTATCCTTTGATGAGTTAAATCAATGTAAAAATATATGTTGTCATAACTTATTGATCATATCATTTTGTATTTACTATTGAAGTAATTAAATATTTGCTTAGTTTTCACTAAAGCTCGCTCTATTTTGTTGTAGATCATTCAACCATTACACTGCCTCAGAAGTCTGTCTGAAATCAGTTTGGTGAGGAAACGCTGCCTGCAAAGTCATTTAAATTGTAATTGTAATAATATTTTACAATACTAATGTTTTACTGTATTTTTATTTAAATAAATGCTGCCTTGGTGAGCATAAGAGACTTCTTTCAAAAACATGATAACATTTGAACCTAAACCATAAAATTGCAATGTATATATTTATTTCATATAACAAAGGAATTATGTTGCTATTTTTGCCCTTGTATATTTTTGGCAACAGGACATTATGTCAATAGCAGTATTATAAAAGTCACCAGCCAACTGGCGAGTACGCTTTATTTACTTGCCAAAGCCAATTTCCACTTCGCTCTTCTGACTGCACTGAGTGGAAACAGATCCGGATCTGCCAAAATACAAACCAGGACTGCACCATGAGTGTGCATCACATTTAAAAGATCTAGGCTGATTCATGAATGCTTTAGGATCAAATCATATGGTAAGAGACTCCAAAAACACATTTAATATGTTGCTCAGGAGATACCATCCCTGCAATTCATCAGTCTTTTATGGTTCTTATAGCCCTGGATAAAACTATAGGAGAAAAAGATAGTAGAGTAATAGGGCTCATTATGATCACATATCACACACTACATCAATTACATCATAAGGAAATTATAAATCAGTGTAAACTGGAGAATCTACATTGTGTGTGTCTGTAAGAGGCATGTTGGGTTTCCATGTTTTATGGGGACATTCCATAGACATAATGATTTTTCTACTGCAAAAATTTTATATTCTGCCCCCTTTACACTAACCCTTACCCATCACAGAAAACGTTCTGCATATCACTTAGTATGATTACACAAGGCCAACATTTTCTGGTATTATTATCTTTGAGGGGACATTTGGTCCTCACAATATAGGGTTTACCAGGACCACACACACACACACACACACACACACACACACACACACACACACACACACACACACACACACACACACACACACACACACACACACACACACACACACACTTTACTTCAGTAAAAAGTTTAACAACGGTTGGTTGTCCATTATCACGGGATCATCATAAATCTTCCCCATTACTGGCACATATTTACCAAAGATTTGCCAAAAAGATGCTTGTCATTAGTGGCAAAATGTTTATTGTTGCCAGAGGTTTTCAGCAAATCTGGAGTACTGGAAAAGAGCAGCAAACCTCTGCCAGACATTGACTATGAATTAACACAAATTTTTTGCAGGGGTCACTGTCTGCAGTAATGAATCAGATCATTTGTTCAGACAGTTAAGTCAATATCTGCATCAGTTTCGATAGTAATGACATAAGCATCAGAACAATGTCAAGAGACGTAAGAGAGCATGGCATCTTGTTGTGATGCTAAACTACAGAAGCAGACAACATACAATGTACAACACCATTCGCATCTGTACTTATACGCTCATATGCACTTAATCACAATTTATTACATAGTGAAAGCTACATGTGAGTGTACATGAGTGAACTGAAGTGACAGTTAGACAATGCTAGACTTTGTGTATGACGTTTAAGACATTTACTTGAAACAGATCTGGACTGACTGCTTAAACTGTTTATTTCCAAAAATCTGGATTTCGGATTTCAAACCACTTACAAATGTGGTTTGGATCGGGTTTTTTACGATTTTTTTTTCTTTCAGTTTCAGTTCAGACAACAAACAACTAAACGGATTTGAGTTGCATATGCCAAGAAATCAGATTTGTGCTGCCTACTAAACAAAGACTTAAATAAACCCTGTCAAAAGTAGACACATCCAAACCGGATTTGCAAATAATCTTCAAAGCCTGGCCAACCTACACCGAATGTATTGATCTGATGACTGATTAAGTAATCAATTAACAACTAGAGAAGACTTGGAGAGGACAACAGAACCCAAATGCTTCACAAAAAAATAACAGTTGGATTTCATTGATCCGGTGTTGTAAGCCAGTTACACACAGTCATATACTGTTTAATAAGCAGTGCTAAAGAGGTCTTGGTCTTCAGAAGGAAGTAACATTTTATAACAGGAAGGATAACAAAGGAGGGGTCCAAATATGACAATCAACAAAAATATTATAAGAGGAAAGAGGTTGTTCTCTCATTTTGTTCTCTCAAGAGCACTCTATCCATAGCAATATGTAGTATGGAGGTTAATCCAACCGTAAATACTGAATACACAATGCAGCGAGTGAGCCATGTGGCCGAGGGTATAAAAACCTCTTCAGATTGCCGAGTGTGGTGCTTGTGAATGGATTACTGTTCACTCAGCCATGTAACATCTTTCCTTTAGGAGGGCAAACACCCACTACAACTGGATATGGCAGAAGAAAGAAGATTTATGGTCCTATTCACTCTGTCCCTGTCTTCCTCCATTATATCCTCCTGACTTTTTGTTGGCCCTAGGGGCAGGGGCTGCCAGGAAGTATCTGTCTGTCCATTGATGACGGCTGATGGCCATGTTCTGCAGATGTCCTCACTTCCAATGGGTAAAACCACAGTAAAAAGCCCCTCTGCTACACCAGACCAAACATCTGCAAATCATTGGCACTGGAGATCTCAAAACCAATACTCTGCACAACTCAACAATGTCTTTATGATCATGCCTAAAAATAGCCTGCTTTGTTCTTTATTTGCTCTGAAGTTGTAGGTGAGAAGAAAGCCTCAGAATTGCTTATACATCGGCATGGAACTCATTCAGCACCGATTCTGCTACAGACATGAAGGATATCTAAATCATGCTGCTCGTTGAAGGGGTTTGCTATTACTTTGTAATTGGACTTACTTTCCAAGCAGATGAAAAATCCCATCGACATGCATATGCTGAAGGAGGGATCAGAATATTAACTCAATCTCATGGCAAATCATAACTGTTTTACGTTTTGGTGAATTGGTGGTGAATTCATATGAATTTGTACATTTTCGTACGATCTGCTTACACCCCAGTGATGGTTATGTTTAGAGGTTGACCTTCATGCTAAATTTCTTTTTCCTCAAAATCATGTTGTCGCACAATGAATTGAGACACTCTCAGAGTAAGAGCAAGAATTGTAACTTTGGGGGTACAATGGCTTGTCACTGGAGCAGTGCCCCTAAAAGGGTCATAAGGTATACCCGTTTTTAGGGGTATAAAAGGTACAAAGATATCCTTTTAAGGGTACTGCCCCAGTGACAACCCGTTGTACCCCTAAAGCTACAATTGTTACACATTTTTGTCTATAAAATCACCACCTTATATAAATAGTTTTGTTTCCCCATGAAATGTGGCCACCTAACACACTTTACACCACACAGCAACATCCTGGCAATCACCAACAACACTCTATGGCAGTACAATCCACATAAGAATGAAGGAAATATTAGAAAATATAAAATCTCAACTCAGGCTCATTGAAAAAAAAAAAAAAAAAACGCCTGTGGTGGCATTTGTGCAAAAGTATATTATGTTGCGTCTTGAAATAAGTCTTTATTAATCAATAATCTGCCTCTGTAATCATAATTTTCTGTGATATTGCCTCTTGCGTTCATTTCAACTGGAAACTGCAGTGATTTGTATGTATTGGTTTTCTGTTTTGACTATTGCAAAAATGTAGGCAGAGGCACATTTTTTTCAATGTGTTGCTACAATCTGTCTCAGTCTGAATAAAATATTTCAGGATTTTTATTTCAGTTGTTTGTGGGTTTACTCTGATACGTGGTTGTTAATTATCAGACCGTCTTTACAGATTTGACCTTCAGATCATAAACTGAGACATTTTTAAACTCACTACCTTCAAAAACACTAACCTTGAACCTCACATTGATAAGACCGAAAGAAAAGCAGCACAGCTGTGTGGTTGAGCTAACATGAGGGAGAACTAGTTTGTGTTTTGTGTTATGCCATGTGTACATGTGTTAGCTGTTTGTGTGTGCGTATGAGAGAGTGATGATAGTGTACCCGCATCCTGACCTATAGCCCACTGTGTAAAGCAGCAGGGTTTATGCATCACTCCTCAGCAGGGGTCTCACAGCCTGGACCTCTTACCTAAACATTAGCATTTCTTCCAGCCATTTCCTCTCTAAAACTCCAGAAGTGCTGCACATGATACAAGGTCTTGCCACTATGCTGACCCAGTGTCCCCTTTTAAATGTCAAAGGCTGTTGTGAAATGATTGTTTGCATATGACAACTGTACTCAACTCAACATACACATTCTAAATATTTATGTCCACTTTGCAAAGACAATAAGAACAACAAAAATTTGATTGATGCATATTATAAGGAATTTGCTTGTTGCAAATGTGTATGTGGCAATAATTTTAGAATCGCCAGACCCAAAATGAACCCCTGACTCCATGGTCTAAACTTCCTAATTTAAAGACCAAAAGCTTACAGAATAGGTTGATTTTTAAGCATTTTAGCAATCAAAGCCTCCCTTAAACTGGGGTTAAACATACATTAAACTTATTGGCACATCTGACACTCAGAAACGCCAAGAGTGGAGTGTTTGAAATTAGCTTCTTCCCAATCACTGTACCATGAGCCCAGCATGAAGTCCAGTTAAGCATGAAAATGACCGTGATTTGACACTTAACAGACTTATATGACAACAAACCAGCCGTTTTGTGTGCATAAGAACAAATTACCACAATCCTGTTAAATAAGGCATGAGAAGTTATCCAGCAGTTGTATGGTGCTGTTCAGGGATGGGATGGGATGGGCTGGCTTGTCAGACTACACAACTAAAGCTCGGTGTAGCTGTCAGTCAAAGCAGGATAATGACACTAATTCTCAGCATCACCCATCACACAAATCTGGACCTCAAGCATCCTTAAACCATAATACCCTGATTTATCCCATTAGCCTTCATCTTTTCCTTTAATCTTCTATTGAAGACTATCTCTTTCTCAGTTCAGTTTCAAAACAAAAACTACATTTCCAAGCTGCACCAAATAAATACAAAAAAACGAATAAATGAGAAAAATAGCTAATAACAAAATAAAATACATTACAGCTAAATGATATTTGCAGTGCAAATACTTTAAAAGGAGTGAGCAATTGGGATATTAAAAAGTAGACTAATAAATTACAAAGATAACAGATATAGATTAAACCGAATGAAGAAAAAATAGAAAGCAATACTATGTGCGCAATTAATTAATTGTCATAATAATTTGACAAACGCAGGCCTATCTATAGAGATCACTGTCTCTCCATCTCTCCTCTCATCGTACCTGTTTTGAAGAACGCATCCGTGTCGGAATCAGTGGGTCCGTCCTCCGCTGCTTCAGCAAGATTCATCTTTCCTCTCAGATCTCACAAATAAAAAAAAACGAGAAATATATCCAGATTTAGCGCTCCATCATCTCTATATTTCTGTGTTTTGACTGCACAGCCCTCGATCAGAGCGACAAAGCGCAGCTCTGCATTGCTTTCTATTGTCTCCAGATGCGCCTCTCCTCCTGCGATCGCTCCTTTCGCTTCTTATGAGTCGGTTCTTTTGATCGGACTGATCGATTCGTTCGTGAATTAGTCTGGACTGTTCTCGAGACTAGTTTAGGTCTTGTCCGATCGAAATTAGCCCTAGAGGCGTAGAACACGATCCTCAGTGATTGGGTTTTCGGTTGATTTGATCAGTGGGGTTGGAAAGTAACCAACCTTAGGCTACTGTAGCCTATCCAATGTGTCCAGGAAACATTGCAACTTGTGCGTATGATGACATAATGTAACATAGGCAAAGAGACAAAGAGATTGGCTACGACAAAGAGATTGGTTTTAATATTTTTGTTGGAAACATGAGAGACATCCAAAACATGTGCAATAATAGACGGCATGCAGGGTATTTCTGCTAAAGTAAACAATACGAAAATGTTTGTTTCTATTTGTCACAGTCGTATTTCCAACTTGCAAAGATAAGTAGGCTATGAAAGGAACTTCATGGAATATTATGTAGGGCAGCGAATTTAACTACAACACAACACATCACAATACAATAGCTTACATGTTATACGAATTAATGTTACTTAATATTATAAATAAATACGTTGCATATTATTATAGGCCAACTAAAATGTTTAAAGCTTTTTAAAATGTCAGGGTATTCTTGAGTAGGCTACGGTTGTGACGTAAACGAACCGAAAGAATCGTATTGGAACCGCCTCATTGAAATGAACTATTCGAAAGAATCGTTTCGCGGAAATGAGTCGGACCAGCTCAACACAAAGCGGCGCGCAGACTGTGTGTGTGTGTGTGTGTGTGTGTGTTTGTGTGTGTGTGTGTGTGCGTGTGTGTGTGTCTGTTTGTGTGCGCGTGCACGCGCGCGCGTGCGTGTGTGTGTGTGAAGGGGATGGAGAGCGCTATCCAGACAGTGAAATGTGATGATGTCATGAATTCGGCATAATGTCATGGGCGTGTTGTCATTATTTCCCTCTCTTATAAATATATATTTTTAAAAGTTAATGAGTTATTTTAGAAACATAAGCATACTCATTTAGATGCCCCCCCCCCCCCCCCCCCCCGGGACAATAGCCTGTTTTCATATACAGTAAATAGACAGCACGTGTGCACCCATATGTAAATCAAAGCTTTTTGAAACATATAGATGGCAATATTAGAAATATTACTTGTCCTTACAGGGACTTTTGTTTTTGTTATAAAGCAGTGGATGTTTTTTTTTTTTTATATTATAATATTGCCAATGTGATATTCGGATGCTTTTTATTTCGTAGCCTACGTGTTCTACCTTGTTGTTACATTAATCAGCCTTGACAGTTTGAAAGAACTGCAGCCATTTTTGGTTGTGCAATAAATAAAATATATAATACATTTAAAATATTTTCTTTAATACATTTGAATATATATTTTGTTATGTTTGATTATTTAGTGAAACAGTTTGTATCTGAGATTCTTTCGAACCAAATGACAAACTGAAAAAATTGGTTATGGGGTAAAAATCGAGGATTTACTGACCCCTGGCGACTGCCACACAATATCACAACTTAAATAAAATATTTTCAGTAGTTCATAATGGACCCAGACTTCTGACAGGCAGAAATACATTAGACACTGTGCACCTTTGTTTTTATTTTGTTTCCAAGGATATTTAGACTTATGAAGTGTATGGATACTACAAAAACTTAAAAATCCTGCTTTTAGATCTTTGTAGAAGAACTTTTCACACAATTCTTATATTTAACTATTTGCTATTTTTGCTATATCCGCCAAACCTTTAATTAGAGGGCATATTACCCTATAGATTTTCTTAATTTATTTCCATTTATGTCTCCCTTTATTATTTTCCTGTCACTATATAGTTCTTTATTTTTTTTCATTTATTGATTATATCTGTCAATCAAGACAAAGAGAATGAACTAGAATAATGTTTATTTACAACTAGGAAAACATTGGAAACGCAACCACAAACAAACAATATCGGACAAAAGAAGAAATGAAACCCAGGGCATAAGCATAAGGATCAAACAAAGGGAACTAGATGAACACAGGTGAACAAAATCTTATAATTAGTGATTAACCATGGCAACAAACTAGAACATGAAAGAGTAACCAAGGGAACTAATATGAACAGACCAATGGGAACAGAGTAAACAAAATGAAAACTAAACCAAAACAGAGCATACCTTACATCCATGGGTGATAGGGCCTTTTCGTCGAATGCTCCAAAACTTTGGAATTCCCTGCCAGCTGAGATTTGGCAAGCCAAATCCCTTAGTGTTTTTAAATCATCCCTTAAAGGTGCAGTGTGTAGTTTTTAGCGGCATCTAGTGGTGAGGTTTGCGAATTGCAAACAGCAAGTCACTCACGGCCTCTCCCTCCATTTGAAAACACGATTTCGAAGCTACGGTGGCCAAAGTAGGATAAAGTCAAAGAGGATAAAGTATGTCGTTGTCGAGTCAGCAGAGAGTAGCAAGTCAAGCAATGAGGTTTATTTTATATTATATTTTATATTAAATTGTATTTACTTAATTATTCAGTAAAACCACATGTTATTGAGATTGTTATTTTTAATTGTTCATCATTGTGTTAGTGTTTTATTCACTGACTTTACCATAAGTTAGTTTGTTTCCATGCTAGTTAGTAACGTTACAAGATAAGAGCTATGGATAAGAGCATCAAAGCAGCTACGTAAGCGGAAATAGTTAACGTTACGATTTCCGAGGCATCACTCGGACAGCATTGCTTATACACGGTTTCAGAGTCAGGGACAACCTGAATACGTACCAGAGGTAACTGGAAGAGGGAGAGGGAAAGGTAGAGGGAGAGGAAGAGGAAGAAGGCGGAGAGGCAGAGGTGTTGGAGGTGCAGTCAGGGAAAGGAGAGGCTGAGGAGGACCTACCCGGATCGATGGCTCAATAGAGGATGAAGAAAGAGTGTTAGCCCTCCAAAGGAACTGGAGAGCTGTTACCGAGGTTTGTATTTATAAAGTTATTGTAACGTTATTATATTCTGACCTGTCTGCACTTTATGACATCCAAGCACACAGTGATAACGTTATTTACATAGTAGCTCTGTTCACATGTACCCCTGGTACTGTAACGTTAGTTAGTAGTTGAATGTTTTCATAGTGTAACCTATCATTTACTGTTTACTGGGCAACAATGATAATATGAAGCCATATTACACAAGTTTAGCAAATACTGGCCAGACTGCAAACCCCAATATGGTACCATATTGTCAACATATTTAATATTTAAAATATGTACATATTTTATCAGATTCAGAAATTATGTATTGATAACCTATGGGATACTCTGGGTCACATTTGCTAAGCTTGCATGTCAAGATACTAAGGAAAAGAAATCACTATATAAAGTAGGTAAGTAGGAAATACAATACAATAAACAAATTTTAAAATATAATTCTAAATAAAGTTAATGACGTTGACATAACTTACAACATCAACAGAAGTGTAATGATAAATAGTGCTAGAGCATCAAATACTAACAGTAATAATGAGTACTGCTATAGTTCATTTTGAGTGGATACAATATTAAAAACAACATTATTGAGACATAGTAACCAGAGTATATAAATAGAGAATATTGCATATTGATTATTTTTCCCTGTGTCCCTTTTCTTCAGAGACTTCTACAGGAGATGACCCTAGAAGAACACAGAGAGCTCTCCACCCTTCTGCTTGAGAGACAGCCAGGCCTGGTCTTTGATGCCTCGATAATGCATAAGCGCAGACACGGTGCTCCACCTTCTACTGGAGTCCCAGAAGTACCTTGGTGTACTTGTGGTAACTGTCGGGAAATGCCTACGGACCAGGAGAGGAAATGCTGTGGCCAGGATAAAGCAAACTGTGTGAGCCTAATGCCCCACTTCTCCCAGTACTGCCTTGAAGAAGGCTTTATTCGCATTCACAGACAGTACCGGGAGGACATTACGGCATTAGGCAACATCAGGGAGCCTGGGGATGACAACAGAGAGTACCGTTATGGAGCCTATAGACACTTCATCTATTGGCAACATGGAGCTTTAGGCCAGGGAAACCAACTTGTCATTCCCCGTTGTTGTGTTTGGAGGATCAGGGACAAGTTCCCTGATCCTCAAGGACACTACACTGGTTTTATTCCTGGACTATGAATTTCCTTCCAGGCCCTCTGGCATGTTCATACAGTTTACACAAGTACTCACAAATCTGCCTCAGCATCATCAAGGCATCAAACAAATTTACATATTTAATATTTGATTTATTACTTTTCTATATATATTTATTACTATTGTTCCTGTCTTTATTTAATTTTAATCTATGTTTTATAGTTATATATTTTGTTATAGTTGTTCAACTGCAGTTCTATGTTATTGAAAAAATAAAAGTTAAGAAATAGAAGAACATGGTGTTTTATTTTCCATTATATACATTTGAACATGTTTTTATAAAAGTATGACAATTTCAAACTTTGCCTTCAAATTATCAAAATCAATTTTATTTTTTTATATTTACATAATATGGTACATCTGTAGCCTTACTTATCATTACTTTTCAAAATTGAAAACTTTAATTTAGGCTACCTACTGAAAATAATATGCGCTGTTAACAGTGTACTTAGCAGAATAAGATGAAAATAGTTGAAAGCTATGACTTTGTCGTTGAATTGAAGTTCTTTCCATCGTGATCCTGCTTGACAAGGACACATGCAAGGTGATCTCCTTTGGGGATCCTTCCACATCAGATGCTGGTTGGAGTAATGGTCCTGTTGAATACAGTGCCATCACACAGTTACAGACTATATTGTACAGCAAATATCATTCATTGACATGTAATAGGGTACAATATAGTTATCAAATATTTTATTATATTTTTGTTCAAGGCCCTGAATTTCAGTGGCTTCTACAATGACATCAAGATGCTCATCTCTGTAAAGAATTGACCCTTCGCTAAGCCCCGCCCTCCCTAGTTACTGTTGCTACGCCTGTCAAGCTTTCGTGTCTGGCACGTCTATTACAGTGTGTATGCACCGGTGTCAGACATTCCCAATGAGATAATTAGTAATTTTTGGCGAACATGTGAAATATCTGACAGAGCAAGACAAAGGGGACTGCAGTGTGCATTCGAGCGATATATCCACGAAATAATATGCAACCGATTAGCGAATAATTTCATTCAAATTGAAGCTAAAGCCTATACATGAATATCAGATGATGTCACCAACGTCTCCTCACTGACGTCACTCAATTCTAAAATTTGTCTTCCGCCATCTTGAGTACCTGATTCGGCAAGATCGATACGTCAGTCGCAAAGGAACTAGAGTTTATTCTCTGACCGAGCCTGGACTTGCGGGCCGATATTTCCCGTCACTATCCTTGGGCCGGGCCCTTGATCTAGAGATGTGCACTCCCAATGCAAAAGAGTGCGGCGCGGGACTAGATTTGATGGCCGAGTGCGAGCGGCAATGCACTCTCTGTGTGTGTGCGCGTTGCAGGGAGAATAAAACGATTCGCGGGACTCCCGCAATCTAGAAATATCTATGAATAATACACTAAACTAATAAACTAATACATTTTGCAGAAAAGCAACAAGAACCAAAACAAAATAGAAACGATTTACAGGCCAGAGTTTCCTTAATTTTAAAACACGTTTGCAGCGTTGAGCGATGTAGCCAATCACAGACATATGTGTTGATTTCTTCAATGCAAAGGCCAATCAGAAGCATTTAAGATAGAGGTTTTGAGCAGTGAGGGGAGGACAAAACGGACTTTTTGTTCAGAGCTCTGAATGCTGACAAATCCTCTAATTGTAACAAACAAAGTGTATATATTATGAAAGATTCATTGTGCAGTCAGCTTAATTGATATTAACAGATGTGAGATCGCGATTAACTGATGTCAGCTTTTTAGGAATTATTAAGGGAGCGCACTTTGCGCACATTCAGTCAAAATCCTTCAATCATATCATGCCCAACCATGCACGCAGCTGCTTGCTTTTATGTTATAACAGTGGTGTGCAAACTCTCTGTGCAGTGTTCATGTTGTCTGTGGTGAGTGGATGTAAATGATAATGAGCTTACGCTAGTTTAGGGGTGTGCGATATCACGATTTATGATCGTGGATTAAAATATATCCACCATCTGCTTTTGAAGAAATGTCGTAGTATCGTGCATTCTATCAGTTGCAGTTCTGGGCGCCTCCGTCTCAGCATAGGCTACAACGCGACGTATATTCACATCAAATGTTAACGCAAAGGAACGGGACAATGCAGTTCACATAAGTTCATTATTTGCATGTGCTAACAAGTCATTCACGTGTTGATGCGCGGTTCTAACGAGCGCTTTTCTGAGCGCGTACACCCGAAGCGCACGCGCACTAAGCCTGTCTAACAATAGTGACAGGTTAGTGAACGAAGTTATCTTTCTAGTCTTATTATACTGTCAAATACACACAGGGTTTACATAAACAAAGTTGGTTATGTATAAAGTGAAACAAACAGAGAAAATCTGCTTCCTAGCTAATGCCGTCAGTATTGTAGACTGTACTCGGCAGGTACTCAAGATGGCGGCATTCAACTGGAAAAAGAGAGGATGACGTAAGAGGTCATGTGACTGATATCCATGTATAGTCCCAGCGCAAGCAGCCGCCGCCTCATACGCTGACCATTCAAATGGGAAACACACAGCTATTTTCGTGCACAGCAGGGTAATTGAAATGTGAAAATAATCTAATAATTATATATCAAACAGTTTATCCATACATTTTGTGGAATAACACTAACACCGGGAGAGCCGCGATCGGATTCGGTTAAAGTTACTCAGTCAGGGGTAACGTTAGTAGGCCGTCGATTAACGAAATGCTGAAATATATTTTAAAGTATGTCAGTGAGCCTCCGTCTTGTCTTTAATCGTCTTATTTTAAGTTAAAATATATGCATTATGAACAAAGAACAGTCATTATTTCCAACTTCCAAGCAATATGTGTTTTTGTTAATCCTGTGGACATGTAGTTGTGAATGTGGTCTCCCACACTGCTGATCCACGCACATCATTTCTCCTCTTGGCTTTTAGATTTTCGGGAAGGAAAAAAATTCCACTCCCGCGTCCAAACTTTTAGGATATTTTTAGGGTATCAGATTAGCACAATCCATACGCACAACGCTTCGGCAAGTTTCACTCGCTCGAAAGCTTGCCAGACATCCCGCGCCTAGTTACGGTTGCTAAGACACGATTGGCCAGTTGCGGTTTTCGGGCGTGGCTTAGCGAAGGGTCAATTACCAAAGAAAGTTGTGTATATCCCACATATGCACAATCAACACTAGATATAGACCAAATATAAATTCAAATTACACAATAATCAGAATGATCATGTTTATAATCAAAGATATTAGGACAAAATTAATACATCATAATGCATGTTTTACCTGTCTGTTCCACTGGAAGCACCTATACTAGACAATGCTGGAGCTGGGACTTGAAAAGGTTTTATCTTCAAGGGAGTTGATGTTGCAGGACCTGTCTCGTACCTGGAGAAAAAAACAACAGCATCAATAAATGAAGTGCTACATGACACAGTCGTATACGACTGTAATACATTACGGTTTTGTAATTCACAATGTGCAACATCTTGTTATGGTTTGCTCATCGGGCCTAATAAACTGAACATCCCAAAAAATATGACATCTAGTGCAAGTATGATCACCGACAGACAACATAGCAAACGTAAGCCAAGAGTGTGTAACATTGTCACTGTTTCTATACAACAGTCCATTATAAACCGAAATCATAGATAATGTTTACAAATCCATAGTCAGGTAAGGATCAAGGTCCTTAATATGTAATATAATTATAATAATCAGCTAATTGTCTCACGAACGTAACCAGCAAATTTCTTCCCACATAGCAAACCCATAATACAGCGAGGGAGAAGAACTAAGTTACATGAAACAATCTAAGTTACATATTTTACAAAACTGACACTTGGTGTCTATGGCTAGCTATGTCTAGGTATCGCTAACATTATCAAACAACAGTTTTAATTTTGATTGTTAAAGTTTGAATATCTTACCTGTCCAGCAGAAAACAGGCAACCTCGGCGTCGCTTTGAAAGTCCTTTTCCCTCATAAGACCCTTCCATCTGGGAAAAGCCACACCGATGTTGATCCGCGATTTTTGTCTACGATTCTGCCTTATTTTTCTAGCTTCATCATACTTTCTCTTCTTTGAAGCAGATTTACCCGATTTCGAATCTTTTCCTGAACAATAACTGTGGTCCATCATTCTCCAGAAATTCTGCCGCGTCTTTTTCTGCTGCTTACTATTCCGGTTAGATACGAAACGCGCTCTGTAACGATGTTTGTCCGCTGTCGGCTAAGGTAGAAATATGACGTCACAACATGGCTACCTTCATAGAAGGGGATTCCCGCGCCTATGTAGATATAAACGACTCATGCTAAGGTAATACAAACTTTACGGTTCATTAAGTAAGGTCTTTATACACCACTAAACACATAGTTATGGATTTTATATTGCATTTCTGTCAATAGATCCACAGAAATTTTACACATTGCACCTTTAAAACTTATTTTTTTAGGGTAACTTTCACATAATTGTTTATAATGCCGTATTATTATTATTAATCGAACATTTCATAATGTTTTTAATTTGTATTTTATCAGTTGTTTTTTTTGTCAGTAATGCATTGCTTGTCTAATTATGTTTTATGTTTCTATTGTGAAGCGCTTTGAGATGCTTTTTAAAGGCGCTATATAAAATAAAGTTTATTATTATTATTATTACAATATCAACACTTATTGTAATTAATAAACACTAATTTGCATTCAGTCATTACTCATGCCAGAAAGCCAATTTGTACAACCGTGTAAAAAATAAAATGAGACACATTTCAATCATTAAGCATAATTCTATAGCACCCTTTTCTATAGCAAATCATGCCTGCTTCTTTTTCATAATTGTTTTATAATCATGTCTTTAACACCTGAAGTAATTAAATGTAGTCTTATTCATTTAAATATACATAGTGTATCCTTTTTTTTATCAGGACCAAAATGAGAACCCTGTTGTGATTACTCCGCAAACATCTCTGCTTGGCATTTTGATTCCAGTTCTTCCTGTTACAATTGACTCTTTTTATCAGCGTGTTGTATGTGGTGTGTGTGTGGTTAGGGGACTCTAAGCGGGCACAATACCAGCTTCCTTCGGCCACCCTTCAGGTCCCTGTAACTCAAATATTCAGCAGATGGTTTAGCTATGCAGTTGTCAGAATTACACAACTATGTCATACACTTGGAGGACTAGAGGTGAAATCTCTGATAAAAGACGGCAATTTTCAAATAAAAGGAAAATGTGTGAGTGATATGCATGGCATTTTTAAATTAAAGATATTTTTGAAGCCGGTGGACTTCTGGAAAAGTTATAAGGATGAAATTTAAATTTTAGTGCTTACCTTACTTTCTTTCCCACTTTGGTTTTCTTTAGCAAATTTTTCACGTTGTAAAACTCCAGTAAATGGGAAGGCTGAAACTGTCACAGTGTTGGGTTTCTGTTCCCCAGGTGTCCACTAGAGGTCCTCGTTATCACGGTGTCCTTCACTATAGACTTAATTTCCCAGCATTCTGTCTGTCACTGTCACTCATCAGTTCATTGCACTCAGCTGTTCCCCCATCATCATTGTTCCCAGCTGTTCATTGTTAGTCTTTTTAGATCTGTATATATATTCCCTGTCTGTGTTAGTATGTGTACGGATTCGTTGTTTAATGTCCCCACACTTCCGTTCCTGTTGTTGCTCCCCGGACTCGGTGGTCCCGAGTCTGGGGGTCCCGAGTCCGGTGGTCTGAAGCCGGAGGAGGAGGAAGAAAGAGACGTCTACCGTCACTTCTGCCGATTCAGAGACTGTTCACGCTCCATCTGCCCAGTCAGAGACTGTTCACGTCACGTCTGCCCAGCGAGAGACTGTTCACGTCACGTCTGCACAGCGAGAGACTTTTCACGTCCTGTCTGCCCAGTCAGAGACTGTTCACGTCCCGTCTGCCCAGTCAGAGACTGTTCACGTCCCGTCTGCCCAGTCAGAGACTGTTCATGTCCCCTCTGCCCAATCAGAGAATGTTCACGTTCCGTCTGCCCAGTCAGAGACTGTTCACGTTCCGTCTGCCTTCATGGACCTGGACTATCTGGAGCGTCTGGCTCGGATCCTGGACATGCCCGTGTCTGCCGTTCCAGAGCCGGAGGCAGAGCCATTGCCCGTTCCAGAGCCGGAGGCAGAGCCAATGCCCGTTCCAGAGCCGGAGGCAGAGCCAATGCCCGTTCCAGAGCCGGAGGCAGAGCCAGTGCCCGTTCCAGAGCCGGAGGCAGAGCCAGTGCCCATTCCAGAGCCGGAGGCAGAGCCAGTGCCCGTTCCAGATCCGGAGGCAGAGCCAGTGCCCGTTCCAGAGCCGGAGCCAGTGTCTGCTGTTCCAGAGCCGGAAGCAGAGCAAGTGCCTGTTCCAGAGCCGGAGGCAGAGCCAAGGCCTGTTCCAGAGCTGGAGCCAATGTCTGTTCTAGAGCCAGCGCCTGTTCCAGCGCCAGAGCCAGTGTTTGTTTCTGTGTTTGTGTCTGTCCTTGTGACCATTTCTGTTCTAGTGACTGTTCCTGAGCCGGTGTTTGCAGTTCCTGAGCCGATGGCCGCTGCTCCAGAGGCAGAGCCAATGCCTGTTCCAGAGCCGGAGACAGAGCCAGTGCCTGTTCCAGAGCCAGTGTCTGTTCCAGAGCCGGAGGCAGAGCCAATGCCTGTTCCTGAGCCGGAGGCAGAGCCAGTGCCTGTTCCTGAGCCAGAGGCAGATCCAATGCCTGTTCCTGAGCCGGAGGCAGAGCCAATGCCTGTTCCTGTGCCGGAGGCAGAGCCAATGCCTGTTCCTGTGCCGGAGGCAGAGCCAATGCCTGTTCCTGAGCCGGAGGCAGAGCCAATGCCTGTTCCTGAGCCGGAGGCAGAACCAATGCCTGTTCCAGAGCCGGAGGCAGAGCCAGTGCCTGTTCCAGAGCTGGAGCCAATGTCTGTTCCAAAGCCAGTGCCTGTTCCAGTGCATGAGCCGGTGTCTGTTCATGAGCCGGTGTCTGTTGCTGTTCCTGTGCCATGGTCGCCCTCGCCCTGGTCTTCGCACTATTGACTTCATTTCCCAGCATTCTGTCTGTCACTGTCACTCATCAGTTCATTGCACTCAGCTGTTCCCCGTCATCATTGTTCCCAGCTGTTCATTGTTAGTCTGGTTAGATCTGTGTATATATTCCCTGTCTGTGTTAGTATGTGTACGGATTCGTTGTTTAATGTCCCCACACTTCTGTTCCTGTTGTTGCTTCTTTCTCGTGTTTTTTTTGTTTATTCTTGGACTGTCTTTGTTGGAATTTGACCCTTGCCTGGACTGGATGTGAGTACGGATTACCCCTTTTAATAAATACCTGCAATTGGATCTACGGTGTCTCTGTGTGTGTCGTGACAGAAACGAGTATTGACCCACATCTTTTCACTGTGAGAGATGAGCGTTGCTGAACAGAAGAAATGACATGTTTATGGCCAGGTGTTGAGGAATGACCGTACCAAATTGCTCCCTAGGTGAGTTTAGTGTTATTGGGTGAGATGGTCAGAGAGCAGTGAGCATGGAGAAGCGTTTCATCAGAAACATGTTCTGTTTTTCTCTCATTCTCCCCTTGATAGTTTCTAATCTTGTCCATCACAGCAGTCTTACCCTAGTGTGTGTGAGAATGTGTAACAACTCACTCAGAAGTGAGCACACCTGTCACAACACAGAAGGGAAAAGACGGTGGAAGTAAAGTAAATAGAGTTTATTTACAGAGCTTGAGCAAAACAGAACATAACAGGTGAAGGATGGTATTCTGAATGACACGTAGAACTTAGCTGACTGTAACACAACTGAAGATGAGGTTGAGGATGATGTAGGTTGAGGAACGGATACACAGGGAGACATAGAAGATCCGAAGACAGTTGACTATGAAGTCAATGACGAGGATGAAGACAATGATCAGGTACAAGATAGCTGGGAAACTCTGGTGAGAGCAGGAAGAGTCTGTGTAGCTTGTGACGAGACCAGACAGTGAACTGAAGGGAGTGCAGGCTTGATATGGTGAGGCTGATGAGGGTGAACAGGTGAAGGTGATTAGAATTCCGGTGATGACGAGTGGGTGAATCTGGTGTTGATGGCTGAGTGGATGGTGTGAGTGACTCCGTGACAGTAACCCCTTCTCCACGGGCAGCTCCTGACAACCGGGGATGACGACGACGGGGACGGCCTCAAACTCTGGGTGCGGATCGATCTGGATGGTCAAGGTGAAACAGGGTTAGTAAGGTGTGATCCAGAATGCCGTCTCTAGCGACCCAGGAGGACTCCGGGCTGTATCCTTCCCAGTCTATGTGGTACTCGAGGAGTGCCCCTCGTCGTCGTGAGTCGAGCATGAATTGTACCCAGTAGATGGTATTCTCTTTGGTGATTCTAGGTGATACGTGACATCCTTGAGCTGCCTCTGCACCTTGAAGGGACCTATATAGCAGGGACTCAGTTTACGGCAGGGCAGGCGGAGACAGATGTCCCTGCTGGACAGCCACACCAACTGTCCATGGTGATATTGGGGTGTGTTCCCTCGTCTGGTGTCTGCCTGTTCCTTGTGTCTCCGCACTGCTTGCTGGAGGTGGACATGGGCTGAGTCCTACACCCTCTCGCTCTGCTAGAACCAGTAGTTGACAGCTGGAACCTCCAATGTTTCACCTGACCAGGGAAATAGAAATGGTTGGTAACCCAACATGCACTGGAACGGAGTAAGACCGGTTGTACCATGGCGAAGGTAGTTCTGGGCGTACGCCGCCCAGGGTAAGAACCGGCTCCAGCTGTCCTGGTTCTGGTGGCACTATGACCTCAGATATCTCCCGATTCTCTTTCTTCCACTCAGTCTGGCCGTTAGTTTCGGGATCATAACCGGATGAGAGACTGTGAGAACGAAAGTGATGAAAGACGTGTTGGAAAATAGATTCTGCAGCCTAGAAGGTGGTAGGAAGTCCTTTTAGGGGGATGAGCTTGCAGAATTTGCAGAACCGGTCGAAGATGCAGGTATGAGAGTTTGAGGAAGGAAGATCTGTCATAAAATTGATGCCCAGACGGGACCAGGGACGGTTGGGTATTGGTAATGGTGTGAGTTTAATTTTATGTGAAAATTATATGTGACAACAGAACTCGTTCAAATCTCCGCGACATTTCAACGGTCTAACTGATACATCTCCCGCCCTAGTAAGTTACTGCTCTCAGGGCAGGAGAACTCAATAGATTCAAATCGCTGTTATTTTAGTGTATTACGCGCTGCTCTCAGGGCAGGATTGCTCAATAGATGAAAATCACTGTTATTTTTGTGTATTACGTGCTGCTCTCAGGGCAGGAGAACTCAATATATTCAAAGCGCTGTTATTTTTAGTGTATTACGTGCTGCTCTCAGGGCAGTACTCAGATTAAAATCGCTGTTATTTTAGTGTATTACGCGCTGCTCTCAGGGCAGGAGTGACAGATTCAAATCGCTGTTATTTATCTCCTGCTATGTCAAGTCTTCGTCGTCGGTTAGGAACCTGGGTGTGCTCTTTGATACCAATCTTTCATTTGAAAGACAGGTGTTTAGTATCTGTAAAACTGTATTTTTTCATCTTAAAAATATATCTAAATTACGTCATATGCTCTCAATGAAAAATGCAGAACAATTGGTTCATGCGTTCATGACATCAAGGCTAGATTATTGTAATGCTCTACTGGGTGGTTGCCCTGCAGGTTTACTACATAAACTACAGTTGGTCCAAAATGCAGCCGATAGAGTTCTTACCAGAACCAGGAAGTATGACCATATTACCCCTGTTCTGTCAACACTGCATTGGCTACCTATTAAACATTGTAAAAAAATTAAAATATTGCTGATTATTTACAAAGCATTAAATGGTTTAGCTCCCCTGTACTTGAGCGAGCTCTTAATGTATTATAGTCCTTCACATCTATTGCGATCTCAAAATTCTGGCCAGTTGATAATACTTAGAACATCTAAATCGACTGCTGGCGGTAGATCCTTTTCCTATTTAGCATCAAAACTTTGGAACAATCTTCCTAACATTGTCCGGGAAGCAGACACAGTCTGTCAGTTCAAATCTAGACTAAAAACACATCTCTTTGGCTTAGCATACACATAACACATTATAGACTTCTATAATTCTATGTTAGGCTGCATAGTTTAGATCAGCTGGAACCGGGAACACCTACTATAAATCCTGATGTACTTTGTACATCAAAAGAAGGATGGCATCTACGCTAATATTAGTCTCTCTGTTTATCCTGAGGTTTACCGCAAACCGCCGGATCCAGGCCATATCCAGAACTGATGAAGGACCATCGCATGGACACGACGACAACGCATCCCTGAAGTGCCAGCCTCATCAACCCTGTGAAGGCCTCATGGACACTTCAACAAACTCGTCTCCATACCGGCGTGATGACTCCGACCCCCAACCAGATGTAACTGGATAAATATTGTGAAAGTTCTGATCCCATCTGACTTCTTACCTATAATGCTGCCTGAATCATAATCATACACTGTTCGTTCATTGGCCAAAGGAGGACTGGCCCCCTGACTGAGCCTGGGTTTTCCCAAGGTTTTATTTTCCATTCTGTCACCTGATTGAGTTTTGGTTCCTTGCCACTGTTGCCTTTTCGCCTTTCTTCACCTTTATTGCCATTGGCTTTTTGTCACGACACGCACACACGGGGAATAGAGATCCAAAAGCAGTTTATTTAAAATGGTAATCCGTACTCACAACCAGTCCAAGCAAAGGTCAAATTCCAAAAAGGCAATCCAAAAACATAAAAGACAAACACTGGAAACAGGCTCGAAATGATCACGGAAGTGTGGGGACAATATACAAGGACTCCGTGACAAACACTGAAACAGACAGGGTATATATACACAAGTGCAAACAAGGTGACGAGAAACAGCTGTAATGCAATGAACAATCAGTGACAGACAGGATCATGGGAAGTGTAGTGAGAATGCATAGACACCGTGAAAACTGAGGACCTCTAGTGTTTAACCCAGGGAATAACCAGACACTGTGACATAACCCCCTCCCTACGGAGCGGCTACCAGACGCTCCATCCGACCCGGGTGGTACAGGAGGGACAGGCCAGGGGGGAAACAGGAGAGACAGACCAGGGCAAAACACACAACACGAGAGTTCAGGAGGGAGGTGGAATGGTGGAGGATCAGGGGGAGGGATGGGGGGCCAGGTCCATGAAAGGGAACAGAAACAGGGGGTGATGGTTTAGCCAGGGCGGTGACGACCCCTCGGGCGGCCAGGGCGGTGACGACCAGGGCGAGGGCGACCATGGTACAGGAACAGCAACAGACACCGGCTCATGAACAGACCCCGGCTCATGCACTGGAACAGGCATTGGCTTTGGAACAGACATTGGCTCCGGCTCTGGAACAGGCACCGGCTCAGGAACAGACACCGGCTCAGGAACAGACACCAAAACTGTAACAGCCACAAGAACAGACACAAACATAGAAACAAACACTGGCACTGGCTCTGGAACAGACATTGGCTCCAGCTCTGGAACGGGCACTGGCTCTGCCTCCGGCTCTGGAACGGGCACTGGCTCTGCCTCCGGCTCTGGAACGGGCACTGGCTTTGGAACAGACATTGGCTCCAGCTCTGGAACAGGCACTGGCTCTGCCTCCGGCTCTGGAACAGCAGACACTGGCTCCGGCTCTGGAACAGCAGACACCGGCTCAGGGACAGCAGACATGGGCATGTCCAGGATCCGAACCAGGCGCTCCAGATAGCCCAGGTCCAAAAAGGCGGACGGAACGTGAACAGTCTCTCGCTGGGCAGACGTGACGTGAACAGTCTCTCGCTGGGCAGACGGGACGTGAACAGTCTCTGACTGGGCAGACGGTACGTGAACAGTCTCTGACTGGGCAGACGTGACATGAACATTCTCTGACTGGGCAGCCGGAACGTGAACAGTCTCTGACTGGGCAGACGGAACGTGAACAGTCTCTGACTGGGCAGACGGGACGTGAACAGTCTCTGACTGGGCAGACGTGACATGAACATTCTCTGACTGGGCAGATATGACGTGAACATTCTCTGACTGGGCAGACGGGACGTGAACATTCTCTGACTGGGTAGACGGGACGTGAACATTCTCTGACTGGGCAGACGGAACGTGAACAGTCTCTGACTGGGCAGACGGAACGTGAACAGTCTCTGACTGGGCAGACGGAACGTGTCTCTTCCTCCTCCTCCGTCCATGAGAGCGGGAGGGTGTTGGGTTGGCCGGCGCCAGCGGTGAGAGCTCTGGGCTGGACGGAACCATCGATGAAGGCCTCATGCTGGACGAAACCGGTGGTGGATGGAAGTCTAGGCTGGATTGCACCACCTCAGGTTCCATGAAGGATCGAGGAGGAGAGTGATACCTGGACTCCCCTCTAGTACCTCCTCTCCTATGACCTCCGCGGTTCCCACAATATTTTGCCAGCCGGGTTCCCTCGAATGACTCTCTGGGATGATCTGAAGGGGGTGTGGAAGCTTCCTTCAAATCAGCTTCCTCAGTCAATCGGGCCCACAGTGCAAAACACTCAAAGATGTTCATGCGAGGAGGAATCTCTTTAGGTTGAGAATTCCCCCTCTGCTGTTTCTTCCCCCTCTCAGTGGCTGGACACTTAGGAGACCCCATACCGCTGGATCTCTGCATGACGGAGTCCTTCTGTCACGACACGCACACATGGGGAATAGAGATCCACTGTGACACTTTTGGCTTGCTTAGTTGGGGACATTTAATTTTGTATTTAACAATACTATTAAAACATTATTTTCCTGTTATCTTTTTAAAGCTGCTTTGAAACAATCTGTATTGTAAAAAGTGCTATATAAATAAAGGTGACTTGACTTGACTTGACAAAGGCGGTCTTCCACTAGTCTCCCTTGCGGATGCGGATCAAGTTATAGGCACTTAGAAGATCAAGCTTTGAGAAAATGCCAGTCCCACGTAGCTGTCCTACTGACCTTGGTCTTTAACAATCCCCCCTCTCTTCCTTCTCTGCTAATATCTCTACTGCTAAAATGACTTACTATCACAAACAAAATTAAAAAATGTTGTGACTTTCGCATGCTTTTCAAAACCTCCTCTCTTCTCAATCCTCCTCCTCCTTCATCAACCCTAATAGCTGACGATTTTGCCACATTCTACATAAATAAAACAACCACCATCAGCGGCCAATTTACCAAACCACAAACTGACACACACATCTTACCAGCTAACACACACAATCTACCCTCCTTTTCTCTGCTTTAGAGGCAGAAGTCTCCCAACTCCTCCTTTCCAATCGTCCTACTACATGTCCGCTTGATCCTATTCCCACTAATCTACTTCAAGCCATTTCTTTCTCAGGTGTACCCGCACTCACGCACATCATAAACACCTCTCTCCACACTGGTACTTTTCCCACAGCATTTAAGCAGGCTCGGGTAACCCCACTGCTTAAGAAACCCACTCTAAATCCAGCACATCTGGAAAATTACAGACCAGTATCCCTTCTTCCATTCGTTGCGAAAACACTTTGAATTAGTGGTTTTCAACCAGATCTTTTCCTTTGTTACACAGAGCAAGCTCCTGGACAACAACCAGTCTGGTTTCAAAAGCGGACACTCATCTGAGACTGCCCTACTCTTGGTAATTGAAGCTCTGAGACTGGCAAGAGCAGCTTTCAAATCCTCAGTTCTCATCCTGCTGGATCTGTCTGCTGCCTTTGACACAGTTAACCACCAGATCCTCCAGTCAATTTTAAAGACGAAGGGCATCTCGGGAACCGCACTACAATGGTTCAAGTCTTACCTCTCAGGTAGGTCCTTCAGGGTGTCGTGGAGGGGTAGGGTGTCCAAGACCTAACATCTAGCTACTGGAGTGCCTCACGGCTCAGTGCTTGGACCAATTCTCTTCTCCATCTACATGACATCACTAGGATCTGTGATTCAGAAACATGGTATTTCCTATCACTGCTACACTAATGACACACAATTCTACCTCTCATTCCAGCCTGATGATCCAATGGTTGCTGCTCGCATCTCAGCCTGCCTGACAGACATTTCTGGCTGGATGAAGGACCACCATCTTCAACTAAACCTTGCGAAGACAGAGTTGCTTGTGGTCCCGGTCAACCCAACACTACACCACAACTTCTCCATTCAGCTAGGTTCCTCATCCATAACTCCATCAAGGTCAGCCAGGAACCTTGCAGTTGTGATTGATGATCAATTGAACTTTACAGACCACATTGCTAGAACTGCCCAGCCTATTTTTCTGTTCTAAAAGTTTGTTCTATTCTGTTTAAAATTTACATTTACATATTTAATATTTGCTTTCATTAAATGTAATCAATTCTGTTGTAGCCTAATAAGCATAATCAACTTGGCAATAGGCAAAAAAAGTATATTATTTGTTTTTTGTTCAAAAAGTTTGTTCTATTCTGTTTTTTTTCTTACATATTTAATTAGTCTTATTCTTGTTGAAATAATGAAAAAAAGTTTTTTACAATACCTTGTGCTGTTTTTATTTTTTTTAAATAAACAGCCTAAAAACAGAGAGATATATATATAATAGTTCATTGTTCGTACAAATAATAGTCTATATGTATGTATACTATGATCATTTGTTTAAACAACATTAACCAAATGTTCTTTATTTATTTCATAATAAAATTCTTACTTTATAACATGCAGTTTCAACTCCACCAAATCTTAGGTTGTTTCATTATTGTACAACAAATGTTGTAACAGACACCTGTCAGTTTTTTAAACTGCCATTACACTCCTGACCACTAGGGGTATTAGTGAGACTTGGGTGCTTAGATAAAGAGACAGGTGAGCGGTAGAAGAAATTATCATGGCTGACCTCCTTGTTGGGAAACTTTCTGTTTCATGCTCAACTAAGGACTGTTTTGGTATATGCTGAATCAATATTTGTGCCAACTTTGTGGTCCTGCTTGGGATTGTTCCACATCTGAGTACTAATACGAGGTTCATGGTTGAAAAATAGCTACATTTGACAGTTTGATTACCATTATGGATTTCCTCTGACGGGAGAGCTATATGTTGGACTAAGGTCAGGCTTCGTTGGATTTCATGAAACCTCAAAATTCTTTTTGACTCCTTAACGGCAGTTAAGACTTGCATCTGACATTCACACTCTAACCTTAACTTTCTCCAACTGTGAATGTGATAAAGACTGACATATATATTGCTGGGACTTCAACTCATCTACAGAACCATAGATGTCTTTGTGTGCTGGGTGTTTTTGTAACACTTTTTGAATATTGTTGCTTTGTTATGAGTCTATTTTGGTGTTTATAAAAAAGTCATACAATGAGTTTTCATTACTGTTTTTATTTACTCATTGGATTAAAACTTATGTTTATGGTGATGACCCTCCCTACAAACAGATGATTAATTACCATTTACTCAGTGTAGCATGTGTTGGTTATAATGTCTATATCTCTTTTTTCATGTTTGTTGTATGCTTATTTGGAAATTACCATAGTTGTAGTATTTCATCCTTACTGTTAATTGACATTAGCCCCACTTACGTTAAAAATGCGGCAATTGCAACGGTTTTGCAAAATGTCCCTTTGCACCACCTTGCGGTCATTTCGCGAACGACTTTAAAATGCGGCGGGTTAACAAACACGGCGGTAATAGGCATTCTGGTTGACTACCAGCCGTACTTGCAATGTTATGACACAGGCACTGTCATGGTTCGCGGGTTTGCTTGTTCATTCTGTGTGTTACTGCCCTGATCTGATTACCCATCAGCGTCAGCTGTACTGACGAGCAATCAGATCAGTCGCAGGTGTACCTCATTTAGAGTCCTATATGTAGTGCTGTGTTTGTCATGTTCAGTGTCAGATCGTTGTTTCTCTGGTCCTGTTCCGGTCTCGTGTTTGTTTGCAGTTTACGTTCAGATTCTCCTGTTCTCACGGATTATCCTGCATCTCTCTGCCAGCCTTGTTGGGCTCCGCCTTCAGAGGGTTATCTGGTTCTCGTCAGTCTTCCTGTTTACCAGGACTGTGCTTCGCCCACTGCAGTCACCCTGCGCTGCCAAGGATCTGCTGCAGACCGCAGACTTTACCAGACTGCCTGTTTTGCTGTTCTCACTGTTCAATAATAAATCTACTTTACTTTTGGATCCTGTGATCCACACAGAGCTCGCCTCTCCCGGGAGGAGAAGGAGCGGAGGAGAGCCCAGGGGCTGTGTTTGTGCTGCGGAGCCGGGGGATACTTTGCCTCTAAGTGCCCGGTAAAAGCCAAGGCCCGTCAGTAGGGAGGAGGTTACTGACGGGTGGCATTGCCTTTGATGATGCCTCCCGAGAATCGACGCTGCTCCCGGTCAGACTGCAGTGGGCCGCCTCTCATCATCTCTGTGACGCGCTCATGGACTCTGGAGCGGAGGGGAGCTTCATGGACTGAGATCTGGCGCATCGTCTTGGTATCTCCATCATTCCCATCACTCATCCCATCTCAGTCAACGCGTTTTGTGGTCAACACCTGTCATCCGTCACTCATTCTACCAGACCGGTGAGTTTGATTACATCTGGCAACCAAGGCGAGGAGATGCATTTTCTCCTCATTGCCTTGGCTCATCCTACATAACCCTCACATTAATTGGCGTCAGAACTGCCTAAGGGCAGATTATACTCTTGTTCCGTTCCCGAGAGGGAGGCCATGGAGAAATATATATTTCTGATTCTCTGGCAGCCAAACTCATCTGTCCTTCCTCTTCTCCTGCAGGGACGGGATTCTTTGTGAGTAAGAAGGACGGTTCTCTGCCTCCTTGAATTGACTATCGAGGGCTGAACGACATCACAGTAAAGAATACTTATCCTTTGCCATCGATGTCTTCAGCCTTCGAGAGACTACAGGGCGCTTCCTTATTCACAAAGTTGGATCTTAGTAACGCCTATCATTTGGTTCGCATCAGGAAGGGGGATGAGTGGAAAACCGCCTTTAACACCCCTTTGAATACTTGCACTTTGAATACTTGGTTATTTCGGGCTTTCCAACTCCCCCCGGTTTTCCAGGCACTTGTCAACGAAGTGTTGAGAGACATGGTCGATCAGTTCATATATGTCTACCTGGATGACATATTGATTTGTTCTTCGTCTCTCCAGGAACACGTTCAACACGTCAGACGAGTGCTTCAGAGGCTGTTGGAGAATGGGCTTTATGTCAAGGCGGAGAAATGCGTTTTTAATGCACAGTCTGTCCCCTTTTTAGGATACATCGTGTCATCTGAGGGGGTGCGTATGGATCCCGACAAGATTCAGGCAGTGGTAAATTGGCCAACTCCAGATTCCCGCAAGGACCTTCAGAGGTTTCTGGGCTTTGCCGATTTTTACCAACGTTTTATTCGCAACTATAGCCAACTAGCCACGCCTCTGACTGCCTTGACCTCCACCATGACGACGTTCAGGTGGTCTAGTTTAGGCGAGTCTGCATTTTCCAAACTCAAGGACTGCTTTGTTTCAGCCCCCATTCTGGTCGCCCCTGATTCATCTCGTCAGTTTGTGGTGGAGGTCGACCCATCAGAGGTGGGGGTAGGTGCGGTTCTCTCTCAACGTTCCCTCCGCAGACGACAAGGTTCAAGGTTCATCTGTGCGCTTATTTTTCTCATCACTTGTCTCCCACCGAAAGTAACTACGACATTAGTAATAGAGAATTGTTGGCAGTCAAGTTAGCCTTGGAGGAGTGGCGTCATTGGTTGGAGGGCTCGGGGATACCCTTTATCGTTTGGACCGATCACAAGAACCTCGAGTACATCAGGTCCGCCAAACAACTTAACTCGGTGGGCACTTTTTTTCGGTCGATACGATTTTTCCATTTCCTACCGTCCTGGTTCCAAGTACATCAAACCTGACGCTTTGTCCCGCATTTTTAACCAATCTGAAAGCCCAGTTTCTCCCAAGTTCATCGTTCCACAGAGTTGTGTGGTTGCAATGCTGACCTGGGAGTTCGAGTCGAAGGTCCGCACTGCCTTACATGGGGTAGTGTCTCCGCCCGGATGCCCACCAGGTCGATTGTTTGTGCCAGAGAGATTGCGGTCCAACGTTATTCGGTGGGGTCATTGTTCCAAGCTAGCTTGTCATCCAGGAGTCAAACGTACTATTTTTCTCATTAAACAACGGTTCTGGTGGCAAACCATGGCTCGCGACACTCGTTGTTTTGTATTGGCCTGCTCTGTCTGTGCCAGTTGTAAGACCTCCACTCATCCTCCGGCTGGGCTCCTTCAACCGTTGTCAGTTTCTTCGAGACCCTGGTCACACATTGCGCTAGATTTCGTCACAGGCCTCCCTGCCTCACAGGTAACACAGAGGTTTTAACCGTGGTGGACCGGTTCTCGAAGGCGACTAATTTCTTCCCTCTGCCCAAATTACCGTCAGCCAGAAAGACAGCGGTGGCTGTTATAGACAACATTTTTCGAATTTATGGCCTACCGACAGACGTGGTCTCTGACAGGGGTCCCCAGTTTATATCCAGATTTTGGAGAGAGTTTTGCTGGTTGCTGGGGCGAATGTCAGTCTTTCCTCTGGGTTCCATCCCCAGAGCAAAGGTCAGATGGAGAGGGCCAACCAAGATTTAGAACGGGGGTTGCGATGTTTAGCGTCACAGAATCCGTCTTCTTGGAGTCAGCATATCTCATCAGAATCAGAAAGAGTTTATTGCCAAGTGTGCTTGCACACACAAGGAATTTTCCTTGGTACTGAAGCTTCCAGTGCACATATACAAATACAGATACAACAAGAAACCTAGTAATACAAATTCTACAAATAAAATTATAAAAAAAAATTTTTTTAAATACTATAAAAATATATGGTCAGGGATTTCAAGTTGGGTTTTGTCAGAATAAACATTTACAGATTATGAACATATTTACAGTATTTTGAATAGTATGAATAAATATCACCTGCATTTTTAAGATATTGCACTAAACAGTGGGAGTATTGCACTTACAGGCATATGCCTTGGGAGATATGTTAACTGTTCAGAAGGGAAATGGCCTGTGGGAAGAAACTGTTCCTGTGCTGAGATGTTCTAGTGGCCAGTGATCTGAGTCGCCGTCTTGACGGTAACAGTTCAAACAGGTGGTGTCCAGGGTGAGTGGAGTCTGTGATGATTTGACCTGCTCTCTCCTCACTCTGGAAGAGTACAGGTCCTGGAGGGATGGCAGGGGGGCACCAATGATCCTCTCCGCAGTCCGGACTGTCCGTTTTAGTCTCCTGATGTCTGATTTGGTAGATGAACCAAACCAGACAGTGATGGAAGTGCATAAAACAGACTCAATGACAACTGAGTAGAACTGAATCAGCAGCTCCTGTGGCAAGTTGAACTTCCTCAGCTGGTGAAGGAAGTACAGTCTCTGTTGGGCCTTTTTCACAGTGGAGTCAATTTGATTGTCCCACTTCAGTTCCTGAGAGATGGAAGTGCCCAGGAATCTGAATGACTCCACTGCTTCCACAGTGCTGTTCATAATGGTGAGTGGGGGGAGTGCTGGGCTGTTCCTCCTGCAGACTCGTCACCGTTTTGGATGAGACCGATGACAGTGGTGTCGTCTGCAAATTTCAGGAGCTTGACAGTGGGGTCTTTAGAAGTGCAGTCATTAGTGTACAGGGAGAAGAGCAGTGGGGAGAGAACGCGCCCTTGGGCCGCGCCAGTAATGGTGGTGAGAGTCCTGGATGTGTGTTTCCCCAGTCTCACTCGCTGCTGCCGGTCTGTCAGGAAGCTGGAGATCCACTGACAGATCGAGGATGGTATGGAGAGCTGGGTCAGTTTGGCTGTGAGAAGATCAGGCATGATGGTATTGAAGGCCGAACTGAAGTCCACAAAGAGGATCCTTACATAAGTCCCTGGTCTGTCGAGATGTTGCAAGATATAATGCAGTCACATGTTGACTGCATCATCCACAGACCTGTTTCCTCTGTAAGCAAACTGAAAGGGATCCAGCAAGGGTCCAATGATGTCCTTCAGGTGGGCCAGCACCAGTCTTTCAAACGACTTCATGACCACAGACGTGAGAGCGACAGGTCTGTAGTCATTAAGTCCAGTCATTTTGGGTTTTTTGGGGACAGGAATGATAGTGGAGCGTTTGAAGCAGCAGGGAACTTCACACTGCTCCAATGATCTGTTGAAGATCAGCGTGAAGACCGGGGCAACTTGTTCAGTGCAGGCTTTTAAACAAGCAGATGAGATGCCGTCTGGGCCTGAGGCTTTCCTTATCTTCTGTTTTTTGAAGACTCGGCTCACGTCCTCCACACAGACCTTAAGCTCAGGTTGGCTGGCAGGAGGGGGGAGTAATGGGGGAGCAGGAGGTGATGGTGAATGTGTGAAGTGCAGATCAGACCGGGTGTGTGGTGCGAATGAGGGCTTTTCAAACCTGCAATAAAATGAATTTAAATGATCAGCCAGGTGTTGATTGTCCACAGATCGGAGGGATGGTGACTTGTAGTTGGTGATGTTCCTCAGGCCATTCCAGACTGATGATGGGTCGTTGGATAAACTGCTTATTCAGTTTTTCAGAGTAGCTTCTTTTAGCAACTCTCATCTCCTTTGTCAGTCTGTTTCTGGCCTGGTTATACAAGATTTTACCCCCACTTCTGTAGGCATCCTCTTTGGCATGACAAAGGTGTTTACGTTTCCCAGTAAACCATGGTTTATCATTAGTAAATGATAAGAATGTCCTGGTAGGAATGCATGTATCCTCACAGAAACTTATATATGATGTTACAGTATCTGTGAGCTCATCCAGATCGTTGGTAGCAGCTTCAAAAACAGTCCAATCAGTGCAATCAAAGCAGGCCTGTAGATTCTGCTCTGCCTTATTAGTCCATCTTTTTACAGTCCTTATTACAGGTTTAGCTGATTTCAGTTTCTGCCTGTAGGTCGGTATGAGATGAACCAAACAGTGATCAGAGAGCCCCAAAGCTGCCCGTGGGACGGAGTGATACGCATTTTTTATTGTGTTGTAGCAGTGGTCCAGTATATTACTGTCTCTGGTGGGACATGTAACGTGCTGTCTGTATTTTGGTGGTTCACGGGAAAGATTTGCTTTGTTAAAATCCCCAAGAATGATTAAAAGAGAGTCAGGATACCTTTGTTCTGTTTCAGCTATTTGTTCAGCCAGCTCTTGTAGCGCTGCGCTCACACACGCGTCTGGAGGGATGTATACATTCACGAGAATGAAAGAGGAAAACTCCCGAGGCGAGTAGAAGGGTTTACAGTTTATGAAATGTGCCTCTAAATTAGGAGAGCACATCTTCTTCAGTGTTGTTACATCTGAACACCAACTTTCGTTAATGTAGAAACACAATCCACCACCTCTTGTTTTCCCCGTTAGCTCCGCGATGCGATCCGCTCGGAACAGCTGGAAGCCCGGCAGATGTATTGCGTTGTCTGGTATGGCTTCACTCAGCCAGGTTTCAGTGAAGCACAGAGCAGCAGAGTTTAAAAAATCCTTGTTAGTGCGGGTGAGGAGAAGAAGTTCGTCCGTTTTGTTAGGAAGGGATCGGAGATTCCCAATATGAATACTGGGGAGTGCAGTGCGGAGGCCGCGCTCGCAGAGTTTAACCAGCGCGCCGGCTCGCTTCCCGCGTTTGCGTCTGACCGCGCGTTTGAACAACAACGCTGCCCCTCCGACGAGAATGTCCTGCAAGACGTCTGAATAATCAAAAACTATAGAAAAGTTATCTGGTGTGTGTTTCCTAATATCCAGTAGTTCGTCTTTGGTGAAAGTGATAGGAAAAGAATGACTAAACGCAGAACAAACGAACAAAAACAACACAATAGCTGGAGAGCTCCACACCGAGGCAGCCATCCGCGGCGCCATCTTGATCACAGATCAAGGGTTGAATACGCACATAACTCATTATCAGTGTCATCCACGGGCCTGTCTCCGTTTGAGTGTAGTTTAGGGTACCAGCCACCAATTTTTCCTAGTCTGGAATCTGAAGTCGCGGTCCCCTCCGCTAACGAATTTGTCCAGAGGCTCAGACACATCTGGAGAACGGCCAGGGAGACTCTTCTCCAGGTGGGTTTGCGCACCAAGGTCCAGGCCGATCGCCACCGTCCGAAGCCTCCCGTCTACGTAGCTGGTCAAAAAGTGTGGCTTTCATCTACTGATATTCCGCTCCGCTTGTAGAAAACTTGCTCCAAAATTTGTTTGGTCCGTTTACCATCACCAACATCCTTAGTCTGGTGATGGTCCGCCTCAAATTTCCTCTGGTGTACCAGAGAATTCATCCCATCTTCCATGTTTCAAAGATCAAGCCCTTTTTTTGTTCTACTATTAATCCGCCGGCTCCGGTTCCCCCACGGCCGCGAATCGTATATGGGGAACCAGCTTATTCGGTAAATCGTATTCTGGACTCAAGGCGGAGGGGACGTGGATTCCAGTACTTGGTGGACTGGGAGTGTTACGGTCCGAAGGAGAGGAGTTGGGTTCCTGCCCAAGACATATTGGATCATTCCCTTATCGATGCTTACAATCGCCAGGTAGGTCCCTCTGGGAGCGTCAGGTGACACTCCTAGGGGGTGGGGTAATGTCACGGTTTGAGGGTTTGCTTGTTCTTTCTAGGCTTGTTCGACTTGAACCGGCGCTGCAAAGACCGATCGGTTGATGACATCAAAGTACCGCGAGAGCGATTCAAAAGCATAAGGAGCCGTCTGCTCTCTAATCGCTCTCGCGGTACTTTGATGTCATAAACCGATCGGTCTGTGCAGCGCCGGTTCAAGTCGAACAAGCCTTCTGTGTGTTACTGCCCTGATCTGATTGCCCATCAGCGTCAGCTGTGCTGACGAGCAATCAGATCAGTCGCAGGTGTACCTCGTTTAGAGTCCTATATGAAGTGCTGTGTTTGTCATGTTCAGTGTCAGATTGTTGTTTCTCTGGTCTTGTGTTTGTTTGCACTTTACGTTCTGATTCTCCTGTTCTCACGGATTATCCTGAATTTCTCTGCCAGCCTTGTTGGTCTCCACCTTCGGAGGGTTCTCTGATTCTCGTCAGTCTTCCTGTTTTCCAGGACTGTGCTTCGCCCACTGCAGTCGCCCTGCGCTGCCAAGGATCTGCTGCAGACCGCAGACTTTACCAAACTTCCTGTTTTGCTGTTCTCACTGTTCAATAATAAATCTACTTTACTTGCATTTGGATCCTGTGATTCATGCCTTAACAGGCACAGTTGTGTTATACACTGTTGTCTGCAGGAATTTGTAAAAGCTCACACTATGACACTATGACATTAAAATTTGATTGTTTGATATTTTGGCCTGAACATGACAAAGGATTAAAAAAATGTCTATTTCAGGAACACTTCTATGATTCCGCAAGCAACACAGGATACATCGCCTGGCGTATGAAAAAAGTCCACAGGAAGATTTATTGAGGATCTGTGCTATCAGACAGCCCTCTAAATGTTTCTCCAGGAGGCCCTAAATGCCAAAGGCCTACTAATTTTGAAGATCAACTTGATGCTTGCAAAGAGGCCATGTCGTTGCTCAACCATGCCACAGACAAGTCACGAATTTTCCAGAAGATGAGACAGACCTTTCAGCATCGCCAGACGCTTGTTAAAGAGCCAGACTCTAATGTTCACATCCTCTCCACCTTCTCAAGATTCCTGGATACAAAAGAGCTGGTAAGTTTGGAATAGCATGTTTTTTTCAATGGCATACAATTTGAGAGTATTTTTTATAGTTTAATATCTTATTTCTTAAAGGTGGATCTTGATGACGAGATATGCTCCAGGCTGCTTCAAAATTGTGACATGTTCTTCAGGTGAAAAGTCATAAAAGAAGCCAAGCGGTTATCATCTACAGCAGAGTTGAATCCGTTGTTGCTGTCAGCAGAAGGTGATCTTGACGAGGCAAGAAGTAAGGTGTATTTGATTTAATTGTTTTGGAGCATTTGCTAAATTTGCAGTTATAGTTACTTGTATTGTTTTGATGAGAAAAATATTAAAATTAACAACATCACAACCTATAAGATGGGTGTTTTCTGGATTAATTTGTTTAATCTGGAAAATAAATTTTTACGCTAAACATGAACAAAACAGATGAATGTTTAAAATGCTCTCTGTTCTTAATCAAACTTAAAGTATTATATTTGAAGTTTTCAGTTAATTAATTCCTGTAAATCTTTGTCTTCATTCTACGACCAGGAAATAGCATCCCTTCTGTTACTGATACATCTTCCACCACCACCACCAGGACGACTGAAGTCTCCAAAATTCAGTGCATGTGATGCTGTTGAAAGACTTGAAATCTTTCACAAGGTAGTGTCTTCATAGGCATTCACTTAATTCATTAATCAATGACAATCACTTAAATAATATTGTTTTCTCTGTGACTGCACATTATGTTTGTGCCTAGTGTTCATCCTAACCCTAGTCATGCTGGAGTTTGGAGGAGCACCTCAGAAAAACCTGCCTCAGCACCCATAAGTCCTTGCCGTTGGACGTCAGAAAAGCAAGATTGACAGCTTCTACATCACCTTGGATAAGCATCGCATCCCATGCCAGGCAAACCGGCTCCCTTGAGGCATTTGATGAACTTTTCAAGGCACATTTTGTGTTCAATTTATGTTCTATGATAGTGCACTTGTGAGCTTTTACACATTCCTGCAACCAACAGTGTATAAAAAAAGAAAAAAAAGAGATAAAAATCTTGAAAAAAAAGAGATAAAAACTTTAAAAAAGAAATGGCTGAATCGTGGTCAGTGGACGAGGTGCAGACGTTCCTCTCGTTGGTTGCCGAGGAGCGGATCCAGCGAGAGCTGGATGGGGCAAAACGGAATGAAAAAGTGTTCCAAGAAGTAGCTCAGCTCTTAGCCGCACACGGCTATTACCGGACCTACAAACAGTGTAGGGACAAATTAAAAAAACTTAAGAGTGACTATAGAACCATAAAGGATCACAACGGCCGGAGTGGTGCGAACAGGAGAACCTGGAAGTGGTTCGACCAAATGGACGCTATCTACGGAAGACGACCTGCGAGCAACGGGAGAGACGGTGCCCTGGACTTGGCCACCTCGTTGTTAGACAACACATTCGATGATGGTACGTTGTGTTAAGTTAACAATATATTAAGTTTGAAAGCTTCACTTTATTGACCATCTACTGTAAAGCTTTATTTTGATTTTTTTATACATCTATGACTATTTAATTATTTAAATGTTCTGGACTTGTTATTGTTGCTAGTTTGATTTGTGTTGCAATAATTTGTGTAACTTTTTGTTTCAGATGCATTGTCTACGATTGACTCGTTAGCACTTTCTCCATGCAGTGATGCCTCAACGTCCCAAATGGTGATAGCAGCTTCGCCACCAGCACGACCGCCTACACCAGCAACCTCCAGCACCAGCAGGACACCAGAGCGTCTGGTACCAGGTATGAAATACGACTAAAACACTTTCTGTTACAAATCATATATCTAGACTAAGCTTACCTAATCCTTTTCTTATGTCGATTTGAATGCCTGCAATAAAATTGGATATATCATGAAATCCTGTTGCTCACCATAAATACATTATTGCTAGCTACTGTAACTTTGTGATTAGTTCACACTGTAGATCATGTAAGGGTTGTTAATGAACAGTTATTTCATAAATTAATTGATATGTGATTCTGTTAGCTTTATTTTTACTCTCCTTTTTTTTTTACCTTTAGAAAAAAAATCACAATTATAACTGTTTTTCCTTTGTATCTAGGCAAGAGGAAAAGGAGCATGCACCATCAGGAGCATCTAGTTGTTTTAAGAGAGATGCAGGTGGCTTATATTCAACAGCAGGAACTGAACCGGGCACAGAGGGAGCTCCATTTGCAGATGGCAATCGATGAGGCCCGGCAAGCAAGGGAGCAGGAAGTGGCCTTAAGGACGGAGGAAAATGCACAAACGGCTGCATTCAATCAAGCCTTCCTCAACGTCATGGGGATGCTTGTACAGGCGATGAGTGGCCGGCAACAACAGACCTCTCTGCCCGACTAAAACCTCTCTAGTCCATAATTCATAGAAATAGTTATTTTTTAACTTGTTTTCTCTGAATTGTTTTGTATAATACGTTTGCGCACGACGTTTAAAGTTTGCTTAGTGTACATTTTTTTTCTTTTAAATTTGTGTTTATATATGTCGTCTTTATATTTTATATATATATATTTATTTTTTTGCACTACATACATTTGCACAAAATGTCAAGTTCACTTGGTGTACATTTTTTACTTTTAAATTTTTGTTTATATATGTCTTTATATATTTTATTTTTTCAGTAAATATATTTGCACTTTGTTTGAAGTTTGATCTGTTTACATTTTTCTTCAATAAAATTTACTTGTTAAACGTGTACTTTCCTTTTTAATGCTTTAATATTTCATTAGCATGTAATATAGCTAATTATACCTTTGAAATTCAAAATAGACTATATTCAAGTGGGTCATACATGACACCCAAAATAAAAAGGGGTTGCTGTGACTTATGAGTAGCAACCTTTTTATGCTGGGTGTCATGTATGCCCCACTTGAATATAATCTATTCTGAATAGAGACATAACCAACATATATTAAGAAAGCCAAGTCTAGAAGTAAGAGTTTACAGTTCAAGACTCAGAATTAATCAGACTGTTATTAATATTGAGATATATAAGCTCAAGGAAGCATGGAGCAGGAACCTGGGTTCCTGCTCCATTTTAAATCTGAAGATTTCTTAAAAATATCCATGCTGTGGAGTATATATGGGGAGTTTTTTTTAAGAGAAGGCTGATTAGATTCCTATCAAATATTTTATTGCCCTGTAGACACCCATTTACAGTCTATTGACTAATGTCGGGTGAGGAGAACTGTCCCATTCATGCTTTATTGTAGTCAATAGACATACCTTTCACACCTATGCCGGTATGAGACTTAATCTTCATTATTCTTTTATCGTTATTCTTTTGTTTGAATTCAGCCATTATAGCCTTTATTCTGGCATTATGCTTAGCCATCGACACCCATGTCATCTTACTATACATGCAAAATCCACCTATTATTTTAAGTCTTGTTTAAAAACAAAATATATACATATTTTTGGGACCTTATACATATTTTTGGGACCTTACGTGAATTCTTTTAACAAATTGAATTATGTAATAGAATAGCTTTTCCAGCAGGTGGATTAAAGCTACAGGTATCAGCAAGCTACATTTACACAATTTAAATATTAATAATACACTTTTACTTAAAACTCACTTTAAACCACCATCGAGTATTTGTATCAGATTCCGGTCACGGTTTAAAATAGTGTTATGACATAAAATTAATAGAAATATTATTCTGTATGATAAAATATTTAAAAAACATGTGATAATTATTTCTCCAGATGCTGTATATTGCATGTAAGTGAACACAAATAAACCTGAGAAAACATGATTGACTGCATTATGAGTGATGATTCCTATTCAAAATATCAAATGTTACAAATTAATAATTTCGCACTCCTGGAATAGATTAAGAATTTAATGTCACTGCAAAGCAGATTTATCATAAAAGTGGTCAAATATCAAAGCTGGAGTCTTAAATCTTTATAATGAGGGAAAGTTTTTCCAGATCAAGTAAGAGTGTGATGTTTTAACGAGTGGTGAAATGTTTTACTAAAATAATCTGTGATCTTTTCTGTGAAAGGGGTTAATAAATATGCAAGGGAAACATTTTCAAATACTGCACAAAAGTTTATTGACCACACACTTTACAGAACAGACATAGTCAACTGTTCAAGTAACGCATCAGAGCCTCACGGACATCCCCGCCCCCCTCCTCTACAGGCTGTGGCAGTGCCAGCACAGGTTCTGCTGCTGAAGGTGGATCCCATGCACTCTCATAGGCCTCTCCATGACTCTCACAAAGGTTATGTAGAGCACAGCATGTCAGCACCATAGATTTCACAAGGTCGACCGAACAGTCATTACTTTTCATAAGGCAACGCCATCTTCCTTTTAATCTTCCAAAAGCATTTTCAACCACTACACGTGCTCTGGATATTTTCGTGTTGTAGACCCGCTGTTCCGCTGTCAGCCGTCCAGTGTCAATGAATGGTTTTAAGAGCCAGTTCTGCAAGGGAAAGGCAGAGTCTCCAAGGATGTAGTAGCCAACATTCACCCCATCAATGTTTTTGGTGCTAGCTGGTATGTAGTTTCCACGGCTTGCCACCTCCCACAGCGTGGACAGTCTCAAAACCCGAGCATCATGCAGGCTTCCAGGCAGTCCTGTGAAAACATTCCAGAAAAGTCCCTTCCCATCCACAACACCTTGAAGGATGATGGAGTGCCAGCCTTTACGGTTGAAATAGTCACAGTGATAGTGTTGTGGTGCTATTATGGGTATGTGTGATCCATCAATAGCACCAATACACTGTGGGAGTCCCCATCTGTTCTCAACGTAGGCAGCCATTTCTTTAAACCTCTCCTGATCTGGAAAACGAATTTTTTCAGGTACCAACAACGTCTCTGCTGCAGCACAGAACTCCTGAACACACCGACACGCAGTTGAAATGCTTGCTCCAAAAAGATGTCCAACACTTCTGTACTCAGAGCCGGTTGCAAGCTTCCACAGTGCAATGGCTACTCTCTTCTTTAGAGGTACACACACGCGGAAGTTTGTGTCCCGTCGCTCCATCGCAGGACGCAGTTTGTTGCAGACAGATGGTCTGTGGCGGCGACTTTGCGAAATATGATACATCTGAAATACACAGATTACACTTCTTAATACATAATATTGCCAGCTAAATTCATTATATGCTTTGTGACGATATAGCGATTGAGACCCTAAACAAGATTAGCTTACCCTAGTGCGCCGTCGGGCAAACTGAGTGATGTCGTCATCTGCGCTACGTTGTAAGAGTTCCCAGACTCTTTTGTTTTTTTTAGCAGTATTTTGTTTTGCTGCCATCAGCCTCATTTTAAACACATTTCTCCGTCTTGCAGTTAAAAACATCCACATGCCGAGAATCAGGAACACCATCCCCTCAATAGGCTCCATTGTTCCTGTGTTTTGCGTTTGAAATTTGGTGCGTTTACGATGATGTCATGGCAATAGAGGCGGCGCAAATAACGATCAGTCCCACCCACTTTGAAGATGTACTAACTGCGGTGGAAAAGCAACCGACCTAAAGCGAACCGAACCGTGCCATACCGAGTCGAACCGTACCGAACCGAACCGTACCGTACCATGCAGTGGAAAAGCGCCAATAGTGTAGTCGTGGCCGAGAGGTTAAGGCGATGGACATGATATCCATTGGGGTTTCCCAGTGCAGGTTCGGACCCTGCCGACTACGTGTATCTTTGTCTACTTGTGACATCCAAGATCTTTGTATGAGCTGCTTTTTCTCTAACATGGAAAATTGGGCAACCCACATCTCTTTTCAAGCCTGAAGTGAGAAGGTATTAGTATAGGTGAAGACGTAGTTGAACTCCTTTTTGCCAACACAATATGTTAGCTGAGTGGATCCTCTGCTGCTCACATCGACATTAATGGTTGGCCCCGGTGTTCTCTGCTGCTCAGATCCAGAAAAGAAAATAACATGTGACTTGCTCACAGTGTAGTTGTGGCCGAGAGGTTAAGGCGATGGACTCGAGATCCATTGGGGTTTCCCCGCGCAGGTTCGAACCCTGCCAACTATGTGGATCTTTGTCTGCTTGCGACAGGAAATGTGACATCCAAGATCTTTGTACGAGCTGCTTTTTCCTCTAACATGGAAAATTGGGCAACCCACATCTCTTTTCAAGCCTGAAGTGAGAAGGCAATTGTGTAGGTGAAGACATGGTTGAACTCCTTTTTGCCAACAGAATATGTTAGCTGAGTGGATCCTCTGCTGCTCACATCGACATTAATGGTTGGCCCCGGTGTTCTCTGCTGCTCACATCCAGAAACAGAAATAGCATGTGACTCACTCACAGTGTAGTTGTGGCTGAGAGGTTAAGGCGATGGACATGAAATTCATTGGGGTTTCCCAGCGCAGGTTCGGACCCTGCCGACTACGTGTCTCTTTGTCTGCTTGTGACATCCAAGATCTTTGTATGAGCTGCTTTTTCTCTAACATGGAAAATTGGGCAACCCACATCTCTTTTCAAGCCTGAAGTGAGAAGGTATTTGTGTAGGTGAAGACGTAGTTGAACTCCTTTTTGCCAACACAATATATTAGCTGAGTGGATCCTCTGCTGCTCACATCAAAATAATGTTTGGCCCCGGTGTTCTCTGCTGCTCACATCCAGAAAAGAAAATAGCATGTGACTCACTATCAAGAGTAGTCGTGGCCGAGAGGTTAAGGCGATGGACTTGAAATCCAGTGACATCCTTTGTACGAGCTGCTTTATTTTCTAACATGGAAAATTGGGCAACCCACATCTCTTTTCAAGCTTGAAGTGAGCAGGTTTTTGTGTAGGTGAAGACGTTGTTGCACTCCTTTTTGCCAAAACAATATATTAGCTGAGTGGATCCTCTGATGCTCACATCAAAATAATGGTTGGCCCCGGTGTTCTCCGCTGGTCACATCCAGAAAACAAAATAACATGTGACTTGCTCACAGTGTAGTTGTGGCCGAGAGGTTAAGGCGATGGACTCGAGATACAGTGAGGTTTCCCTGCGCAGGTTCGAACCCTGCTAACTATGTGGATCTTTGTCTGCTTGCGACAGGAAATTTGACTTCCAAGATCTTTGTACGAGCTGCTTTTTTCTCTAACATGGAAATTTGGGCAACCCACATCTCTTTTCAAGCCTGAAGTGAGAAGGCATTTGTGTAGGTGAAGACGTAGTTGAACTCCTTTTTGCCAACAGAATATGTTAGCTGAGTGGATCCTCTGCTGCTCACATCGACATTAATGGTTGGCCCCGGTGTTCTCTGCTGCTCACATCCAGAAACAGAAATAGCACGTGACTCACTCACAGTGTAGTTGTGGCCGAGAGGTTAAGGCGATGGACATGAAATTCATTGGGGTTTCCCAGCGCAGGTTCGGACCCTGCCGACTACGTGTCTCTTTGTATGCTTGTGACATCCAAGATCTTTGTATGAGCTGCTTTTTCTCTAACATGGAAAATTGGGCAACCCACATCTCTTTTCAAGATTGAAGTGAGAAGGTATTTGTGTAGGTGAAGACGTAGTTGAACTCCTTTTTGCCAACACAATATATTAGCTGAGTGGATCCTCTGCTGCTCACATCAAAATAATGTTTGGCCCCGGTGTTCTCTGCTGCTCACATCAAGAAAATAAAATAGCATGTGACTCACTGTCAAGAGTAGTCGCGACTTCCTAACAGTAGAACGAGGTCCGACCGAGGTCTGAACCAGCTCCTAACCAGGTCCGAACTCATACCTAACGAGATCAAAGAATTTCAAACGAGGTCCGAACACAGGTCCAAACAGTATAGGTCACGTGACGCGAGAGGAGGCGCGGTTATCGCTTTAGAGTGGCGGCCATTTTTTCTACAACACAAACACAAAATCAACACAAACACATCAACACAAAACACGGGAAAAAGGTTTGGAAACTTGGGTTATATCATGCTAATATTTATAGCAGTTAGCGTCTAAAGTCATATATTTCCTGTACAGAGCCAGCTGTGTTGTGAGGACAAATAGCGTTGCTGTTCAATACTCGCTGTAGCAGCTAGGCTACATACTAGCACTGTGTGGTGGCTATGGTGCGGATATTGGTGATATGACAGAATCAGAAGACCAATAATAACTAATTTATTTGTTTATTAGTTATGCCTCGTAAAGCATATAAAGGAGATTTAAAGGCTCAGTTCTATGTCATATTTCTATGTTCTGAATCACTGTGTTGTGTTTGTTTCCTTTTTCTGTTTAGAAGATAACTGAGTCTTTAAATCTCCTTTATATGCTTTACGAGGCATAACTAGTCCTCACTTTAGATGAGCTCACAAAATAGTTAACTGACCACTACTAAATGCTTTATAACAACTTGAATTAACCCTAAATTACAGTAGAAATACATGTAAATAGAGCATTTACTAACACACTAAGTAACTATTACTATATGTCTAAATAATCATATGTATGAATTTACATTTTAATAGTTCATTTACATACACTTTCTAAGTGAACCACTGACAGTTCCTACATAACTGGTTTGTAAATAATGCAATACTTCATTTAGAAATGATACATTGATAAATAATAGAGTATGAAAATACAATTATTAAACATAATAGAAATGCTTTTAAATCAAGAATAAAGCATTTATAGCTGTATTTATAAAATATGTTAATGTTTTATCACAAAATGTATGAAATGCTGTTGCATTTAAGTGTTGGCTGAATTAATCAATTTACATAAAAAAATGTTGATTGACATGTTTTTAACGATTTAAAAAAAGTTTTAGTATTTCTTACTTTGTTTCAAGTTTAAGTGTTGGAAAGAAAAATGATACCGAGGCTGGTTTTCATGGTAATCCTGAAAAATATTGCAGAATGTCCTTCCGTCTAGCAGTATGTCATTCCGGCTAAGAATGACACAGGAAATTAATTTAACCCGTATTTGTGTGTTAGATTACACAATTCAATTTTTTTTTGTTGAGTTAAGGATAAAACAAGTCTTATTTACTTTATTGGAAAACATTTTTAAACATTTCCCAGCTGTTTTTTTTATTTGGTTCTGAATTTTGAGTTATCAGCAGCCAAAAATGAGCCCATGTCTATATGAAATCCCAAATTGATTATATTAATTATTATTATTAAAATGTAGTTTTCCAAGCACTAATTGTTTGTTGAGCTTCAATTATGGATATCAGTACATTTGTATATGCCAACAATGGTAGCAATGTAATTAATTTAAAAATTCATTACGTTACCCAGGAATGACATTTTTATGGGGAAAAATATCTGATTCACCAAAAAAAATGGTTAATTACATTCTTTAAATGTGTACATGTAATTGCATTACATACACAACACTCTAATAAGTATATAAAGTCCTAAAATTGGAATTTTTTTGCCAGTTTTATTTTTATTTTTTATATCAATGAATTTCTTGAAAATTTTAAAAATGATTATTTTTTTACATGTATGTATGTTATGTATGTATGAATGTATGTATGTATGTATGTATTTGACATGTATAATTTCCTCTGTTTGTCTGTCTGTCTACACACATAGCCTAGCTTGACATTAACCTGTTATATATTTAATGTTTGCAGATGACTAAGACAGGAAAGCCAGATAGTTACTGGAGGGACATCTGCTTAAAATTTGCCCAGGGCCAATACCACTTTTCAACTGGCAAACGGCCAGGGGCCAAGAAATGGAAAAAGGCATTGGAGAAAATTCATGCTTGCCGCCTGCAGAGCCATTCTACTAAGGATCTGTTTGGGAGAAGCCTTCGGTACTCTTGTGGGTTCCACAAGGTAGGTGAAATGTACTATTTTTTACTAATTGATTGTTTGTTTGTTTGTTTTTTCCTCTGGTGAGCTTCAGTGATTTTGCAGTAATGCCTGATGTTTTCAAAGCCTGTCTGCTTTTTTGGTCTTTTTTCTAGTTGTTTCTAGTAACATGTCTGAATAAACATTATTCTATTCATTATTCTATTTTAAGTCATGATGAGTCACTGTAGCATGTGGATTTATTTATTGAACAATATGTATCTGTACAATTCTGGAGAAAACTAGTAGTGTAGGATTCTTAGTTGCATGTAGCATGTCCCTCTTTTTGTACCGAAAAAGAAATTTTCAGAGCACCTGTCTGACCACCACACGGAGGAGATGTGTGGCACCTGTGGGGCCAAGGTGCAGGGTACTGTTGGTCTTTTGAACCATATCCAACTGGTTCACTATGCAGCATTCATAATGCCATCACTGCAAAAGCCACCACCAAAGCACTACAAAAGCACTACCACCACAAAAGTGCTACCATCACAGACAACGCCATCTCTGCTCCCTCCGTTAAGTAGCTCTGCCATGCCACACCACACTGCAACTTTACCAACTTCAAAACCAAAACCAACTTCAAACAATTGGAAAGGTTTTCTTCCTGAGCAGTTTCGGAAAGTAGTTCAGGAAGCAGATCAGGTGTGGATTGCCAAATGCCTATATGAGCCTACAGGCCAGCTGAAACCAAAAATCCAAGCCTGCTGGTTTCACCCCCCACTGGAGCCCAAACCATCTCCTCCTGAGCCTGGGTGGTACTACCGGCAGAGGATGTTCATCTGGGCACCAATTAGGATGTGGGGGATTCCTTTAAAATGCCCAGAATGTTCCCGTAAAATGAACAGCTCAGGGATCTACAGAAAGGTCAGGGAGGTGATTGATGTAGATAGCCGCTACTACCTAGTGGGAGGGGACTATCCACGTTGCAGCAAATGCTCTCATGCCGGTCTGTCCATGGAGCCAGGATATACTCTCTCAGGTGGATGTGGCACACAGGAGCCTGTTCCCCGCTGTCCTCACAACACAGCTGGCTCTGGACAGGAAATGCATGACTTTCCTGAAGCCAAGGGCCAGTGGTAACAGTTCCTCCTACCTCCAGTCTGCAATAGAGGAAGCGCACAGCGAAGAGTGCTACCTCTCAGACTGTGAGCATCACATGAAGATGGCTACCTTCGTCCCCTCTGCAGCTGTATATCTTCCTCCACCACCCTTCAGGCCCCTTCCACTTGCTCAATGGTTTGAGACGGTCCACTCCAACGACATCCTCAGCCATGTGGATGAGATGAAGGGAGTGATCACTTCTACCTATGGTAGAATTCTTAAAATGGATTCAACAAAGAAGGTTAGGGTTTCAACAGTAAAAAAGTATATCAAATAGAACATGTATAATTACAACAAAACAGGAAATTGGTTTACTTCTTAATTGCTTGTGTTTGTTTTACAGATCACCAAAAAGCTGGCTGGCGGGATTGGGGACAGTGCTGCATGGATGTCAAACATCGGCAATGAGTTTGGCCAGGTGTTGAACTCTGTTCTGACGACGTGTGAAGGTGCAGGGTTGGAAGAGTTGTGCCAAGGCATCGTCACTCGGTACAAGAATGCGGGCCAAACTGAACCTGAGGTCATCTATGTCGACCGGGATTGCTGCAGCCAGTCAGGTGGGTGAAAAACTTTCTCACTCACTCTCTCACTCACTCACTCACTCACTCACTCACTCACTCACTCACTCACTCACTCACTCACTCACTCACTCACTCACTCACTCACTCTCTCTCACTCTCTCTCTCTCACTCACTCTCTCTCATTCTCACTCACTCTCTCACTCTCACTCACTCTCACACTCACTCTCTCTCTCTCTCTCTCTCTCTCTCTCACACTCACTCTCTCTCTCTCTCTCTCTCTCTCTCTCTCTCACACACACACACACACACACACACACACACAGTTTACTTACATAATCATGGTGTAAGTACAGGTGTTGTGGTCTACGTTATTAAGAATGGTTGTTTTTCACAGGTGTGTCTTCAGTGGCTAAGCTCTTTCACCCATGGAAGTCTGCAGTGCGCTTAGACAGCTTTCATTTCATGAGACGCTTTAACTGCGGGCTCACTACAGAACACCACCCTCTCTATGGCACCTTTTGTGCCAAGCTTTCCTCCTGCATTTTTGAATGGGACCAGGAGGATGTGCAATGCCTGAAGGACGCCAAGAGAGCGGAGTGGAAGAGCAGCCACAGCGGACATGCTCCCACTGAAGAACAGCTCGTGGCCACCATCAGCCCAGGGGAACTAAAAAGACACTGCAGGAGGAGGACGCGTGGAGTGGAGGAGATAAGGAGCATGATTTCAGGGCTGCTGGAATCAGTGTGGGAGCTGACAGACACCACAGGGCTGCGTCTGGTGAGCCATGACAGCATGCGCCACGTGTGGGAAGTGCAGCAGAAGTACCTGGAGTGCCTCCAAGACCCTGCAGGTGTTGCACTGTACACAAAGGTGCGGACACTCCAGAAGGGCGGCAAAGAGCTGGACATTCTTAGGTGTGGTAGAGGGTCCTCCTCCCTGGAGAGTTTTCACCAACATCAGTGTGCTTTTATTCAAGGTACATTTGCATCAAGACATACTGTATTGTATGTATTTTTTAAATGTTATTTTCTGTTATGTGTTGTAATTATTCAAAATAACACAATTACCACTGTCGGGTATTCATATGTATTCACTTTACAATAATGGTTGATAATAATGAACAATAAAAAACAGAGTATTTTGTTTCTTAGGCTGGCAGTGCAATGCTGTACACATGCAAATGTACATGCTGGAGGGGGCATCAAGATGGAACATGGGCCGGGCCAAGGAGGCAGTAGATGTGGAGGGGGCCTCAACTCTAAGAAGCTTTGATGTTCGCTTGATGTCCCACCTTAATAACTTAAGCCAGCGCGTCCATGGTTGTGCTCTGGTGCCAGAGATCACCCCACCCGGAAAACCTACTGGTAAGAGAGATCTCAGAGCAACACTGGTTGACCAGAGTATTACATGCCCTCCTCCTCTTTTTCTTAGGCACCCCCCTACTCAGAGGACATGCATTTCTTGGGTGCGAAGATTGTGCTATTCATGTAGGAGATGGATGTGTGTATGTATGTCCTTTCTTCATCTTTGTGTTTTATACTGGTTACAGGCGAGCGCATAGCAGTGGAATATTTATTGGCCCAGACCAACAGAGGTGACCTGCTGGCTCCATTGCAGGTCTCTGAAATCCCCTCGCAGGTGCTTGAGGAGGAGGATGAGCCAGATGACACCATCAGCATGCTTGACATTGTCTGCCAGTCAGCTGAGATAGGGGCTGGTGATCCCCCAAGTGCTGTGGCGGGTGACACTGAACCCGGACCCCTCGTCACAGAGGTCAATAACACTTTCTGTAACACCTTACTCATAAACACAATATTTAACTGCAGTTAATCTGGTTACATTTTAATAACATACATGAATGTAAAATCAGCATTTCTCACATTTTAGAAACAAGAGTTTACATTTATTTGCTTGTTTTTTCTTTTCTTCACTTATCACTTTTCAGACCAGCCAATGTGACTTGAGGGGCGTTGTGGGATGGGAGGCAGTTGATGCCCTTGCAGCCTACCTAGTTGGCTTGAATCGTACCATCACCGCCTTGTCAGCCAAGGAGGAGGCGGACATAGTCCACCTGTACACAGCTCTCCATGCCATGGACAAGAAACCTTCAAAGTACAAAATAGTAATTATTTTGTACACCAAAATTAAACATACATTCCATGGAATGAATGAAGCATATGGATGTCTCTTTCACCGTTTAGGTACACCTAGAAGGCTAAGAAAAAAGCATGTGCGTCAGGAGGACCGTGGAGAGCACCCAGGAAGCCGAGTGGCTCTGCTCCTGGACAGCAGGCGGCAGAGAGGTGTTTGACCACAATTTGCTATCATTTTGGTTCAATACAAATCATTGATTAAGAGACAGCACGTGTCACTGTGAAAAGTATTTATTAAGTGTAAATTATTTTATTGCAATCCCTATTGACATTGTAACTTGGTGGTTCATCACTTTACATCCTTGTTCACAGTCCAGATCATATCATCCTTCTCTCCCAGACTATACATGACTCACGGCCAAGCAGCCCAGGACCCCGAAGTATACAGGGTCAGTGAGTGTGTTTGCCTCAGACTTGCCAAAGAGTTTGAGCAGTCACGCAACAGGCCAAAGGACACAAAGGGGAAAACCATGCCCATCCCTCAGTCCATTGTCAGTGTCTACAGCCACATCAGACAGCTGCTGGAGGACATCAGGGTTGTCCTGGACCAGACAAACCTGGTTCTGGTGCCGGTTAACAACACCACAGTCTCTTCATGGTATGTTTTATTTCATTTACCTTTCCCATACAGTCAAGACAGTATATAAAGATTTAACCTCAAGAAAAACCTCCACCTGGATGCTTGTTAGAAAGTATGTAATAACCTTAGAGAGGGAGGATAGGCTTACATGTATAAAATAATGAATGTTTGTCTTGTAGGCTGCTTAGGAGGGATAAAAGAAAGTACAGGGACATGCTGCTGCAAGGCACTGTACTTCCCAAACAGCTGCACCTGGCCAAGGAGCCTCTCCCTGCAATGAACACACTTCCAGCTGCCCCTGTGCAACATGCACATGAAGCGATGACATTTGAGGAGATGTCAACCACGACCTGAAAACCACGAGGGGGAAGCTTTCCCCCGCCAGCGCACTCTAGCAGCAAGTAAGCCTGTGTCCTCTCCACCATCTCCACCTCCCCAGTTCCTCCACAATTTGGGCCAGCTCCTCCATTCCAGCAAGCTCCTCCATTTCTGCATACTCCTCCATTTCTGCATGCTCCTCCATTCCAGCAAGCTCCTCCATTTATGCATGCTCATCCATTTCCGTATTCTCCTTCATTTACCGATGCTCCTCCATTTACCCATGCTCCTCCATTTACCCATGCTCCTACATTTGCCCATGCTCCTCCATTTACCCATGCTCCTCCATTTACCCATGCTCCTCCATTTACCCATGCTCCTCCATTTACCGATGCTCCTCCATTTACCGTTGCTCCTCCATTTACCCATACTCCTCCATATCCACATGCGCCTACATATCTGCATGCTCCTCCATATACCCATTGCAGCAAGCTCCTCCAGAGTGCCTTCCATCCCAGCCAAGGCAACGTGCCTGGAGGCTGAATAAAGCTGCCCAGGAGGATGAGGAGCTAGCGGCAAGGGGGGAACCGCCACGGAAGAGGCTGACAAAAGAAAGTTACCACTACACCTGCAAGGGGTGTGGCCAGGACAAAAATAAAAGAACTGGACACACCCAGCTGAAGGGGCGGTGGTACTGTCCAGCCTCAGGACTGACCCTGGATGACTGGAGGAAGAGTGTATAATATTGTATAACTTGCCTCTCTCTCTGTCATTTGTCTGTCTATCTCTCTGTTGTTTGTCTCTGTCTGTCTCTGTTGTTTGTCTCTGTCTGTCTCTCTGTTGTTTGTCTCTGTCTCTCTGTCTGTCTTTCTGTTGTGTGTCTCTGTCTCTCTGTCTGTCTCTCTGTTGTTTGTCTCTGTCTCTGTCTGTCTCTCTGTTGTTTGTCTCTGTCTCTCTGTATGTCTCTCTGTTGTTTGTCTCTGTCTCTCTGTCTGTCTTTCTGTTGTTTGTCTCTGTCTCTGTCTGTCTCTCTGTTGTTTGTCTCTGTCTCTCTGTCTGTCTCTCTGTTGTTTGTCTCTGTCTCTCTGTCTGTCTCTCTGTTGTTTGTCTCTGTCTCTGTCTGTCTCTCTGTTGTTTGTCTGTGTCTCTCTGTCTGTCTCTCTGTTGTTTGTCTCTGTCTCTCTGTTGTTTGTCTCTGTCTCCCTGTCTGTCTCTCTGTTGTTTGTCTCTGTCTCTCTGTCTGTCTCTCTGTTGTTTGTCTCTGTCTCTCTGTCTGTCTCTCTGTTGTTTGTCTCTGTCTCTCTGTCTGTCTTTCTGTTGTTTGTCTCTTTCTCTGTCTGTCTCTCTGTTGTTTGTCTCTGTCTCTCTGTCTGTCTCTCTGTTGTTTGTCTCTGTCTCTCTGTTGTTTGTCTCTGTCTCCCTGTCTGTCTCTCTGTTGTTTGTCTCTGTCTCTCTGTCTGTCTCTCTGTTGTTTGTCTCTGTCTCTCTGTCTGTCTCTCTGTTGTTTGTCTCTGTCTCTCTGTCTGTCTTTCTGTTGTTTGTCTCTTTCTCTGTCTGTCTCTCTGTTGTTTGTCTCTGTCTCTCTGTCTGTCTCTCTGTTGTTTGTCTCTGTCTCTCTCTGTTGTTTGTCTCTGTCTGTCTCTCTGTTGTTTGTCTCTGTCTCTCTGTCTATCTCTCTGTTGTTTGTCTCTGTCTGTCTCTGTTGTTTGTCTCTGTCTGTCTCTCTGTTGTTTGTCTCTGTCTCTCTGTCTGTCTCTCTGTTGTTTGTCTCTGTCTCTCTGTCTGTCTCTCTGTTGTTTGTCTCTGTCTCTCTGTCTGTCTCTGTTGTTTGTCTCTGTCTCTCTGTCTGTCTCTATGTGGTTTGTCTGTTTGTTACAATAAAGTTTCATAATTTTATTTGAGCCAAGAACAGACTTCACGTTTATATTTATTTTCCTCTTGAATACCAGGACCATTGAATGTGATTGTTAAAACTAAATCCAGAATTACTTGCAGAATCATTTTACATTTATTCACAAAACCCAACACTCTTTGCTTTAAATGCATGCATGTCCATAATTGCATAATCACAGAGTTATTACTGTGGTGATTTAATGGAAAAGAGTTCCTGTGTTAAAAAGTACTACGTTACCCAAAATACATTGTATGTAGTACTTCCGGAATGCAAAGATGCAAGCGATATTGCCACGGCATAGGTTCGAATCCAGCAAGAGACATGAAATTAAAGTGATGATGAACCTTGCAATAAGTACACAACTGGGTGTAAACAATGTTGAGAAGATAAGAGAGTAGATAAAAATTGATATATGTGTACGTTTTGCTCCTTTTCTTTTTCTCTCTTTCCCCCCTCTTTCCTCTCTCTTTTCTTCTCTCCCCCCCGCCAGGCAGTCCCTTTTGGCCCCGTTTTTGGCCGAGAGGTTAAGGCTATGGACTTGAAATCCATTGGGGTCTCCCCGTGCAGGTTCGAACCCTGCCGACTACGTGGCTCCTTGTCTCTTTGCGAGAGGAATTATGACATCCTTTGTACGAGCTGCTTTATTCTCTAACATGGAAAATTGGGCAACCCACATCTCTTTTCAAACTTGAAGTGAGCAGGTTTTTGTGTAGTCACTATTAAAGTAGTCGTGGCCGAGAGGTTACGGCGATGGACTTGAAATCCATTGGGATCTCCCCGTGCATTTTCGAACCCTGCCGACTATGTGGCACCTTGTCTCTTTGCGAGAGGAATTCTGACATCCTTTGTACGAGCTGCTTTATTTCTAACATGGAAAATTGGGCAGCCCACATCTCTTTTCAAGCTTGAAGTGAGCAGGTTTTTGTGTAGGTGAAGACGTTGTTGAACTCCTTTTTGTCAACACAATATATTAGCTGAATTGATCCTCTGCTGCTCACATCAAAATAATGGTTAGCCCCGGTGTTCTCTGCTGCTCATATCCAGAAAAGAAAATAGCATGTGACTCACTATCAAGATTAGTTGTGGCCGAGAGGTTAAGGCGATGGACTTGAAATCCATTGGGGTCTCCCCACGCAGGTTCGGACCCTGCCGACTACGTGTCTCTTTTTCTGCTTTTGACATCCAAGATCTTTTTATGAGCTGCTTTTTCTCTAACATGTAAAATTGGGAAACCCACATCTCTTTTCAAGCCTGAAGTGAGCAGGTTTTTGTGTAGATGAAGACGTTGTTGAACTCCTTTTTGCCAACACAATATATTAGCTGAGTGGATCCTCTGCTGCTCACATCAAAATAATGGTTGGCCCCTGTGTTCTCTGCTGCTCACATCCAGAAAAGAAAATAGCATGTGACTCACTCATAGTGTAGTTGTGGCTGAGAGGTTATGGCAATGGGCTCTAAATCCATTGGAGATTCCCCGCGCAGGTTCAAACCCTGCCGACTATGTGTCTCTTTGTCTGCTTGTGACAGGAATTGTGACATCCAGGATCTTTGTATGAGCTGCTTTTTTTTCTAACACAGAAATTGGGCTCATTTCAAGCCTGAAGTGAGCATTGTTTAAGGAGGATTAACACTTTAAGGTAAGTTCGGTTCAATTCCCTGTTTGGGTGAAAATCTGACAGTTTGTTGCATACATTCCCTAATCACTTCTTGTCCTCTTCCCAGCCTTTGAGGGAGGTGTTCATCCTCTGCTGCTCACATCCAAGTCAAGTCAAGTCAAGTCATCCTCATTTATATAGCGCTTTTAACAATGTAGATTGTTTCAGGGTCGAACCCTGTCAACTACGTGGCTCTTTGTCTGCTTGCGACAGGAATTGTTACATCCAAGATCTTTGTACGAGCTGCTTTTTTCTCTAACATGGAACATTGGGCAACCCACACAGAGAGATCAGGACTGGCAACGAATATCTTACTGATTATTCTGATGTCATCATTTATACTTCAAATGCTAAATTCAGTCTACCAAACTTTCTCAGTTTATATACTATTGTATTGGAACCTAAATTAAAACATTTAATAAATTTGTAACACTACAGAACCCTGCCGACTATGTGGCTCCTTGTCTCTTTTCAACAGGAATTGTGACATCCTGGTGCTTTGTACGAGCTGTTTTTTTCTCTAACATGGAAAATGGGCTCATTTCAAGCCTGAAGTAAGCATTGTTTAAGGAGGATTAACACTTTAAGGTAAGTTCTGTTCAAATCCCTGTTTGGGTGAAAATCTGACAGTTTGTTGCATACATTCCCTAATCACTTCTTGTCCTCTTCCCAGCCTTTGAGGGAGGTGTTCATCCTCTGCTGCTCACATCCAAGTCAAGTCAAGTCATCCTCATTTATATAGCGCTTTTAACAATGTAGATTGTTTCAAAGCAGCTTTTTACAGAGATAAACATATAATTTAAGGTAACAGAGATTGGTTTGGTTTTATAGTGGTTCTTGAATAATGTAATTTCAAGCTAAAGTTAGTTTAGATTGATTCACTTCGAAATGGTCATTTGTTAATAAATTAGGGGCCGCTAAGATGACACCGTTCTCTCTAAACAGACTTTAAACACGAACCTGTGATAGATGCTGATCTCGTTCACATGCGCATTAAAAATTGATTCTATAGTTATGTGCGTTTGAATATATGTGCGCAGGTTTGTAATTCCCTACAAACCATGCCTAAACAAACTTCTTGTCTTGCCTATAAATTTTGATGCAGAATTTTATTTGATCACTTCGGGTAGGTACGCGAACCGAAAATTCCACAATGCTTTATCTGTAGAGTCGTATAGGGATCTTCCATAGGGAGAGGCTAGTTGGCACTTCAGCACTGCATTATCATCGGGTCCTGGCGAAGGTCCTTCGTCAGATCTGGATCCGGCAGGCTGCGGGAAAACCTTGGGATAAACAAAGATCCCATTTTTCTTATGATGTAACGAGTACAAAAGGATATAACATCCACATTAATGGTTGTCCTCTGGTGCACACATCCAGAAAAGAAAATAGCATGTGAATTGTGACATCCTTTGTACAAGCTGCTTTATTCTCTAACATGGAAAATTGGGCTACCCACATCTCTTTTCAAGCTTGAAGTGAGCAGGTTTTTGTGTAGGTGAAGACGTTGTTGAACTCCTTTTTGCCAACACAATATATTAGCTGAGTGGATCCTCTGCTGCTCACATCAAAATAATGGTTGGCCCCGGTGTTCTCTGCTGCTCATATCCAGAAAAGAAAATAGCATGTGACTCACTCACAGTGTAGTCGTGGGTGAGAGGTTAAGGCGATGCACATGATATCCATTGGGGTTTCCCCGTGCAGGTTCGGACCCTGCAGACTATGTGTCTCTTTGTCTGCTTGTGACATCCAAGATCTTTGTATGAGCTGCTTTTTCTCTAACATGGAAAATTGGGCAAACCACATCTCTTTTCAAGCCTGAAGTGAGAAGGTATTTGTGTAGGTGAAGACGTAGTTGAACTCCTTTTTGCCAACACAATATGTTAGCTGAGTGGATCCTCTGCTGCTCACATCGACATTTATGGTTGGCCCCGGTGTTCTCTGCTGCTCACATCCAAAAAATAAAATAGCATGTGACTCACTCACAGTGTAGTTTTGGCAGAGAGGTTAAGGCGATGGACTCAAAATCCATTGGGGTATCCCCGCACAGGGTCGAACCCTGCCAACTACGTGGCTCTTTGTCTGCTTGCGACAGGAAATGTGACATTCAAGATCTTTGTACGAGCTGCTTTTTCTCTAACATGGAACATTGGGCAACCCACGCCTTAACAGAATCTGGTATATCAGATCACTTCCCTATTAGATTTGAGATCAGTGTTATACCACCCGCTAGTAAACCTGTCTCCTCAGCCTCTAGACGCCGCCTCATCACACCCTCTTTAGGTGTAGAGTTCGCTTCGGCGTTTATGGGCTCACAGTTTCATGCAATGAATGGTCTGGTCTCTCTTTTCTCCCCAGATAATGTTCTCTCTGCGTTACATTCCACAAGCACTGAAATTTTAGACTCTATTGCCCCTTTTCGGACTAAATCTATTAAACCTAAGGTGGATCCCTGGTTAAATGTCAACACAAGGGCTCTTAGGCAACACTGTAGACAAGCCGAACGAAGGTGGAAGAAGGACAAACTATTTACATCACTAGGTTTATTAAAGGACACCCTAGCTGCATATCAGAGGGCTGTGAAGGTCGCGAAGATGCACTATCTTTCTTCGGTCATAACTAGCAGTTGTCATGAACCTAGAGTTTTATTTAATACCATTAACTCTGTGTTGAATCCATGTACCTCTGATCAGACAGAGGTTTCAATTAGTACACGTGAGAAATTTCTCAGTTATTTTACTGACAAGGTAGCATCTGTCAGGCAAAACTGCAGTGCTAATTTTAATGTGTTTGTTCCTACTGCTTTCTGTGCTTCCTGCTGTTTTTGAGGATTTCAAGCCAGTTTCGTTTGCGCTGCTTTCTGAGATAGTGCAACACATGAAACCCACCTACTGTTCATTAGACATTGTCCCAGCCAGGATAGTGAAGGAAGTTTTTAATAGCGCCATTGGGTCGAGTTTACTCACTTTAATTAATTCTTGTCTTGGTCTAGGTTGTGTCCCAGCTGCATTTAAACATGCTGTGGTCAGGCCGCTACTTAAGAAGCCAAATCTTGACCCTTCAGTATTATCTAATTTTAGACCAGTTTCTCATCTGCCTTTTCTGTCAAAGGTTTTGGAAAAAGTTGTTTTTATACAGTTACAAGCCTTTATGCAGAAAAATTCTGTGCTTGAAAAATTTCAATCGGGTTTTAGATCACGTCACAGTACTGAGTCAGCACTGCTCAGATTACATAATGACATTGCCTTGTCTGTGGATGCTGGGAATCCTGCTGTTTTTGTGCTTTTGGACCTCACAGCGGCGTTTGATACGGTGGACCACGCAGTCCTCCTATCTCGCCTCGAGCATTGTGTGGGCATTCGAGGTTTGGCCCTTCAATGGTTTAGCTCCTACTTAGCAAATAGGAGCTTCTCAGTTATGATTGGTGAATGCTCCTCGCCAGCTGCTCCTCTTTCTTGTGGGGTACCCCAGGGTTCAATTCTTGGCCCAATCTTGTTTTCTTTATATATGTTGCCGTTGGGAAGTATTATAGGAAAGCACAATCTGTCCTTTCATTGTTATGCTGATGATTTGCAGATTTATTTGCCTTTAAAACCGAATGATAGTGTCGCACTTGACTCCCTACTTAGTTGTATTGATGATATTGAGTTGTGGTTGTCACAAAATTTTCTTAGTTTAAACAAAGCAAAAAAAGAGTGTATCATCTTCGGTAACCCAAATGGTTCAGAAGTTTGGGGGCTCTGGCGCCATACCTCAGGCCAGCTGTCAGAAATCTGGGGGTTATTTTTGATTGCAACATGAAATTTGACAAGCAAATTAGCAATGTTGTCAAAATGAGTTTTTTTCCAGCTTCGTCTTCTAGCTAAAGTTAAGCCTTTTCTTAACAAGCATGATCTAGAAAAGGTGATTCATGTTTTTATTAGTTCGAGGTTGGACTACTGTAATGCTCTTTATGTTGGTTTAAATAAAAGCTCCATTGCACGACTTCAACTTGTGCAAAATGCTGCTGCTCGGTTTTTAACAAATACACCGAAGCGTGCACACATCACTCCCGTCCTCTACAATTTACATTGGCTTCCAGTGCAGTTTAAAATAGATTTTAAGATTTTGCTGTTCGTTTTTAAGGCCCTAAATGCCCTGGCCCCGGAGTATTTGACTGAGATTTTAACTCTGCGTGAGCACAGCCGGTCATTACGGTCTTCAAACCAGTTGGTTTTAGAAGTCCCAAGGGCAAAGTATAAGCGATGGGGTGATCAGGCGTTTGCAGTTGTTGCCCCGAGACTCTGGAACAAGTTACCCCCTGATATCCGTACAATTACGGATGAAACTGTTTTTAGGTCTAAACTTAAAACCCACCTGTTTAGAATGGCTTTTAATACGCAGTAGTGGTGTGACAATTTCCCTGTTTTTGTTTCTTTTCAATTTTACTTTTCTTTTTTGATTTTCACTGTTATATGTATTTATTGTATGATACGTTTTATTTTTTATGATGTGAAGCATTTTGGATACCTGACGGTTGTGTAAAGCGCTATAGAAATAAAGTTGATTGATTGATTGACACCTCTTTTCAAGCCTGAAGTGAGAAGGTATTTGTGTAGGTGAAGACGTAGTTGAACTCCTTTTTGCCAACACAATATGTTAGCTGAGTGGATCCTCTGCTGCTCACATCGAAATTAATGGTTGGCCCCGGTATTCTCTGCTACTCACATCCAGAAGCGGAAATAGCATGTGTCTCACTACAAGAGTAGTCGTGGCCGAGAGGTTAAGGCGATGGACTTTAAATCCATTGGGGTCTCCCCACGCAGGTTCGAACCCTGCCGACTACCTGGCTCCTTGACTCTTTGCGAGAGGAATTGTGACATCCTTTGTACGAGCTCCTTTATTCTCTAACATGGAAAATTGGGCAACCCAAATCTCTTTTCAAGCTTGAAGTGAGCAGGTTTTTGTGTAGGTGAAGACGTTGTTGCAATGCTTTATCTGTAGAGTGGTATAGGGATCTTCCATAGGGAGAAGCTGGTTGGCACTTCAGCACTGCATTATCATCGGGTCCAGGCGAAGGTCCTTCGTCAGATCTGGATCCGGCAGGCTGCGGGAAAACCTTGGGATAAACAAAGACACTAAAATTAGCTTAGATGCCATTTTTCTTATGATGTAACTAGTACAACAGGATATAACTTTCACATTGATGGTTGTCCTCTGCTGCACACATCCAGAAAATAAAATAGCATGTGACTTACTATCAAGAGTAGTTGTGGCCGTACCCGCCGGCAGTAGGACTGCCAAACACATCCTAACGCTCTCCTAACAAGTCCTAACGCTCTCCTAACAAGTCCTAACAATTCCTGACGCTCTCCTAACAAGTCCTAACAATTCCTAACACAAGTCCTAACAATTCCTAACATATCCGAACGAGGTCCTAACATGGGGTAAAACAGCCAATCAGTTCCTAAGAAACGATGTTGCAACGCATTTTTTTAATTAATTTTTTTATGTTGCGACGCATCCAATCATCAACAACTGCTGCCTCGACGCACGGTTGTCTGATTGGTGAGGGACCTTAGCCATCATACAGCGTAAGGTTGTCATGCGAATCTTGTCGCTGATTGGATGGCCACCGTTTAGTGACAGGTTACAAACTCAGGTTCGCGACGTTGACAGGTATGTTATAATAATAATAGACTTCAGGGTGAATGTTTAAAGTCTATGAGACAGTAGGTTTTTGCTAATTTTAGCTCCTTTGGATAAACGTGGGAAACGATGTTGAAAGGGTAACGTAACTTAACGGTAACGTTAACCCCATACGTTAAAATGACCCGCTGTTGTGAATTTTTCTAAATAAACTGCGATAGGGGCCTACGTTTACATTTAGTCTCTTTCTTTCTGTTACATTAACACATTCGGATTGTACTACGATATTTATTGTGTAAGGTTAATTAGACTAGATGTAAACCCTGTTTACGTAGGGTAACGTAAGCTAGCCGTTTGTTTGTTTGTCTGTTTGGTCAGTTAATGTCGTCATTTAAAAGATTTTTCTACGATAAATGGTGCTCATCTAACTATGTTTTTTGTCATTGACCTGATGTGAAAACCGTTAACGCTTGAGGTGTTTTTGTGTGCTTTTTTAATAATCTAGTGACGTCAGCACGAAGACCCTAGTTGAATTGTAGACCTATGGATTAACTTTCTGAGTAAAATAAATTGTGAAATTAATTACAGTTTTCAATCAACACATTTGTCATATGATAGGGTAGGCTATACTGTTCATTTGATAGACATATATTGCTGAAATTTTGAGAAATGAAGCCTTGCTTGTGGTGATCAGTAGTAGTTGAGTAGTATTTCCATCTGTTACGGTTCATTTTTGTTGTTTTCCATATATTGTCCCTAATATCTGCAGACATGACAAAGACTGGGAAACCAGATGCATACTGGGCAGGTGTGATGTCCCTGTATGCCCAGGGAAAGTACACATTTACAACTGGCAAGAGGCCGGGGTCCAGGAGATGGAGGGCGGTAATACAGCGGATTGCTGATTGTCCTCTGACTCCCCTGAAAGGTCAAACTACTGTCCGCAAACTAGACATATTTGGGAAAAAGATCCCCTGCAAGTGTGGATACCACCAGGTAAACGATGCCATTGAATCATTAAACCTGTGATGTGATGAAAATATACTGGAAAATGTAATGGAAAATGGTTTCTCCTCAGTTCTGCTGTTTGTTTCCAGTGTTAAACAGTGTGAGTATGTAATTATTAGTGGAAATGTACTTTAAATGTAAACCCACTTTGATTTTTCCCAGTCAGCAGAGAAGGCATGGACAGCAGCATCCAGTGAAGGTCAGCTGAGGGCTCCACAGGCCAGTGCTGCAACCCAGTTTGGTTTTTCCCAGTCAGCAGGGAAAGCAGCATCCAGTGCAGGTCAGCTGAGAGTTTACAGGCCAGTGCAGGTGCAACAGCTACAGTTTCTCAGGCCAGTGCAGCAGTTGGGGAAGCTGTTAAAATTCCAGGACCACAGACAGGTAGGGAGGGCTGGGTATCGATTCAGATGTTACAATTCGATTAGATTTCGATTCACAAGCTCTGAATTCGATTCGATTTTGATTCTCGATTCGTTTTTTTTATTTCAATTCTAAATTCGATTTCGATTCGACTCAATGAATATATATTTAACACAAATCCTATATTTATAAAAAAAAGAAAAGAAAAGAAAAGTGAACATTAGTTTACAAGTGGTTAATTAATAAAAAGATATTAAGAGCTACAAACCTGTATATTAAACTCTTTTTATTTTAGGTACACTTGGGTACATTAAAACAGAATCATATTTACCTGTGCCCTTCCTGTCTAACAGGAAGCAGAAATTGCTATGCAGAAATTGAATAAAGTTATCAAACAGTCTGCGCTGTATTAATTATAAATTATATATAGACTAATCCTTATTAAAGTTACAAAAGTTCTTTAGTCAAGAGCAGTGAGTGTTTTTTCTCTGTTCCCTTTGTTCTTTGATTACTTTTAACGAAAGATATAATTAGTGGCTACTGTGTACTGTCCCTTTAAGACCAGCCGCTGCTGACAGACGCGGATCTCACATGCGCCTCACACAGCCCAAATTGGTTAATTTCATAAAAAATCGCAGCATTTTGCATCATATAATTGCGTAGGCTTGACATCGGGATTCCGATATGATTAATCGTGCAGCACTAGTTGAGGTTATTTCATGATTAAGATAAAACAAACATATAAATCTCACATCATTAGCTATAAAATGGAGTTTGCAAGCCTATGAACAGTGGAGGAAAACTAATACTGGCTTTTGGGTAATAGATAAATAAATATGGAAAAAAAATCGCTTCGTGGTGTTTGAGAATCAACCACATTTAAAAAAAAACATTAATCAAAAAATAAAAATTTTTGCCCAGCCCTACAGACAGGTGTAGGTCAGAAAACTCCAGCTCTGTGCAGGATGAGCGAGGGGAAGTCTATCACATGCTCGCTGTGTAGTCAGGAAGTGATGTGCGAGGACTTCACGCAGCACCTGTCAGACTACCACACCCAGGAGCAGTGTGAGCAGTGTGGTGCAAAGACCTGGGGGGCTTTTGGATTGTTACAGCACATAGAGGAATGTCACCTTTTGACCTGTCCAACAGACCTCCCAGATGTTGCTGCTCCTACCACTCCCATAGCCCAAGAGACGACACTGCAACCCAGTGACCCTATGTTCCTGCCCCTGTTCCTGTTCCTCCCACAGCCCATGAGACGTCTCTAGCACCACCACGACACCCACTCACTCTGCAGCCTCCTGAGGTAAACTGGGTGAATTTTCTACCCAAGCAGTTCACCAGAGTCATCCAGCCAGCTGACCAGGAGTGGATCGCCCACATTTTATATGACAGTACTGGACAGCTGAAACAAAACCTGTCTCAGAACTGGTTTCATCCCCCCAGCCCCACCAAATCCATCTCACCTCCTGATCCACATAATTATTTCCGCCAGCGGATGTTCCTGTGGGCTCCAATGCGGATGTGGGGCATCCCTCTGAAATGCACCCAGTGCAATAGAAAGATGCACCATTCTGGCATTTACACTAAAGCCAGGGAGGTAATTGACATTGATTCGAAATATTACCTGGTGGGTGGAGACTATCCAAGGGGCAGCAAATGCATGATTCCCGTCTGCCCTTGGAGCATTGACATTTTAAAACAGCTCGATCCCTCCCACTGTTACAAATTCCCAGCTGTCCTCACAACCCATTTGGCACTGGACAGGAGGTGTGTTGCGATGTTGCGCCCAAGAACATTAGGGAACAGCTCCAGCTATTTACAGCAAGCCTTGCAGGAGATACACAGTGAGGAGTGGGCTAGGCGGACCATCGACTACCTCACTGATTGTGAGGTCCACAAAAAGTCCTGTGTCCTCACCCAGTCTGAAGCTGTGTATCAGCCGCTACCACCCTTCCGTCCCCTGCCCCTTTCCCAGTGGTTTGAGACGGTTCATGCCAATGACATTCTGAGTCACCTTGACGAGTTGAAGGGTGTGATCACTTCAACGCTTGGTAGAATCTTGAAACTGGACTCTACTAAGAAGGTAAATGTAAACATACTGTATGTAAACTTGATTTCATTCAGTTTGTTAGCATAGCCGATGATTTCTGAGACGTGTTTTTTTAATGTAGATCACAAAAAAACTTGCTGGTGGCATTGAGGGCACAGCCACATGGATGTCTAATATCGGCAATGAATTTGGGCAAGTGCTGAATTCTGTGCTGACCACTGGTGAGGGGGCTGGCCTTGATGACCTTTGTCAAGGCATCGTCCAAAGGTACAGCGATGCTGATGAGCCACAGCCAGATGCCATATATGTAGACAGAGACTGCTGCAGTGAGACAGGTGTGTTGCCTTTTAATTTGTGTTGTGATGTGTCTATTACATGTGCCTCTGGGGGCTGTTGCACAAAAGTAGAATGAAGAAATTCAGGATGAATGAAAAACCGCAGCTTGACTTAGTTTGATCTGCTCATCGCGGCTTAATCGGTTGCACGTTTGCCGAGCCAGGATGAGAAGGTGAAGCTATGTCAAGCCAGGTGTAGATAGTTGGGATAAGTGCACGTTCTTTCTTAAATAGACCACAGTATTGATCCCAAATTTACTGATGCTACAATGGAGAATACGCATTGTTTATTCTTTACACAGAGTGAGCAGCAGCTTCATATGGAATTATGAAACATTTGTAAAAAAGAAACACGGCCGCTGTAATAAAACAGCGAGAGAAAGGTCGATCACCGACCGACTGAATGCATAATCCTAAAAATATACATTTACTGACCATTGCTCTGAATTGAAACTGCCATACCATTCAAGAAGTTTGGCTAATTATTTGCACAAATGGGCTGTTGTACTCTTTGCCTTAAAAATGAGCAGAAGACAGCCTAATGTTGCACAGGAAATGTAACCTGAAGATCAATTGCTGCTCGCTTTTCAGGCAAAGTGTACAACAGTTCGTTTGTGGAAATAATGAGCCAAACTCCTTAAATGGTTTCATTTTAGAGCAGTAGTTTGTAAATGTATATTTTTAGATATATCATTCAGTCGGTCTGCTTCTGCCACGGTTTTTCTCAAGTTTTTGTTTTTACAGAGGCTGAGTTTCCTTCTTTATTTATTGTATGCTTTCTTTCCTAGTATGCCTAAATGGACATAGACTCTGAAGAAATTCTAGAAATCTAGAAACTATAAAGATAATTAAGTGATACATTTAATGCACACTTTGAACATGACTGTAACACAGTGTATTCATCAGGTATTTCCCCCCAGCTAAATATAAGGTCAGAAACCATTGAGGTGTCCTCTCCCTGTTGTTACATAAGGGATAATGTATAGAGAGGCGGTCGTTATAGCGAATAACAAGCTCGACAGGCGGTCTTGACAGCCTGAAGGGCTTGTCATTCGCTATAACGACCGCCTCTCTATACATTATCCCGCTTATTACATGGCTACCTACAAAATAAATAATTAATTTGACACAAATTGATTTAAAAAGGAGTTTATTGTTTTAAATTAATTTGACACAAATTGATTTAAAAAGGAGTTAATTGTTTTAAAAACGATTGTATTGCTTCCGCCAAAGAAAATAGTCCCTTCCGCGTCCATAGCAATGCGCTGTTTTGCATGGCAACGGTCTGTTATAGTTCGCAGCAGTCTGTTATCAAGAAATAACAGACCGCATTCTACATTGGAATTCAGCCAAGCCATGTAATAAATTAATGTAATGTAGTCTACTGTCTCTCTGTATAGTTACCGGTCCAGTGAACTTAGACTATAATTAGGGAGGATTGTACAATTATAAAAACCTATGATAATTGTTCAAGTTCACTGGAGAGAACACACATTGTTATTGGGAATATTTTTGCATTATTTAACTTGTTTCTGGCATCATTTTTATTGCATCCTCCAATCCCTTTTGAGCCTTGGTTTGTTTCTTTAAATGGAGGCCGTAACACATTTGATCAAACAATAGTTTTGGCAGGAGATCAGTGCAGTTTGAACTGGAAACAAACAGAGATGCATGTACTGTATTTACTGTCTGTTTCTTATTTTTATAGGGGTGGGTCCGGTTCTCACTTGGTTTCGACCATGGACGTCACCGGTGAGACTGGATATTTTCCATTTTATGAGGCGGTTCACAAAGGGTCTTACGACGGAGCACCACCCACTGTTTGGCACGTTCTGCTCAAAGTTGTCCACTTGTATCTTTGAGTGGGACAAAGAGGACATTCACCGACTCAAAGAGGCCAAGAGGGCTGAGTTTAAAAAAAAGCACCAGGGTCACATACCCACTGACTCTCAGGTGTTATCAAGCATCACATCAAATGAGCTGGTCAAGCACTGCAGCAGGAGAACCCGAGGGGTTGAGGAGACCCGCGTTCTAATCAAACAACTGCTGGACTCCATGTGGGACCTCACAGACACAAGTGGCTTGCATCTCATAAATCATGACAGCATGTCTCTTGTGTGGGAGATACAGCAGAAGCACTTGCCCTGCATTCAAGATCCACCTGGTGTCCAGTTGTACACTAACACTGGATCAGGCCTGGAGAAGGGAGACAAAACGCTTGACGTCCTAAGATGTGGCAGAGGATCCTCCTCGCTCAAGAGCTTTCATCTGCACCAGTGCAGTTTCATCCCAGGCAAGCTGAAACACTCAATATTTTAAACATTTAGTTAATGAATGCTGTGTATTAAGTTGTCATAATATTCTTTTTTTTGTTGTTGTCACCAATGCTTTTGTCTTGCCAGGGTGGAGATGTAATGCTCTACATACATAGATGTACTTGCTTGAGGGGTTATCCAGATGGAAGCATAATAGGTCTCAGCAAGCTCTGGGTATGAGTGGTACATCGCGTACAAAGATGTACGATGTACGTTTGATGTCCAGTGTGAACGTCCTGAGCAAAAGAGTCCTAGGAAGTGGACTTCTTCCAGAGTTTATACCCCCGGGGAAACCTACCGGTAAGATTCTATGGCACAAAAAAGAAAAGAAAACATGCTGGACAATATTCGATATTACCTGAAGGTTACACCTTTGTTCACTCACTCACTCACTCACTCATTCTACTATAATCTTTTTTTTTCTCTCTTCTGTCTTTCTGTTGATTACTTATGGCAGGAGAGCGTATTGCTGTGGAATATTTGCTGGCGCAGTCTAACCGGGGAGATCTGCTGAGTGCACAGAAGGAAATTGGTGCCATTCCACCAGAGATGCTGGATGAAGCTCAGGAGGATGAATGTCCTGATGTGACAGTACCCCAGGCCACCGATATATATATTTTCAGTCTTCATCTCAGGTATTGATGTGTTAATAATTTGATGATAAATCAAAACATTTTTACTGTAAACCTAGTTTGCAGAGGTTAATTTTTCTTGATTAGTGATGTGTGATTGACTCGTTATATCAACAATTCATTTGTGTAACATGAGCACAACAAACTTTATCAACCTCATTGTACCCTCTCACTGTTTACACATAATTACTTAAGGAATCTACACTTGAAAGTGGTGTGTTCAGCAGTACCTCCAGCTCCCCATTTAAGGACAGTGGGCCCATCACTTCAACTCTGGTAAAGTGGCTAATGTATTCACCATCAGAAATCATTGTTCCTTCACCTTTTCTTTTAAATTAGCTGTACAAGAATTGGTTTTGTTTCCATTTCATGTGACAGGATAGTCGGTGTGATCCTAAAGGAATTCCCGGATGGGAGGCGGTCGATGCCTTGGCAGGGTATCTTGTCAGCCTCAATTGGACAATAACCGCTCTCTCAAACTCTGAGATAGTAGAGATATTAAGACTGTACTCCAGCCTGGATCCCATTGACAAGACCCCAACCAAATACTCCATGAAAAGTAAGAAAAATACCTTGTCAGGACCATGGAGAGCTTCTCAGGAAACGCAGTGGCTCTGCCCCAGGCCAGCAAGCAGCTGAGAGGTATCTGCCTCTGATATACAGTATATTTGTAATATTTGTGTATGTGTGTGTGTGTGTGTGTGTGTGTGTGTGTGTGTGTGTATCTACATAGACACAAAATTCACGTGTATGTGTTTACAGTACATACACATAATGTGGATTATGTCATCTTGTCATCTATTTTGCAGATTGTTCATGGTTCATGGCCAGGCTGCCCAAAGACCTGATCTTAACAGGATTTCTGAGTGTGTTGCACTCAGACTCTACAAAGAGTTCCGGGAAGCCAGAAATAGGCCAAAGGACAACAAAGGGAAAACATTTGCAATACCTCAGTCAATTGTCATTACTTACAGTCATATCAAACAGTTAATAGAGGACTGCAAAGATATACTGGACAACACCAACCTTTTACTTGTGACTATAAACAACACCACAGTGTCCTCCTGGTTAGTTCATATTTACAGCTTCATACATTCACTTCGATATGAAAACCTACTTATTCATACAAGATAAATTTCACACAAATAACAACAAAAAAGTTCTGTTGTGATTTTTATTTTCTCTAGGCTGCAGGATCGGCAGAAGAGAACCGACCGCGATTCGTTACTGCAAGGGGTGCAGCTTCCTCAGCAGGTCCATTTGGCAGAGGAATCGCTCCTGGAGGCCCGGGACCTACCATCCGAGCCTGTTCAACGCACTAGTACAGTTATGGAGTTTCAGGAACCAGAAAATCGTGAGGGTGAGGCAGTGATTCGTAAACGTTGCTGTGCCAGAGTGGTGTTTCCCACTGTGCACACAGACACTGGAGCTGGTGCCAGCTCAACCAATGAAGATCAGGACTGGTCGAGAGCACAGCACTGGCCTGGGGATGCTGTCTTCCCTGCTTCGTCGGACGTTGCCGACTGCCAGCAGGGTCAACACTCAGCTCCAGCGTCTCACTCTCAGGGCTGGTCCCCTTACCTTCCGTCACCTGCTCCAGCGCCTCACTCTCAGGGCTGGTCCCCTTACCTGCCGTCACCTGCTCCAGCGCCTCACTTTCAGGGCTGGTCCCCTTACCTGCCGTCACCTGCTCCAGCGCCTCACTCTCAGGGCTGGTCCCCTTACCTGCCGTCACCTGCTCCAGCGCCTCACTCTCAGGGCTGGTCCCCTTACCTGCCGTCACCTGCTCCAGCGCCTCACTCTCAGGCCTTGTCCCCTTACCTGCCGTCACCTGCTCCAGCGTCTCACTCTCAGGGCTGGAACACTTACCAGTTGCCACCAGTGCCAGCTTCTCACTCCCAGGGTGGCCATCATGATCAACCGCCACCAGCTCCAACACCTCAACCTCAAGGTGGGCTTCCTTACCAGCCAGCCCTGGCACCACTAGCTTCTCTCAATCGGTTCCGAGAATGGAGATTGCGAAAGGCAACCCTGGAGGATAAGGAGCGAGAGATAAGAGGTGATCCCCCCAAGAAGCGGCAAACCAAAGAAAGCTACCACTATCAGTGTAAAATATGTGGTCAGTCAAAGAGCAAACTTACTGGCCATACACAGTTACGGGGGAAATGGTATTGTCCTGCATCTGGACTGACCATCACAGAGTGGAAGAGTTCGTTATAGAATACATATGTAGTGTATATAGTTGTTTTTATAGTTGTTTTTATAATTGTGCTGCACTTTGATGTTCCATAACAAGCCCATACATTGTGTTATTTCTATTCAAAGTGTTTGTGTTATCTTGTTATGTTTATCTATGTTTACGTTAACACAGTTAACGGTTTATTGGAGTTGTTTGTGTTATTTAAAAAAAAAACACACATACATCTCTTTATTGGAGATGTTTGTGTTATTAAAAACAAAAAACAAAACTCTTGTGGTGTAACAGTAACAAATTCATCCTTTGGATGGAAGATCCAAGTGCAAATCCTGGCAGGAGTGTGCACCTTGTTGGCCTAATCAGTATTTAATTAAAATTGTATTTATAATATATTATATTTTCTATTATTATTATTATTATTATTATTATTATTATTATTATTATTATTATTATTATTATTATTATTATATCTAGCTATTGAATTGTGTGAGTATGTATGTATGTATATATAATGGCTAATATAATGGTATTTATAACTACATGGTTACTTATAATAATAATAATAATATCTAGCCATTGAATTGTGTGAGTATGTATGTATATATAATGGCATTTATAACTAAATGGTTACTTATTATTATTATTATTAATTATAAATACTAGTTTTATTATTATTCATAATTTATCAAACTATTTGTAATGGTAGTAGGTGTTTATTATTAGCATTACATGTAGCTATTTAAATTTGAAAGTTATATAGATTTGAGCTTTTATTTGTGAAAGTGTTTAATTTATTATTATTATTATATCCAGCCATTGACTTGTGTGTATATATATATATATATATATATATATATATGTGTGTGTGTATATATAATGTATGTATGTATATATATATATATATATATATATATATATATATATATATATATATGTGTGTATATATAATGCATATTAAGATTAAACCATATGTGTGGTAGTAAGTGTATAATAAATAATTGTATTTACATATATTTGTACATGTATATTTATTTTTTATTATTACATATAACACTATACATTTGAGCTTTTGGAATAAACTATATTTGTGGAAAGTATGTGTTGTACACTTTTATTATTTCACATTGTGATAGGGTAGGTAAAATAGATCTAAATATTGACTTGTAAATCATTTAAATATGTTTACATTTATGCATTTGGCAGACGCTTTTATTATCCAAAGTGACTAATATTGCATTTAAGGTAAACATTTTACATTCTTATCAGTTCTTGCTTTCCGTGGGAATCGAACCCATGATTTTGGCGTTCTTTCCCCCTTCTTTCTCCTGGCACTTCAGCACTGCATTGTCATCGTCTCCAGGCGAAGGTGCTTCGTCAGATCTGGAACCGGCAGCCTGCAGGAAAACCTTGGGATAAACAAAGACACTAAAATTAGCTTAGATGCCATTTTTCTTATGATGTAACGAGTACAACAGGATTTAACATCCACATTGATGGTTGTCCTCTGCTGCACACATCCAGAAAATAAAATAGCATGTGACTCACTCACAGTGTAGTCGTGGCTGAGAGGTTAAGGCGATGGACTTGATATGCATTGGGGTTTCACCCTTCAAGGTTTGGACCCTGTCGACTACGTGTCTCTTTGTCTGCTTGTGACATCCAAGATCTTTGTATGAGCTGCTTTTTCTCTAACATGGAAAATTGGGCAACCCACATCTCTTTTCCAGCCTGGGTCCATTGGGGTCTCCCCGCGCTGTTTCGAACCCTGCCGACTACGTGGGTCCTTGTCTCTTTGCGAGAGGAATTGTGACATCCTTTGTACGAGCTGGTTTATTCTCTAACATGGAAAATTGGGCAACCCACATCTCTTTTCTAGCTTGAAGTGAGCAGGTTTTTGTGTAGGTGAAGACAGTGTTGAACTCCTTATTGCCAACACAATATATTAGCTGAGTGGATCCTCTGCTGCTCACATCAAAATAATGGTTGGCCCCGGTGTTCTCTGCTGCTCATATCCAGAAAAGAAAATAGCATGTGACTCACTCAGAGTGTAGTCGTGGCCGAGAGGTTAAGGCGATGCACTTGATATCCTTTGGGGTTTCCCCGTGCAGGTTCGAACCCTGCCGACTATGTGTCTCTTTGTCTGCTTGCGACATCCAAGATCTTTGTATGAGCTGCTTTTTCTCTAACATGGAAAATTGGGCAACCCACATCTCTTTTCAAGCCTTAAGTGAGAAGGTATTTGTGTAGGTGAAGACGTAGTTGAACTCCTTTTTGCCAACACAATATGTTAGCTGAGTGGATCCTCTGCTGTTCACAACGAAATTAATGGTTGGCCCCGGTGTTCTCTGCTCCTCACATCCAGAAACGGAAATAGCATGTGACTCACTATCAAGAGTAGTTGTGGCCGAGAGGTTATGGCGATGGGCTCTAAATCCATTGGGGTCTCCCCGCGCAGGTTCAAACCCTGCCAACTATGTGGCTCTTTGTCTGCTTGTGACAGGAATCATGACATCCAGGATCTTTTATATGAGCTGCTTTTTTTTCTAACACAGAAATTGGGCTCATTTCAAGCCTGAAGTGAGCATTGTTTAAGGAGGATTAACACTTTAAGGTTAGTTCGGTTCAATTCCCTGTTTGGGTGAAAATCTGACAGTTTGTTGCATACATTCCCTAATCACTTCTTGTCCTCTTCCCAGCCTTTGAGGGAGGTGTTCATCCTCTGCTGCTCACATCCAAGTCAAGTCAAGTCATCCTCATTTATATAGCCTTTTTAAAAATGTAGATTGTTTCAAAGTAGCTTTTTACAGAGATAAACATATAATTTAAGGTAACAGAGATTGGTTTGGTTTTATAGTGGTTCTTGAATAATGTTATTTCCAGCTAAAGTTAATTTTGATTGATTCACTTCCGTCGAAATGATCATTTGTTATTAAATTAGGGGCCGCTAAGACGACACCGTTCTCTCTAAACAGACTTTAAACACGACTCTAACATGGAAAATTGGGCAACCCACATCTCTTTTCAAGATTGAAGTGAGAAGGTATTTTTGTAGGTGAAGACGTAGTTGAACTCCTTTTTGCCAACACAATATATTAGCTGAGTGGATCCTCTGCTGCTCACATCAAAATAATGTTTGGCCCCGGTGTTCTCTGCTGCTCACATCCAGAAAATAAAATAGCATATGACTCAATATCAAGAGTAGTCGTGGCTGAGAGGTAAAGGCGATGGACTTGAAATCCATTGGGGTCTCCCCACGCAGGTTCGAACCCTGCCGACTACGTGGCTTCTTGTCTCTTTGCGAGAGGAATTGTGACATCCAATGTACGAGCTGCTTTATTCTCTAACATGGAAAATTGGGCAACCCACATCTCTTTTCAAGCTTGAAGTGGGCAGGTTTTTGTGTAGGTGAAGACGTTGTTGAACTCCTTTTTGCCAACACAATATATTAGCTGAGTGGATCCTCTGTTGCTCGCATCAAAATAATGGTTGGCCCCGGTGTTCTCTGCTGCTCACATCCAGAAACGGAAATAGCATGTGACTCACTATCGAGAGTAGTCGTGGCCGAGAGGTTAACGCGATGGACTTGAAATCCATTGGGGTCTCCCCCCGCAGGTTCTAACCCTGCCGACTACATGAAGCACTGTATTGTCATCGGGTCACGGCGAAGGTCCTTCGGCAGATCTGGAACCGGCAGGCTGCGGGAAAACCTCGGGATAAACAAGGACACTAAAATTAGCTTAGATGCCATTTTTCTTATGATGTAACGAGTACAACAGGATTTAACATCCACATTGATGGTTGTCCTCTGCTGCACACATCCAGAAAATAAAATAGCATGTGACTCACTCACAGTGTAGTCGTGGCCGAGAGGTTAAGGCGATGCACTTTATATCCATTGGGGTTTCCCCTTGCAGGTTCGGACCCTGCCGACTATGTGTCTCTTTGTCTGCTTGTGACATCCAAGATCTTTGTATGAGCTTATTTTTCTCTAGCATGGAAAATTGGGCAACACACATCTCTTTTCAAGCCTGAAGTGAGAAGGTATTTGTGTAGGTGAAGACGTAGTTGAACTCCTTTTTGCCTTTTTGAATTGTGACATCCTGGTGCTTTGTACGAGCTGTTTTTTTCTCTAACATGGAAAATGGCCTCATTTCAAGCCTGAAGTAAGCATTGTTTAAGGAGGATTAACACTTTAAGGTAAGTTCTGTTTAAATCCCTGTTTGGGTGAAAATATGACAGTTTGTTGCATACATTCCCTAATCACTTCTTGTCCTCTTCCCAGCCTTTGAGGGAGGTTTTCATCCTCTGCTGCTCACATCCAAGTCAAGTCAAGTCATCCTCATTTATATAGCGCTTTTAACAATGTAGATTGTTTCAAAGCAGCTTTTTACAGAGATAAACATATAATTTAAGGTAACAGAGATTGGTTTGGTTTCATAGTGGTTCTTGAATAATGTTATTTCAAGCTAAAGTTAGTTTAGATTGATTCACTTCGAAATGGTCATTTGTTAATAAATTAGGGGCCGCTAAGACGACACCGTTCTCTCTAAACAGACTTTAACACAAACCTGTGATAAACCTCTTTGTCTGCTTGCGACAGGAAATGTGACATCCAAGATCTTTGTACGAGCTGCTTTTTTCTCTAACATGGAACATTGGGCAACCCACACCTTAACAGAATCTGGTATTTCAGATCACTTCCCTATTAGATTTGAGATCAGTGTTATACCACCCGCTAGTAAACCTGTCTCCTCAGCCTCTAGACGCCGCCTCATCACACCCTCTTTAGGTGTAGAGTTCGCTTCGGCGTTTATGGGCTCACAGTTTCATGCAATGAATGGTCTGGTCTCTCCTTTCTCCCCAGATAATGTTCTCTCTGCGTTTCATTCCACAAGCACTGAAATTTTAGACTCTATTGCCCCTTTTCGGACTAAATCTATTAAACCTAAGGTGGATCCCTGGTTAAATGTCACCACAAGGGCTCTTAGGCAACACTGTAGACAAGCCGAACGAAGGTGGAAGAAGGACAAACTATTTACATCACTAGGTTCCTAGCTGCATATCAGAGGGCTGTGAAGGTGGCAAAGATGCACTATCTTTCTTCGGTCATAACTAGCAGTTGTCATGAACCTAGAGTTTTATTTAATACCATTAACTCTGTGTTGAATCCATGTACCTCTGATCAGACAGAGGTTTCAATTAGTACATGTGAGAAATTTCTCAGTTATTTTACTGACAAGGTAGCATCTGTCAGGCAAAACTGCAGTGCTAATTTTAATGTGTTTGTTCCTACTGATTCTGGGCTTCCTGCTGTTTTTGAGGATTTCAAGCCAGTTTCGTTTGCGCTGCTTTCTGAGATAGTGCAACACATGAAACCCACTACTGTTCATTAGACATTGTCCCAGCCAGGATAGTGACGGAAGTTTTTAATAGCGCCATTGGGTCGAGTTTACTCACTTTAATTAATTCTTGTCTTGGTCTAGGTTGTGTCCCAGCTGCATTTAAACATGCTGTGGTCAGGCCGCTACTTAAGAAGCCAAATCTTGACCCTTCAGTATTATCTAATTTTAGACCAGTTTCTCATCTGCCTTTTCTGTCAAAGGTTTTGGAAAAAGTTGTTTTTATACAGTTACAAGCCTTTATGCAGAAATATTCTGTGCTTGAAAAATTTCAATTGGGTTTTAGATCACGTCACAGTACTGAGTCAGCACTGCTCAGAGTACATAATGACATTGCCTTGTCTGTGGATGCTGGGAATCCTGCTGTTTTAGTGCTTTTGGACCTCACAGCGGCGTTTGATACGGTGGACCACGCAGTCCTCCTGTCTCGCCTCGAGCATTGTGTGGGCATTCGAGGTTTGGCCCTTCAATGGTTTAGCTCCTACTTAGCAAATAGGAGCTTCTCAGTTATGATTGGTGAATGCTCCTCGCCAGCTGCTCCTCTTTCTTGTGGGGTACCCCAGGGTTCAATTCTTGGCCCAATCTTGTTTTCTTTATATATATTGCCCTTGGGAAGTATTATAGGAAAGCACAATCTGTCCTTTCATTGTTATGATGATGATCTGCAGATTTATTTGCCTTTAAAACCGAATGATAGTGTCGCACTTGACTCCCTACTTAGTTGTATTGATGATATTGAGTTGTGGTTGTCACAAAATTTTCTTAGTTTAAACAAAGCAAAAAATGAGTGTATCATCTTCGGTAACCCAAATGGTTCAGCAGTGAGTTTGGGGGCTCTGGCGCCATACCTTAGGCCAGCTGTCAGAAATCTGGGAGTTATTTTTGATTGCAACATGAAATTTGACAAGCAAATTAGCAATGTTGTCAAAATGAGTTTTTTCCAGCTTCGTCTTCTAGCTAAAGTTAGGCCTTTTCTTAACAAGCATGATCTAGAAAAGGGGATTCATGCTTTTATTAGTTCGAGGTTGGACTACTGTAATGCTCTTTATGTTTGCTGACAAGATAGGCTGAAAGGGCAGGAGTGGAGATGGATTTAAGATTTCTGAAGGAGATTGTGTGTTTGTTCTTGGTCAAGATAGGGAGATCAATGTTCATGGTGATTGCCATATGGTCAGAGATGTTAAGGTTAGAGCTGGAGAGGTGAGGTATGGTGAGACCAGTCGAAAACAGACCAGATCCAGGATGTGACCACGGCTGTGGGTAGGAAAGTTGACATGTTGAGTGAAGTTGATCACTTTTTGATCACAAATTTACAGTTAGTGTCGATGTGAATGTTGAAATCTCCCAGAAGCAGAACAGAAAGTGAGATGGCAGATAACAGTTAAAAAGTCAGAAAACTCAGAGAGAAAGGAAGGATTTGGTTTGGGAGGGCGTTAGATTACAGCAGTGACCAGAGGAGTGGGACCAGAGAGTTTGAAAGTGATGTGTTCCAAAGACTGAGCAGCAGGGATGGATATGTTGGATGTTTTAATATCCTTTCTGTACACAGCAGCGACACCACCTCCCCGCCCCTCAGGTCGAGGTTTGTCCATATAAGTTTATCCTGTGGGTGTGGTTTCGTTGAGTGAGAAATAGTCCAGAGGTTTGTGTCAAGTTTCAGTGATACAAAGGAAATCCAGGTTATTGTCAGTTATGAATTCATTTAAAATTAGACTTTGTTGTGGAAATTTTAATAGTCATTGATCCCAAACAGGTATCATAAGAGAAAGAACCTATTCAATGTATAAAAGTATATGTGTGTACGTGCTTGTGCGTGACTTTTCAGGAACATATGGGACAGGACCTCTGACCTTAGGGACGATCAGTTTTGGCCAGTTTATTTCAGTACCAGTTTGTGTCTTTAAGCAGAAACTGAACAGCAGTAAGGACCTTATCTGAGTGGGTGAAAGGTACAGCGGGTGAGGAGGAACCTTGAAAACAGTATAAAGGCTGTCTCATATCTTCCTGTTGTGTGTCACTCTCTTGCACAGCGTAACTTCTGTGTATTAGACTGAACCTATTCTTGCAAGAATAAATACTTTCCTTTTTATTAATTTGACTCTGAGTGTCTCTTACGCAGTGATGATGTTTAACAGAATTTTTGCCACAACAATTTTGGTGTCAGAGTGGGATTCCTTGGAAGTGCCTTCTGGACCTGAGAGCGGACGGTGTTTGGCCACCTGGACTGAGCAGTTCCAGCTCTACCTCGTAAGCTTGAGAGAGAGGGGCCGACCGCTGTCGGGTCCGGGAGGGGCTCCACTGGAATCAAAAGAAAGCGAACCCGTGGCAGCCAACATATCTCTGGTAAGAGACGTCTAAAATATTTTCTTTTGGGGAAAAGTATTTTGTTTCGGGTATGATATGTGAGTGAACCATATTGGCTGAGGGCTGTTCTGTGGTACGTAATCTGAGATTAATTGAGATCTATATATAGATCAAGAGGTTTCAAACAGATACGAGAGAAAATTATCTGAGATTAATTGAGGTCTGTAACAGATCAAGAGATTTCAAACAGATAGGTAACCTGAAAATTAGTTGTTCCACGACGGAGCAAATTGTTTTTAGGTACTGAGGCTAATTAGGGGGACCCAGAACAGTTTTTGGTAAACCTTAATTAGGAGGGCACTAATAGTGCAACCCGACCGATTTGGGTTAAAAGGAAAAATCGGGTCTGTTGGGGACGCCTAACAGATCAGGAAAACGCGCGTTGAAGAGAAATCCACAGAGAACAGAGAAGCAGCCAATATGGGGAAGTCTCAAGGTAAGCATGCAAATTTGATACACCGGTTTTTCTATCAAATGAGAAAATTATGGGGGAAAATTTATGTTTTAGATATTGAAAAAACTGAGAAAATACCATGATTTCCCCAGGGAGGGAACACTGAGAACAACTAGTATGAAAGTAGTGCGAGAATCAGTTGAACAGGGCAGTGAGAAACAAAAAGGTTGTTATGGCTGCATTCAACATGTATGAATAGGCAGATAAAAAAGTCAAACTGCCAGGAGAAATAAAGTTTTTACTTCTTCATCCAGTAAATGGATGCATGACATTAGATGTCTGAGAACTTAAATTTACATAATAAGGATTGAAGTAGCAAGCAGCTATAAGGCTGTCTGTGTGAAATAGAGGGAACTGTAAGTGAGAGACTTGATGGAAGAGGGAAGTGAAAAACAAAAAGATTGGTGTGTGAGATATGTGTGTGGGGATTCTTAGCAAACAATCATGTACTGGTTAGATAATGAAGGAACTGGCATGTAGGGAAAAGAAAGGAGAGGAGACAGAAGGAACTGGCATGTAGGGAAAGATGGAAGAAATATAGTAAAAAACTATATGTGATGAAAATAAAATGTCTGACAGAATTTATGGAAGTCAAATTTACTGTTTAAATGGTATGAAAAATGAGTTTCAGAATAAAAATAAGGCATTGAGTATGATTAACGGGGATTAATGTGATATAAAGATAAGGAATGTTTCATTAAGCAAAATGGGAAAAAACTATATTTTCTGTATTAAATTCTATATTTTAATGGTAAAATAATGATTGAAATTAGGTTTAATTTTAAGTTTGACAACCATTGTGTTTTGAACCTAGGGTCCAGCTATGCTGGAGGTACAGCAACAGGGTTTGCTTATTCAGCCCGGTTTCCGGATGTTAGATATATACTTGTTCTGTTGTTGATGATAATACCAAATTAGTAAAATGTAAAGACAATTTTGACCAAAGATTCTGGAAATCAATAATGTATAATGTTGGATATTTTGTTGATATTAAGTCATTGAAGCAAAAGATATTGTCTGTTTTATAAATGAAATTATGGGTCAGGATAATTTCCCTGGACAAGTATGACTAAAGTTAAACGAAAACTTTGTGAAAACAACTTAGAATATTTTGAGCATTTCGATGCAGCTTATGAAAATTAATGTTCTGCCAATAATAATGATAAAGATTATGATTCGGCTATTGGGATTGAATCCGCCACTGGTGGACTGTAAAAGAATACAGAGAACTGCTTATCAGCTCTGTTTGCATTCCTGAATGGGACACACTGCTTCAAGAGTGTGCAGTAAGTTGGAGCCGACAGAGAGTGTTTTAATTGTGGTCAGCAGGATCATTTAACACGTAACTGTAAATGCCCACGAGAAGGTGTAAAAAACAAAGTGTAATTAAGTGATATAAATTTCTGGTGTTAATGTGGGCTTGAAAGTAGATCAGGGTTTAATATGATGATATTAACATTTTCGTCTGAGAAAGAACTAGAGATAAAAACAAGGTCAAGAGATTGAAGTCTTAAAGTGAATCCTTTTAAAGAAAAGATCTATAATAGTAATTTTTAAAAGTGAATTGATGAATACAGGTTGATGTAAAATTAATGACTCCAACAAATGTGAGTTGCAAAATATATGAAAGTAACTAACAGGATGATTGTGTTGTAATTAAACATTTAAAAAAAGATTTTAGAGTATATAGAGAGACTAATCTCACAGATGATTTACAATAACTGCAAAAGTATCACAAGCAGAGAGTGCTTGCCTCGTCAAAAAGTAAATCCTAATTGGAGATTGATAAACTCCAAGAGAAAACTTAAGTCAAATATTAAACTATGGTAATTGAGATTGAGAAATGTGAAACGTTATTGAGAACTAGAATAATTATTTTTATGTAAGAACAAATAAGCAGAAGTAGTAGGCTACTGAATTAACGGTTGCTAAATGTAAAATGTGTTGAAAGGCATCTGATTAAATAAACAGCTTGAAAAGTTGACCATGAAAGAGCTAGAAGCTGATGTTTTGCTTTCAAAAGATGAGTCTGCTATTGGCTGTAATGAAACAGTTCGCTTATCTAAATCTGATGTGTGCGTGGCTGAAACAGCCAGTGCGACAGAGACTCAATCTGAATGGAAATTTGTAATGTCTAGATTCCCTGACGTGGGCAAAAGACAACTGTAAAACTATGTTTATTTGAAAACACATGTAATTTCTGGCAAAGATGCCTAAAGCTGGGAGTTAAAAGATGGTAGATAAAAGTTTGATGTTAGAAGTATATGAGAGAGCAGTGTATCAGTCCGAATGTCTCAGAGTCTCTCTCATTAAATGAGTCAGCTAAAAGCTGTTATCTGTGATAATAAGTAAAGCACAGTGTTTCAGTTGAGAATCATAGACACAGAGATGTTAAAAGAAATCATTACCATTCAGAGGGCAATTTGTATTTAAATGTTAAAAATGTTAAAAGTAAAACTGAATGACTTTAAAGAAGTCTTTAACATAATGCAGACCTTACACGATAGAAGTGACGTTTTTGATTAATTTATTTTAGGACCAGTAACTTCTTTGTCTCATTTTAGTCTCCACCATTCAGGACTGATGGCTCCGGCTACAGATGAAGTACACTGAATGTACGGTTGTGATCTAAATTCACTGAGTATAGTCTAAGTAGCTAGGTTGCTGCTTTTAAGATAGTTAATGGATTTAAGTGATTAAATACTGTTGTTATTAACCTGTCTCCCTGTGAACACTATTAGGCAATCGGAATGGCTCTGGTGACTCTTGAACGTGCCTTTCCTAAGCTCCAGAAAACAGCTGAGTTCTGTTGAAGAAAACTGATTGTATTGGGAAAGAGCGGTCACCAATGTGTACGTGTGTACGAGTGGCTACTCAATGACGGGATGATCTTCCTGGCCAGGGGACAGCCCAACGCAGGGGGTCACAAAACATTGGGCACCTCCGGATGGAGGTGTTATTTGTGAGAAAGGTATGAGAGTTGAGCGCTGATTACTGGAGGCCACCGGGGTCAGCAGAGCATTGAGAGGTGAGATGGGCTGTGAGGTGAAAATTAATGTTACGGCAGTCTGACCCAGAAATGTGAGTTCCTCTATACCACTCACCAGAAACCGCATTGATTGTATGGCTTGTTTTTCATTGTGACAAGTGTCTGCAACTATGCCAGGGGACGACACCCTGAAGAGAAGAAAATTAAAGATAAATAGCTAACGGGAGTGGGCTTTCAGGAGCCAGCTGATTCCATGAGGTGATTGCCATTATTTGCTGCGGAGACAGTAACAAAACTTAATTATATGAGGGACATGATGTTGGTTGACATATGGGCAAGAAAAATGTATAGAAGAGTTAATTTTGAGCTAAAATGTCTATAACATAGTTTTAACTCGTGAAGGTCGTTGGACATGGTGGTGGCTAAAGATGAAGACAGGCTTTTGTAGATTTGAGAAGAGTCTGGATAACAAAGGTGAATGGTGAAAGGTTAATGTAATAAATTTAATATTACATTTTGTCTAAATTACAGTCTTAGGAGGCTGTTGAAAAGATTATTTGTTTAGAGAGAGAGAGACTGTCTGAGTGGAGGCAGGGATGGTAACTGTGTCTGTCTTTCTGTTATCGGCCTGCTAGAGCAAGCTGAAGCAAAATAGTGATAATGAACCAAAATCCAGCTGACTTTTCTAAGATCAAATGAATAATGAACAGACATGCTTTGTAACTGGTTAAGAGACCATGTAAAATTAGGTAAAAGCTACAGTAAAATGTGAAGTTTAAAATCTTACTTAAAATTTAAATCTTTTTAGAGATGATATAATGAAAAGCGAACATTGAAGATGAACAGTTAAAATATGTGTCTAATATGTGTGTGTGATGGTGACTGCACTCTATGTCGTGTATGTGTTAGTTTGGGGTACGAATACTGCGTCTGAATAGTGTGTATATTGTGTCATTAACCTCTGGAATGAGGGTTTTATCATTACAGATGGGTTAAGGCAAATGACAAGTTTTAAGGAAGCTAATAGTTTTGAGTCAATCTGATGACAAGATGATGCATAAAATGGGACGAGCTTTAAATGGATTAGTTATCCAGCTCTGTCTGCTACTGGTAATTATGAATCAATCTATGGATTAAAAGCATTTATGTAAATTGGATTTGTGAAGTTGTAGAGAGATGTCCATCATGGGTTGAGATAAACTAAAATGTTATAGATGTGCAGGGAATAACAAAGTGACATATTGGCTAAGTCAATATCAAATTATCCAGAGAGTCCTTCACATTTATGAATATTGTGAACAAAAGGGGGAAAATGTTGTTTGACTGACATTGACCAAGTCTGTACAGCACGACCTGACCTGACAGAAACAATTGAAACAGAATTTTCAGAAACAATGTTTGTAGATGACGGGATTAAGAGACCAAACAACAGGTCTGAAAAGCAGGATACACTGTAAGACTGAGGGCCGTTGCCCTCCAAATACTCTGATAAGAAGATGTGTTTGTGGCTTTAAGTAATATTTTTGTTTCAGAGGCAGAGAAAGATGTCTGGAGGAATTTTGGCTTTGGGACAACGTTTGGGTTAGTGTTGATGGCAAACTTTATCCAAACACCATTATGTTAGATTGATGCATGAGATGATTCATGCATCAAAAGGGGGGATGGTAACAATTGGTAACAATTTTGATAACAATTGACAAAGTATGGTTTACTAGGGGACAATATATGTTGGGAAGACACTAGGCTTAATTGGGTAAAAGCCTGGCAAGAAGCCATTCTTCTCCCTAACAAAATTCCTGTCTGTAAGTGTGCCGCACACGCTGATAACAAAATTGCAGGACTGTTTCAACAGGAAACGCCAGGGCAGATGCAGCAGCGAAGGCCGTGGCAGCACAGCAGACAAAAGAAACTACGTGTACTTTACTATCTGAAAATAACCTCGACATTTGTTTTTCTTTACAGAGCATGCAGACTTTTGATGCAGGGCAGAATGTGCCCAATAAAATAATGCTTATGGATGAATTTGACTAACTATCCTGGCCTAGATTGTTATTGTGGCAGAAAGAAACAAGGCCACACCTGCGCAGCGCATAACTTAAGATTTTCCTTTTGCAGAATGTCAGGAAGGATTGCAGAAAACAGAACTAATTCTGTTCCAAATGTATAAATATTGTGTTGTGGACATGAGCAAAGTGGACCCAGAGTGCTATTAAGTGAGCAAGAAATTATCCGGAGATAAAGTTTCAGGTTGTTGATTCCACAGGTCACACCAAAGGGGATGAGCGGCAAGACAAGCGGTCACTAACAAAATACTTAAGGTCTCCATTCACAGGTGAAAGCAGGCAAGAAATGGTTCACTCCAGTGGGGGTGCGGTCGTGATTTAAGGGAAAACCTTATAAGGATCAGAAAATGGTTGGAGAGTGGGACACCTGGGTCGAAGCCTCTCACCTTAGACTACACCGACAGGCCTCAACAATCAAATATGAGGACAACGTGAGGGGTCAAAGGCTCGTGCTAGTAACAGCCTCCCTCACCGGCGAGGGAAAGACTACGGCAACGACTCGCAAAGAGTCACCCTGGTGAAGACGGAATGTCCATGGGGCAAACGAGATGACCAACACACCTGGAGGAAGATGGACCAACTAATGGTTTGAATTTAGCAAAAGAATCTGTTTTTGTGATGATTTTGATGATTTTATTTGATTGAATCAAAATAGGGCTTAGATCAAATGATTTGATTGGTTAAGGATTCATTAGAAAATATTTCAGGTAAATTATAGGGATTATTATTGAATAAACTTGATTAGGCTGTCCATTAAGGGTAAGAAAGGCCGATCATGGGAGAATATGAATGGTAATAAGCTAAAAGATGGTCCGTATTTGAAATATTAGAGTTAATTTTGAACAACTACATTGGTTAAAAGAATGGATAAAAAAATATAAAACCTTTTCAGGATAGATTTTATTAAATATGGTGTTAAAAGTTAAGAAAATATGGTTAGGAAAATGGAGGCGATGTATGGAAATGGGCGTGGACTGATGGTAAATGGATAAGATTGGTTAATCTTTGGGGGGTTGGGGGTACTGTACTACCAATTTCAGCGATAGGATTATCAATATTGTTATGTTTACCATGAATTATAATGTGTGTTTCCAGCTCAGTACAGAGACTGGTTAAAGCTGGGATGTCTGTTCAGTAGGATGAACAAAATATGATGATACAAGTAGTGGGAGCTACTGTGACATGTGTTAAAGTGTATGTTTCCTTTTCTTTTTCTTTCTTTCTATGAATGTTTTTGATATGAACAGAAGGTTAAAAGCTGTGGTTATCCGCTATGTGATGACGTACAAGGAGAGGGGTCGAAATGAGGGATTTTATTCTACTTTTATTTCTTCGTATTTCTTAGCCTGTTGAAATGCCATGTGGGTTTCAAGATGTGTAATGATAACCAGGGTGTTAAATTGATGTGTTTCCTACTTAAACTATACACTATTTCTTGTTTATACTGAGGTGACTGAGGGTCCGACCTAGGTCGGGAGTGCAATAACAGTGCTTATTCATTCAGCCCGGCTTCAGATAAAGTCTTTACTTGCTTGCTAACACTTAAGGGACTATCCCCAAAAAAACAGCCTAAGCTTTTTACTTTTCCAAATGTTATTTCACAAATGTTTAAGAGAGTGGTCAGTTATGTGAAAACCAGAGATGAAGAGTATAAGTGTGATGAAATGACTTAAAATTTGTTCTATTATTTTTATTATTATGATTGGGTAATCTGAATGATAAAAAGGGGGGAATTGTTGTGGAAATTTTAATAGTCATTGATCCCAAACAGGTATCATAAGAGAAAGAACCTATTCAATGTATAAAAGTATATGTGTGTACGTGCTTGTGCGTGACTTTTCAGGAACATATGGGACAGGACCTCTGACCTTAGGGACGGTCAGTTTTGGCCAGTTTATTTCAGTACCAGTTTGTGTCTTTAAGCAGAAACTGAACAGCAGTAAGGACCTTATCTGAGTGGGTGAAAGGTACAGCGGGTGAGGAGGAACCTTGAAAACAGTATAAAGGCTGTCTCATATCTTCCTGTTGTGTGTCACTCTCTTGCACAGCGTAACTTCTGTGTACTAGACTGAACCTATTCTTGCAAGAATAAATACTTTCCTTTTTATTAATTTGACTCTGAGTGTCTCTTACGCAGTGATGATGTTTAACAGAATTTTTGCCACAACAACTTTTATTGTTGAGTGAGTGGGTATTGAGCAAGGCCAGTTTCAGATGATGTAGCTTTGTGATGGGTTGAGAAGACCGAGGAAGGGAGCGGAGATTAGATAGGTGCACGTGCCGTTTGTTGTGATGACGTAGTGTGGTAGTTGCAGTGCGCGAATTAGACCAGATGGATGGAATAGAGCTTGGGGTTGAAAAGTTGTAATTGAACATACGACCAGAGCCTCTGTGTGGAGGACGGCGACATAGTCCAGTTTCTCGGAAGAAGTTAATGCAGTCCAGACAGCGGTGGTTTTTGAGTGGGCGGAAGTCAGCAGCGGAGCAGAGCGGTGGCATGATTCAGGCGCGGTGCGCTAGTACAGAGCTAGCGCTTGCTTGCACTCAGATGCCGGGCGTCACAGTTCCAGTCCGATTCCAGCAAGTTAGTATGTCCTTTTCCTCGCGATCAGAGTGTTGTTCATCTGGTAGAAGGTCGTAGTTGAATCGGGCTCTTGTTGCTTGCTCTGGTGTTTGCCTTACGTGAGATTTCCTGGACAGACTATCCGCCTCTTATTATTATTCATTCATGCATTAACCGTTGCGATTCCGTTGTGATTTCCAGTTCTGAGGTGTCTAAGAAGATAAAGTGAACTTGTAGTAATAAAATTATTACTGTTTAAAATTAGGCTAAAACTCACTATCAAGAGTAGTTGTGGCCGAGAGATTAAGGCGATGGACTTGAAATCCATTGGGGTCTCCCCGCGCAGGTTCGAACCCTGCCGACTACATGGCTCCTTGTCTCTTTGCGAGAGGAATTGTGACATCTTTTGTACGAGCTGGTTTATTCTCTAACATGGAAAATTGGGCAACCCACAAGCTTGAAGTGAGCAGGTTTTTGTGTAGGTGAAGACATTGTTGAACTCCTTATTGCCAACACAATATATTAGCTGAGTGGATCCTCTGCTGCTAACATCAAAATAATGGTTGGCCCCGGTGTTCTCTGCTGCTCATATCCAGAAAAGAAAATAGCATGTGACTCACTCAGAGTGTAGTCGTGGCCGAGAGGTTAAGGCGATGCACTTGATATCCTTTGGGGTTTCCCTGTGCAGGTTCGGACCCTGCCGACTATGTGTCTCTTTGTCTGCCTGCGACATCCAAGATCTTTTTATGAGCTGCTTTTTCTCTAACATGGAAAATTGGGCAACCCACATCTCTTTTCAAGCCTTAAGTGAGAAGGTATTTGTGTAGGTGAAGACGTAGTTGAACTCCTTTTTGCCAACACAATATGTTAGCTGAGTGGATCCTCTGCTGTTCACAACGAAATTAATGGTTGGCCCCGGTGTTCTCTGCTGCTCACATCCAGAAACGGAAATAGCATGTGACTCACTATCAAGAGTAGTTGTGGCCGAGAGGTTATGGCGATGGGCTCTAAATCCATTGGGGTTTCCCTGCGCAGGTTCAAACCCTCCCGACTATGTGGCTCCTTGTGTCTTTGCGAGAGGAATTGTGACATCCTTTGTACGAGCTGCTTTATTCTCTAACATGGAAAATTGGGCAACCCAAATCTCTTTTCAAGCTTGAAGTGATTTGCTGACAAGAGAGGCTGAAAGGGCAGGAGTGGAGATGGATTTAAGATTTCTGAAGGAGATTGTGCGTTTGTTCTTGGTCAAGATAGGGAGATCAATGTTCATGGTGATTGCCATATGGTCAGAGATGTTAAGGTTAGAGCTGGAGAGGTGAGGTATGGTGAGACCAGTCGAAAACAGAACAGATCCAGGATGTGACCACGGCTGTGGGTAGGAAAGTTGACATGTTGAGTGAAGTTGAACAGTGTAGCAGTTCCAGGAATTCAGTGGCAAATTTACAGTTAGTGTCGATGTGAATGTTGAAATCTCCCAGAAGCAGAACAGAAAGTGAGATGGCAGATAACAGTTAAAAAGTCAGAAAACACAGAGAGAAAGGAAGGATTTGGTTTGGGAGGGCGTTAGATTACAGCAGTTACCAGAGGAGTGGGACCAGAGAGTTTGAAAGTGATGTGTTCCAAAGACTGAGTAGCAGGGATGGATATGTTGGATGTTTTAATATCCTTTCTGTAGACAGCAGCGACACCACCTCCCCGCCCCTCGGGTCGAGGTTTGTCCATATAAGTTTGCTAAAGACCAAAAATCTCTGAATGTAAATTAACTCTCTGGGGTCGAGAAACGCGCCGGCGCGTTTTGCTGTTTTTTTCCACATAGCAGCAACATAGACTTAAAATACTCCATCATTTTTGGTCATATAAATAAAAGCAATACATGATTATAAACTATAGAGGGTCTTCTTTTTTTTGTGTACACTCACATTAACATCAAAACCGTGTGCTTTTGTAAAATGAAGAAAATAAACAGGGTGTGCTTTCTGCCTCTCTGTCTCCGTTAAATTTTTTTCTGGTGCACGTCTCTAAACTTAAACAAAGCTCAGCGAATACTATTCACACAAGCATGAGCAAAATATCTTTATAATCATTTAAGTTTGTACTTTTAAAATATCTAATTCAAAACTAAAATAAATATTCTCTGTTGATGTAATCTATTAAAAAAGAGAGAGGTGTCAGCCGATCTCATTATCGTTCTCTCAGCTCATTATTCTGCTAATCTGACACGCCCACGGAGAGCGCGCGCTATTCAAACGCAAATGATCTGAAGCAACACATGCAAAGTGTCAACGCCCCTCATAAACGCAACATAAACACAACAAATGTAATCATCAGATTAATGTAGCCTACTATTTCTTCTTGCGAGGCTGTGTGAGGAGTAATCCTGGGACATTTACCTCAGAACATGTGCTGTTTTTTTTCATTACGAGGAGCAACGGATCCATCTGATAAGTAAGTTCTTTATTATTATTGTTCTAATCGCGATATCATAGTGTATGTAAACCGCAAAAAGACTGTTTAAATATGAATCGCGTCTGTGTGTGAATGAATGAACTGAACAGTTTTTACCAAACCCTATTACTATACTGAGATGAGTGAAAATCGACTGAAATATGTAGAAATAACGTTATAATGTCTTTGTATTAGCAACGTATTAAACTGCAAATTAATATTTATGCCCTAATATAGGCTCATAAAAACAACAAACGATATGCCTATGTTACAGACGAAATATGAAAGACAACATTTTGTTGACTAGTTTTGGATAGATTATTAACTGTTTAATGTAAACTAGACTACTGGCACATCGAATAAGCTTTTGTTCACCAATTCTGCTCAAATGTTATATATTAGGCTATGTTTGTTTTGTCAAAAATAGAGTCATCAAGTAGGATGCTATTATAGTGTTTGTTCCAATGTAGGCTTTATTCAAACTAATGAATCCTTAACTTTGAAATATGTATGATAAAATGTATACTTTAGTTTTTACAAAGAAATATGAAATATCCATCTGAGAAGTACGTTTTTTTATTAGTGTTCTAATTGCGATATCATAGTGTATGTAAACCGCAAAAAGACTGTTTAAATATGAATCGCGTCTGTGTGTGAATGAATGAACTGAACAGTTTTTACCAAACCCTATTGCTATACTGAGATGAGTGAAAATCGACTGAAATATGTTGAAATAACGTTAAAATGTCTTTGTATTAGCAACGTATTAAACTGCATATTAATATTTATATGCCCTAATATAGGCTATCATAAAAACAACAAACGATATGCCTATGTTACAGAAGAAATATGAAAGACAACATTTCGTTGACTAGTTTTTGGATAGATTATTAACTGTTTACTGTAGCCTAAACTATAGACTACTGCCACATTGAATAAGCTTTTGTTCACCAATTTCTGCTCACATGTTAAATATATTAGACTATTTTTGTTTTGTCAAAAATAAAGTCATCAACTAGGATGCTATTATAGTGTTTGTTCCAATGTAAGCTTTATTCAAACTAATGAATCCTTAACTTTGAAATATGTATGATAAAATGTATACTTTAGTTTTTACAAAGAAATATTACACTTGAAATATTGTTATTTTAATTGTTGCTGTAATTGTAACCTTTTTAATAAAATAGCAAATAATATATTTACAAGGTAGATGTAAACAAAATCTTAAAATGTCAATATAAGCCTTCTCTTCAAATTATTTGTATTGTGTTTTATTAGTGACAAATTTGGGGAGAGGATACATATCCAAAACTTTCTGAAAATACAGTATGAGAATTAACTACACAATTACTAGAAATGTTCACCTTGGATATTATACAATTTGCAAGCAAAAATACAAGTGGAAAAATACTATTTTTTTATAGATGTTTCCAACTCTGAACCAATTTTGTAGTATATATACACATTTCTTTTCTTGTGTCCTTGTATTCTTTCTTGTGGCTCAGTGACACACCTGTGAAAAGATCATTATGCAGGCTCATTAAACAGGTCTTTTTGTCTTCACAGGTGTGAATCAGACCATTATACATGAGTCACGCCCATTTCGCATGTTGCCTTTCCAAACAAAAAGTGTTTTACTAAATTTAAATCAATGTATTGTTTTATGTGAATGATTTGGAAGGATGATTTTCAGATCATTTTGAAGCAAAAATCCTAGGCGAGAACATCCATTAGTCAAAAGTCTTGTGGACACATATTTAGTATGTGTTTTGTGGCCTTATTTCAGAGACTTTAAGTTTTAGTTTTTTCAATAACCATGCATAAACAATATTCTCTCAAAAATACAAACATGTACATACATCTTGCTAACATATTATGGTAGCCCTGTTTGTGCTATATAGAGTGAATTTACACCTTTGCCATTAACATGTTTATAAATAACTGAAAAAAGCACAAATGTTAGAGCATGTCAGAATGCTCCAGGACCCCAAAAACACATAGGACCCCAGAGGGTTAACCCAACACACACACACACACACACACACACACACACACACACACACACACACACACACACACACACACACACACACACACACACACACACACATTCCCCCACCAGTGAAGACCACACTCAGGACAGAGCGTGGTGTCCGATTACAAGATATTTTATGACTGATCGGAATGTCCCAAAGGAAGTGGATTCCAAAGCGAAAAGAAACTTCTTTTCTTTAAAAGACATTTAACCAGATATATTCAATGTGTTTTTATGTGTGTCTATTTGCCCATGTCACATTGGAATGACTATGATTTTATCGTAGCTTAAAGTGAATTATAAATACCTTCATTATGCATTTTAAATATAACTGTCTATTCCCATAACTTGTACACATAGTTCTGGACACCTCCAGAATGCTTTCGGTGTGATCAATCAGAATACGTACAGTAATATCCAGTAAAATATAGTTTACTATGTTTTCCATCTTTGGAGTGAAAAGAGACCAAAACTAACATCACTGGTGTTCTTAGATAACAGCGTTTACGACCCAAAGGAATGTTCACAGAACTGTGGCTCTCTCTGAATTCTAACCAAGGAGGAGAAATGAATCCTGTATTCATATATATATATATATATATATATATATATATATATATATATGCTATTATATATCCACTTGAGAATTGTATGAACAATGTATCTAAGTTCCCTATTTCATGAGTTGCCTTTTTGTGGTTTGGTCTATGTTTCTCGACAACTCTAATGCGATAATGTTTTAAACTTTGCCAACTAATGTTTAACCAAATCCATTTGTGGCAAGTGTGGTCTCGATAAACTCCAATCTTCATTCCCCATTTGTTAATTGACATTACATTTTGCTAAACTTTGTGACACATTAGTATTATAAGAATTGTGAAGATTCTTCTCTTAAACACCCAATGAAACTAGAGATTTAAATGCCTGGTTATACCACAAAGGGTCATAAAATCTCCCTCCAAAGGGACAGCTCCTGATTGGACCCTCTTCCAAAGAAGGCGGAAACGTCAGGTCTTCAAAAGGACTGAATACCAGTTTATCGCGCTCTTACTTCGCCTGTCCTTGTGTCATAATGTAACATCTCGCCTCCGGGCGAGCTCTTCGCCTTTCTCTTATTTGTTTCTAGTCTAGTTTGTGTTTTTCAGTCTTAGATAAGTCTCCGTGTTTAATTCCAATCGCCGTGTGAAAAGAACACCGCGTGACATGTCTCTTCAGCAAATCCATCTACAAGGGACCTTTAAACGAGCGCGCGCTCGTTTTGAAGGAGGAACACGCGCACGTGACCACGTGGCGAGAGACGCACACACGCTTCTTCACCAGCCATGCAAAGATGTGACGTTATCTCCGCGTGATTTCCCCGTAGAGATCTTTATTTCTTTTCTTTGTTAGTCAAAGTTTTGTTTTCCGTAGTCGACTCTGTTCACTTCCACAAAGTGAAACGAACTTAGCCGAACTATTTTCCTTTGGTAATGTTACCCCAAAGACTTGCAAACTCCGTTCAACACGCGCGCCAAGCAGCACCCAGTGACGCTTCCTAAAGGACTCCGCTCACGCACGCGCAGGAATGCCGCGACACAGAGAGACCCAGAAACTTAAGTATATCTCTTTATAGAGCTTCTAAGAAGCATTAAGATGATGTTTTCGTGTTGTTACAGACAGGGGACTGTCAGGGTGAATGTTGCCAATGCTCTCTCTCTCTCTCTCTCTCTCTCTCTCTCTCTCTCTCTCTCTCTCTCCCTCTTCCCCTCTCACACGTGTTTCCATTGTCCACACTCTATGCATTTCTCGTTCATCGATGCCTTATCGTGTTTTGTTGTTTATTATGTTTGTAATAAACTCCAGAATTCAGCACTACATGGCAATGCTTAGAGGTTGGAATAATGGCAGGATGCACCATTTCTCCACTGGCTTTTACCATGGCAATGGAAGTAATCATTAGGGCATCAAAATGGGTAGTAGGAGGAGAGCGCTTGGCTTCTGGGATGCGACTACCACCAATCAGAGCATACATGGATGACATGACAACCATGACTACAACGGTAGCCTGCACTAATCGGTTATTGGGGAAGTTAACAGATAATATTGAATGGGCACGAATGCAATTTAAGCCCTCTAAATCAAGGAGCATCTCCATAATTAAAGGCAAGGTAGTAGATAAAACATTCTTCATTAATGGTGAGGCAATACCAACAGTTTCTCAGAAGCCAGTGAAGAGTCTAGGGAGATGGTACGATGGGGATCTAAAGGACACAGTTCGAGTGGGAGAAGTTAGACGACAAGCAGTGGAAGGGTTGAAGAGCATAAACAGCTGTGCTCTACCAGGCAAACTGAAACTCTGGTGCTTTCAGTTTGGTCTACTGCCAAGGTTGCTGTGGCCACTGACTGTGTATGAGGTTTCTTTGACAACAGTGGATAAGCTGGAAGCGTTAATAAGTTCATACATCAGGAAATGGTTGGGAGTTCCACGCTGCCTCAGCAGAGTAGGACTTTATAGTAAAGGAGTATTGCAGCTGCCAGTCTCTGCTTTAACCGAGGAGTTTAAGTGTGCCAAGGTCAGACTGGAAATGACTTTAGCAGAGTCACGTGACAAATGCGTAAGGGAGACAGCCCCTGTGGTAAAAACTGGTAGAAAGTGGTCAGCAAAGAAATCTGTAGTAGAGGCAAAGGCTGACCTTCAAATTGGGGATATCGTGGGACAGGTACAGCATGGAAGAGGGGGTTTTGGGCTCAGTTTAGTTCCTCCTAAATGGCACAAGGCAGGCCCAGCCCAAAGGAGGAAGCTGGTAGTCAACGAGGTGCGAAAGCAGGAGGAGAGGATGAGATGTATAAAGGCCATTTCCCAGGCCAAGCAGGGAGAGTGGATGAGATGGGAGAGTGTGGAACAACGCAAAATGGGCTGGCAAGACCTTTGGTCAAACGAAGAGAGTAGGATCAGTTTCCTTATTAGGTCAACATATGATGTTCTCCCATCACCGCAGAACCTAAACCTCTGGGTAGGAGAGGATCCATCTTGTCCTTTGTGTTCATCACCTGCCACATTAAGGCACATTTTGACAGGATGTAAGGTGGCTCTTAGCCAGGGTCGGTTTACTTGGCGCCATGACCAAGTATTGCGATGTTTGGCTTTAGCATTGGAAGGCAAGCGTAGTATGACCAATAAATTGCCGCCTGTTCTAGCAAAACATTACACGCAGAAGACAATATTCCTCCGCCCAGGCGAGCAACCACCAAGAAAAGGTGCTAACACCAATTCTCGCCCAGGACAACTGGAAGCTGCTAGGGACTGGAAGATGCTGGTTGATCTTGATCAACGGCTTATTTTTCCACCTGAGATTGCCACCACTAACCTACGGCCAGATATTGTTTTGTGGTCTGGATCAGCACGCATTGTTCAACTGATAGAGTTAACAGTGCCATGGGAGGATGCGGTAGATGAGGCATATGAGAGGAAGAAACTGCGGTATGCTCATCTGGCCACTGAAGCAGAACAGCGAGGATGGAGAGTCCAGGTTTATCCAGTGGAAGTGGGTTGTCGTGGTTTTGTGGCACACTCTACAACCCGGTTCCTCAGAGACGTCGGATTCAGTGGCCAAGAGTTGCGTCGTACAGTAAAGAACTTATCTGAAGCAGCAGAAAGGAGCAGCAACTGGCTGTGGTTGAGACGGAAAGATTCTAGCTGGCTGTGTACAGGCCGCCATGCTACGGTTTCGTAGAATTCTTGAAAACTTGAAAGGCCTGTTGGTTTATTTGTATAGGTTGTATAGTATTTACAGTCATTACGTTCCTGTGTATATTGCGTGAATGACGGGTGGTTGGGCAGATATTGTGTTTTGCGGTAGGTGGTATGCCATACGGAACCGTTGCCACTGAAACTGCATATTAACGCACCAGTGGGGCTCGACAGCCTTAGTCAAACGGGTTGGCGCGTATGGTTGGGTTGCGGAGAGATTGTGAGATTGTGGTTAGGTCTCAGCAGCAACTGTTGGTTTATTTGTATAGGTTGTATAGTATTTACAGTCATTACGTTCCTGTATATATTGCGTGAATGACGGGTGGTTGGGCAGATATTGTGTTTTGTGGTAGGTGGTATGCCATACGGAACCGTTGCCACTGAAACTCCATATTAACGCACCAGTGGGGCTCGACAGCCTTAGTCAAACGGGTTGGCGCGTATGGTTGGGTTGCGGAGAGATTGTGAGATTGTGGTTAGGTCTCAGCAGCAAGAGGGAAGTAGAGGTCAGTAAGCTGGGCTGAGTTGAGTGGGGGACGGAGGGGGGTGACTCTGGGACGCCAGAGTCACTGTCGAGCCCTCTTGAGGTGTCGTGGGCTAGTCGACGAAACACTGAGGACGGAAGGTGCCCACTTGAAGACCCTAGAGATGTTCCCTACTCCGCTCAATCCAGAGGGTTGTTATGGGGGACCGCACTGTGGTTGCAGCCGTTGTGTGTGCTGACGCGCAATACACTGTATTAACACCAGACAGAAGATTCACGTCACTAGATGGAAAGAAGCGTAAATGGATGGAGAAGCATAGGTTACTGTAAAGCTACGTCTTAGTTGGTGATTATCTTGGCGAAAGCCGAGTACAAATCAGCATGAAGTTTTAACATCTACTCTCGTGTAACGGAAATCGTAAATACATATATCCCATGTAACCATAGTAAATACATAAGTAGTTCTGCCTTATTAAATTCATTATATTCATTTGATTACTGCCTACATACTGCCTTTTTGCTCATTTTCAAGTCCCTTAAGTGTCAAAAGATCTTATAGCAACAAGCTTACAAATTAAAGATACTTTAAAGAGTATGTGTTTAAAGGGCAGGAAACCCAATTCTTGTGGCCACAGAATTGCTTTTCCTGAAATCCTATAAAGTGAGATGATATTGTGGATTCCCACAAATATTAGTCTGACAATTGAGCTAATTAATTTAGCCTGTTTTGTAAGACGTGGTCCGTGTAGTTAATTGCAATCAACTTGTGGTTAAGTGCAAGGATACACAGACATGCATGCAGGTAAAATGACATATCATCCCTTATCGGGAGTTTTATTAACATGTAAGACTGATCTAATCCAAACATGTATGAATAATTATTAATTACCAATTATTAATTATGATATGCAAATTCCCCACGGATTAGATCCACCCCAGAGTCTTTACAACGTAGTGTGGTAGTTGCAGTGCGCGAATTAGACCAGATGGATGGAATAGAGCTTGGGGTTGAAAAGTTGTAATTGAACATACGACCAGAGCCTCTGTGTGGAGGACGGCGACATAGTCCAGTTTCTCGGAAGAAGTTAATGCAGTCCAGACAGCGGTGGTTGTTGAGTGGGCGGAAGTCAGCAGCGGAGCAGAGCGGTGGCATGATTCAGGCGCGGAGCTAGCGCTTGCTTGCACTCAGATGCCGGGCGTCACAGTTCCAGTCCGATTCCAGCAATTAAGTATGTCCTTTTCCACGCGATCAGAGTGTTGTTCATCTGGTCGAAGGTCATAGTTGAATCGGGCTCTTGTTGCTTGCTCTGGTGTTTGCCTTGTGTGAGATTTCCTGGACAGACTATCCGCTTCTTATTATTATTCATTCATGCATTAACCGTTGCGATTCCGTTGTGATTTTCAGTTCTGAGGTGTCTAAGAAGATAAAGTGAACTTGTAGTAATAAAATTATTACTGTTTAAAATTAGGATAAAACTCACTATCAAGAGTAGTTGTGGCCGAGAGGTTAAGGCGATGGACTTGAAATCCATTGGGGTCTCCCCGCGCAGTTTTGAACCCTGCCGACTACGTGGCTCCTTGTCTCTTTGCGAGAGGAATTGTGACATCCTTTGTCCGAGCTGCTTTATTCTCTAACATGGAAAATTGGGCAACCCACATCTCTTTTCTAGCTTGAAGTGAGCAGGTTTTTTGTGTAGGTGAAGACATTGTTGAACTCCTTATTGCCAACACAATATATTAGCTGAGTGGATCCTCTGCTGCTCACATCGAAATAATGGTTGGCCCCGGTGTTCTCTGCTGCTCATATCCAGAAAAGAAAATAGCATGTGACTCACTCAGAGTGTAGTCGTGGCCGAGAGGTTAATGCGATGCACTTGATATCCTTTGGGGTTTCCCTGTGCAGGTTCGGACCCTGCCGACTATGTGTCTCTTTGTCTGCTTGCGACATCCAAGATCTTTTTATGAGCTGCTTTTTCTCTAACATGGAAAATTGGGCAACCCACATCTCTTTTCAAGCCTTAAGTGAGAAGGTATTTGTGTAGGTGAAGACGTAGTTGAACTCCTTTTTGCCAACACAATATGTTAGCTGAGTGGATCCTCTGCTGTTCACAACGAAATTAATGGTTGGCCCCGGTGTTCTCTGCTCCTCACATCCAGAAACGGAAATAGCATGTGACTCGCTATCAAGAGTAGTTGTGGCCGAGAGGTTAAGGCGATGGACTTGCAATCCATTGGGGTCTCCCCGCGCAGGTTCGAACCCTGCCGACTACGTGGCTCCTTGTCTCTTTGCGAGAGGAATTGTGACATCCTTTGTACGAGCTGCTTTATTCTCTAACATGGAAAATTGGGAAACCCAAATCTCTTTTCAAGCTTGAAGTGAGCAGGTTTTTGTGTAGGTGAAGACGTTGTTGCAATGCTTTATCTGTAGAGTGGTATAGGGATCTTCCATAGGGAGAAGTTGGTTGGCACTTCAGCACTGCATTGTCATCGGGTCCAGAAGAAGGTCCTTCGTCAGATCTGGATCCGGCAGGCTGCGGGAAGCTAAAATTAGCTTAGATGCCGTTTTTCTTATGATGTAACTAGTACAACAGGATATAACATTCACATTGATGGTTGTCCTCTGCTGCACACATCCAGAAAATAAAATAGCATGTTACTTGCAATCAAGAGTAGTTGTGGCCGAGAGGTTAAGGCGATGGACTTTAAATCCATTGGGGTCTCCCCGCGCAGGTTTGAACCCTGCCGACTACGTGGCTCCTTGTCTCTTTGCGAGAGGAATTGTGACATCCTTTGTACAAGCTGCTTTATTCTCATACATGGAAAATTGGGCTACCCACATCTCTTTTCAAGCTTGAAGTTAGCAGGTTTTTGTGTAGGTGAAGACGTTGTTGAACTGCCTTTTGCCAACACAATATATTAGCTGAGTGGATCCTCTGCTGCTCACATCAAAATAATGGTTGGCCCCGGTGATCTCTGCTGCTCATATCCGGAAAGAAAATAGCATGTGACTCACTCACAGTGTACTCTTGGCCGAGAGGTTAATGCGATGCACTTGATATTCATTGGGGTTTCCCCGTGCAGGTTCGGACCCTGCCGACTACGTGTCTCTTTGTCTGCTTGCGACATCCAATATCTTTGTATGAGCTGCTTTTTCTCTAACATGGAAAATTGGACAACCCACATCTCTTTTCAAGCCTGAAGTGAGAAGGTATTTGTGTAGGTGAAGACGTAGTTGAACTCCTTTTTGCCAACACAATATGTTAGCTGAGTGGATCCTCTGCTGCTCACATCGAAATTAATGGTTGGCCCCGGTGTTCTCTGCTGCTCACATCCAGAAACGGAAATAGCATGTGACTCACTATCAAGAGTAGTTGTGGCCGAGAGGTTATGGCGATGGGATCTAAATCCATTGGGGTTTCCCTGCGCAGGTTCAAACCCTGCCGACTATGTGGCTCCTTTTCTCTTTGCGAGAGGAATTGTGACATCCTTTGTACGAGCTGCTTTATTCTCTAACATGGAAAATTGGGCAACCCAAATCTCTTTTCAAGCTTGAAATGAGCAGGTTTTTGTGTAGGTGAAGACGTTGTTGCAATGCTTTATCTGTAGAGTGGTATAGGGATCTTCCATAGGGAGAGGCTAGTTGGCACTTCAACACTGCATTATCATCGGGTCCAGGCGAAGGTCCTTCGTCAGATCTGGATCCGGCAGGCTGCGGGAAAACCTTCGGATAAACAAAGACACTAAAATTAGCTTAGATGCCATTTTTCTTATGATGTAACGAGTACAACAGGATTTAACATCCACATTGATGGTTGTCCTCTGCTGCTCACATGCAGAAATAAAATAGCATGTGACTTACTATCAAGAGTAGTCGTGGCCAAGAGGTTAAGGTGATGGACTTGAAATCCATTGGGGTCTCCCCGCACAGGTTGAGCCCTGCCGACTACGTGGCTCTTTGTCTGCTTGCGACATCCAAGATCTTTGTATGAGCTGCTTTTTCTCTAACATGGAAAATTGGGCAACCCACATCTCTTTTCAAGCCTGAAGTGAGAAGGTATTTGTGTAGGTGAAGACGTAGTTGAACTCCTTTTTGCCAACACAATATGTTAGCTGAGTGGATCCTCTGCTGTTCACAATGAAATTAATGGTTGGCCCCGGTGTTCTCTGCTCCTCACATCCAGAAACGGAAATGGCATGTGACTCACTATCAAGAGTAGTTGTGGCCGAGAGGTTATGGCGATGGGCTCTAAATCCATTGGGGTTTCCCCGCGCAGGTTCAAACCCTGCCGACTATGTGGCTCTTTGTCTGCTTGTGACAGGAATTGTGACATCCAGGATCTTTGTATGAGCTGCTTTTTTTTCTAACACAGAAATTGGGCTCATTTCAGGCCTGAAGTGAGCATTGTTTAAGGAGGATTTACATTTTAAGGTAAGTTCGGTTCAATTCCCTGTTTGGGTGAAAATCGGACAGTTTGTTGCATACATTCCCTAATCACTTGTTGTCCTCTTCCCAGCCTTTGAGGGAGGTGTTCATCCTCTGCTGCTCACATCCAAGTCAAGTCAAGTCAAGTCATCCTCATTTATATTCAATTCAATTCAATTCAATTCAATTCAAATTTATTTGTATAGCGCTTTTCACAATACACATTGTCTCAAAGCAGCTTTACAGAAAGTGCATTTCGGAAATGTACATAGAAAAATACAGTCAGTTAATCATGTATTAATTTATGGCATAACATATCGCCGGCTTTGATTCGTCTCTTCACAGGCGTCGAGTCGTCTCTTCACAGGCGTTGGGGCATCTGAAGTCTCCGTGAGAGGCTGGATACAAACTGGAGCTGACGAACGCTATTTACCGCTAGATAACAGCAGAAAGGCAGATGGGAAATAATTAGCATAGCTGATGTTCATAATGTTAATGCATTCGAACTGATTCAGCAGTAGTATTAAAGGTTAAGCATTAAGTGAATGCTTGGTTAAAGAGATGCGTCTTTAATCTAGTTTTAAACTGGGACAGCGAGTCTGAGTCTCGAACAATATCAGGAAGGCTATTCCAGAGTTTAGGAGCTAAATGTGAGAATGCCCTCCCTCCTTTAGTGGACTTACTAATCCTAGGAATGACCAGAAGCCTCGAATTTAGTGATCTTAAAGAGCGCGATGGATTGTATGCAGAGCCGGCCCGAGCCTTTTGGGGGCCCTAAGCAGAATTTGATTTGGGGGCCCCTCCTACTACACGGAGTCACCTGTGCTTGACGATTATTGACTCAAATGTCACGCAATAATGATACATTATAAATTAATACAGTGAGGTTATGTCTTATTAATACAAAATAAATACTTAATAAGAAATAGATAGCCTACTTAAATAAAAAAGTTTTAACTATTACTTTACTCTTTTACTAACTCTCTGAAACTTCTTAAAACAAACTGTCTCAAAACATATCAAATAGATTATTTGCTAAAATAATGGAAAAAAAGTGAGAAATCAGAAACATAATAAGAGCAAGGGTTCAACAATAACAATTATTGTTGAAAACTGTAAAAATATTATTATTTCTCAACTGTCTCAATACAGTGTAACTGTCCTCAAAATCTTTTTTTTTTTATTATTATTGTAACAGACTTTGTTGGATTGTACATGACAGAATCCAACAAAGTCTGCTACTATAATACCGGTAATGATGTACTGGCGCTCGTTGTATGTGTGTATGCAATCTATTTTTCCCCACGGGGCTTGCCGTAGATAGGAATGGGTCAATTGCTGCACAAAACACACCGTAAATAATCATGCAGACATACTTTTATCTTGCTCTTTTTGTCTCCTCCTCTGTCATTTTTGTCTTTCTATTTTCGGCACTAGAGGGATACTTCCTTTTTGTGATATAACATTACCGTGACTATGCACAGTTGCGCACGAATTGTCTATGCACGTGCGAGGTGTCTAGATAATGCGCATGACTTAAACGCTGGCAGACCCAGCAGCAGTTGTAGGCAGGTATATTGATCATGAAATCAGAATTTTCTTGTCTTTAATTATTCGTTCATTCATTCATTCATTCATATTAATTCATTCATTTATGTCACTTGTTTAAGTCATCTAAAAAAAATGTTTTCGATTTTTCGACTCGATTGGGGGGCCCCCTGGTGGCCAAGGGGCCCAAAGCAGTCGCTTAGTTCGCTTATGCCTCGGGCCGGCCCTGATTGTATGGCGATAGAAGATCTGTTAAATACACAGGAGCTAAACCATTTAGGGCTTTATAGGTCAGTAGGAATACTTTGTAATTGATACGTAACTTAATAGGTAACCAGTGTACAGATGATAAAATTGGTGTTATATGATCATATTTTCTTGATCTAGTAAGAACTCTAGCGGCTGCATTTTGCACTAACTGTAGCTTGTTTATTGAGGATGCAGGGCAACCAGCTAATAAAGCATTACAGTAATCTAGTCTCGAGGTCATGAATGCATGAACTAACTTTTCTGCATCAGAAACAGATAGCATGTTACGTAGCTTAGCAATGTTTCTAAGGTGGGATTTATATAGCGATTTTAACAATGTAGATTGTTTCAAAGCAGCTTTTTAGAGAGATAAACATATAATTTAAGGTAAGAGAGATTGGTTTGGTTTTATAGTGGTTCTTGAATAATGTTATTTCCAGCTAAAGTTAGTTTTGATTGATTCACTTCCGTCGAAATGATCATTTGTTATTAAATTAGGGGCCACTAAGACGACACCGTTCTCTCTAAACAGACTTTAAACACGACTCTAACATGGAAAATTTGGTAACCCACATCTCTTTTCAAGATTGAAGTGAGAAGGTATTTTTGTAGGTGAAGACGTAGTTGAACTCCTTTTTGCCAACACAATATATTAGCTGAGTGGATCCTCTGCTGCTCACATCAAAATAATGTTTGGCCACGGTGTTCTCTGCTGCTAACATCGAGAAAAGAAAATAGCATGTGACTCACTATCAAGAATAGTCGTGGCCGAGAGGTTAAGGCGATGGACTTGAAATCCATTGGGGTCTCCCCACGCAGGTTCGAACCCTGCAGACTACGTGGCTTCTAGTCTCTTTGCGAGAGGAATTGTAACATCCTTTGTACGAGCTGCTTTATTCTCTAACACGGAAAATTGGGCAACCCACATCTCTTTTCAGGCTTGAAGTGAGCAGATTTTTGTGTAGGTGAAGACTTTGTTGAACTCCTTTTTTCCAACACAATATATTAGCTGAGTGGATCCTCTGCTGCTCACATCAAAATAATGGTTGGCCCCGGTGTTCTCTGCTGCTCATATCCGGAAAAGAAAATAGCATGTGTAGGGTATGGACCAATCAGACACATACTAATTATTCATTATATACAAAGGTTTATGAAACTCCTCACACAGCCCAAATGAACAAACACATGGGCAGAAACAGTGACATATTACAGGGCATGATAAGGAGATTTTACGACCTCCGAGGAATGTGGCCCCATACTCAAGAGAGAGACTATGAAACAGAAACCCTCTTTAAAACAGACTTTGCTGCATTAATCATAGACTAACTGATCTATAAATGAACATGCATAAAACTGTGAAAGAAACAGTGTAAATGGTTTACTGTCTCGTGTACTATTAGGTATATATTATGGTATGTATCCTGGTATACAACCAACTAACGATCAATGTAACCTCACCTGTATCATGCCTCCTACCTAATTAATCCTCATTTAATGACTCACACTTTGATGTACATCACCTTCTTCTAGAATGCATTGTGGATGTGTTATAGCTATTTGAGCATTAATGAAGGTATAATCATGCTAGGGACAAAGATACGTAAATCAACTAAGAGCCACTTTCCCTCTCAGACATGTCCCCTTTCTGATTGGTCGAGTTCAACCCTTAGGGGAGGATCTTCTCCAGGCCTTATTAGAGACAGTCCACATGTGACCTCCCTCTCTTAGTTCTTTCATCCAGCCTCAACACTGTTCTGGTGATACTGGGGAGCCCCCTCCCCCTCCACGGGGGCCCCAGGGCCCAGCAGGCCTCGATTCCAACCAGATATGGGCTCAGGCAGGAGAGAGATGACTCTCTCACAAAGAACCAAGGACAATCTCAAGAGTTTTGGAACAAAGACTCCAACCAACAACGACTCCAATCACCCATCCTTCCGACTTCCTCACTTCTCCTGGGTGCTCGGCGTGGCCTCAACAGAGTCCCAGGCCTTGCCCAAACCAGCCATGCGTTCCTGGAGAAAGAGAACGCTCAACCAACTTCCACTTGACACTGCAGGAACCATCAACGCCTTCAATTTTCAACAACTTCAAGAATTGTTCCCATTACAAATGCAAGTATTCAATTCAATGAAATGTGAAAATGAAATTCTGATGGTTCTTCTCATAGACCCTCTTCCGGTTTCCAATTTCATCCTATCACTAACCTATTTATGTATTCATGTGTGTATGTTGTTTAGTTTATTTATATTCATATAAATATCTATATTTAGTTAATAAAACTAGTACATAATATGTATTTGGTTCTGTTTTGTTTGCAATACAAGTCACTTTACGATCACGGTTTTTGCTACTGGCTCAAAGTACTGTACAGGCGAAGAAATAATTATTCTTCGGTGGCCATGGAAGATACCCTTTTCTTAGAATAAATTAATAATCAAAAGAGTTCGTTGGAAGAACTGATTAATTGATTGTAATATTAATTCAGCCACATCAAGTTAATCCAATTAACTGACCCAAATATGTATAATTAATAATAACAAGATATTATTGATTATTAATATTTCCAAAAAGCTGAGTTCCTTACACATGTGACTCACTCACAGTGTAGTCGTGCCCGAGTGGTTAAGGCGATGCACATGATATTGTCATCTCTTTGTCTGCTTGCGACATCCAAGATCTTTGTATGAGCTGCTTTTTCTCTAACATGGAAAATTGGGCAACCCACATCTCTTTTCAAGCCTGAAGTGAGAAGGTTTTTGTGTAGGTGAAGACGTAGTTGAACTCCTTTTTGCCAACACAATAACTTAGTTGAGTGGATCCTCTGCTGCTCACATCGACATTAATGCTTGGCCCCGGTGTTCTCTGCTGCTCACATCCAGAAAAGAAAATAGCATGTGACTCACTATCAAGAGTAGTTGTGGCCGAGAGGTTAAGGCGATGGACTTGAAATCCATTGGGGTCTCCCCGCGCAGGTTCGAACCCTGCCGACTACGTGGCTCTTTGACTCTTTGCGAGAGGAATTGTGACATCCTTTGTACAAGCTGCTTTATTCTCTAACATGGAAAATTGGGCTACCCACAACCCTTTAAGCCCGGAACATTTACTGAAAGACTGCCCTGAATTCAAGTGCTACAAATGCGAGGAGAGGGGACATTTTGCAAGGGATTGCAATGCTGTCAGGTGCCCGGATTGCAGAGAAACTTTAAATAAATGCGAATGTTGGATGGAGGGAGAGGAAGGAGGTAGGGAAAATCGGGTGGACGGACCGGTGCATGAAGGAAACAACGAGGAGGAACGGCAAACTGATGAAGGACAACCGGAAGAAAGCTTACAACAAGAAATGGAAGGAGCAGCGAGCATCAGAGAGGAAGGACAACAAGAGAACGATAAAGAACAAACAATGGAGCAGGACACTCAATGGACAGTAATGGACATTTCGGACAGTTTTATAAGTTACCTGGATGACGTGGAGAAAGATGGACATGAAAAGAAGGATCAAAGTGAGACTGAAGATGAAGAAGAAACAACGATGGACAAAGACAGAGAGGGGAAAGGACAATTAAGAAGACGACTAGTAAAGGTAAAACCAAATATTGGTATTGCAAGAAAAAGGACTATTTTAAAGGTTTTAGATAAAAGTGAAAATAGGTTTGAAGTGTTAAAGGACTTGGAGGGAGAAGATGAAGATTAATGGTTTTTAGGTATTTATTTGTTTTTCTTTTAATGGCTTTTAGTTGTGTTACTTTTAATGCCAGAGGACTTTTAGATATAAGAAAATTTGAGAAAATGAAAGAAATGTTCAAGAATGAAGATGTGATTTTATTGCAAGAGACTAACTGGAGAGAAGGTTTTATGACTGAAATAAGAAAAAGATGGAACGGAGAGATTTTATATAATAATGGGGATGATAGGCAGGGCAGAGGTGTAGCGGTTTTAATAAAAGAAAACAGAGGTGTAAAAGGTAAAACAATATACAATGATAAAGAAGGGAAATGTATGGTAGTAGAAATGGATCTTGAGGGGAAAGTAGTAGTTGTGGTTAACGTTCATGCACCAACGGAAGAGAATGAAAAGAAAGAGTTTTTTAGTGTTTTAAGAGAATTCTTAAAGAAATATAAAGAAGTTATAATGATGGGTGATTTTAATACTGTTTTTTAGCAAATTAGAAATGGGTGAGGGAATGGTTTTTAAAAGTGACAAAGGAAGAAAAGAGTTGAAGCTATTAATGGAAGAAAATAATATGATCAATGTATGGAGAGAAAGAAATGAAAAAACGAGAGAATATTCAAGAAGACAATTAGTGGGGAATTTTATGTGCAAAACAAGAATTGATTTTATATTATGTACAAGGAACGTTGAGGATTTTATCAGTAGTATTAAATACGAAGACACAAGTCTAAGCAATCATAAACCAATTTTTATGCAAATAGACTGGAGTTCTGTGAAAAGAGGGCCGGGAGTATGGGTTTTAAACACAGAGATTTTAAAGAATGAAGATTATATTTTAAATGTTAAAGAGATTATTGAAACTGAAAAGGAGAACAAAATGTATATTGAGGATAAAAGAATATGGTGGGAAAATACAAAATATTTAGTTAAAAAATGTACTATGAAGTACTGCAAGTTAATACAGAAAAGTAAGAGAAATACGGAGAGAGAATTAAGAGAAAAATTGAAAAAAGAATTAAATGAGAATGGGAAAGATATACAAAAAATAAAAGAATTAGAGGGTAATTTGAAATAAATCGAGGAGAAGAAATATGAAGGAGCAAGACTAAGAAGTAAGGCAAAATATACGGTGGAGGGCGAAAAATGTACAAAGTTTTTCTTCGATCTAGAAAAAAGTAGAGGGAAAGCGAAAATGATAAAAGAAATTAGAGGAAATAATGGAGTGGTTGTGGAAACAAACGAGGAAATACTAAAGGAAATAAAAGCATACTATGAGAATTTGTTTAGTGCAGAGGGAGTGAAAGAAGAAGAGAAACTGGAGTTACTGAAACAAATAAAAACAACCGTTGGAGAACTAGACAAAAAAGAGTGTGATGAAGAGATAAGAGACGAAGAGATAAAAAGAGCAATAAGTGAATTAAACAAAAAGAAAAGTCCGGGTATAGATGGTTTGGGGAGTGAATTTTATATAGTTTTAAAAGATTTTTTAACTAGCATTTTAAAAGAAGTATATGTAGATATTTTTAAGAAGGAGAACTGAATGAAAGAATGGGAATGGGTTTAATGAAATTGATATACAAGCGAAAAGGAGAGAAGATAGATTTGAAGAACTACAGACCAATTACGATGTTGAATACCGACTTAAAGATTTTATCGAAAATTTTAGCCAACAGATTGAAGGAAGTAATGCCGAGTATAATTAAAACCAACCAAGCGTACGGAGTGAAAGGAAGAGACATAGCGGACACAACAATAAGTATAAAAGATACAATAAGATACATGCATGAAAAGAACAAAAAAGGGTACATAATTAGTTTGGATTTTGAGAAAGCGTTTGACAGAGTAGAACACGAATTTTTATTTGACATTTTAAAAAGTTTTGGTTTTGGAGGGAATTTTATTAAATGGATAAGAATTTTATACAAAGGAGCAATAACAAAAATCAAATGTAATGGTTTTTTAACACAGTGTTTTAAAGTTACTAGATCCATAAGGCAAGGATGTCCACTTTCAGCTCATTTATATTCGTTAGTTTCTGAGCCACTAGGCCTGGCCATAAAACAAGAAGAGGGAATTAATGGAATAGGCGTCGAGGGAGAAGAAAACAAAATATTTCAATATGCGGATGATACTACAGTGATAGTAAAGGATCTAGAGAGTGTTAAAAAAGCAATGAGAATCGTAGACGTGTTTTGTAAGGGATCGGGAGCAAAAGTAAATGCAGAAAAAACAGTGTATATGAGATTTGGAGGGGCAGAAGATTTAACAAATAGTTTTGCTTTTAAGGAAACAAAAGAAATGAAGATTTTAGGGGTTTTAATGGGAATAGATGAAAAGAAGGTAGGAGAAACAATGTGGGAGGAATTATTAGGGGGTATTGAAAGGAGGATGAACTTTTGGAAACTGAGAACTTTAACTTTGAAAGGGAAGGTTTTAATTCTGAATGTTTTAATGGTTTCTAAATTATGGTATGTTTTATATGTGTCATCCATGCCATTGTGGGCAGAAAAAAGGCTGAAAAAATGTTTTTTTAGATTTTTTATGGGAAGGGAAGCCAGCAAGAATTGCGTACAACACATTAATAGGAGAAGTGGGGAAGGGAGGTTTGGGCTTAATGGATTTTGAACAACGAAAGAATAGTTTAAGAGTAAAAATAATACAAAAATACTTGAATGAAGAAAACAAAACAGCATGGAAAAAGACAATGGAATATTTTTTAAGTAAATGTGGGAATTTTACACTTGGAGATAATGTACTGTGGATGAGAGCAAAGAAGTGGATGACAGAGGAGTTGCCAGATTTTTATAAGGAATTGATGAGCGCCTGGGGTAAATTTTTAACTAATGTACATTTTAATCCAAGAGGTAGAGAGAACATTTTAAGTCAGCCTTTATTCTTAAACAATGGCATTTTAAATCAGGGAAAAGAGATATTTTTTAAGAAATGGTGGGAGCTGGGAATTACAAGAGTAAGAGATGTTTTATATGAATTTAAAGAAGGATTTTTACCAGTACAATACATTGTGGATGTAATGGAGGAGGCAAAGGAGGATTTTAGCAGACAAGAGATAATAAACAAATATGAAATAATCAAAAGGGCAATACCTAAAGACTGGATTAAAAGGATTGAAAGTATGGAAGAGGGGACAAATGGAAAAGAAGTGTATGTAAAGCTGAGAGAAAAATTGTATGGTTTTAAAACATGTACGGTGAAGATGTTTTATGTTTTTTTTAGAGACGGAGTTTTTAAAGAACCAATTGTTAATGGATACTGGGTGCAGAAATTTAAAGATCTGAAAAAAGAGTGTATATGGAGAAACATGGGGGGGAGATGTGTGGAAACAAAATTGGGATGTTTGGAATATTTAAAAGGCATAAAGTGGTTTTTACTGAGGCTGTTTTAAATAAAATAGGAATGGAACAAAACGCTTTGTGTAAAGTATGCCAAGAAAAGGAAGAGTGGATTTTACATATGTTTTTATATTGTAAAGAACTGGAGGAATTTTTAAAGAAATGTAAATGTTTAATTAAAGAGTTGACTGAGGAGTGGGATGAAAATGTAATGGAATGGAATAGAGTTGTGATGTTTGGATGGGAAAAGAAGTGTGAAAACAAAAGTTTTATAAATCTGTGTGTAATGTTAATGAAAAGTGCAATATGGGAGAGAATAACTGTGGCTAAAAAAGAAAAAATTGTGTTGGATGTTTGGACTGTGTTTAAAAGAAAAACTGAATTATATATGGAAAGACTATATTTGTATTTTAAAGGTGAAAATATTGTTCATGCTTTTTATGATGTTTTTACCCCAAAAGTTTGTTGTGTTTTAAAAGATTTAATGTGGAAGCTGCCCGGAAGTGAAGGAGTTTTTTTTAAAAATGTGTATGTAAATGGAAGTTTTGTGATGTAGAGAAGAATGTAGAAGAAAATATGTATATTTTATTGTATTTATTTTTATTGTATTTTATCGATTGAAATTTCTTAATAAAAAAATAAATAAAAAATAAATAAAAAATAAAAAAAAGGTTAAGGCGATGGACTTGAAATCCATTGGGGTCTCCCCGCGCAGGTTCGAACCCTGCCGACTACGTGAAGCACTGTATTGTCATCGGGTCACGGCGAAGGTCCTTCGGCAGATCTGGAACCGGCAGGCTGCGAGAAAACCTCGGGATAAACAAAGACACTAAAATTAGCTTAGATGCCATTTTTCTTATGATGTAACGAGTACAACAGGATTTAACATCCACATTGATGGTTGTCCTCTGCTGCACATAAAATAGCATGTGACTCACTCACAGTGTAATCGTGGCCGAGAGGTTAAGGCGATGCACTTGATATCCATTGGGGTTTCCCCTTGCAGGTTCGGACCCTGCCGACTACGTGTCTCTTTGTCTGCTTGTGACATCCAAGATCTTTGTATGAGCTTCTTATTCTCTAGCATGGAAAATTGGGCAACACACATCTCTTTTCAAGCCTGAAGTGAGAAGGTATTTGTGTAGGTGAAGACGTAGTTGAACTCCTTTTTGCCTTTTTGAATTGTGACATCCAGGATCTTTGTATGAGCTGCTTTTTTTTCTAAGACAGAAATTGGGCTCATTTCAAGCCTGAAGTGAGCATTGTTTAAGGAGGATTAACACTTTAAGGTAAGTTCGGTTCAATTCCCTGTTTTGGTGAAAATCTGACAGTTTGTTGCATAAATTCCCTAATCACTTGTTGTCCTCTTCCCAGCCTTTGTGGGAGGTGTTCATCCTCTGCTGCTCACATCCAAGTCAAGTCAAGTCATCCTCATTTATATAGCCCTTTTAACAATGTAGATTGTTTCAAAGCAGCTTTTTACAGAGATAAACATATAATTTAAGGTAACAGAGATTGGTTTGGTTTTATAGTGGTTCTTGAATAATGTTATTTCCAGCTAAAGTTAGTTTTGATTGATTCACTTCCGTCGAAATGGTCATTTGTTATTAAATTAGGGGCCGCTAAGACGACACCGTTCTCTCTAAACAGACTTTAAACACGAACCTGTGATAGACGCTGATCGCGTTCACATGCGCATTAAAAATTGATTCTATAGTTATGTGCGTTTGAATATACAGGTCCTTCTCAAAAAATTAGCATATTGTGATAAAGTTCATCAGTTTCCATAATGTAATGATAAAAATTAAACTTTCATATATTTTTAGATTCATTGCACACCAACTGAAATATTTCAGGTCTTTTATTGTTTTAATACTGATGATTTTGGCATACAGCTCATGAAAACCCAAAATTCCTGTCTCAAAAAATTAGCATATTTCATCCGACCAATAAAAGAAGTGTTTTTAATACAAAAAAAAGGTCAACCATCAAATAATTATGTTCAGTTATGCACTCAATACTTGTTCGGGAATCCTTTTGCATAAAATGACTGCTTCAATGCGGCGTGGCATGGAGGCAATCAGCCTGTGGCACTGCTGAGGTTTAATGGAGGCCCAGGATGCTTCGATAGTGGCCTTAAGCTCATCCAGAGTGTTGGGTCTTGCGTCTCTCTACTTTCTCTTCACAATATCCCACAGATTCTCTATGGGGTTCAGGTCAGGAGAGTTGGCAGGCCAATTGAGCACAGTAATACCATGGTCAGTAAACCATTTACCAGTGGTTTTGGCACTGTGAGTAGGTGCCAGGTCGTGCTGAAAAATGAAATCTTCATCTCCATAAAGCTTTTCAGCAGATGGAAGCATGAAGTGCTCCAAAATCTCCTGAAAGCTAGCTGCATTGACCCTGCCCTTGATAAAACACAGTGGACCAACACCAGCAGCTGACATGGCACCCCAGACCATCACTGACTGTGGGTACTTGACACTGGACTTCAGGCATTTTGGCATTTCCTTCTCCCCAATCTTCCTCCAGACTCTGGCACCTTGATTTCCGAATGAAATGCAAAATTTGCTTTCATCCGAAAAAAGTACTTTGGACCACTGAGCAACAGTCCAGTGCTGCTTTTCTGTAGCCCAGGTCAGGCGCTTCTGCCGCTGTTTCTGGTTCAAAAGTGGCTTGACCTGGGGAATGCGGCACCTGTAGCCCATTTCCTGCACACGCCTGTGCACGTTGGCTCTGGATGTTTCTAATCCAGACTCAGTCCACTGCTTCCGCAGGTCCCCCAAGGTCTGGAATCGGTCCTTCTCCACAATCTTCCTCAGGGTCCGGTCACCTCTTCTCGTTGTGCAGCGTTTTTTGCCACACTTTTTCCTTCCCACAGACTTCCCACTGAGGTGCCTTGATACAGCACTCTGGGAACAGCCTATTTGTGCAGAAATTTCTTTCTGTGTCTTACCCTCTTGCTTGAGGGTGTCAATGATGGCCTTCTGGACAGCAGTCAGGTCGGCAGTCTTACCCATGATTGCGGGTTTTGAGTAATGAAACAGGCTGGGAGTTTTTAAAAGCCTCAGGAATCTTTTGCAGGTGTTTAGAGTTAATTAGTTGATACAGATGATTAGGTTAATAGCTCGTTTAGAGACCCTTTTCATGATATGCTAATTTTTTGAGATAGGAATTTTGGGTTTTCATGAACTGTATGCCAAAATCATCAGTATTAAAACAATAAAAGACCTGAAATATTTCAGTTGGTGTGCAATGAATCTAAAATATATGAAAGTTTAATTTTTATCATTACATTATGGAAAATAATGAACTTTATCACAATATGCTAATTTTTTGAGAAGAACCTGTATGTGCTTAGGTTTGTAATTCCCTACAAACCATGCCTAAACAAACTACTTGTCTTGCCTATAAATTTTGATACAGAATTTTATTTTATTTTATCACTTCGGGTAGGTACGCGAACCGAAAATTCCACAACGCTTTATCTGTAGAGTGGTATAGGGAACCTCCATAGGGAGAGGCTAGTTGGCACTTCAGTACTGCATTGTCATCAGGTCCAGGCGAAGGTCCTTCGTCAGATCTGGAAATGGCCTGGATCCGGCAGGCTGTGGGAAAACCATGGGATAAACAAAGACACTAAAATTAGCTTAGATTCCATTCTTCTTATGATGTAACGAGTACATCAGGATTTAGCATCAACATTGATGGTTGTCCTCTGCTACTTACATCCAGAAAAGAAAATAGCATGTGACTCACTCACAGTGTAGTCGTGGCCGAGAGGTTTTGTTGCAGACATTCCCTAATCACTTGCTGTCCTCTTCCCAGCCTTTGAAGGAGGTGTTCATCCTCTGCTGCTCACATCCAGAAAAGAAAATACCATGTGACTCACTATCAAGAGTAGTCGTGGCCAAGAGGTTAAGGTGATGGACTTGAAATCCATTGGGGTCTCCCGCGCAGGTTCGAACTGTTGTGAACTTTTTCCTTCTTCAGTGTAGAAGACATAGAAGCGAAAGACCAGGAGACTTGGGGCTATATTTTAAGCAGAGTTCTTTATTGCTGTGGCATCGCTGTAGTCACCAAGTATAACTCAATATCTAAAAACACAGTGTTTTAGCCTTCCAAAGGGGGAGGGATTTACATAAAAGGGGGGAGGCAATCTGAACAAAGCATGTAAATGTGAAGTACAGGAATCAGCACTTGACCGGAAGTTCCACAGCCCTGATCTCGTCAGCATAACAGTGTGATTCAAATTTAAATATCCTAATCCAATCAGCCAGACTCTTCGCCGACTGGGACAGTGGCTCCGAGAGCCATTAGAACAAAAGGTGAGAGTTTCAGAAATCTGCCCGACTGTATCACCCATCTTAATGGCCAGGAAGTGCATACAGACAAAAGCTAATGTCCGACACCTGAATTGCTTGACTTATAACAGAGAGATCAGCACTGGCAACGAATCTCTTACTGATTATTCTGATGTCATCATTTATACTTCAAATGCTAAATTCAGTCTACCAAACTTTCTCAGTTTATATACTATTGTATTGGAACCTAAATGAAAACATTTAATAAATTTGTAACACTACAGAACCCTGCCGACTATGTGGCTCCTTGTCTCTTTTCAACAGGAATTGTGACATCCTGGTGCTTTTTAAGAGCTGTTTTTTTCTCTAACATGGAAAATGGCCTCATTTCAAGCCTCAAGTAAGCATTGTTTAAGGAGGATTAACACTTTAAGGTAAGTTCTGTTCAAATCCCTGTTTGGGTGAAAATCTGACAGGCATACATTCCCTAATCACTTCTTGTCCTCTTCCCAGCCTTTGAGGGAGGTGTTCATCCTCTGCTGCTCACATCCAAGTCAAGTCAAGTCAAGACAAGTCATCCTCATTTATATAGCGCTTTTAACAATGTAGATTGTTTCAAAGCAGCTTTTTACAGAGATAAACATATCATTTAAGGTAACAGAGATTGGTTTGGTTTTATAGTGGTTCTTGAATAATGTTATTTCAAACTAAAGTTAGTTTAGATTGATTCACTTCGAAATGGTCATTTGTTAATAAATTAGGGGCCGCTAAGATTACACCGTTCTCTCTAAACAGACTTTAAACACGAACCTGTGATAGACGCTGATCTCGTTCACATGCGCATTAAAAATTGATTCTATAGTTATGTGCGTTTGAATATATGTGCGCAGGTTTGTAATTCCCTACAAACCATGCCTAAACAAACTTCTTGTCTTGCCTATAAATTTTGATGCAGAATTTTATTTGATCACTTCGGGTAGGTACGCGAACCGAAAATTCCACAATGCTTTATCTGTAGAGTGGTATGGTTGTCCTCTGCTGCACACATCCAGAAAATAAAATAGCATGTGACTTACTATCAAGAGTAGTTGTGGCCGAGAGGTTAAGGCGATGGACTTGAAATCCATTGGAGTCTCCCCGCGCAGGTTCGAACCCTGACGACTACGTGGCTCCTTGTCTCTGTGCGAGAGGAATTGTGACATCCTTTGTACAAGCTGCTTTATTCTCTAACATGTAAAATAGGGCAACCCACATCTCTTTTCAAGATTGAAGTGAGAAGGTATTTTTGTAGGTGAAGACGTAGTTGAACTCCTTTTTGCCAACACAATATATTAGCTGAGTGGATCCTCTGCTGCTCACATCAAAATAATAGTTGGCCCCGGTGTTCTCTGCTGCTCATATCCAGAAAAGAAAATAGCATGTGACTCACTCACAGTGTAGTTGTGGCCGAGAGGTTAAGGCTATGCACATGATATCCATTGGGGTTTCCCCGTGCAGGTTTGGACCCTGCCGACTACATGTCTCTTTGCCTGCTTGTGACATCCAAGATCTTTGTATGAGCTGCTTTTTCTCTAACATGGAAAATTGGGCAAACCACATCTCTTTTCAAGCCTGAAGTGAGAAGGTATTTGTGTAGGTGAAGACGTAGTTGAACTCCTTTTTGCCAAACACAATATGTTAGCTGAGTGGATCCTCTGCTGCTTACATCGACATTAATGGTTGGCCCCGGTGTTCTCTGCTGCTCACATCCAAAAAAGAAAATAGCATGTGACTCACTCACAGTGTAGTTTTGGCAGAGAGGTTAAGGCGATGGACTCAAAATCCATTGGGGTATCCCCGCACTGGGTCGAACCCTGCCAACTACGTGGCTCTTTGTCTGCTTGCGATAGGAAATGTGACATCCAAGATCTTTGTAAGAGCTGCTTTTTTATCTAACATGGAACATAGGGCAACCCACACCTTAACAGAATCTGGTATTTCAGATCACTTCCCTATTAGATTTGAGATCAGTGTTATACCACCCGCTAGTAAACCTGTCTCCTCAGCCTCTAGACGCCGCCTCATAACACCCTCTTTAGGTGTAGAGTTCGCTTCGGCGTTTATGGGCTCACAGTTTCATGCAATGAATGGTCTGGTCTCTCCTTTCTCCCCAGATAATGTTCTCTCTGCGTTTCATTCCACAAGCACTGACATTTTAGACTCTATTGCCCCTTTTCGGACTAAATCTATTAAACCTAAGGTGGATCCCTGGTTAAATGTCACCACAAGGGCTCTTAGGCAACACTGTAGACAAGCCGAATGAAGGTGGAAGAAGGACAAACTATTTACATCACTAGGTTCCTAGCTGCATATCAGAGGGCTGTGAAGGTGGCGAAGATGCACTATCTTTCTTCGGTCATAACTAGCAGTTGTCATGAACCTAGAGTTTTATTTAATACCATTAACTCTGTGTTGAATCTATGTACCTCTGATCAGACAGAGGTTTAAATTAGTACATGTGAGAAATTTCTCAGTTATTTTACTGACAAGGTAGCACCTGTCAGGCAAAACTGCAGTGCTAATTTTAATGTGTTTGTTCCTACTGCTTTCTGTGCTTCCTGCTGTTTTTGAGGATTTCAAGCCAGTTTCGTTTGCGCTGCTTTCTGAGATAGTGCAACACATGAAACCCACCTACTGTTCATTAGACATTGTCCCAGCCAGGATAGTGAAGGATGTTTTTAATAGCGCCATTGGGTCGAGTTTACTCACTTTAATTAATTCTTGTCTTGGTCTAGGTTGTGTCCCAGCTGCATTTAAACATGCTGTGGTCAGGCCGCTACTTAAGAAGCCAAATCTTGACCCTTCAGTATTATCTAATTTTAGACCAGTTTCTCATCTGCCTTTTCCGTCAAAGGTTTTGGAAAAAGTTGTTTTTATACAGTTACAAGCCTTTATGCAGAAAAATTCTGTGCTTGAAAAATTTCAATCGGGTTTTAGATCACGTCACAGTACTGAGTCAGCACTGCTCAGAGTACATAATGACATTGCCTTGTCTGTGGATGCTGGGAATCCTGCTGTTTTAGTGCTTTTGGACCTCACAGCGGCGTTTGATACGGTGGACCACGCAGTCCTCCTATCTCGCCTCGAGCATTGTGTGGGCATTCGAGGTTTGGCCCTTCAATGGTTTAGCTCCTACTTAGCAAATAGGAGCTTCTCAGTTATGATTGGTGAATGCTCCTCGCCAACTGCTCCTCTTTCTTGTGGGGTACCCCAGGGTTCAATTCTTGGCCCAATCTTGTTTTCTTTATATATGCTGCCGTTGGGAAGTATTATAGGAAAGCACAATCTGTCCTTTCATTGTTATGCTGATGATTTGCAGATTTATTTGCCTTTAAAACCGAATGATAGTGTCGCACTTGACTCCCTACTTAGCTGTATTGATGATATTGAGTTGTGGTTGTCACAAAATTTTCTTAGTTTAAACAAAGCAAAAAATGAGTGTATCATCTTCGGTAACCCAAATGGTTCAGCGGTGAGTTTGGGGGCTCTGGCGCCATACCTTAGGCCAGCTGTCAGAAATCTGGGGGTTATTTTTGATTGCAACATGAAATTTGACAAGCAAATTAGCAATGTTGTCAAAATGAGTTTTTTCCAGCTTCGTCTTCTAGCTAAAGTTAAGCCTTTTCTTAACAAGCATGATCTAGAAAAGGTGATTCATGCTTTTATTAGTTCGAGGTTGGACTACTGTAATGCTCTTTATGTTGGTTTAAATAAAAGCTCCATTGCACGACTTCAACTTGTGCAAAATGCTGCTTCTCGGTTTTTAACAAATACACCGAAGCGTGCACACATCACTCCCGTCCTCTACAATTTACATTGGCTTCCAGTGCAGTTTAGAATAGATTTTAAGATTTTGCTGTTCGTTTTTAAGGCCCTAAATGCCCTGGCCCCGGAGTATTTGACTGAGATTTTAACTCTGCGTTAGCACAGCCGGTCATTACGGTCTTCAAACCAGTTGGTTTTAGAAGTCCCAAGGGCAAAGTATAAGCGATGGGGTGATCAGGCGTTTGCAGTTGTTGCCCCGAGACTCTGGAACAAGTTACCCCCTGATATCCGTACAATTACGGATGAAACTGTTTTTAGGTCTAAACTTAAAACCCACCTATTTAGAATGGCTTTTAATTTTACTTTTCTTTCTTGATTTTCACTGTTATATGTATTTATTGTATGATACGTTTTATTTTTTATGATGTGAAGCACTTTGGATAACTGACAGTTGTGTAAAGCGCTATAGAAATAAAGTTGATTGATTGATTGACACCTCTTTTCAAGCCTGAAGTGAGAAGGTATTTGTGTAGGTGAAGACGTAGTTGAACTCCTTTTTGCCAACACAATATGTTAGCTGATTGGATCCTCTGCTGCTCACATCGAAATTAATGGTTGGCCCCGGTGTTCTCTGCTGCTCACATCCAGAAACGGAAATAGCATGTGACTCACTATCAAGAGTAGTCGTGGCCGAGAGGTTAAGGCGATGGACTTGAAATCCATTGGGGTCTCCCCGCGCAGGTTCGAACCCTGCCGACTACGTGGCTCCTTGTCTCTTTGCGAGAGGAATTGTGACATCCTTTGTACGAGCTCCTTCATTCTCTAACATGGAAAATTGGCCAACCCAAATCTCTTTTCAAGCTTGAAGTGAGCAGGTTTTTGTGTAGGTGAAGACGTTGTTGCAATGCTTTATCTGTAGAGTGGTATAGGGATCTTCCATAGGGAGAAGCTGGTTGGCACTTCAGCACTGCATTATCATCGGGTCCAGGCGAAGGTCCTTCGTCAGATCTGGATCCGGCAGGCTGCGGGAAAACCTTGGGATAAACAAAGACACTAAAATTAGCTTAGATGCCATTTTTCTTATGATGTAACGAGTACAACAGGATATAACATCCACATTGATGGCTGTCCTCTGCTGCACACATCCAGAGAATAAAATACCATGTGAATTACTATCAAGAGTAGTTGTGGCCGAGAGGTTAAGGCGATGGACTTGAAATCCATTGGGGTCTCCCCGCGCAGGTTCGAACCCTGCCGACTACGTGGCTCTTTGTCTCTTTGCGAGAGGAATTGTGACATCCTTTATACAAGCTGCTTTACTCTCTAACATGGAAAATTGGGCTACCCACATCTCTTTTCAAGCTTGAAGTGAGCAGGTTTTTGTGTAGGTGAAGACGTTGTTGAACTCCTTTTTGCCAACACAATATATTAGCTGAGTGGATCCTCTGCTGCTCACATCAAAATAATGGTTAGCCCCGGTGTTCTCTGCTGCTCATATCCAGAAAAGAAAATAGCATGTGACTTGCTCACAGTGTAGTCGTGGCCGAGAGGTTAAGGCGATGCACATGATATCCATTGGGGTTTCCCCGTGCAGGTTCGGACCCTGCCGACTACGTGTCTGCTTGTGACATCCAAGATCTTTTTATGAGCTGCTTTTTCTCTAACATGGAAAATTGGGCAAACCACATCTCTTTTCAAGCCTGAAGTGAGAAGGTATTTGTGTAGGTGAACACGTAGTTGAACTCCTTTTTGCCAACACAATATGTTAGCTGAGTGGATCCTCTGCTGCTCACATCGACATTAATGGTTGGCCCCGGTGTTCTCTGCTGCTCACATCCAGAAAAGAAAATAGCATGTGACTCACTCACAGTGTAGTTTTGGCAGAGAGGTTAAGGCGATGGACTCAAAATCCATTGGGGTATCCCCGCACAGGGTCGAACCCTGCCAACTACGTGGCTCTTTGTCTGCTTGCGACAGGAATTGTGACATCCAAGGTCTTTGTACGAGCTGCTTTTTTCTCTAACATGGAACATTGGGCAACCCACACCTCTTTTCAAGCCTGAAGTGAGAAGGTATTTGTGTATGTGAAGACGTAGTTGAACTCCTTTTTGCCAACACAATATGTTAGCTGAGTTGATCCTCTGCTGCTCACATCGACATTAATGGTTGGCCCCGGTGTTCTCTGCTGCTCACATCAAGAAACGGAAATAGCATGTGACACACTATCAAGAGTAGTCGTGGCCGAGAGGTTAAGGCGATGGACTTGAAATCCATTGGGGTCTCCCCGCGCAGGTTCGAACCCTGCCGATTACGTGGCTCCTTGTCTCTTTGCGAGAGGAATTGTGACATCCTTTGTACGAGCTGGTTTATTTTCTAACAAGGAAAATTGGGCAACCCACAACTCTTTTCAAGCTTGAAGTGAGTAGGTTTTTTTTAGGTGAAGACGTTGTTGCAATGCTTTATCTGTAGAGTGGTATAGGGATCCTCCATAGGGAGAGGCTAGTTGGCACTTCAGCACTGCATTGTCATCGGGTCCAGGCGAAGGTCCTTCATCAGATCTGGATCCGGCAGGCTGCGGGAAAACCTTGGGAGAAACAAAGACACTAAAATTAGCTTTGATGCCATTTTTCTTATGATGTAACAAGTACAACAGGATTTAACATCCACATTGATGGTTGTCCTCTGCTGCACACATCCAGAAAATAAAATAGCATTTGACTTACTATCAAGAGTAGTTGTGGCCGAGAGCTTAAGGCGATGGACTTTAAATCCATTGGGGTCTCCCCGCGCAGTGTTGAACCCTGCCGACTACGTGGCTCCTTGTCTCTTTGCGAGAGGAATCGTGACATCCTTTGTACGAGCTGCTTTATTCTCTAACATGGAAAATTGGGCAACCCACATCTCTTTTCTAGCTTGAAGTGAGCAGGTTTTTTGTGTAGGTGAAGACATTGTTGAACTCCTTTTTGCCAACACAATATATTAGCTGAGTGGATCCTCTGCTGCTCACATCAAAATAATGGTTGGCCCCGGTGTTCTCTGCTGCTCATATCCAGAAAAGAAAATAGCATGTGACTCACTCAGAGTGTAGTCGTGGCCGAGAGGTTAATGCGATGCACTTGATATCCTTTGGGGTTTCCCCGTGCAGGTTCGGACCCTGCCGACTATGTGTCTCTTTGTCTGCTTGCGACATCCAAGATCTTTGTATGAGCTGCTTTTTCTCTAACATGGAAAATTGGGCAACTCACATCTCCTTTCAAGCCTGAAGTGAGAAGGTATTTGTGTAGGTGAAGACGTAGTTGAACTCCTTTTTGCCAACACAATATGTTAGCTGAGTGGATCCTCTGCTGCTCACATCGACATTAATGGTTGGCCCCGGTGTTCTCTGCTGCTCACATCCAGAAACGGAAATAGCATGTGACTCACTATCAAGGGTAGTTGTGGCCGAGAGGTTATGGCAATGGGCTCTAAATCCATTGGAGTTTCCCCGCGCAGGTTCAAACCCTGCCGACTATGTGGCTCTTTGTCTGCTTGTGACAGGAATTGTGACATCCAGGATCTTTGTATGAGCTGCTTTTTTTTCTAACACAGAAATTGGGCTCATTTCAAGCCTGAAGTGAGCATTGTTTAAGGAGGATTTACATTTTAAGGTAAGTTCGGTTCAATTCCCTGTTTGGGTGAAAATCTGACAGTTTGTTGCATACATTCCCTAATCACTTGTTGTCCTCTTCCCAGCCTTTGAGGGAGGTGTTCATCCTCTGCTGCTCACATCCAAGTCAAGTCAAGTCAAGTCATCCTCATTTATATAGCGCTTTTAACAATGTAGATTGTTTCAAAGCAGCTTTTTACAGAGATAAACATATAATTTAAGGTAACAGAGATTGGTTTGGTTTTATAGTGGTTCTTGAATAATCTTATTTCCAGCTAAAGTTAGTTTTGATTGATTCACTTCCTTCGAAATGATCATTTTTTATTAAATTAGGGGCCGCTAAGACGGCACCGTTCTCTCTAAACAGACTTTAAACTCGACTCTAACATGGAAAATTGGGCAACCCACATCTCTTTTCTAGCTTGAAGTGAGAAGGTATTTGTGTAGGTGAAGACATAGTTGAACTCCTTTTTGCCAACACAATATATTAGCTGAGTGGATCCTCAGCTGCTCATATCAAAATAATGGTTGGCCCCGGTGTTCTCTGCTGCTCACATCCAGAAAAGAAAACAGCATGTGGCTCACTATCAAGAGTAATCGTGGCCGAGAGTTTAAGGCGATGGACTTGAAATCCATTGGGGTTTCCCCGCGCAGGTTCAAACCCTGCCGACTACTCGTCTCTTTGCAAGAGGAATTGTGACATCCTTTGTACGAGCTGCTTTATTCTCTAACACGGAAAATTGGGCAACCCACATCTCTTTTCAAGCTTGAAGTGAGCAGATTTTTTTTTTGTAGGTGAAGACTTTGTTGAACTCCTTTTTTCCAACACAATATATTAGCTGAGTGGATCCTCTGCTGCTCACATCAAAATAATGGTTGGCCCCGGTGTTCTCTGCTGCTCATATCCGGAAAAGAAAATAGCATATGTAGGGTATGGACCAATCAGACACATACTAATTATTCATTATATACAAAGGTTTATGAAACTCCTCACACAGCCCAAATGAACAAACACAAGGGCAGAAACAGTGTCATGTTACAGGGCATGATAAGGAGATTTTACGACCTCCGAGGAATGTGGCCACATACTCAAGAGAGAGACTATGAAACAGAAACCCTCTTTAAAACAGACTTTGCTGCATTAATCATAGACTAACTGATCTATAAATGAACATGCATAAAACTGTGAAAGAAACAGTGTAAATGGTTTACTGTCTCGTGTACTATTAGGTATATATTATGGTATGTATCCTGGTATACAACCAACTAACGATCAATGTAACCTCACCTGTATCATGCCTCCTACCTAATTAATCTTCATTTAATGACTCACACTTTGATGTACATCACCTTCTTCTAGAATGCAGTGTGGATGTGTTATAGCTATTTGAGCATTAATGAAGGTATAATCATGCTAGGGACAAAGATACGTAAATCAACTAAGAGCCACTTTCCCTATCAGACATGTCCCCTTTCTGATTGGTCGAGTTCAACCCTTAGGGAAGGATCTTCTCCAGGCCTTATTAGAGACAGTCCACATGTGACCTCCCTCTCTTAGTTCTTTCATCCAGCCTTAACACTGTTCTGGTGATACTGGGGAGCCCCCTCCCCCTCCACGGGGGCCCCAGGGCCCAGCAGGCCTCGATTCCAACCAGATATGGGCTCAGGCAGGAGAGAGATGACTCTCTCACAAAGAACCAAGGACAATCTCAAGAGTTTTGGAACAAAGACTCCAACCAACAACGACTCCAATCACCCATCCTTCCGACTTCCTCACTTCTCCTGGGTGCTCGGCGTGGCCTCAACAGAGTCCCAGGCCTTGCCCAAACCAGCCATGCGTTCCTGGAGAAAGAGAACGCTCAACCAACTTCCACTTGACACTGCAGGAACCATCAACGACTTCAATTTTCAACAACTTCAAGAATTGTTCCCATTACAAATGCAAGTATTCAATTCAATGAAATGTGAAAATGAAATTCTGATGGTTCTTCTCATAGACCCTCTTCCGGTTTCCAATTTCATCCTATCACTAACCTATTTATGTATTCATGTGTGTATGTTGTTTAGTTTATTTATATTCATATAAATATCTATATTTAGTTAATAAAACTAGTACATAATATGTATTTGGTTCTGTTTTGTTTGCGATACAAGTCACTTTACGATCACGGTTTTTGCTACTGGCTCAAAGTACTGTACAGGCGAAGAAATAATTATTCTTCGGTGGCCATGGAAGATACCCTTTTCTTAGAATAAATTAATAATCAAAAGAGCTCGTTGGAAGAACTGATTAATTGATTGTAATATTAATTCAGCCACATCAAGTTAATCCAATTAACTGACCCAAATATGTATAATTAATAATAACAAGATATTATTGATTATTAATATTTCCAAAAAGCTGAGTTCCTTACACATGTGACTCACTCACAGTGTAGTCGTGCCCGAGTGGTTAAGGCGATGCACATGATATTGTCATCTCTTTGTCTGCTTGCGACATCCAAGATCTTTGTATGAGCTGCTTTTTCTCTAACATGGAAAATTGGGCAACCCACATCTCTTTTCAAGCCTGAAGTGAGAAGGTTTTTGTGTAGGTGAAGACGTAGTTGAACTCCTTTTTGCCAACACAATAACTTAGTTGAGTGGATCCTCTGCTGCTCACATCGACATTAATGCTTGGCCCCGGTGTTCTCTGCTGCTCACATCCAGAAAAGAAAATAGCATGTGACTCACTATCAAGAGTAGTTGTGGCCGAGAGGTTAAGGCGATGGACTTGAAATCCATTGGGGTCTCCCCGCGCAGGTTCGAACCCTGCCGACTACGTGGCTCTTTGTCTCTTTGCGAGAGGAATTGTGACATCCTTTGTACAAGCTGCTTTATTCTCTAACATGGAAAATTGGGCTACCCACAACCCTTTAAGCCCGGAACATTTACTGAAAGACTGCCCTGAATTCAAGTGCTACAAATGCGAGGAGAGGGGACATTTTGCAAGGGATTGCAATGCTGTCAGGTGCCCGGATTGCAGAGAAACTTTAAATAAATGCGAATGTTGGATGGAGGGAGAGGAAGGAGGTAGGGAAAATCGGGTGGACGGACCGGTGCATGAAGGAAACAACGAGGAGGAACGGCAAACTGATGAAGGACAACCGGAAGAAAGCTTACAACAAGAAATGGAAGGAGCAGCGAGCATCAGAGAGGAAGGACAACAAGAGAACGATAAAGAACAAACAATGGAGCAGGACACTCAATGGACAGTAATGGACATTTCGGACAGTTTTATAAGTTACCTGGATGACGTGGAGAAAGATGGACATGAAAAGAAGGATCAAAGTGAGACTGAAGATGAAGAAGAAACAACGATGGACAAAGACAGAGAGGGGAAAGGACAATTAAGAAGACGACTAGTAAAGGTAAAACCAAATATTGGTATTGCAAGAAAAAGGACTATTTTAAAGGTTTTAGATAAAAGTGAAAATAGGTTTGAAGTGTTAAAGGACTTGGAGGGAGAAGATGAAGATTAATGGTTTTTAGGTATTTATTTGTTTTTCTTTTAATGGCTTTTAGTTGTGTTACTTTTAATGCCAGAGGACTTTTAGATATAAGAAAATTTGAGAAAATGAAAGAAATGTTCAAGAATGAAGATGTGATTTTATTGCAAGAGACTAACTGGAGAGAAGGTTTTATGACTGAAATAAGAAAAAGATGGAACGGAGAGATTTTATATAATAATGGGGATGATAGGCAGGGCAGAGGTGTAGCGGTTTTAATAAAAGAAAACAGAGGTGTAAAAGGTAAAACAATATACAATGATAAAGAAGGGAAATGTATGGTAGTAGAAATGGATCTTGAGGGGAAAGTAGTAGTTGTGGTTAACGTTCATGCACCAACGGAAGAGAATGAAAAGAAAGAGTTTTTTAGTGTTTTAAGAGAATTCTTAAAGAAATATAAAGAAGTTATAATGATGGGTGATTTTAATACTGTTTTTAGCAAATTAGAAATGGGTGAGGGAATGGTTTTTAAAAGTGACAAAGGAAGAAAAGAGTTGAAGCTATTAATGGAAGAAAATAATATGATCAATGTATGGAGAGAAAGAAATGAAAAAACGAGAGAATATTCAAGAAGACAATTAGTGGGGAATTTTATGTGCAAAACAAGAATTGATTTTATATTATGTACAAGGAACGTTGAGGATTTTATCAGTAGTATTAAATACGAAGACCCAAGTCTAAGCAATCATAAACCAATTTTTATGCAAATAGACTGGAGTTCTGTGAAAAGAGGGCCGGGAGTATGGGTTTTAAACACAGAGATTTTAAAGAATGAAGATTATATTTTAAATGTTAAAGAGATTATTGAAACTGAAAAGGAGAACAAAATGTATATTGAGGATAAAAGAATATGGTGGGAAAATACAAAATATTTAGTTAAAAAATGTACTATGAAGTACTGCAAGTTAATACAGAAAAGTAAGAGAAATACGGAGAGAGAATTAAGAGAAAAATTTAAACAAAAAGTAAATGAGAATGGGAAAGATATACAAAAAATAAAAGAATTAGAGGGTAATTTGAAATAAATGGAGGAGAAGAAATATGAAGGAGCAAGACTAAGAAGTAAGGCAAAATATACGGTGGAGGGCGAAAAATGTACAAAGTTTTTCTTCGATCTAGAAAAAAGTAGAGGGAAAGCGAAAATGATAAAAGAAATTAGAGGAAATAATGGGGTGGTTGTGGAAACAAACGAGGAAATACTAAAGGAAATAAAAGCATACTATGAGAATTTGTTTAGTGCAGAGGGAGTGAAAGAAGAAGAGAAACTGGAGTTACTGAAACAAATAAAAACAACCGTTGGAGAACTAGACAAAAAAGAGTGTGATGAAGAGATAAGAGACGAAGAGATAAAAAGAACAATAAGTGAATTAAACAAAAAGAAAAGTCCGGGTATAGATGGTTTGGGGAGTGAATTTTATATAGTTTTAAAAGATTTTTTAACTAGCATTTTAAAAGAAGTATATGTAGATATTTTTAAGAAGGAGAACTGAATGAAAGAATGGGAATGGGTTTAATGAAATTGATATACAAGCGAAAAGGAGAGAAGATAGATTTGAAGAACTACAGACCAATTACGATGTTGAATACCGACTTAAAGATTTTATCGAAAATTTTAGCTAACAGATTGAAGGAAGTAATGCCGAGTATAATTAAAACCAACCAAGCGTACGGAGTGAAAGGAAGAGACATAGCGGACACAACAATAAGTATAAAAGATACAATAAGATACATGCATGAAAAGAACAAAAAAGGGTACATAATTAGTTTGGATTTTGAGAAAGCGTTTGACAGAGTAGAACACGAATTTTTATTTGACATTTTAAAAAGTTTTGGTTTTGGAGGGAATTTTATTAAATGGATAAGAATTTTATACAAAGGAGCAATAACAAAAATCAAATGTAATGGTTTTTTAACACAGTGTTTTAAAGTTACTAGATCCATAAGGCAAGGATGTCCACTTTCAGCTCATTTATATTCGTTAGTTTCTGAGCCACTAGGCCTGGCCATAAAACAAGAAGAGGGAATTAATGGAATAGGCGTCGAGGGAGAAGAAAACAAAATATTTCAATATGCGGATGATACTACAGTGATAGTAAAGGATCTAGAGAGTGTTAAAAAAGCAATGAGAATCGTAGACGTGTTTTGTAAGGGATCGGGAGCAAAAGTAAATGCAGAAAAAACAGTGTATATGAGATTTGGAGGGGCAGAAGATTTAACAAATAGTTTTGCTTTTAAGGAAACAAAAGAAATGAAGATTTTAGGGGTTTTAATGGGAATAGATGAAAAGAAGGTAGGAGAAACAATGTGGGAGGAATTATTAGGGGGTATTGAAAGGAGGATGAACTTTTGGAAATTGAGAACTTTAACTTTGAAAGGGAAGGTTTTAATTCTGAATGTTTTAATGGTTTCTAAATTATGGTATGTTTTATATGTGTCATCCATGCCATTGTGGGCAGAAAAAAGGCTGAAAAAATGTTTTTTAGATTTTTTATGGGAAGGGAAGCCAGCAAGAATTGCGTACAACACATTAATAGGAGAAGTGGGGAAGGGAGGTTTGGGCTTAATGGATTTTGAACAACGAAAGAATAGTTTAAGAGTAAAAATAATACAAAAATACTTGAATGAAGAAAACAAAACAGCATGGAAAAAGACAATGGAATATTTTTTAAGTAAATGTGGGAATTTTACACTTGGAGATAATGTACTGTGGATGAGAGCAAAGAAGTGGATGACAGAGGAGTTGCCAGATTTTTATAAGGAATTGATGAGCGCCTGGGGTAAATTTTTAACTAATGTACATTTTAATCCAAGAGGTAGAGAGAACATTTTAAGTCAGCCTTTATTCTTAAACAATGGCATTTTAAATCAGGGAAAAGAGATATTTTTTAAGAAATGGTGGGAGCTGGGAATTACAAGAGTAAGAGATGTTTTATATGAATTTAAAGAAGGATTTTTACCAGTACAATACATTGTGGATGTAATGGAGGAGGCAAAGGAGGATTTTAGCAGACAAGAGATAATAAACAAATATGAAATAATCAAAAGGGCAATACCTAAAGACTGGATTAAAAGGATTGAAAGTATGGAAGAGGGGACAAATGGAAAAGAAGTGTATGTAAAGCTGAGAGAAAAATTGTATGGTTTTAAAACATGTACGGTGAAGATGTTTTATGTTTTTTTTAGAGACTGAGTTTTTAAAGAACCAATTGTTAATGGATACTGGGTGCAGAAATTTAAAGATCTGAAAAAAGAGTGTATATGGAGAAACATGGGGGGGAGATGTGTGGAAACAAAATTGGGATGTTTGGAATATTTTATAAGGCATAAAGTGGTTTTTACTGAGGCTGTTTTAAATAAAATAGGAATGGAACAAAACGCTTTGTGTAAAGTATGCCAAGAAAAGGAAGAGTGGATTTTACATATGTTTTTATATTGTAAAGAACTGGAGGAATTTTTTAAAAAATGTAAATGTTTAATTAAAGAGTTGACTGAGGAGTGGGATGAAAATGTAATGGAATGGAATAGAGTTGTGATGTTTGGATGGGAAAAGAAGTGTGAAAACAAAAGTTTTATAAATCTGTGTGTAATGTTAATGAAAAGTGCAATATGGGAGAGAATAACTGTGGCTAAAAAAGAAAAAATTGTGTTGGATGTTTGGACTGTGTTTAAAAGAAAAACTGAATTATATATGGAAAGACTATATTTGTATTTTAAAGGTGAAAATATTGTTCATGCTTTTTATGATGTTTTTACCCCAAAAGTTTGTTGTGTTTTAAAAGATTTAATGTGGAAGCTGCCCGGAAGTGAAGGAGTTTTTTTTAAAAATGTGTATGTAAATGGAAGTTTTGTGATGTAGAGAAGAATGTAGAAGAAAATATGTATATTTTATTGTATTTATTTTTATTGTATTTTATCGATTGAAATTTCTTAATAAAAAAATAAATAAAAAATAAATAAAAAATAAAAATAAAATAAAAAAAAGGTTAAGGCGATGGACTTGAAATCCATTGGGGTCTCCCCGCGCAGGTTCGAACCCTGCCGACTACGTGAAGCACTGTATTGTCATCGGGTCACGGCGAAGGTCCTTCGGCAGATCTGGAACCGGCAGGCTGCGAGAAAACCTCGGGATAAACAAAGACACTAAAATTAGCTTAGATGCCATTTTTCTTATGATGTAACGAGTACAACAGGATTTAACATCCACATTGATGGTTGTCCTCTGCTGCACATAAAATAGCATGTGACTCACTCACAGTGTAGTCGTGGCCGAGAGGTTAAGGCGATGCACTTGATATCCATTGGGGTTTCCCCTTGCAGGTTCGGACCCTTCCGACTACGTGTCTCTTTGTCTGCTTGTGACATCCAAGATCTTTGTATGAGCTTCTTATTCTCTAGCATGGAAAATTGGGCAACACACATCTCTTTTCAAGCCTGAAGTGAGAAGGTATTTGTCTAGGTGAAGACGTAGTTGAACTCCTTTTTGCCTTTTTGAATTGTGACATCCAGGATCTTTGTATGAGCTGCTTTTTTTCTAAGACAGAAATTGGGCTCATTTCAAGCCTGAAGTGAGCATTGTTTAAGGAGGATTAACACTTTAAGGTAAGTTCGGTTCAATTCCCTGTTTTGGTGAAAATCTGACAGTTTGTTGCATAAATTCCCTAATCACTTGTTGTCCTCTTCCCAGCCTTTGTGGGAGGTGTTCATCCTCTGCTGCTCACATCCAAGTCAAGTCAAGTCATCCTCATTTATATAGCCCTTTTAACAATGTAGATTGTTTCAAAGCAGCTTTTTACAGAGATAAACATATAATTTAAGGTAACAGAGATTGGTTTGGTTTTATAGTGGTTCTTGAATAATGTTATTTCCAGCTAAAGTTAGTTTTGATTGATTCACTTCCGTCGAAATGGTAATTTGTTATTAAATTAGGGGCCGCTAAGACGACACCGTTCTCTCTAAACAGACTTTAAACACGAACCTGTGATAGACGCTGATCGCGTTCACATGCGCATTAAGAATTGATTCTATAGTTATGTGCGTTTGAATATACAGGTCCTTCTCAAAAAATTAGCATATTGTGATAAAGTTCATCAGTTTCCATAATGTAATGATAAAAATTAAACTTTCATATATTTTTAGATTCATTGCACACCAACTGAAATATTTCAGGTCTTTTATTGTTTTAATACTGATGATTTTGGCATACAGCTCATGAAAACCCAAAATTCCTGTCTCAAAAAATTAGCATATTTCATCCGACCAATAAAAGAAGTGTTTTTAATACAAAAAAAAGGTCAACCATCAAATAATTATGTTCAGTTATGCACTCAATACTTGTTCGGGAATCCTTTTGCATAAAATGACTGCTTCAATGCGGCGTGGCATGGAGGCAATCAGCCTGTGGCACTGCTGAGGTTTAATGGAGGCCCAGGATGCTTCGATAGTGGCCTTAAGCTCATCCAGAGTGTTGGGTCTTGCGTCTCTCTACTTTCTCTTCACAATATCCCACAGATTCTCTATGGGGTTCAGGTCAGGAGAGTTGGCAGGCCAATTGAGCACAGTAATACCATGGTCAGTAAACCATTTACCAGTGGTTTTGGCACTGTGAGTAGGTGCCAGGTCGTGCTGAAAAATGAAATCTTCATCTCCATAAAGCTTTTCAGCAGATGGAAGCATGAAGTGCTCCAAAATCTCCTGAAAGCTAGCTGCATTGACCCTGCCCTTGATAAAACACAGTGGACCAACACCAGCAGCTGACATGGCACCCCAGACCATCACTGACTGTGGGTACTTGACACTGGACTTCAGGCATTTTGGCATTTCCTTCTCCCCAATCTTCCTCCAGACTCTGGCACCTTGATTTCCGAATGAAATGCAAAATTTGCTTTCATCCGAAAAAAGTACTTTGGACCACTGAGCAACAGTCCAGTGCTGCTTCTCTGTAGCCCAGGTCAGGCGCTTCTGCCGCTGTTTCTGGTTCAAAAGTGGCTTGACCTGGGGAATGCGGCACCTGTAGCCCATTTCCTGCACACGCCTGTGCACGTTGGCTCTGGATGTTTCTACTCCAGACTCAGTCCACTGCTTCCGCAGGTCCCCCAAGGTCTGGAATCGGTCCTTCTCCACAATCTTCCTCAGGGTCCGGTCACCTCTTCTCGTTGTGCAGCGTTTTTTGCCACACTTTTTCCTTCCCACAGACTTCCCACTGAGGTGCCTTGATACAGCACTCTGGGAACAGCCTATTTGTGCAGAAATTTCTTTCTGTGTCTTACCCTCTTGCTTGAGGGTGTCAATGATGGCCTTCTGGACAGCAGTCAGGTCGGCAGTCTTACCCATGATTGCGGGTTTTGAGTAATGAAACAGGCTGGGAGTTTTTAAAAGCCTCAGGAATCTTTTGCAGGTGTTTAGAGTTAATTAGTTGATACAGATGATTAGGTTAATAGCTCCTTTAGAGACCCTTTTCATGATATGCTAATTTTTTGAGATAGGAATTTTGGGTTTTCATGAACTGTATGCCAAAATCATCAGTATTAAAACAATAAAAGACCTGAAATATTTCAGTTGGTGTGCAATGAATCTAAAATATATGAAAGTTTAATTTTTATCATTACATTATGGAAAATAATGAACTTTATCACAATATGCTAATTTTTTGAGAAGAACCTGTATGTGCTTAGGTTTGTAATTCCCTACAAACCATGCCTAAACAAACTACTTGTCTTGCCTATAAATTTTGATACAGAATTTTATTTTATTTTATCACTTCGGGTAGGTACGCGAACCGAAAATTCCACAACGCTTTATCTGTAGAGTGGTATAGGGAACCTCCATAGGGAGAGGCTAGTTGGCACTTCAGTACTGCATTGTCATCAGGTCCAGGCGAAGGTCCTTCGTCAGATCTGGAAATGGCCTGGATCCGGCAGGCTGTGGGAAAACCATGGGATAAACAAAGACACTAAAATTAGCTTAGATTCCATTCTTCTTATGATGTAACGAGTACATCAGGATTTAGCATCAACATTGATGGTTGTCCTCTGCTACTTACATCCAGAAAAGAAAATTGCATGTGACTCACTCACAGTGTAGTCGTGGCCGAGAGGTTTTGTTGCAGACATTCCCTAATCACTTGTTGTCCTCTTCCCAGCCTTTGAAGGAGGTGTTCATCCTCTGCTGCTCACATCCAGAAAAGAAAATACCATGTGACTCACTATCAAGAGTAGTCGTGGCCAAGAGGTTAAGGTGATGGACTTGAAATCCATTGGGGTCTCCCGCGCAGGTTCGAACTGTTGTGAACTTTTTCCTTCTTCAGTGTAGAAGACATAGAAGCGAAAGACCAGGAGACTTGGGGCTATATTTTAAGCAGAGTTCTTTATTGCTGTGGCATCGCTGTAGTCACCAAGTATAACTCAATATCTAAAAACACAGTGTTTTAGCCTTCCAAAGGGGGAGGGATTTACATAAAAGGGGGGAGGCAATCTGAACAAAGCATGTAAATGTGAAGTACAGGAATCAGCACTTGACCGGAAGTTCCACAGCCCTGATCTCGTCAGCATAACAGTGTGATTCAAATTTAAATATCCTAATCCAATCAGCCAGACTCTTCACCGACTGGGACAGTGGCTCCGAGAGCCATTAGAACAAAAGGTGAGAGTTTCAGAAATCTGCCCGACTGTATCACCCATCTTAATGGCCAGGAAGTGCATACAGACAAAAGCTAATGTCCGACACCTGAATTGCTTGACTTATAACAGAGAGATCAGCACTGGCAACGAATCTCTTACTGATTATTCTGATGTCATCATTTATACTTCAAATGCTAAATTCAGTCTACCAAACTTTCTCAGTTTATATACTATTGTATTGGAACCTAAATGAAAACATTTAATAAATTTGTAACACTACAGAACCCTGCCGACTATGTGGCTCCTTGTCTCTTTTCAACAGGAATTGTGACATCCTGGTGCTTTTTAAGAGCTGTTTTTTTCTCTAACATGGAAAATGGCCTCATTTCAAGCCTCAAGTAAGCATTGTTTAAGGAGGATTAACACTTTAAGGTAAGTTCTGTTCAAATCCCTGTTTGGGTGAAAATCTGACAGTTTGTTGCATACATTCCCTAATCACTTCTTGTCCTCTTCCCAGCCTTTGAGGGAGGTGTTCATCCTCTGCTGCTCACATCCAAGTCAAGTCAAGTCAAGACAAGTCATCCTCATTTATATAGCGCTTTTAACAATGTAGATTGTTTCAAAGCAGCTTTTTACAGAGATAAACATATAATTTAAGGTAACAGAGATTGGTTTGGTTTTATAGTGGTTCTTGAATAATGTTATTTCAAACTAAAGTTAGTTTAGATTGATTCACTTCGAAATGGTCATTTGTTAATAAATTAGGGGCCGCTAAGATTACACCGTTCTCTCTAAACAGACTTTAAACACGAACCTGTGATAGACGCTGATCTCGTTCACATGCGCATTAAAAATTGATTCTATAGTTATGTGCTTTTGAATATATGTGCGCAGGTTTGTAATTCCCTACAAACCATGCCTAAACAAACTTCTTGTCTTGCCTATAAATTTTGATGCAGAATTTTATTTGATCACTTCGGGTAGGTACGCGAACCGAAAATTCCACAATGCTTTATCTGTAGAGTGGTATAGGGATCTTCCATAGGGAGAGGCTAGTTGGCACTTCAGCACTGCATTATCATCGGGTCCAGGCGAAGGTCCTTCGTCAGATCTGGATCCGGCAGGCTGCGGGAAAACCTTGGGATAAACAAAAACACTAAAATTAGCTTAGATGCCATTTTTCTTATGATGTAACGAGTACAAGAGGATATAACATCCACGTTAATGGTTGTCCTCTGCTGCACACATCCAGAAAATAAAATAGCATTTGACTTACTATCAAGAGTAGTTGTGGCCGAGAGGTTAAGGCGATGGACTTGAAATCCATTGGAGTCTCCCCGCGCAGGTTCGAACCCTGCCGACTACGTGGCTCCTTGTCTCTGTGCGAGAGGAATTGTGACATCCTTTGTACAAGCTGCTTTATTCTCTAACATGTAAAATAGGGCAACCCACATCTCTTTTCAAGATTGAAGTGAGAAGGTATTTTTGTAGGTGAAGACGTAGTTGAACTCCTTTTTGCCAACACAATATATTAGCTGAGTGGATCCTCTGCTGCTCACATCAAAATAATGGTTGGCCCCGGTGTTCTCTGCTGCTCATATCCAGAAAAGAAAATAGCATGTGACTTGTTCACAGTGTAGTCGTGGCCGAGAGGTTAAGGCGATGCACATGATATCCATTGGGGTTTCCCCATGCAGGTTCGGACCCTGCCGACTACGTGTCTCTTTGTCTGCTTGTGACATCCAAGATCTTTGTATGAGCTGCTTTTTCTCTTACATGGAAAATTGGGCAAACCACATCTCTTTTCAAGCCTGAAGTGAGAAAGTATTTGTGTAGGTAAAGACGTAGTTGAACTCCTTTTTGCCAACACAATATGTTAGCTGAGTGGATCCTCTGCTGCTCACATCGACATTAATGGTTGGCCCCGGTGTTCTCTGCTGCTCACATCCAAAAAAGAAAATAGCATGTGACTCACTCACAGTGTAGTTTTGGCAGAGAGGTTAGGGCGATGGACTCAAAATCCATTGGGGTATCCCCGCACAGGGTCGAACCCTGCCAACTACGTGGTTCTTTGTCTGCTTGCGACAGGAATTGTGACATCCAAGATCTTTGTACGAGCTGCATTTTTCTCTAACATGGAACATTGGGCAACCCAAACCTCTTTTCAAGCCTGAAGTGAGAAGGTATTTGTGTAGGTGAAGACGTAGTTGAACTCCTTTTTGCCAACACAATATGTTAGCTGAGTGGATCCTCTGCTGCTCACATCGAAATTAATGGTTGGCCCCGGTGTTCTCTGCTGCTCACATCGAGAAACGGAAATAGCATGTGACTCACTATCAAGAGTAGTCGTGGCCGAGAGGTTAAGGCGATGGATTTGAAATCCATTGGGGTCTCCCCGCGCAGTTTCGAACCCTGCGGACTACGTGGCTCCTTGTCTCTTTGCGAGAGGAATTGTGATATCCTTTGTACGAGCTACTTTATTCTCTAACATGGAAAATTGGGCAACCCAAATCTCTTTTCAAGCTTGAAGTGAGCAGTTTTTTGTGTAGGTGAAGACGTTGTTGCAATGCTTTATCTGTAGAGTTGTATAGGGATCTTCCATAGGGAGAGGCTAGTTGGCACTTCAGCACTGCATTATCATCGGGTCCAGGCGAAGGACCTTTGTCAGATATGGATCCGGCAGGCTGCGGGAAAATCTTCGGATAAACAAAGACACTAAAATTAGCTTAGATGCCATTTTTCTTATGATGTAATGAGTACAACAGGATATAACATCCACATTGATGGTTGTCCTCTGCTGCACACATCCAGAAAATAAAATACCATGTGAATTACTATTAAGAGTAGTTGTGGCCGAGAGGTTAAGGCGATGGACTTGAAATCCATTGGGGTCTCCCCGCGCAGGTTCAAACCCTGCCGACTACGTGGCTCTTTGTCTCTTTGCGAGAGGAATTGTGACATCCTTTGTACAAGCTGCTTTATTCTCTAACATGGAAAATTGGGCTACCCACACCTCTTTTCAAGCTTGAAGTGAGCAAGTTTTCGTGTAGGTGAAGACGTTGTTGAACTCCTTTTTGCCAACACAATATATTAGCTGAGTGGATCCTCTGCTGCTCACATCAAAATAATGGTTGGCCCCGGTGTTCTCTGCTGCTCATATCCAGAAAAGAAAATAGCATGTGACTTGCTCACAGTGTAGTCGTGGCCGAGACGTTAAGGCGATGCACATGATATCCATTGGGGTTTCCCCATGCAGGTTCGGACCCTGCCGACTACGTGTCTCTTTGTCTGCTTGTGACACCCAAGATCTTTGTATGAGCTGCTTTTTCTCTAACATGGAAAATTGGGCAAACCACATCTCTTTTCAAGCCTGAAGTGAGAAGGTATTTGTGTAGGTGAAGACGTAGTTGAACTCCTTTTTGCCAACACAATATGTTAGCTGAGTGGATCCTCTGCTGCTCACATCGACATTAATGGTTGGCCCCGGTGTTCTCTGCTGCTCACATCCAGAAAAGAAAATAGCATTTGACTCACTCACAGTGTAGTTTTGGCAGAGAGGTTAGGGCGATGGACTCAAAATCCATTGGGGTATCCCCGCACAGGGTCGAATCCTGCCGACTACGTGAAGCACTGTATTGTCATCGGGTCACTGCGAAGGTCCTTCGCCAGATCTGGATCCGGCAGGCTGCGGGAAAACCTTCGTATAAACAAAGACACTAAAATTAGCTTAGATGCCATTTTTCTTATGATGTAACGAGTACAACAGGATATAACATCCACATTGATGTCTGTCCTCTGCTGCACACATCCAGAGAATAAAATACCATGTGAATTACTATCAAGAGTAGTTGTGGCCGAGAGGTTAAGGCGATGGACTTGAAATCCATTGGGGTCTCCCCGCGCAGGTTCGAACCCTGCCGACTACGTGGCTCTTTGTCTCTTTGCGAGAGGAATTGTGACATCCTTTATACAAGCTGCTTTACTCTCTAACATGGAAAATTGTGCTACCCACATCTCTTTTCAAGCTTGAAGTGAGCAGGTTTTTGTGTAGGTGAAGACGTTGTTGAACTCCTTTTTGCCAACACAATATATTAGCTGAGTGGATCCTCTGCTGCTCACATCAAAATAATGGTTGGCCCCGGTGTTCTCTGCTGCTCATATCCAGAAAAGAAAATAGCATGTGACTTGCTCACAGTGTAGTCGTGGCCGAGAGGTTAAGGCGATGCACATGATATCCATTGGGGTTTCCCCGTGCAGGTTCGGACCCTGCCGACTACGTGTCTGCTTGTGACATCCAAGATCTTTTTATGAGCTGCTTTTTCTCTAACATGGAAAATTGGGCAAACCACATCTCTTTTCAAGCCTGAAGTGAGAAGGTATTTGTGTAGGTGAACACGTAGTTGAACTCCTTTTTGCCAACACAATATGTTAGCTGAGTGGATCCTCTGCTGCTCACATCGACATTAATGGTTGGCCCCGGTGTTCTCTGCTGCTCACATCCAGAAAAGAAAATAGCATGTGACTCACTCACAGTGTAGTTTTGGCAGAGAGGTTAAGGCGATGGACTCAAAATCCATTGGGGTATCCCCGCACAGGGTCGAACCCTGCCAACTACGTGGCTCTTTGTCTGCTTGCGACAGGAATTGTGACATCCAAGGTCTTTGTACGAGCTGCTTTTTTCTCTAACATGGAACATTGGGCAACCCACACCTCTTTTCAAGCCTGAAGTGAGAAGGTATTTGTGTATGTGAAGACGTAGTTGAACTCCTTTTTGCCAACACAATATGTTAGCTGAGTTGATCCTCTGCTGCTCACATCGACATTAATGGTTGGCCCCGGTGTTCTCTGCTGCTCACATCAAGAAACGGAAATAGCATGTGACTCACTATCAAGAGTAGTCGTGGCCGAGAGGTTAAGGCGATGGACTTGAAATCCATTGGGGTCTCCCCGCGCAGGTTCGAACCCTGCCGACTACGTGGCTCCTTGTCTCTTTGCGAGAGGAATTGTGACATCCTTTGTACGAGCTGGTTTATTTTCTAACAAGGAAAATTGGGCAACCCACAACTCTTTTCAAGCTTGAAGTGAGTAGTTTTTTTTTAGGTGAAGTCGTTGTTGCAATGCTTTATCTGTAGAGTGGTATAGGGATCCTCCATAGGGAGAGGCTAGTTGGCACTTCAGCACTGCATTGTCATCGGGTCCAGGCGAAGGTCCTTCATCAGATCTGGATCCGGCAGGCTGCGGGAAAACCTTGGGAGAAACAAAGACACTAAAATTAGCTTTGATGCCATTTTTCTTATGATGTAACGAGTACAACAGGATTTAACATCCACATTGATGGTTGTCCTCTGCTGCACACATCCAGAAAATAAAATAGCATTTGACTTACTATCAAGAGTAGTTGTGGCCGAGAGCTTAAGGCGATGGACTTGAAATCCATTGGGGTCTCCCCGCGCAGTGTTGAACCCTGCCGACTACGTGGCTCCTTGTCTCTTTGCGAGAGGAATCGTGACATCCTTTGTACGAGCTGCTTTATTCTCTAACATGGAAAATTGGGCAACCCACATCTCTTTTCTAGCTTGAAGTGAGCAGTTTTTTTGTGTAGGTGAAGACATTGTTGAACTCCTTTTTGCCAACACAATATATTAGCTGAGTGGATCCTCTGCTGCTCACATCAAAATAATGGTTGGCCCCGGTGTTCTCTGCTGCTCATATCCAGAAAAGAAAATAGCATGTGACTCACTCAGAGTGTAGTCGTGGCCGAGAGGTTAATGCGATGCACTTGATATCCTTTGGGGTTTCCCCGTGCAGGTTCGGACCCTGCCGACTATGTGTCTCTTTGTCTGCTTGCGACATCCAAGATCTTTGTATGAGCTGCTTTTTCTCTAACATGGAAAATTGGGCAACTCACATCTCCTTTCAAGCCTGAAGTGAGAAGGTATTTGTGTAGGTGAAGACGTAGTTGAACTCCTTTTTGCCAACACAATATGTTAGCTGAGTGGATCCTCTGCTGCTCACATCGACATTAATGGTTGGCCCCGGTGTTCTCTGCTGCTCACATCCAGAAACGGAAATAGCATGTGACTCACTATCAAGGGTAGTTGTGGCCGAGAGGTTATGGCAATGGGCTCTAAATCCATTGGAGTTTCCCCACGCAGGTTCAAACCCTGCCGACTATGTGGCTCTTTGTCTGCTTGTGACAGGAATTGTGACATCCACGATCTTTGTATGAGCTGCTTTTTTTTCTAACACAGAAATTGGGCTCATTTCAAGCCTGAAGTGAGCATTGTTTAAGGAGGATTTACATTTTAAGGTAAGTTCGGTTCAATTCCCTGTTTGGGTGAAAATCTGACAGTTTGTTGCATACATTCCCTAATCACTTGTTGTCCTCTTCCCAGCCTTTGAGGGAGGTGTTCATCCTCTGCTGCTCACATCCAAGTCAAGTCAAGTCAAGTCATCCTCATTTATATAGCGCTTTTAACAATGTAGATTGTTTCAAAGCAGCTTTTTACAGAGATAAACATATAATTTAAGGTAACAGAGATTGGTTTGGTTTTATAGTGGTTCTTGAATAATCTTATTTCCAGCTAAAGTTAGTTTTGATTGATTCACTTCCTTCGAAATGATCATTTGTTATTAAATTAGGGGCCGCTAAGACGACACCGTTCTCTCTAAACAGACTTTAAACTCGACTCTAACATGGAAAATTGGGCAACCCACATCTCTTTTCTAGCTTGAAGTGAGAAGGTATTTGTGTAGGTGAAGACATAGTTGAACTCCTTTTTGCCAACACAATATATTAGCTGAGTGGATCCTCAGCTGCTCATATCAAAATAATGGTTGGCCCCGGTGTTCTCTGCTGCTCACATCCAGAAAAGAAAACAGCATGTGGCTCACTATCAAGAGTAATCGTGGCCGAGAGTTTAAGGCGATGGACTTGAAATCCATTGGGGTTTCCCCGCGCAGGTTCAAACCCTGCCGACTACGTGGCTCCTCGTCTCTTTGCAAGAGGAATTGTGACATCCTTTGTACGAGCTGCTTTATTCTCTAACACGGAAAATTGGGCAACCCACATCTATTTTCAAGCTTGAAGTGAGCAGATTTTTTTTTTGTAGGTGAAGACTTTGTTGAACTCCTTTTTTCCAACACAATATATTAGCTGAGTGGATCCTCTGCTGCTCACATCAAAATAATGGTTGGCCCCGGTGTTCTCTGCTGCTCATATCCGGAAAAGAAAATAGCATATGTAGGGTATGGACCAATCAGACACATACTAATTATTCATTATATACAAAGGTTTATGAAACTCCTCACACAGCCCAAATGAACAAACACAAGGGCAGAAACAGTGTCATGTTACAGGGCATGATAAGGAGATTTTACGACCTCCGAGGAATGTGGCCACATACTCAAGAGAGAGACTATGAAACAGAAACCCTCTTTAAAACAGACTTTGCTGCATTAATCATAGACTAACTGATCTATAAATGAACATGCATAAAACTGTGAAAGAAACAGTGTAAATGGTTTACTGTCTCGTGTACTATTAGGTATATATTATGGTATGTATCCTGGTATACAACCAACTAACGATCAATGTAACCTCACCTGTATCATGCCTCCTACCTAATTAATCTTCATTTAATGACTCACACTTTGATGTACATCACCTTCTTCTAGAATGCAGTGTGGATGTGTTATAGCTATTTGAGCATTAATGAAGGTATAATCATGCTAGGGACAAAGATACGTAAATCAACTAAGAGCCACTTTCCCTATCAGACATGTCCCCTTTCTGATTGGTCGAGTTCAACCCTTAGGGAAGGATCTTCTCCAGGCCTTATTAGAGACAGTCCACATGTGACCTCCCTCTCTTAGTTCTTTCATCCAGCCTTAACACTGTTCTGGTGATACTGGGGAGCCCCCTCCCCCTCCACGGGGGCCCCAGGGCCCAGCAGGCCTCGATTCCAACCAGATATGGGCTCAGGCAGGAGAGAGATGACTCTCTCACAAAGAACCAAGGACAATCTCAAGAGTTTTGGAACAAAGACTCCAACCAACAACGACTCCAATCACCCATCCTTCCGACTTCCTCACTTCTCCTGGGTGCTCGGCGTGGCCTCAACAGAGTCCCAGGCCTTGCCCAAACCAGCCATGCGTTCCTGGAGAAAGAGAACGCTCAACCAACTTCCACTTGACACTGCAGGAACCATCAACGACTTCAATTTTCAACAACTTCAAGAATTGTTCCCATTACAAATGCAAGTATTCAATTCAATGAAATGTGAAAATGAAATTCTGATGGTTCTTCTCATAGACCCTCTTCCGGTTTCCAATTTCATCCTATCACTAACCTATTTATGTATTCATGTGTGTATGTTGTTTAGTTTATTTATATTCATATAAATATCTATATTTAGTTAATAAAACTAGTACATAATATGTATTTGGTTCTGTTTTGTTTGCGATACAAGTCACTTTACGATCACGGTTTTTGCTACTGGCTCAAAGTACTGTACAGGCGAAGAAATAATTATTCTTCGGTGGCCATGGAAGATACCCTTTTCTTAGAATAAATTAATAATCAAAAGAGCTCGTTGGAAGAACTGATTAATTGATTGTAATATTAATTCAGCCACATCAAGTTAATCCAATTAACTGACCCAAATATGTATAATTAATAATAACAAGATATTATTGATTATTAATATTTCCAAAAAGCTGAGTTCCTTACACATGTGACTCACTCACAGTGTAGTCGTGCCCGAGTGGTTAAGGCGATGCACATGATATTGTCATCTCTTTGTCTGCTTGCGACATCCAAGATCTTTGTATGAGCTGCTTTTTCTCTAACATGGAAAATTGGGCAACCCACATCTCTTTTCAAGCCTGAAGTGAGAAGGTTTTTGTGTAGGTGAAGACGTAGTTGAACTCCTTTTTGCCAACACAATAACTTAGTTGAGTGGATCCTCTGCTGCTCACATCGACATTAATGCTTGGCCCCGGTGTTCTCTGCTGCTCACATCCAGAAAAGAAAATAGCATGTGACTCACTATCAAGAGTAGTTGTGGCCGAGAGGTTAAGGCGATGGACTTGAAATCCATTGGGGTCTCCCCGCGCAGGTTCGAACCCTGCCGACTACGTGGCTCTTTGTCTCTTTGCGAGAGGAATTGTGACATCCTTTGTACAAGCTGCTTTATTCTCTAACATGGAAAATTGGGCTACCCACAACCCTTTAAGCCCGGAACATTTACTGAAAGACTGCCCTGAATTCAAGTGCTACAAATGCGAGGAGAGGGGACATTTTGCAAGGGATTGCAATGCTGTCAGGTGCCCGGATTGCAGAGAAACTTTAAATAAATGCGAATGTTGGATGGAGGGAGAGGAAGGAGGTAGGGAAAATCGGGTGGACGGACCGGTGCATGAAGGAAACAACGAGGAGGAACGGCAAGCTGATGAAGGACAACCGGAAGAAAGCTTACAACAAGAAATGGAAGGAGCAGCGAGCATCAGAGAGGAAGGACAACAAGAGAACGATAAAGAACAAACAATGGAGCAGGACACTCAATGGACAGTAATGGACATTTCGGACAGTTTTATAAGTTACCTGGATGACGTGGAGAAAGATGGACATGAAAAGAAGGATCAAAGTGAGACTGAAGATGAAGAAGAAACAACGATGGACAAAGACAGAGAGGGGAAAGGACAATTAAGAAGACGACTAGTAAAGGTAAAACCAAATATTGGTATTGCAAGAAAAAGGACTATTTTAAAGGTTTTAGATAAAAGTGAAAATAGGTTTGAAGTGTTAAAGGACTTGGAGGGAGAAGATGAAGATTAATGGTTTTTAGGTATTTATTTGTTTTTCTTTTAATGGCTTTTAGTTGTGTTACTTTTAATGCCAGAGGACTTTTAGATATAAGAAAATTTGAGAAAATGAAAGAAATGTTCAAGAATGAAGATGTGATTTTATTGCAAGAGACTAACTGGAGAGAAGGTTTTATGACTGAAATAAGAAAAAGATGGAACGGAGAGATTTTATATAATAATGGGGATGATAGGCAGGGCAGAGGTGTAGCGGTTTTAATAAAAGAAAACAGAGGTGTAAAAGGTAAAACAATATACAATGATAAAGAAGGGAAATGTATGGTAGTAGAAATGGATCTTGAGGGGAAAGTAGTAGTTGTGGTTAACGTTCATGCACCAACGGAAGAGAATGAAAAGAAAGAGTTTTTTAGTGTTTTAAGAGAATGCTTAAAGAAATATAAAGAAGTTATAATGATGGGTGATTTTAATACTGTTTTTAGCAAATTAGAAATGGGTGAGGGAATGGTTTTTAAAAGTGACAAAGGAAGAAAAGAGTTGAAGCTATTAATGGAAGAAAATAATATGATCAATGTATGGAGAGAAAGAAATGAAAAAACGAGAGAATATTCAAGAAGACAATTAGTGGGGAATTTTATGTGCAAAACAAGAATTGATTTTATATTATGTACAAGGAACGTTGAGGATTTTATCAGTAGTATTAAATACGAAGACCCAAGTCTAAGCAATCATAAACCAATTTTTATGCAAATAGACTGGAGTTCTGTGAAAAGAGGGCCGGGAGTATGGGTTTTAAACACAGAGATTTTAAAGAATGAAGATTATATTTTAAATGTTAAAGAGATTATTGAAACTGAAAAGGAGAACAAAATGTATATTGAGGATAAAAGAATATGGTGGGAAAATACAAAATATTTAGTTTAAAAATGTACTATGAAGTACTGCAAGTTAATACAGAAAAGTAAGAGAAATACGGAGAGAGAATTAAGAGAAAAATTGAAAAAAGAATTAAATGAGAATGGGAAAGATATACAAAAAATAAAAGAATTAGAGGGTAATTTGAAATAAATGGAGGAGAAGAAATATGAAGGAGCAAGACTAAGAAGTAAAGCAAAATATACGGTGGAGGGTGAAAAATGTACAAAGTTTTTCTTCGATCTAGAAAAAAGTAGAGGGAAAGCGAAAATGATAAAAGAAATTAGAGGAAATAAGGGAGTGGTTGTGGAAACAAACGAGGAAATACTAAAGGAAATAAAAGCATACTATGAGAATTTGTTTAGTGCAGAGGGAGTGAAAGAAGAAGAGAAACTGGAGTTACTGAAACAAATAAAAACAACCGTTGGAGAACTAGACAAAAAAGAGTGTGATGAAAAGATAAGAGACGAAGAGATAAAAAGAGCAATAAGTGAATTAAACAAAAAGAAAAGTCCGGGTATAGATGGTTTGGGGAGTGAATTTTATATAGTTTTAAAAGATTTTTTAACTAGCATTTTAAAAGAAGTATATGTAGATATTTTTAAGAAGGAGAACTGAATGAAAGAATGGGAATGGGTTTAATGAAATTGATATACAAGCGAAAAGGAGAGAAGATAGATTTGAAGAACTACAGACCAATTACGATGTTGAATACCGACTTAAAGATTTTATCGAAAATTTTAGCCAACAGATTGAAGGAAGTAATGCCGAGTATAATTAAAACCAACCAAGCGTACGGAGTGAAAGGAAGAGACATAGCGGACACAACAATAAGTATAAAAGATACAATAAGATACATGCATGAAAAGAACAAAAAAGGGTACATAATTAGTTTGGATTTTGAGAAAGCGTTTGACAGAGTAGAACACGAATTTTTATTTGACATTTTAAAAAGTTTTGGTTTTGGAGGGAATTTTATTAAATGGATAAGAATTTTATACAAAGGAGCAATAACAAAAATCAAATGTAATGGTTTTTTAACACAGTGTTTTAAAGTTACTAGATCCATAAGGCAAGGATGTCCACTTTCAGCTCATTTATATTCGTTAGTTTCTGAGCCACTAGGCCTGGCCATAAAACAAGAAGAGGGAATTAATGGAATAGGCGTCGAGGGAGAAGAAAACAAAATATTTCAATATGCGGATGATACTACAGTGATAGTAAAGGATCTAGAGAGTGTTAAAAAAGCAATGAGAATCGTAGACGTGTTTTGTAAGGGATCGGGAGCAAAAGTAAATGCAGAAAAAACAGTGTATATGAGATTTGGAGGGGCAGAAGATTTAACAAATAGTTTTGCTTTTAAGGAAACAAAAGAAATGAAGATTTTAGGGGTTTTAATGGGAATAGATGAAAAGAAGGTAGGAGAAACAATGTGGGAGGAATTATTAGGGGGTATTGAAAGGAGGATGAACTTTTGGAAACTGAGAACTTTAACTTTGAAAGGGAAGGTTTTAATTCTGAATGTTTTAATGGTTTCTAAATTATGGTATGTTTTATATGTGTCATCCATGCCATTGTGGGCAGAAAAAAGGCTGAAAAAATGTTTTTTAGATTTTTTATGGGAAGGGAAGCCAGCAAGAATTGCGTACAACACATTAATAGGAGAAGTGGGGAAGGGAGGTTTGGGCTTAATGGATTTTGAACAACGAAAGAATAGTTTAAGAGTAAAAATAATACAAAAATACTTGAATGAAGAAAACAAAACAGCATGGAAAAAGACAATGGAATATTTTTTAAGTAAATGTGGGAATTTTACACTTGGAGATAATGTACTGTGGATGAGAGCAAAGAAGTGGATGACAGAGGAGTTGCCAGATTTTTATAAGGAATTGATGAGCGCCTGGGGTAAATTTTTAACTAATGTACATTTTAATCCAAGAGGTAGAGAGAACATTTTAAGTCAGCCTTTATTCTTAAACAATGGCATTTTAAATCAGGGAAAAGAGATATTTTTTAAGAAATGGTGGGAGCTGGGAATTACAAGAGTAAGAGATGTTTTATATGAATTTAAAGAAGGATTTTTACCAGTACAATACATTGTGGATGTAATGGAGGAGGCAAAGGAGGATTTTAGCAGACAAGAGATAATAAACAAATATGAAATAATCAAAAGGGCAATACCTAAAGACTGGATTAAAAGGATTGAAAGTATGGAAGAGGGGACAAATGGAAAAGAAGTGTATGTAAAGCTGAGAGAAAAATTGTATGGTTTTAAAACATGTACGGTGAAGATGTTTTATGTTTTTTTTAGAGACTGAGTTTTTAAAGAACCAATTGTTAATGGATACTGGGTGCAGAAATTTAAAGATCTGAAAAAAGAGTGTATATGGAGAAACATGGGGGGGAGATGTGTGGAAACAAAATTGGGATGTTTGGAATATTTTATAAGGCATAAAGTGGTTTTTACTGAGGCTGTTTTAAATAAAATAGGAATGGAACAAAACGCTTTGTGTAAAGTATGCCAAGAAAAGGAAGAGTGGATTTTACATATGTTTTTATATTGTAAAGAACTGGAGGAATTTTTAAAAAAAATGTAAATGTTTAATTAAAGAGTTGACTGAGGAGTGGGATGAAAATGTAATGGAATGGAATAGAGTTGTGATGTTTGGATGGGAAAAGAAGTGTGAAAACAAAAGTTTTATAAATCTGTGTGTAATGTTAATGAAAAGTGCAATATGGGAGAGAATAACTGTGGCTAAAAAAGAAAAAATTGTGTTGGATGTTTGGACTGTGTTTAAAAGAAAAACTGAATTATATATGGAAAGACTATATTTGTATTTTAAAGGTGAAAATATTGTTCATGCTTTTTATGATGTTTTTACCCCAAAAGTTTGTTGTGTTTTAAAAGATTTAATGTGGAAGCTGCCCGGAAGTGAAGGAGTTTTTTTTAAAAATGTGTATGTAAATGGAAGTTTTGTGATGTAGAGAAGAATGTAGAAGAAAATATGTATATTTTATTGTATTTATTTTTATTGTATTTTATCGATTGAAATTTCTTAATAAAAAAAAAATAAAAAAAAAAATAAAAAATAAAAAAAAAATAAAAAAAAGGTTAAGGCGATGGACTTGAAATCCATTGGGGTCTCCCCGCGCAGGTTCGAACCCTGCCGACTACGTGAAGCACTGTATTGTCATCGGGTCACGGCGAAGGTCCTTCGGCAGATCTGGAACCGGCAGGCTGCGAGAAAACCTCGGGATAAACAAAGACACTAAAATTAGCTTAGATGCCATTTTTCTTATGATGTAACGAGTACAACAGGATTTAACATCCACATTGATGGTTGTCCTCTGCTGCACATAAAATAGCATGTGACTCACTCACAGTGTAGTCGTGGCCGAGAGGTTAAGGCGATGCACTTGATATCCATTGGGGTTTCCCCTTGCAGGTTCGGACCCTTCCGACTACGTGTCTCTTTGTCTGCTTGTGACATCCAAGATCTTTGTATGAGCTTCTTATTCTCTAGCATGGAAAATTGGGCAACACACATCTCTTTTCAAGCCTGAAGTGAGAAGGTATTTGTGTAGGTGAAGACGTAGTTGAACTCCTTTTTGCCTTTTTGAATTGTGACATCCAGGATCTTTGTATGAGCTGCTTTTTTTCTAAGACAGAAATTGGGCTCATTTCAAGCCTGAAGTGAGCATTGTTTAAGGAGGATTAACACTTTAAGGTAAGTTCGGTTCAATTCCCTGTTTTGGTGAAAATCTGACAGTTTGTTGCATAAATTCCCTAATCACTTGTTGTCCTCTTCCCAGCCTTTGTGGGAGGTGTTCATCCTCTGCTGCTCACATCCAAGTCAAGTCAAGTCATCCTCATTTATATAGCCCTTTTAACAATGTAGATTGTTTCAAAGCAGCTTTTTACAGAGATAAACATATAATTTAAGGTAACAGAGATTGGTTTGGTTTTATAGTGGTTCTTGAATAATGTTATTTCCAGCTAAAGTTAGTTTTGATTGATTCACTTCCGTCGAAATGGTCATTTGTTATTAAATTAGGGGCCGCTAAGACGACACCGTTCTCTCTAAACAGACTTTAAACACGAACCTGTGATAGACGCTGATCGCGTTCACATGCGCATTAAGAATTGATTCTATAGTTATGTGCGTTTGAATATACAGGTCCTTCTCAAAAAATTAGCATATTGTGATAAAGTTCATCAGTTTCCATAATGTAATGATAAAAATTAAACTTTCATATATTTTTAGATTCATTGCACACCAACTGAAATATTTCAGGTCTTTTATTGTTTTAATACTGATGATTTTGGCATACAGCTCATGAAAACCCAAAATTCCTGTCTCAAAAAATTAGCATATTTCATCCGACCAATAAAAGAAGTGTTTTTAATACAAAAAAAAAGGTCAACCATCAAATAATTATGTTCAGTTATGCACTCAATACTTGTTCGGGAATCCTTTTGCATAAAATGACTGCTTCAATGCGGCGTGGCATGGAGGCAATCAGCCTGTGGCACTGCTGAGGTTTAATGGAGGCCCAGGATGCTTCGATAGTGGCCTTAAGCTCATCCAGAGTGTTGGGTCTTGCGTCTCTCTACTTTCTCTTCACAATATCCCACAGATTTTCTATGGGGTTCAGGTCAGGAGAGTTGGCAGGCCAATTGAGCACAGTAATACCATGGTCAGTAAACCATTTACCAGTGGTTTTGGCACTGTGAGTAGGTGCCAGGTCGTGCTGAAAAATGAAATCTTCATCTCCATAAAGCTTTTCAGCAGATGGAAGCATGAAGTGCTCCAAAATCTCCTGAAAGCTAGCTGCATTGACCCTGCCCTTGATAAAACACAGTGGACCAACACCAGCAGCTGACATGGCACCCCAGACCATCACTGACTGTGGGTACTTGACACTGGACTTCAGGCATTTTGGCATTTCCTTCTCCCCAATCTTCCTCCAGACTCTGGCACCTTGATTTCCGAATGAAATGCAAAATTTGCTTTCATCCGAAAAAAGTACTTTGGACCACTGAGCAACAGTCCAGTGCTGCTTCTCTGTAGCCCAGGTCAGGCGCTTCTGCCGCTGTTTCTGGTTCAAAAGTGGCTTGACCTGGGGAATGCGGCACCTGTAGCCCATTTCCTGCACACGCCTGTGCACGTTGGCTCTGGATGTTTCTACTCCAGACTCAGTCCACTGCTTCCGCAGGTCCCCCAAGGTCTGGAATCGGTCCTTCTCCACAATCTTCCTCAGGGTCCGGTCACCTCTTCTCGTTGTGCAGCGTTTTTTGCCACACTTTTTCCTTCCCACAGACTTCCCACTGAGGTGCCTTGATACAGCACTCTGGGAACAGCCTATTTGTGCAGAAATTTCTTTCTGTGTCTTACCCTCTTGCTTGAGGGTGTCAATGATGGCCTTCTGGACAGCAGTCAGGTCGGCAGTCTTACCCATGATTGCGGGTTTTGAGTAATGAAACAGGCTGGGAGTTTTTAAAAGCCTCAGGAATCTTTTGCAGGTGTTTAGAGTTAATTAGTTGATACAGATGATTAGGTTAATAGCTCCTTTAGAGACCCTTTTCATGATATGCTAATTTTTTGAGATAGGAATTTTGGGTTTTCATGAACTGTATGCCAAAATCATCAGTATTAAAACAATAAAAGACCTGAAATATTTCAGTTGGTGTGCAATGAATCTAAAATATATGAAAGTTTAATTTTTATCATTACATTATGGAAAATAATGAACTTTATCACAATATGCTAATTTTTTGAGAAGAACCTGTATGTGCTTAGGTTTGTAATTCCCTACAAACCATGCCTAAACAAACTACTTGTCTTGCCTATAAATTTTGATACAGAATTTTATTTTATTTTATCACTTCGGGTAGGTACGCGAACCGAAAATTCCACAACGCTTTATCTGTAGAGTGGTATAGGGAACCTCCATAGGGAGAGGCTAGTTGGCACTTCAGTACTGCATTGTCATCAGGTCCAGGCGAAGGTCCTTCGTCAGATCTGGAAATGGCCTGGATCCGGCAGGCTGTGGGAAAACCATGGGATAAACAAAGACACTAAAATTAGCTTAGATTCCATTCTTCTTATGATGTAACGAGTACATCAGGATTTAGCATCAACATTGATGGTTGTCCTCTGCTACTTACATCCAGAAAAGAAAATTGCATGTGACTCACTCACAGTGTAGTCGTGGCCGAGAGGTTTTGTTGCAGACATTCCCTAATCACTTGTTGTCCTCTTCCCAGCCTTTGAAGGAGGTGTTCATCCTCTGCTGCTCACATCCAGAAAAGAAAATACCATGTGACTCACTATCAAGAGTAGTCGTGGCCAAGAGGTTAAGGTGATGGACTTGAAATCCATTGGGGTCTCCCGCGCAGGTTCGAACTGTTGTGAACTTTTTCCTTCTTCAGTGTAGAAGACATAGAAGCGAAAGACCAGGAGACTTGGGGCTATATTTTAAGCAGAGTTCTTTATTGCTGTGGCATCGCTGTAGTCACCAAGTATAACTCAATATCTAAAAACACAGTGTTTTAGCCTTCCAAAGGGGGAGGGATTTACATAAAAGGGGGGAGGCAATCTGAACAAAGCATGTAAATGTGAAGTACAGGAATCAGCACTTGACCGGAAGTTCCACAGCCCTGATCTCGTCAGCATAACAGTGTGATTCAAATTTAAATATCCTAATCCAATCAGCCAGACTCTTCACCGACTGGGACAGTGGCTCCGAGAGCCATTAGAACAAAAGGTGAGAGTTTCAGAAATCTGCCCGACTGTATCACCCATCTTAATGGCCAGGAAGTGCATACAGACAAAAGCTAATGTCCGACACCTGAATTGCTTGACTTATAACAGAGAGATCAGCACTGGCAACGAATCTCTTACTGATTATTCTGATGTCATCATTTATACTTCAAATGCTAAATTCAGTCTACCAAACTTTCTCAGTTTATATACTATTGTATTGGAACCTAAATGAAAACATTTAATAAATTTGTAACACTACAGAACCCTGCCGACTATGTGGCTCCTTGTCTCTTTTCAACAGGAATTGTGACATCCTGGTGCTTTTTAAGAGCTGTTTTTTTCTCTAACATGGAAAATGCCCTCATTTCAAGCCTCAAGTAAGCATTGTTTAAGGAGGATTAACACTTTAAGGTAAGTTCTGTTCAAATCCCTGTTTGGGTGAAAATCTGACAGTTTGTTGCATACATTCCCTAATCACTTCTTGTCCTCTTCCCAGCCTTTGAGGGAGGTGTTCATCCTCTGCTGCTCACATCCAAGTCAAGTCAAGTCAAGACAAGTCATCCTCATTTATATAGCGCTTTTAACAATGTAGATTGTTTCAAAGCAGCTTTTTACAGAGATAAACATATAATTTAAGGTAACAGAGATTGGTTTGGTTTTATAGTGGTTCTTGAATAATGTTATTTCAAACTAAAGTTAGTTTAGATTGATTCACTTCGAAATGGTCATTTGTTAATAAATTAGGGGCCGCTAAGATTACACCGTTCTCTCTAAACAGACTTTAAACACGAACCTGTGATAGACGCTGATCTCGTTCACATGCGCATTAAAAATTGATTCTATAGTTATGTGCGTTTGAATATATGTGCGCAGGTTTGTAATTCCCTACAAACCATGCCTAAACAAACTTCTTGTCTTGCCTATAAATTTTGATGCAGAATTTTATTTGATCACTTCGGGTAGGTACGCGAACCGAAAATTCCACAATGCTTTATCTGTAGAGTGGTATAGGGATCTTCCATAGGGAGAGGCTAGTTGGAACTTCAGCACTGCATTATCATCGGGTCCAGGCGAAGGTCCTTCGTCAGATCTGGATCCGGCAGGCTGCGGGAAAACCTTGGGATAAACAAAGACACTAAAATTAGCTTAGATGCCATTTTTCTTATGATGTAACGAGTACAAGAGGATATAACATCCACGTTAATGGTTGTCCTCTGCTGCACACATCCAGAAAATAAAATAGCATGTGACTTACTATCAAGAGTAGTTGTGGCCGAGAGGTTAAGGCGATGGACTTGAAATCCATTGGAGTCTCCCCGCGCAGGTTCGAACCCTGCCGACTACGTGGCTCCTTGTCTCTGTGCGAGAGGAATTGTGACATCCTTTGTACAAGCTGCTTTATTCTCTAACATGTAAAATAGGGCAACCCACATCTCTTTTCAAGATTGAAGTGAGAAGGTATTTTTGTAGGTGAAGACGTAGTTGAACTCCTTTTTGCCAACACAATATATTAGCTGAGTGGATCCTGTGCTGCTCACATCAAAATAATGGTTGGCCCCGGTGTTCTCTGCTGCTCATATCCAGAAAAGAAAATAGCATGTGACTTGTTCACAGTGTAGTCGTGGCCGAGAGGTTAAGGCGATGCACATGATATCCATTGGGGTTTCCCCATGCAGGTTCGGACCCTGCCGACTACGTGTCTCTTTGTCTGCTTGTGACATCCAAGATCTTTGTATGAGCTGCTTTTTCTCTTACATGGAAAATTGGGCAAACCACATCTCTTTTCAAGCCTGAAGTGAGAAAGTATTTGTGTAGGTAAAGACGTAGTTGAACTCCTTTTTGCCAACACAATATGTTAGCTGAGTGGATCCTCTGCTGCTCACATCGACATTAATGGTTGGCCCCGGTGTTCTCTGCTGCTCACATCCAAAAAAGAAAATAGCATGTGACTCACTCACAGTGTAGTTTTGGCAGAGAGGTTAAGGCGATGGACTCAAAATCCATTGGGGTATCCCCGCACAGGGTCGAACCCTGCCAACTACGTGGTTCTTTGTCTGCTTGCGACAGGAATTGTGACATCCAAGATCTTTGTACGAGCTGCTTTTTTCTCTAACATGGAACATTGGGCAACCCAAACCTCTTTTCAAGCCTGAAGTGAGAAGGTATTTGTGTAGGTGAAGACGTAGTTGAACTCCTTTTTGCCAACACAATATGTTAGCTGAGTGGATCCTCTGCTGCTCACATCGAAATTAATGGTTGGCCCCGGTGTTCTCTGCTGCTCACATCGAGAAACGGAAATAGCATGTGACTCACTATCAAGAGTAGTCGTGGCCGAGAGGTTAAGACGATGGATTTGAAATCCATTGGGGTCTCCCCGCGCAGTTTCGAACCCTGCGGACTACGTGGCTCCTTGTCTCTTTGCGAGAGGAATTGTGATATCCTTTGTACGAGCTACTTTATTCTCTAACATGGAAAATTGGGCAACCCAAATCTCTTTTCAAGCTTGAAGTGAGCAGTTTTTTGTGTAGGTGAAGACGTTGTTGCAATGCTTTATCTGTAGAGTTGTATAGGGATCTTCCATAGGGAGAGGCTAGTTGGCACTTCAGCACTGCATTATCATCGGGTCCAGGCGAAGGACCTTTGTCAGATATGGATCCGGCAGGCTGCGGGAAAATCTTCGGATAAACAAAGACACTAAAATTAGCTTAGATGCCATTTTTCTTATGATGTAATGAGTACAACAGGATATAACATCCACATTGATGGTTGTCCTCTGCTGCACACATCCAGAAAATAAAATACCATGTGAATTACTATTAAGAGTAGTTGTGGCCGAGAGGTTAAGGCGATGGACTTGAAATCCATTGGGGTCTCCCCGCGCAGGTTCAAACCCTGCCGACTACGTGGCTCTTTGTCTCTTTGCGAGAGGAATTGTGACATCCTTTGTACAAGCTGCTTTATTCTCTAACATGGAAAATTGGGCTACCCACATCTCTTTTCAAGCTTGAAGTGAGCAAGTTTTCGTGTAGGTGAAGACGTTGTTGAACTCCTTTTTGCCAACACAATATATTAGCTGAGTGGATCCTCTGCTGCTCACATCAAAATAATGGTTGGCCCCGGTGTTCTCTGCTGCTCATATCCAGAAAAGAAAATAGCATGTGACTTGCTCACAGTGTAGTCGTGGCCGAGACGTTAAGGCGATGCACATGATATCCATTGGGGTTTCCCCATGCAGGTTCGGACCCTGCCGACTACGTGTCTCTTTGTCTGCTTGTGACACCCAAGATCTTTGTATGAGCTGCTTTTTCTCTAACATGGAAAATTGGGCAAACCACATCTCTTTTCAAGCCTGAAGTGAGAAGGTATTTGTGTAGGTGAAGACGTAGTTGAACTCCTTTTTGCCAACACAATATGTTAGCTGAGTGGATCCTCTGCTGCTCACATCGACATTAATGGTTGGCCCCGGTGTTCTCTGCTGCTCACATCCAGAAAAGAAAATAGCATGTGACTCACTCACAGTGTAGTTTTGGCAGAGAGGTTAGGGCGATGGACTCAAAATCCATTGGGGTATCCCCGCACAGGGTCGAATCCTGCCGACTACGTGAAGCACTGTATTGTCATCGGGTCACTGCGAAGGTCCTTCGCCAGATCTGGATCCGGCAGGCTGCGGGAAAACCTTCGTATAAACAAAGACACTAAAATTAGCTTAGATGCCATTTTTCTTATGATGTAACGAGTACAACAGGATATAACATCCACATTGATGGCTGTCCTCTGCTGCACACATCCAGAGAATAAAATACCATGTGAATTACTATCAAGAGTAGTTGTGGCCGAGAGGTTAAGGCGATGGACTTGAAATCCATTGGGGTCTCCCCGCGCAGGTTCGAACCCTGCCGACTACGTGGCTCTTTGTCTCTTTGCGAGAGGAATTGTGACATCCTTTATACAAGCTGCTTTACTCTCTAACATGGAAAATTGTGCTACCCACATCTCTTTTCAAGCTTGAAGTGAGCAGGTTTTTGTGTAGGTGAAGACGTTGTTGAACTCCTTTTTGCCAACACAATATATTAGCTGAGTGGATCCTCTGCTGCTCACATCAAAATAATGGTTGGCCCCGGTGTTCTCTGCTGCTCATATCCAGAAAAGAAAATAGCATGTGACTTGCTCACAGTGTAGTCGTGGCCGAGAGGTTAAGGCGATGCACATGATATCCATTGGGGTTTCCCCGTGCAGGTTCGGACCCTGCCGACTACGTGTCTGCTTGTGACATCCAAGATCTTTTTATGAGCTGCTTTTTCTCTAACATGGAAAATTGGGCAAACCACATCTCTTTTCAAGCCTGAAGTGAGAAGGTATTTGTGTAGGTGAACACGTAGTTGAACTCCTTTTTGCCAACACAATATGTTAGCTGAGTGGATCCTCTGCTGCTCACATCGACATTAATGGTTGGCCCCGGTGTTCTCTGCTGCTCACATCCAGAAAAGAAAATAGCATGTGACTCACTCACAGTGTAGTTTTGGCAGAGAGGTTAAGGCGATGGACTCAAAATCCATTGGGGTATCCCCGCACAGGGTCGAACCCTGCCAACTACGTGGCTCTTTGTCTGCTTGCGACAGGAATTGTGACATCCAAGGTCTTTGTACGAGCTGCTTTTTTCTCTAACATGGAACATTGGGCAACCCACACCTCTTTTCAAGCCTGAAGTGAGAAGGTATTTGTGTATGTGAAGACGTAGTTGAACTCCTTTTTGCCAACACAATATGTTAGCTGAGTTGATCCTCTGCTGCTCACATCGACATTAATGGTTGGCCCCGGTGTTCTCTGCTGCTCACATCAAGAAACGGAAATAGCATGTGACTCACTATCAAGAGTAGTCGTGGCCGAGAGGTTAAGGCGATGGACTTGAAATCCATTGGGGTCTCCCCGCGCAGGTTCGAACCCTGCCGACTACGTGGCTCCTTGTCTCTTTGCGAGAGGAATTGTGACATCCTTTGTACGAGCTGGTTTATTTTCTAACAAGGAAAATTGGGCAACCCACAACTCTTTTCAAGCTTGAAGTGAGTAGGTTTTTTTTAGGTGAAGTCGTTGTTGCAATGCTTTATCTGTAGAGTGGTATAGGGATCCTCCATAGGGAGAGGCTAGTTGGCACTTCAGCACTGCATTGTCATCGGGTCCAGGCGAAGGTCCTTCATCAGATCTGGATCCGGCAGGCTGCGGGAAAACCTTGGGAGAAACAAAGACACTAAAATTAGCTTTGATGCCATTTTTCTTATGATGTAACGAGTACAACAGGATTTAACATCCACATTGATGGTTGTCCTCTGCTGCACACATCCAGAAAATAAAATAGCATTTGACTTACTATCAAGAGTAGTTGTGGCCGAGAGCTTAAGGCGATGGACTTGAAATCCATTGGGGTCTCCCCGCGCAGTGTTGAACCCTGCCGACTACGTGGCTCCTTGTCTCTTTGCGAGAGGAATCGTGACATCCTTTGTACGAGCTGCTTTATTCTCTAACATGGAAAATTGGGCAACCCACATCTCTTTTCTAGCTTGAAGTGAGCAGGTTTTTTGTGTAGGTGAAGACATTGTTGAACTCCTTTTTGCCAACACAATATATTAGCTGAGTGGATCCTCTGCTGCTCACATCAAAATAATGGTTGGCCCCGGTGTTCTCTGCTGCTCATATCCAGAAAAGAAAATAGCATGTGACTCACTCAGAGTGTAGTCGTGGCCGAGAGGTTAATGCGATGCACTTGATATCCTTTGGGGTTTCCCCGTGCAGGTTCGGACCCTGCCGACTATGTGTCTCTTTGTCTGCTTGCGACATCCAAGATCTTTGTATGAGCTGCTTTTTCTCTAACATGGAAAATTGGGCAACTCACATCTCCTTTCAAGCCTGAAGTGAGAAGGTATTTGTGTAGGTGAAGACGTAGTTGAACTCCTTTTTGCCAACACAATATGTTAGCTGAGTGGATCCTCTGCTGCTCACATCGACATTAATGGTTGGCCCCGGTGTTCTCTGCTGCTCACATCCAGAAACGGAAATAGCATGTGACTCACTATCAAGGGTAGTTGTGGCCGAGAGGTTATGGCAATGGGCTCTAAATCCATTGGAGTTTCCCCGCGCAGGTTCAAACCCTGCCGACTATGTGGCTCTTTGTCTGCTTGTGACAGGAATTGTGACATCCACGATCTTTGTATGAGCTGCTTTTTTTTCTAACACAGAAATTGGGCTCATTTCAAGCCTGAAGTGAGCATTGTTTAAGGAGGATTTACATTTTAAGGTAAGTTCGGTTCAATTCCCTGTTTGGGTGAAAATCTGACAGTTTGTTGCATACATTCCCTAATCACTTGTTGTCCTCTTCCCAGCCTTTGAGGGAGGTGTTCATCCTCTGCTGCTCACATCCAAGTCAAGTCAAGTCAAGTCATCCTCATTTATATAGCGCTTTTAACAATGTAGATTGTTTCAAAGCAGCTTTTTACAGAGATAAACATATAATTTAAGGTAACAGAGATTGGTTTGGTTTTATAGTGGTTCTTGAATAATCTTATTTCCAGCTAAAGTTAGTTTTGATTGATTCACTTCCTTCGAAATGATCATTTGTTATTAAATTAGGGGCCGCTAAGACGACACCGTTCTCTCTAAACAGACTTTAAACTCGACTCTAACATGGAAAATTGGGCAACCCACATCTCTTTTCTAGCTTGAAGTGAGAAGGTATTTGTGTAGGTGAAGACATAGTTGAACTCCTTTTTGCCAACACAATATATTAGCTGAGTGGATCCTCAGCTGCTCATATCAAAATAATGGTTGGCCCCGGTGTTCTCTGCTGCTCACATCCAGAAAAGAAAACAGCATGTGGCTCACTATCAAGAGTAATCGTGGCCGAGAGTTTAAGGCGATGGACTTGAAATCCATTGGGGTTTCCCCGCGCAGGTTCAAACCCTGCCGACTACGTGGCTCCTCGTCTCTTTGCAAGAGGAATTGTGACATCCTTTGTACGAGCTGCTTTATTCTCTAACACGGAAAATTGGGCAACCCACATCTATTTTCAAGCTTGAAGTGAGCAGATTTTTTTTTTGTAGGTGAAGACTTTGTTGAACTCCTTTTTTCCAACACAATATATTAGCTGAGTGGATCCTCTGCTGCTCACATCAAAATAATGGTTGGCCCCGGTGTTCTCTGCTGCTCATATCCGGAAAAGAAAATAGCATATGTAGGGTATGGACCAATCAGACACATACTAATTATTCATTATATACAAAGGTTTATGAAACTCCTCACACAGCCCAAATGAACAAACACAAGGGCAGAAACAGTGTCATGTTACAGGGCATGATAAGGAGATTTTACGACCTCCGAGGAATGTGGCCACATACTCAAGAGAGAGACTATGAAACAGAAACCCTCTTTAAAACAGACTTTGCTGCATTAATCATAGACTAACTGATCTATAAATGAACATGCATAAAACTGTGAAAGAAACAGTGTAAATGGTTTACTGTCTCGTGTACTATTAGGTATATATTATGGTATGTATCCTGGTATACAACCAACTAACGATCAATGTAACCTCACCTGTATCATGCCTCCTACCTAATTAATCTTCATTTAATGACTCACACTTTGATGTACATCACCTTCTTCTAGAATGCAGTGTGGATGTGTTATAGCTATTTGAGCATTAATGAAGGTATAATCATGCTAGGGACAAAGATACGTAAATCAACTAAGAGCCACTTTCCCTATCAGACATGTCCCCTTTCTGATTGGTCGAGTTCAACCCTTAGGGAAGGATCTTCTCCAGGCCTTATTAGAGACAGTCCACATGTGACCTCCCTCTCTTAGTTCTTTCATCCAGCCTTAACACTGTTCTGGTGATACTGGGGAGCCCCCTCCCCCTCCACGGGGGCCCCAGGGCCCAGCAGGCCTCGATTCCAACCAGATATGGGCTCAGGCAGGAGAGAGATGACTCTCTCACAAAGAACCAAGGACAATCTCAAGAGTTTTGGAACAAAGACTCCAACCAACAACGACTCCAATCACCCATCCTTCCGACTTCCTCACTTCTCCTGGGTGCTCGGCGTGGCCTCAACAGAGTCCCAGGCCTTGCCCAAACCAGCCATGCGTTCCTGGAGAAAGAGAACGCTCAACCAACTTCCACTTGACACTGCAGGAACCATCAACGACTTCAATTTTCAACAACTTCAAGAATTGTTCCCATTACAAATGCAAGTATTCAATTCAATGAAATGTGAAAATGAAATTCTGATGGTTCTTCTCATAGACCCTCTTCCGGTTTCCAATTTCATCCTATCACTAACCTATTTATGTATTCATGTGTGTATGTTGTTTAGTTTATTTATATTCATATAAATATCTATATTTAGTTAATAAAACTAGTACATAATATGTATTTGGTTCTGTTTTGTTTGCGATACAAGTCACTTTACGATCACGGTTTTTGCTACTGGCTCAAAGTACTGTACAGGCGAAGAAATAATTATTCTTCGGTGGCCATGGAAGATACCCTTTTCTTAGAATAAATTAATAATCAAAAGAGCTCGTTGGAAGAACTGATTAATTGATTGTAATATTAATTCAGCCACATCAAGTTAATCCAATTAACTGACCCAAATATGTATAATTAATAATAACAAGATATTATTGATTATTAATATTTCCAAAAAGCTGAGTTCCTTACACATGTGACTCACTCACAGTGTAGTCGTGCCCGAGTGGTTAAGGCGATGCACATGATATTGTCATCTCTTTGTCTGCTTGCGACATCCAAGATCTTTGTATGAGCTGCTTTTTCTCTAACATGGAAAATTGGGCAACCCACATCTCTTTTCAAGCCTGAAGTGAGAAGGTTTTTGTGTAGGTGAAGACGTAGTTGAACTCCTTTTTGCCAACACAATAACTTAGTTGAGTGGATCCTCTGCTGCTCACATCGACATTAATGCTTGGCCCCGGTGTTCTCTGCTGCTCACATCCAGAAAAGAAAATAGCATGTGACTCACTATCAAGAGTAGTTGTGGCCGAGAGGTTAAGGCGATGGACTTGAAATCCATTGGGGTCTCCCCGCGCAGGTTCGAACCCTGCCGACTACGTGGCTCTTTGTCTCTTTGCGAGAGGAATTGTGACATCCTTTGTACAAGCTGCTTTATTCTCTAACATGGAAAATTGGGCTACCCACAACCCTTTAAGCCCGGAACATTTACTGAAAGACTGCCCTGAATTCAAGTGCTACAAATGCGAGGAGAGGGGACATTTTGCAAGGGATTGCAATGCTGTCAGGTGCCCGGATTGCAGAGAAACTTTAAATAAATGCGAATGTTGGATGGAGGGAGAGGAAGGAGGTAGGGAAAATCGGGTGGACGGACCGGTGCATGAAGGAAACAACGAGGAGGAACGGCAAGCTGATGAAGGACAACCGGAAGAAAGCTTACAACAAGAAATGGAAGGAGCAGCGAGCATCAGAGAGGAAGGACAACAAGAGAACGATAAAGAACAAACAATGGAGCAGGACACTCAATGGACAGTAATGGACATTTCGGACAGTTTTATAAGTTACCTGGATGACGTGGAGAAAGATGGACATGAAAAGAAGGATCAAAGTGAGACTGAAGATGAAGAAGAAACAACGATGGACAAAGACAGAGAGGGGAAAGGACAATTAAGAAGACGACTAGTAAAGGTAAAACCAAATATTGGTATTGCAAGAAAAAGGACTATTTTAAAGGTTTTAGATAAAAGTGAAAATAGGTTTGAAGTGTTAAAGGACTTGGAGGGAGAAGATGAAGATTAATGGTTTTTAGGTATTTATTTGTTTTTCTTTTAATGGCTTTTAGTTGTGTTACTTTTAATGCCAGAGGACTTTTAGATATAAGAAAATTTGAGAAAATGAAAGAAATGTTCAAGAATGAAGATGTGATTTTATTGCAAGAGACTAACTGGAGAGAAGGTTTTATGACTGAAATAAGAAAAAGATGGAACGGAGAGATTTTATATAATAATGGGGATGATAGGCAGGGCAGAGGTGTAGCGGTTTTTCATAAAAGAAAACAGAGGTGTAAAAGGTAAAACAATATACAATGATAAAGAAGGGAAATGTATGGTAGTAGAAATGGATCTTGAGGGGAAAGTAGTAGTTGTGGTTAACGTTCATGCACCAACGGAAGAGAATGAAAAGAAAGAGTTTTTTAGTGTTTTAAGAGAATTCTTAAAGAAATATAAAGAAGTTATAATGATGGGTGATTTTAATACTGTTTTTAGCAAATTAGAAATGGGTGAGGGAATGGTTTTTAAAAGTGACAAAGGAAGAAAAGAGTTGAAGCTATTAATGGAAGAAAATAATATGATCAATGTATGGAGAGAAAGAAATGAAAAAACGAGAGAATATTCAAGAAGACAATTAGTGGGGAATTTTATGTGCAAAACAAGAATTGATTTTATATTATGTACAAGGAACGTTGAGGATTTTATCAGTAGTATTAAATACGAAGACCCAAGTCTAAGCAATCATAAACCAATTTTTATGCAAATAGACTGGAGTTCTGTGAAAAGAGGGCCGGGAGTATGGGTTTTAAACACAGAGATTTTAAAGAATGAAGATTATATTTTAAATGTTAAAGAGATTATTGAAACTGAAAAGGAGAACAAAATGTATATTGAGGATAAAAGAATATGGTGGGAAAATACAAAATATTTAGTTAAAAAATGTACTATGAAGTACTGCAAGTTAATACAGAAAAGTAAGAGAAATACGGAGAGAGAATTAAGAGAAAAATTGAAAAAAGAATTAAATGAGAATGGGAAAGATATACAAAAAATAAAAGAATTAGAGGGTAATTTGAAATAAATGGAGGAGAAGAAATATGAAGGAGCAAGACTAAGAAGTAAAGCAAAATATACGGTGGAGGGTGAAAAATGTACAAAGTTTTTCTTCGATCTAGAAAAAAGTAGAGGGAAAGCGAAAATGATAAAAGAAATTAGAGGAAATAAGGGAGTGGTTGTGGAAACAAACGAGGAAATACTAAAGGAAATAAAAGCATACTATGAGAATTTGTTTAGTGCAGAGGGAGTGAAAGAAGAAGAGAAACTGGAGTTACTGAAACAAATAAAAACAACCGTTGGAGAACTAGACAAAAAAGAGTGTGATGAAAAGATAAGAGACGAAGAGATAAAAAGAGCAATAAGTGAATTAAACAAAAAGAAAAGTCCGGGTATAGATGGTTTGGGGAGTGAATTTTATATAGTTTTAAAAGATTTTTTAACTAGCATTTTAAAAGAAGTATATGTAGATATTTTTAAGAAGGAGAACTGAATGAAAGAATGGGAATGGGTTTAATGAAATTGATATACAAGCGAAAAGGAGAGAAGATAGATTTGAAGAACTACAGACCAATTACGATGTTGAATACCGACTTAAAGATTTTATCGAAAATTTTAGCCAACAGATTGAAGGAAGTAATGCCGAGTATAATTAAAACCAACCAAGCGTACGGAGTGAAAGGAAGAGACATAGCGGACACAACAATAAGTATAAAAGATACAATAAGATACATGCATGAAAAGAACAAAAAAGGGTACATAATTAGTTTGGATTTTGAGAAAGCGTTTGACAGAGTAGAACACGAATTTTTATTTGACATTTTAAAAAGTTTTGGTTTTGGAGGGAATTTTATTAAATGGATAAGAATTTTATACAAAGGAGCAATAACAAAAATCAAATGTAATGGTTTTTTAACACAGTGTTTTAAAGTTACTAGATCCATAAGGCAAGGATGTCCACTTTCAGCTCATTTATATTCGTTAGTTTCTGAGCCACTAGGCCTGGCCATAAAACAAGAAGAGGGAATTAATGGAATAGGCGTCGAGGGAGAAGAAAACAAAATATTTCAATATGCGGATGATACTACAGTGATAGTAAAGGATCTAGAGAGTGTTAAAAAAGCAATGAGAATCGTAGACGTGTTTTGTAAGGGATCGGGAGCAAAAGTAAATGCAGAAAAAACAGTGTATATGAGATTTGGAGGGGCAGAAGATTTAACAAATAGTTTTGCTTTTAAGGAAACAAAAGAAATGAAGATTTTAGGGGTTTTAATGGGAATAGATGAAAAGAAGGTAGGAGAAACAATGTGGGAGGAATTATTAGGGGGTATTGAAAGGAGGATGAACTTTTGGAAACTGAGAACTTTAACTTTGAAAGGGAAGGTTTTAATTCTGAATGTTTTAATGGTTTCTAAATTATGGTATGTTTTATATGTGTCATCCATGCCATTGTGGGCAGAAAAAAGGCTGAAAAAATGTTTTTTAGATTTTTTATGGGAAGGGAAGCCAGCAAGAATTGCGTACAACACATTAATAGGAGAAGTGGGGAAGGGAGGTTTGGGCTTAATGGATTTTGAACAACGAAAGAATAGTTTAAGAGTAAAAATAATACAAAAATACTTGAATGAAGAAAACAAAACAGCATGGAAAAAGACAATGGAATATTTTTTAAGTAAATGTGGGAATTTTACACTTGGAGATAATGTACTGTGGATGAGAGCAAAGAAGTGGATGACAGAGGAGTTGCCAGATTTTTATAAGGAATTGATGAGCGCCTGGGGTAAATTTTTAACTAATGTACATTTTAATCCAAGAGGTAGAGAGAACATTTTAAGTCAGCCTTTATTCTTAAACAATGGCATTTTAAATCAGGGAAAAGAGATATTTTTTAAGAAATGGTGGGAGCTGGGAATTACAAGAGTAAGAGATGTTTTATATGAATTTAAAGAAGGATTTTTACCAGTACAATACATTGTGGATGTAATGGAGGAGGCAAAGGAGGATTTTAGCAGACAAGAGATAATAAACAAATATGAAATAATCAAAAGGGCAATACCTAAAGACTGGATTAAAAGGATTGAAAGTATGGAAGAGGGGACAAATGGAAAAGAAGTGTATGTAAAGCTGAGAGAAAAATTGTATGGTTTTAAAACATGTACGGTGAAGATGTTTTATGTTTTTTTTAGAGACTGAGTTTTTAAAGAACCAATTGTTAATGGATACTGGGTGCAGAAATTTAAAGATCTGAAAAAAGAGTGTATATGGAGAAACATGGGGGGGAGATGTGTGGAAACAAAATTGGGATGTTTGGAATATTTTATAAGGCATAAAGTGGTTTTTACTGAGGCTGTTTTAAATAAAATAGGAATGGAACAAAACGCTTTGTGTAAAGTATGCCAAGAAAAGGAAGAGTGGATTTTACATATGTTTTTATATTGTAAAGAACTGGAGGAATTTTTAAAAAAAATGTAAATGTTTAATTAAAGAGTTGACTGAGGAGTGGGATGAAAATGTAATGGAATGGAATAGAGTTGTGATGTTTGGATGGGAAAAGAAGTGTGAAAACAAAAGTTTTATAAATCTGTGTGTAATGTTAATGAAAAGTGCAATATGGGAGAGAATAACTGTGGCTAAAAAAGAAAAAATTGTGTTGGATGTTTGGACTGTGTTTAAAAGAAAAACTGAATTATATATGGAAAGACTATATTTGTATTTTAAAGGTGAAAATATTGTTCATGCTTTTTATGATGTTTTTACCCCAAAAGTTTGTTGTGTTTTAAAAGATTTAATGTGGAAGCTGCCCGGAAGTGAAGGAGTTTTTTTTAAAAATGTGTATGTAAATGGAAGTTTTGTGATGTAGAGAAGAATGTAGAAGAAAATATGTATATTTTATTGTATTTATTTTTATTGTATTTTATCGATTGAAATTTCTTAATAAAAAAATAAAAAATAAAAAAAATAAAAAATAAAAAAAAAATAAAAAAAAGGTTAAGGCGATGGACTTGAAATCCATTGGGGTCTCCCCGCGCAGGTTCGAACCCTGCCGACTACGTGAAGCACTGTATTGTCATCGGGTCACGGCGAAGGTCCTTCGGCAGATCTGGAACCGGCAGGCTGCGAGAAAACCTCGGGATAAACAAAGACACTAAAATTAGCTTAGATGCCATTTTTCTTATGATGTAACGAGTACAACAGGATTTAACATCCACATTGATGGTTGTCCTCTGCTGCACATAAAATAGCATGTGACTCACTCACAGTGTAGTCGTGGCCGAGAGGTTAAGGCGATGCACTTGATATCCATTGGGGTTTCCCCTTGCAGGTTCGGACCCTTCCGACTACGTGTCTCTTTGTCTGCTTGTGACATCCAAGATCTTTGTATGAGCTTCTTATTCTCTAGCATGGAAAATTGGGCAACACACATCTCTTTTCAAGCCTGAAGTGAGAAGGTATTTGTGTAGGTGAAGACGTAGTTGAACTCCTTTTTGCCTTTTTGAATTGTGACATCCAGGATCTTTGTATGAGCTGCTTTTTTTCTAAGACAGAAATTGGGCTCATTTCAAGCCTGAAGTGAGCATTGTTTAAGGAGGATTAACACTTTAAGGTAAGTTCGGTTCAATTCCCTGTTTTGGTGAAAATCTGACAGTTTGTTGCATAAATTCCCTAATCACTTGTTGTCCTCTTCCCAGCCTTTGTGGGAGGTGTTCATCCTCTGCTGCTCACATCCAAGTCAAGTCAAGTCATCCTCATTTATATAGCCCTTTTAACAATGTAGATTGTTTCAAAGCAGCTTTTTACAGAGATAAACATATAATTTAAGGTAACAGAGATTGGTTTGGTTTTATAGTGGTTCTTGAATAATGTTATTTCCAGCTAAAGTTAGTTTTGATTGATTCACTTCCGTCGAAATGGTCATTTGTTATTAAATTAGGGGCCGCTAAGACGACACCGTTCTCTCTAAACAGACTTTAAACACGAACCTGTGATAGACGCTGATCGCGTTCACATGCGCATTAAGAATTGATTCTATAGTTATGTGCGTTTGAATATACAGGTCCTTCTCAAAAAATTAGCATATTGTGATAAAGTTCATCAGTTTCCATAATGTAATGATAAAAATTAAACTTTCATATATTTTTAGATTCATTGCACACCAACTGAAATATTTCAGGTCTTTTATTGTTTTAATACTGATGATTTTGGCATACAGCTCATGAAAACCCAAAATTCCTGTCTCAAAAAATTAGCATATTTCATCCGACCAATAAAAGAAGTGTTTTTAATACAAAAAAAAGGTCAACCATCAAATAATTATGTTCAGTTATGCACTCAATACTTGTTCGGGAATCCTTTTGCATAAAATGACTGCTTCAATGCGGCGTGGCATGGAGGCAATCAGCCTGTGGCACTGCTGAGGTTTAATGGAGGCCCAGGATGCTTCGATAGTGGCCTTAAGCTCATCCAGAGTGTTGGGTCTTGCGTCTCTCTACTTTCTCTTCACAATATCCCACAGATTCTCTATGGGGTTCAGGTCAGGAGAGTTGGCAGGCCAATTGAGCACAGTAATACCATGGTCAGTAAACCATTTACCAGTGGTTTTGGCACTGTGAGTAGGTGCCAGGTCGTGCTGAAAAATGAAATCTTCATCTCCATAAAGCTTTTCAGCAGATGGAAGCATGAAGTGCTCCAAAATCTCCTGAAAGCTAGCTGCATTGACCCTGCCCTTGATAAAACACAGTGGACCAACACCAGCAGCTGACATGGCACCCCAGACCATCGCTGACTGTGGGTACTTGACACTGGACTTCAGGCATTTTGGAATTTCCTTCTCCCCAATCTTCCTCCAGACTTTGGCACCTTGATTTCCGAATGAAATGCAAAATTTGCTTTCATCCGAAAAAAGTACTTTGGACCACTGAGCAACAGTCCAGTGCTGCTTCTCTGTAGCCCAGGTCAGGCGCTTCTGCCGCTGTTTCTGGTTCAAAAGTGGCTTGACCTGGGGAATGCGGCACCTGTAGCCCATTTCCTGCACACGCCTGTGCACGTTGGCTCTGGATGTTTCTACTCCAGACTCAGTCCACTGCTTCCGCAGGTCCCCCAAGGTCTGGAATCGGTCCTTCTCCACAATCTTCCTCAGGGTCCGGTCACCTCTTCTCGTTGTGCAGCGTTTTTTGCCACACTTTTTCCTTCCCACAGACTTCCCACTGAGGTGCCTTGATACAGCACTCTGGGAACAGCCTATTTGTGCAGAAATTTCTTTCTGTGTCTTACCCTCTTGCTTGAGGGTGTCAATGATGGCCTTCTGGACAGCAGTCAGGTCGGCAGTCTTACCCATGATTGCGGGTTTTGAGTAATGAAACAGGCTGGGAGTTTTTAAAAGCCTCAGGAATCTTTTGCAGGTGTTTAGAGTTAATTAGTTGATACAGATGATTAGGTTAATAGCTCCTTTAGAGACCCTTTTCATGATATGCTAATTTTTTGAGATAGGAATTTTGGGTTTTCATGAACTGTATGCCAAAATCATCAGTATTAAAACAATAAAAGACCTGAAATATTTCAGTTGGTGTGCAATGAATCTAAAATATATGAAAGTTTAATTTTTATCATTACATTATGGAAAATAATGAACTTTATCACAATATGCTAATTTTTTGAGAAGAACCTGTATGTGCTTAGGTTTGTAATTCCCTACAAACCATGCCTAAACAAACTACTTGTCTTGCCTATAAATTTTGATACAGAATTTTATTTTATTTTATCACTTCGGGTAGGTACGCGAACCGAAAATTCCACAACGCTTTATCTGTAGAGTGGTATAGGGAACCTCCATAGGGAGAGGCTAGTTGGCACTTCAGTACTGCATTGTCATCAGGTCCAGGCGAAGGTCCTTCGTCAGATCTGGAAATGGCCTGGATCCGGCAGGCTGTGGGAAAACCATGGGATAAACAAAGACACTAAAATTAGCTTAGATTCCATTCTTCTTATGATGTAACGAGTACATCAGGATTTAGCATCAACATTGATGGTTGTCCTCTGCTACTTACATCCAGAAAAGAAAATTGCATGTGACTCACTCACAGTGTAGTCGTGGCCGAGAGGTTTTGTTGCAGACATTCCCTAATCACTTGTTGTCCTCTTCCCAGCCTTTGAAGGAGGTGTTCATCCTCTGCTGCTCACATCCAGAAAAGAAAATACCATGTGACTCACTATCAAGAGTAGTCGTGGCCAAGAGGTTAAGGTGATGGACTTGAAATCCATTGGGGTCTCCCGCGCAGGTTCGAACTGTTGTGAACTTTTTCCTTCTTCAGTGTAGAAGACATAGAAGCGAAAGACCAGGAGACTTGGGGCTATATTTTAAGCAGAGTTCTTTATTGCTGTGGCATCGCTGTAGTCACCAAGTATAACTCAATATCTAAAAACACAGTGTTTTAGCCTTCCAAAGGGGGAGGGATTTACATAAAAGGGGGGAGGCAATCTGAACAAAGCATGTAAATGTGAAGTACAGGAATCAGCACTTGACCGGAAGTTCCACAGCCCTGATCTCGTCAGCATAACAGTGTGATTCAAATTTAAATATCCTAATCCAATCAGCCAGACTCTTCACCGACTGGGACAGTGGCTCCGAGAGCCATTAGAACAAAAGGTGAGAGTTTCAGAAATCTGCCCGACTGTATCACCCATCTTAATGGCCAGGAAGTGCATACAGACAAAAGCTAATGTCCGACACCTGAATTGCTTGACTTATAACAGAGAGATCAGCACTGGCAACGAATCTCTTACTGATTATTCTGATGTCATCATTTATACTTCAAATGCTAAATTCAGTCTACCAAACTTTCTCAGTTTATATACTATTGTATTGGAACCTAAATGAAAACATTTAATAAATTTGTAACACTACAGAACCCTGCCGACTATGTGGCTCCTTGTCTCTTTTCAACAGGAATTGTGACATCCTGGTGCTTTTTAAGAGCTGTTTTTTTCTCTAACATGGAAAATGCCCTCATTTCAAGCCTCAAGTAAGCATTGTTTAAGGAGGATTAACACTTTAAGGTAAGTTCTGTTCAAATCCCTGTTTGGGTGAAAATCTGACAGTTTGTTGCATACATTCCCTAATCACTTCTTGTCCTCTTCCCAGCCTTTGAGGGAGGTGTTCATCCTCTGCTGCTCACATCCAAGTCAAGTCAAGTCAAGACAAGTCATCCTCATTTATATAGCGCTTTTAACAATGTAGATTGTTTCAAAGCAGCTTTTTACAGAGATAAACATATAATTTAAGGTAACAGAGATTGGTTTGGTTTTATAGTGGTTCTTGAATAATGTTATTTCAAACTAAAGTTAGTTTAGATTGATTCACTTCGAAATGGTCATTTGTTAATAAATTAGGGGCCGCTAAGATTACACCGTTCTCTCTAAACAGACTTTAAACACGAACCTGTGATAGACGCTGATCTCGTTCACATGCGCATTAAAAATTGATTCTATAGTTATGTGCGTTTGAATATATGTGCGCAGGTTTGTAATTCCCTACAAACCATGCCAAAATTAGCTTAGATGCCATTTTTCTTATGATGTAACGAGTACAAGAGGATATAACATCCACGTTAATGGTTGTCCTCTGCTGCACACATCCAGAAAATAAAATAGCATGTGACTTACTATCAAGAGTAGTTGTGGCCGAGAGGTTAAGGCGATGGACTTGAAATCCATTGGAGTCTCCCCGCGCAGGTTCGAACCCTGCCGACTACGTGGCTCCTTGTCTCTGTGCGAGAGGAATTGTGACATCCTTTGTACAAGCTGCTTTATTCTCTAACATGTAAAATAGGGCAACCCACATCTCTTTTCAAGATTGAAGTGAGAAGGTATTTTTGTAGGTGAAGACGTAGTTGAACTCCTTTTTGCCAACACAATATATTAGCTGAGTGGATCCTGTGCTGCTCACATCAAAATAATGGTTGGCCCCGGTGTTCTCTGCTGCTCATATCCAGAAAAGAAAATAGCATGTGACTTGTTCACAGTGTAGTCGTGGCCGAGAGGTTAAGGCGATGCACATGATATCCATTGGGGTTTCCCCATGCAGGTTCGGACCCTGCCGACTACGTGTCTCTTTGTCTGCTTGTGACATCCAAGATCTTTGTATGAGCTGCTTTTTCTCTTACATGGAAAATTGGGCAAACCACATCTCTTTTCAAGCCTGAAGTGAGAAAGTATTTGTGTAGGTAAAGACGTAGTTGAACTCCTTTTTGCCAACACAATATGTTAGCTGAGTGGATCCTCTGCTGCTCACATCGACATTAATGGTTGGCCCCGGTGTTCTCTGCTGCTCACATCCAAAAAAGAAAATAGCATGTGACTCACTCACAGTGTAGTTTTGGCAGAGAGGTTAAGGCGATGGACTCAAAATCCATTGGGGTATCCCCGCACAGGGTCGAACCCTGCCAACTACGTGGTTCTTTGTCTGCTTGCGACAGGAATTGTGACATCCAAGATCTTTGTACGAGCTGCTTTTTTCTCTAACATGGAACATTGGGCAACCCAAACCTCTTTTCAAGCCTGAAGTGAGAAGGTATTTGTGTAGGTGAAGACGTAGTTGAACTCCTTTTTGCCAACACAATATGTTAGCTGAGTGGATCCTCTGCTGCTCACATCGAAATTAATGGTTGGCCCCGGTGTTCTCTGCTGCTCACAACGAGAAAAGAAAATAGCATGTGACTCACTCACAGTGTAGTTTTGGCAGAGAGGTTAGGGCGATGGACTCAAAATCCATTGGGGTATCCCCGCACAGGGTCGAATCCTGCCGACTACGTGAAGCACTGTATTGTCATCGGGTCACTGCGAAGGTCCTTCGCCAGATCTGGATCCGGCAGGCTGCGGGAAAACCTTCGTATAAACAAAGACACTAAAATTAGCTTAGATGCCATTTTTCTTATGATGTAACGAGTACAACAGGATATAACATCCACATTGATGGCTGTCCTCTGCTGCACACATCCAGAGAATAAAATACCATGTGAATTACTATCAAGAGTAGTTGTGGCCGAGAGGTTAAGGCGATGGACTTGAAATCCATTGGGGTCTCCCCGCGCAGGTTCGAACCCTGCCGACTACGTGGCTCTTTGTCTCTTTGCGAGAGGAATTGTGACATCCTTTATACAAGCTGCTTTACTCTCTAACATGGAAAATTGTGCTACCCACATCTCTTTTCAAGCTTGAAGTGAGCAGGTTTTTGTGTAGGTGAAGACGTTGTTGAACTCCTTTTTGCCAACACAATATATTAGCTGAGTGGATCCTCTGCTGCTCACATCAAAATAATGGTTGGCCCCGGTGTTCTCTGCTGCTCATATCCAGAAAAGAAAATAGCATGTGACTTGCTCACAGTGTAGTCGTGGCCGAGAGGTTAAGGCGATGCACATGATATCCATTGGGGTTTCCCCGTGCAGGTTCGGACCCTGCCGACTACGTGTCTGCTTGTGACATCCAAGATCTTTTTATGAGCTGCTTTTTCTCTAACATGGAAAATTGGGCAAACCACATCTCTTTTCAAGCCTGAAGTGAGAAGGTATTTGTGTAGGTGAACACGTAGTTGAACTCCTTTTTGCCAACACAATATGTTAGCTGAGTGGATCCTCTGCTGCTCACATCGACATTAATGGTTGGCCCCGGTGTTCTCTGCTGCTCACATCCAGAAAAGAAAATAGCATGTGACTCACTCACAGTGTAGTTTTGGCAGAGAGGTTAAGGCGATGGACTCAAAATCCATTGGGGTATCCCCGCACAGGGTCGAACCCTGCCAACTACGTGGCTCTTTGTCTGCTTGCGACAGGAATTGTGACATCCAAGGTCTTTGTACGAGCTGCTTTTTTCTCTAACATGGAACATTGGGCAACCCACACCTCTTTTCAAGCCTGAAGTGAGAAGGTATTTGTGTATGTGAAGACGTAGTTGAACTCCTTTTTGCCAACACAATATGTTAGCTGAGTTGATCCTCTGCTGCTCACATCGACATTAATGGTTGGCCCCGGTGTTCTCTGCTGCTCACATCAAGAAACGGAAATAGCATGTGACTCACTATCAAGAGTAGTCGTGGCCGAGAGGTTAAGGCGATGGACTTGAAATCCATTGGGGTCTCCCCGCGCAGGTTCGAACCCTGCCGACTACGTGGCTCCTTGTCTCTTTGCGAGAGGAATTGTGACATCCTTTGTACGAGCTGGTTTATTTTCTAACAAGGAAAATTGGGCAACCCACAACTCTTTTCAAGCTTGAAGTGAGTAGGTTTTTTTTAGGTGAAGTCGTTGTTGCAATGCTTTATCTGTAGAGTGGTATAGGGATCCTCCATAGGGAGAGGCTAGTTGGCACTTCAGCACTGCATTGTCATCGGGTCCAGGCGAAGGTCCTTCATCAGATCTGGATCCGGCAGGCTGCGGGAAAACCTTGGGAGAAACAAAGACACTAAAATTAGCTTTGATGCCATTTTTCTTATGATGTAACGAGTACAACAGGATTTAACATCCACATTGATGGTTGTCCTCTGCTGCACACATCCAGAAAATAAAATAGCATTTGACTTACTATCAAGAGTAGTTGTGGCCGAGAGCTTAAGGCGATGGACTTGAAATCCATTGGGGTCTCCCCGCGCAGTGTTGAACCCTGCCGACTACGTGGCTCCTTGTCTCTTTGCGAGAGGAATCGTGACATCCTTTGTACGAGCTGCTTTATTCTCTAACATGGAAAATTGGGCAACCCACATCTCTTTTCTAGCTTGAAGTGAGCAGGTTTTTTGTGTAGGTGAAGACATTGTTGAACTCCTTTTTGCCAACACAATATATTAGCTGAGTGGATCCTCTGCTGCTCACATCAAAATAATGGTTGGCCCCGGTGTTCTCTGCTGCTCATATCCAGAAAAGAAAATAGCATGTGACTCACTCAGAGTGTAGTCGTGGCCGAGAGGTTAATGCGATGCACTTGATATCCTTTGGGGTTTCCCCGTGCAGGTTCGGACCCTGCCGACTATGTGTCTCTTTGTCTGCTTGCGACATCCAAGATCTTTGTATGAGCTGCTTTTTCTCTAACATGGAAAATTGGGCAACTCACATCTCCTTTCAAGCCTGAAGTGAGAAGGTATTTGTGTAGGTGAAGACGTAGTTGAACTCCTTTTTGCCAACACAATATGTTAGCTGAGTGGATCCTCTGCTGCTCACATCGACATTAATGGTTGGCCCCGGTGTTCTCTGCTGCTCACATCCAGAAACGGAAATAGCATGTGACTCACTATCAAGGGTAGTTGTGGCCGAGAGGTTATGGCAATGGGCTCTAAATCCATTGGAGTTTCCCCGCGCAGGTTCAAACCCTGCCGACTATGTGGCTCTTTGTCTGCTTGTGACAGGAATTGTGACATCCACGATCTTTGTATGAGCTGCTTTTTTTTCTAACACAGAAATTGGGCTCATTTCAAGCCTGAAGTGAGCATTGTTTAAGGAGGATTTACATTTTAAGGTAAGTTCGGTTCAATTCCCTGTTTGGGTGAAAATCTGACAGTTTGTTGCATACATTCCCTAATCACTTGTTGTCCTCTTCCCAGCCTTTGAGGGAGGTGTTCATCCTCTGCTGCTCACATCCAAGTCAAGTCAAGTCAAGTCATCCTCATTTATATAGCGCTTTTAACAATGTAGATTGTTTCAAAGCAGCTTTTTACAGAGATAAACATATAATTTAAGGTAACAGAGATTGGTTTGGTTTTATAGTGGTTCTTGAATAATCTTATTTCCAGCTAAAGTTAGTTTTGATTGATTCACTTCCTTCGAAATGATCATTTGTTATTAAATTAGGGGCCGCTAAGACGACACCGTTCTCTCTAAACAGACTTTAAACTCGACTCTAACATGGAAAATTGGGCAACCCACATCTCTTTTCTAGCTTGAAGTGAGAAGGTATTTGTGTAGGTGAAGACATAGTTGAACTCCTTTTTGCCAACACAATATATTAGCTGAGTGGATCCTCAGCTGCTCATATCAAAATAATGGTTGGCCCCGGTGTTCTCTGCTGCTCACATCCAGAAAAGAAAACAGCATGTGGCTCACTATCAAGAGTAATCGTGGCCGAGAGTTTAAGGCGATGGACTTGAAATCCATTGGGGTTTCCCCGCGCAGGTTCAAACCCTGCCGACTACGTGGCTCCTCGTCTCTTTGCAAGAGGAATTGTGACATCCTTTGTACGAGCTGCTTTATTCTCTAACACGGAAAATTGGGCAACCCACATCTATTTTCAAGCTTGAAGTGAGCAGATTTTTTTTTTGTAGGTGAAGACTTTGTTGAACTCCTTTTTTCCAACACAATATATTAGCTGAGTGGATCCTCTGCTGCTCACATCAAAATAATGGTTGGCCCCGGTGTTCTCTGCTGCTCATATCCGGAAAAGAAAATAGCATATGTAGGGTATGGACCAATCAGACACATACTAATTATTCATTATATACAAAGGTTTATGAAACTCCTCACACAGCCCAAATGAACAAACACAAGGGCAGAAACAGTGTCATGTTATAGGGCATGATAAGGAGATTTTACGACCTCCGAGGAATGTGGCCACATACTCAAGAGAGAGACTATGAAACAGAAACCCTCTTTAAAACAGACTTTGCTGCATTAATCATAGACTAACTGATCTATAAATGAACATGCATAAAACTGTGAAAGAAACAGTGTAAATGGTTTACTGTCTCGTGTACTATTAGGTATATATTATGGTATGTATCCTGGTATACAACCAACTAACGATCAATGTAACCTCACCTGTATCATGCCTCCTACCTAATTAATCTTCATTTAATGACTCACACTTTGATGTACATCACCTTCTTCTAGAATGCAGTGTGGATGTGTTATAGCTATTTGAGCATTAATGAAGGTATAATCATGCTAGGGACAAAGATACGTAAATCAACTAAGAGCCACTTTCCCTATCAGACATGTCCCCTTTCTGATTGGTCGAGTTCAACCCTTAGGGAAGGATCTTCTCCAGGCCTTATTAGAGACAGTCCACATGTGACCTCCCTCTCTTAGTTCTTTCATCCAGCCTTAACACTGTTCTGGTGATACTGGGGAGCCCCCTCCCCCTCCACGGGGGCCCCAGGGCCCAGCAGGCCTCGATTCCAACCAGATATGGGCTCAGGCAGGAGAGAGATGACTCTCTCACAAAGAACCAAGGACAATCTCAAGAGTTTTGGAACAAAGACTCCAACCAACAACGACTCCAATCACCCATCCTTCCGACTTCCTCACTTCTCCTGGGTGCTCGGCGTGGCCTCAACAGAGTCCCAGGCCTTGCCCAAACCAGCCATGCGTTCCTGGAGAAAGAGAACGCTCAACCAACTTCCACTTGACACTGCAGGAACCATCAACGACTTCAATTTTCAACAACTTCAAGAATTGTTCCCATTACAAATGCAAGTATTCAATTCAATGAAATGTGAAAATGAAATTCTGATGGTTCTTCTCATAGACCCTCTTCCGGTTTCCAATTTCATCCTATCACTAACCTATTTATGTATTCATGTGTGTATGTTGTTTAGTTTATTTATATTCATATAAATATCTATATTTAGTTAATAAAACTAGTACATAATATGTATTTGGTTCTGTTTTGTTTGCGATACAAGTCACTTTACGATCACGGTTTTTGCTACTGGCTCAAAGTACTGTACAGGCGAAGAAATAATTATTCTTCGGTGGCCATGGAAGATACCCTTTTCTTAGAATAAATTAATAATCAAAAGAGCTCGTTGGAAGAACTGATTAATTGATTGTAATATTAATTCAGCCACATCAAGTTAATCCAATTAACTGACCCAAATATGTATAATTAATAATAACAAGATATTATTGATTATTAATATTTCCAAAAAGCTGAGTTCCTTACACATGTGACTCACTCACAGTGTAGTCGTGCCCGAGTGGTTAAGGCGATGCACATGATATTGTCATCTCTTTGTCTGCTTGCGACATCCAAGATCTTTGTATGAGCTGCTTTTTCTCTAACATGGAAAATTGGGCAACCCACATCTCTTTTCAAGCCTGAAGTGAGAAGGTTTTTGTGTAGGTGAAGACGTAGTTGAACTCCTTTTTGCCAACACAATAACTTAGTTGAGTGGATCCTCTGCTGCTCACATCGACATTAATGCTTGGCCCCGGTGTTCTCTGCTGCTCACATCCAGAAAAGAAAATAGCATGTGACTCACTATCAAGAGTAGTTGTGGCCGAGAGGTTAAGGCGATGGACTTGAAATCCATTGGGGTCTCCCCGCGCAGGTTCGAACCCTGCCGACTACGTGGCTCTTTGTCTCTTTGCGAGAGGAATTGTGACATCCTTTGTACAAGCTGCTTTATTCTCTAACATGGAAAATTGGGCTACCCACAACCCTTTAAGCCCGGAACATTTACTGAAAGACTGCCCTGAATTCAAGTGCTACAAATGCGAGGAGAGGGGACATTTTGCAAGGGATTGCAATGCTGTCAGGTGCCCGGATTGCAGAGAAACTTTAAATAAATGCGAATGTTGGATGGAGGGAGAGGAAGGAGGTAGGGAAAATCGGGTGGACGGACCGGTGCATGAAGGAAACAACGAGGAGGAACGGCAAGCTGATGAAGGACAACCGGAAGAAAGCTTACAACAAGAAATGGAAGGAGCAGCGAGCATCAGAGAGGAAGGACAACAAGAGAACGATAAAGAACAAACAATGGAGCAGGACACTCAATGGACAGTAATGGACATTTCGGACAGTTTTATAAGTTACCTGGATGACGTGGAGAAAGATGGACATGAAAAGAAGGATCAAAGTGAGACTGAAGATGAAGAAGAAACAACGATGGACAAAGACAGAGAGGGGAAAGGACAATTAAGAAGACGACTAGTAAAGGTAAAACCAAATATTGGTATTGCAAGAAAAAGGACTATTTTAAAGGTTTTAGATAAAAGTGAAAATAGGTTTGAAGTGTTAAAGGACTTGGAGGGAGAAGATGAAGATTAATGGTTTTTAGGTATTTATTTGTTTTTCTTTTAATGGCTTTTAGTTGTGTTACTTTTAATGCCAGAGGACTTTTAGATATAAGAAAATTTGAGAAAATGAAAGAAATGTTCAAGAATGAAGATGTGATTTTATTGCAAGAGACTAACTGGAGAGAAGGTTTTATGACTGAAATAAGAAAAAGATGGAACGGAGAGATTTTATATAATAATGGGGATGATAGGCAGGGCAGAGGTGTAGCGGTTTTTCATAAAAGAAAACAGAGGTGTAAAAGGTAAAACAATATACAATGATAAAGAAGGGAAATGTATGGTAGTAGAAATGGATCTTGAGGGGAAAGTAGTAGTTGTGGTTAACGTTCATGCACCAACGGAAGAGAATGAAAAGAAAGAGTTTTTTAGTGTTTTAAGAGAATTCTTAAAGAAATATAAAGAAGTTATAATGATGGGTGATTTTAATACTGTTTTTAGCAAATTAGAAATGGGTGAGGGAATGGTTTTTAAAAGTGACAAAGGAAGAAAAGAGTTGAAGCTATTAATGGAAGAAAATAATATGATCAATGTATGGAGAGAAAGAAATGAAAAAACGAGAGAATATTCAAGAAGACAATTAGTGGGGAATTTTATGTGCAAAACAAGAATTGATTTTATATTATGTACAAGGAACGTTGAGGATTTTATCAGTAGTATTAAATACGAAGACCCAAGTCTAAGCAATCATAAACCAATTTTTATGCAAATAGACTGGAGTTCTGTGAAAAGAGGGCCGGGAGTATGGGTTTTAAACACAGAGATTTTAAAGAATGAAGATTATATTTTAAATGTTAAAGAGATTATTGAAACTGAAAAGGAGAACAAAATGTATATTGAGGATAAAAGAATATGGTGGGAAAATACAAAATATTTAGTTAAAAAATGTACTATGAAGTACTGCAAGTTAATACAGAAAAGTAAGAGAAATACGGAGAGAGAATTAAGAGAAAAATTGAAAAAAGAATTAAATGAGAATGGGAAAGATATACAAAAAATAAAAGAATTAGAGGGTAATTTGAAATAAATGGAGGAGAAGAAATATGAAGGAGCAAGACTAAGAAGTAAAGCAAAATATACGGTGGAGGGTGAAAAATGTACAAAGTTTTTCTTCGATCTAGAAAAAAGTAGAGGGAAAGCGAAAATGATAAAAGAAATTAGAGGAAATAAGGGAGTGGTTGTGGAAACAAACGAGGAAATACTAAAGGAAATAAAAGCATACTATGAGAATTTGTTTAGTGCAGAGGGAGTGAAAGAAGAAGAGAAACTGGAGTTACTGAAACAAATAAAAACAACCGTTGGAGAACTAGACAAAAAAGAGTGTGATGAAAAGATAAGAGACGAAGAGATAAAAAGAGCAATAAGTGAATTAAACAAAAAGAAAAGTCCGGGTATAGATGGTTTGGGGAGTGAATTTTATATAGTTTTAAAAGATTTTTTAACTAGCATTTTAAAAGAAGTATATGTAGATATTTTTAAGAAGGAGAACTGAATGAAAGAATGGGAATGGGTTTAATGAAATTGATATACAAGCGAAAAGGAGAGAAGATAGATTTGAAGAACTACAGACCAATTACGATGTTGAATACCGACTTAAAGATTTTATCGAAAATTTTAGCCAACAGATTGAAGGAAGTAATGCCGAGTATAATTAAAACCAACCAAGCGTACGGAGTGAAAGGAAGAGACATAGCGGACACAACAATAAGTATAAAAGATACAATAAGATACATGCATGAAAAGAACAAAAAAGGGTACATAATTAGTTTGGATTTTGAGAAAGCGTTTGACAGAGTAGAACACGAATTTTTATTTGACATTTTAAAAAGTTTTGGTTTTGGAGGGAATTTTATTAAATGGATAAGAATTTTATACAAAGGAGCAATAACAAAAATCAAATGTAATGGTTTTTTAACACAGTGTTTTAAAGTTACTAGATCCATAAGGCAAGGATGTCCACTTTCAGCTCATTTATATTCGTTAGTTTCTGAGCCACTAGGCCTGGCCATAAAACAAGAAGAGGGAATTAATGGAATAGGCGTCGAGGGAGAAGAAAACAAAATATTTCAATATGCGGATGATACTACAGTGATAGTAAAGGATCTAGAGAGTGTTAAAAAAGCAATGAGAATCGTAGACGTGTTTTGTAAGGGATCGGGAGCAAAAGTAAATGCAGAAAAAACAGTGTATATGAGATTTGGAGGGGCAGAAGATTTAACAAATAGTTTTGCTTTTAAGGAAACAAAAGAAATGAAGATTTTAGGGGTTTTAATGGGAATAGATGAAAAGAAGGTAGGAGAAACAATGTGGGAGGAATTATTAGGGGGTATTGAAAGGAGGATGAACTTTTGGAAACTGAGAACTTTAACTTTGAAAGGGAAGGTTTTAATTCTGAATGTTTTAATGGTTTCTAAATTATGGTATGTTTTATATGTGTCATCCATGCCATTGTGGGCAGAAAAAAGGCTGAAAAAATGTTTTTTAGATTTTTTATGGGAAGGGAAGCCAGCAAGAATTGCGTACAACACATTAATAGGAGAAGTGGGGAAGGGAGGTTTGGGCTTAATGGATTTTGAACAACGAAAGAATAGTTTAAGAGTAAAAATAATACAAAAATACTTGAATGAAGAAAACAAAACAGCATGGAAAAAGACAATGGAATATTTTTTAAGTAAATGTGGGAATTTTACACTTGGAGATAATGTACTGTGGATGAGAGCAAAGAAGTGGATGACAGAGGAGTTGCCAGATTTTTATAAGGAATTGATGAGCGCCTGGGGTAAATTTTTAACTAATGTACATTTTAATCCAAGAGGTAGAGAGAACATTTTAAGTCAGCCTTTATTCTTAAACAATGGCATTTTAAATCAGGGAAAAGAGATATTTTTTAAGAAATGGTGGGAGCTGGGAATTACAAGAGTAAGAGATGTTTTATATGAATTTAAAGAAGGATTTTTACCAGTACAATACATTGTGGATGTAATGGAGGAGGCAAAGGAGGATTTTAGCAGACAAGAGATAATAAACAAATATGAAATAATCAAAAGGGCAATACCTAAAGACTGGATTAAAAGGATTGAAAGTATGGAAGAGGGGACAAATGGAAAAGAAGTGTATGTAAAGCTGAGAGAAAAATTGTATGGTTTTAAAACATGTACGGTGAAGATGTTTTATGTTTTTTTTAGAGACTGAGTTTTTAAAGAACCAATTGTTAATGGATACTGGGTGCAGAAATTTAAAGATCTGAAAAAAGAGTGTATATGGAGAAACATGGGGGGGAGATGTGTGGAAACAAAATTGGGATGTTTGGAATATTTTATAAGGCATAAAGTGGTTTTTACTGAGGCTGTTTTAAATAAAATAGGAATGGAACAAAACGCTTTGTGTAAAGTATGCCAAGAAAAGGAAGAGTGGATTTTACATATGTTTTTATATTGTAAAGAACTGGAGGAATTTTTAAAAAAAATGTAAATGTTTAATTAAAGAGTTGACTGAGGAGTGGGATGAAAATGTAATGGAATGGAATAGAGTTGTGATGTTTGGATGGGAAAAGAAGTGTGAAAACAAAAGTTTTATAAATCTGTGTGTAATGTTAATGAAAAGTGCAATATGGGAGAGAATAACTGTGGCTAAAAAAGAAAAAATTGTGTTGGATGTTTGGACTGTGTTTAAAAGAAAAACTGAATTATATATGGAAAGACTATATTTGTATTTTAAAGGTGAAAATATTGTTCATGCTTTTTATGATGTTTTTACCCCAAAAGTTTGTTGTGTTTTAAAAGATTTAATGTGGAAGCTGCCCGGAAGTGAAGGAGTTTTTTTTAAAAATGTGTATGTAAATGGAAGTTTTGTGATGTAGAGAAGAATGTAGAAGAAAATATGTATATTTTATTGTATTTATTTTTATTGTATTTTATCGATTGAAATTTCTTAATAAAAAAATAAAAAATAAAAAAAATAAAAAATAAAAAAAAAATAAAAAAAAGGTTAAGGCGATGGACTTGAAATCCATTGGGGTCTCCCCGCGCAGGTTCGAACCCTGCCGACTACGTGAAGCACTGTATTGTCATCGGGTCACGGCGAAGGTCCTTCGGCAGATCTGGAACCGGCAGGCTGCGAGAAAACCTCGGGATAAACAAAGACACTAAAATTAGCTTAGATGCCATTTTTCTTATGATGTAACGAGTACAACAGGATTTAACATCCACATTGATGGTTGTCCTCTGCTGCACATAAAATAGCATGTGACTCACTCACAGTGTAGTCGTGGCCGAGAGGTTAAGGCGATGCACTTGATATCCATTGGGGTTTCCCCTTGCAGGTTCGGACCCTTCCGACTACGTGTCTCTTTGTCTGCTTGTGACATCCAAGATCTTTGTATGAGCTTCTTATTCTCTAGCATGGAAAATTGGGCAACACACATCTCTTTTCAAGCCTGAAGTGAGAAGGTATTTGTGTAGGTGAAGACGTAGTTGAACTCCTTTTTGCCTTTTTGAATTGTGACATCCAGGATCTTTGTATGAGCTGCTTTTTTTCTAAGACAGAAATTGGGCTCATTTCAAGCCTGAAGTGAGCATTGTTTAAGGAGGATTAACACTTTAAGGTAAGTTCGGTTCAATTCCCTGTTTTGGTGAAAATCTGACAGTTTGTTGCATAAATTCCCTAATCACTTGTTGTCCTCTTCCCAGCCTTTGTGGGAGGTGTTCATCCTCTGCTGCTCACATCCAAGTCAAGTCAAGTCATCCTCATTTATATAGCCCTTTTAACAATGTAGATTGTTTCAAAGCAGCTTTTTACAGAGATAAACATATAATTTAAGGTAACAGAGATTGGTTTGGTTTTATAGTGGTTCTTGAATAATGTTATTTCCAGCTAAAGTTAGTTTTGATTGATTCACTTCCGTCGAAATGGTCATTTGTTATTAAATTAGGGGCCGCTAAGACGACACCGTTCTCTCTAAACAGACTTTAAACACGAACCTGTGATAGACGCTGATCGCGTTCACATGCGCATTAAGAATTGATTCTATAGTTATGTGCGTTTGAATATACAGGTCCTTCTCAAAAAATTAGCATATTGTGATAAAGTTCATCAGTTTCCATAATGTAATGATAAAAATTAAACTTTCATATATTTTTAGATTCATTGCACACCAACTGAAATATTTCAGGTCTTTTATTGTTTTAATACTGATGATTTTGGCATACAGCTCATGAAAACCCAAAATTCCTGTCTCAAAAAATTAGCATATTTCATCCGACCAATAAAAGAAGTGTTTTTAATACAAAAAAAAGGTCAACCATCAAATAATTATGTTCAGTTATGCACTCAATACTTGTTCGGGAATCCTTTTGCATAAAATGACTGCTTCAATGCGGCGTGGCATGGAGGCAATCAGCCTGTGGCACTGCTGAGGTTTAATGGAGGCCCAGGATGCTTCGATAGTGGCCTTAAGCTCATCCAGAGTGTTGGGTCTTGCGTCTCTCTACTTTCTCTTCACAATATCCCACAGATTTTCTATGGGGTTCAGGTCAGGAGAGTTGGCAGGCCAATTGAGCACAGTAATACCATGGTCAGTAAACCATTTACCAGTGGTTTTGGCACTGTGAGTAGGTGCCAGGTCGTGCTGAAAAATGAAATCTTCATCTCCATAAAGCTTTTCAGCAGATGGAAGCATGAAGTGCTCCAAAATCTCCTGAAAGCTAGCTGCATTGACCCTGCCCTTGATAAAACACAGTGGACCAACACCAGCAGCTGACATGGCACCCCAGACCATCACTGACTGTGGGTACTTGACACTGGACTTCAGGCATTTTGGCATTTCCTTCTCCCCAATCTTCCTCCAGACTCTGGCACCTTGATTTCCGAATGAAATGCAAAATTTGCTTTCATCCGAAAAAAGTACTTTGGACCACTGAGCAACAGTCCAGTGCTGCTTCTCTGTAGCCCAGGTCAGGCGCTTCTGCCGCTGTTTCTGGTTCAAAAGTGGCTTGACCTGGGGAATGCGGCACCTGTAGCCCATTTCCTGCACACGCCTGTGCACGTTGGCTCTGGATGTTTCTACTCCAGACTCAGTCCACTGCTTCCGCAGGTCCCCCAAGGTCTGGAATCGGTCCTTCTCCACAATCTTCCTCAGGGTCCGGTCACCTCTTCTCGTTGTGCAGCGTTTTTTGCCACACTTTTTCCTTCCCACAGACTTCCCACTGAGGTGCCTTGATACAGCACTCTGGGAACAGCCTATTTGTGCAGAAATTTCTTTCTGTGTCTTACCCTCTTGCTTGAGGGTGTCAATGATGGCCTTCTGGACAGCAGTCAGGTCGGCAGTCTTACCCATGATTGCGGGTTTTGAGTAATGAAACAGGCTGGGAGTTTTTAAAAGCCTCAGGAATCTTTTGCAGGTGTTTAGAGTTAATTAGTTGATACAGATGATTAGGTTAATAGCTCCTTTAGAGACCCTTTTCATGATATGCTAATTTTTTGAGATAGGAATTTTGGGTTTTCATGAACTGTATGCCAAAATCATCAGTATTAAAACAATAAAAGACCTGAAATATTTCAGTTGGTGTGCAATGAATCTAAAATATATGAAAGTTTAATTTTTATCATTACATTATGGAAAATAATGAACTTTATCACAATATGCTAATTTTTTGAGAAGAACCTGTATGTGCTTAGGTTTGTAATTCCCTACAAACCATGCCTAAACAAACTACTTGTCTTGCCTATAAATTTTGATACAGAATTTTATTTTATTTTATCACTTCGGGTAGGTACGCGAACCGAAAATTCCACAACGCTTTATCTGTAGAGTGGTATAGGGAACCTCCATAGGGAGAGGCTAGTTGGCACTTCAGTACTGCATTGTCATCAGGTCCAGGCGAAGGTCCTTCGTCAGATCTGGAAATGGCCTGGATCCGGCAGGCTGTGGGAAAACCATGGGATAAACAAAGACACTAAAATTAGCTTAGATTCCATTCTTCTTATGATGTAACGAGTACATCAGGATTTAGCATCAACATTGATGGTTGTCCTCTGCTACTTACATCCAGAAAAGAAAATTGCATGTGACTCACTCACAGTGTAGTCGTGGCCGAGAGGTTTTGTTGCAGACATTCCCTAATCACTTGTTGTCCTCTTCCCAGCCTTTGAAGGAGGTGTTCATCCTCTGCTGCTCACATCCAGAAAAGAAAATACCATGTGACTCACTATCAAGAGTAGTCGTGGCCAAGAGGTTAAGGTGATGGACTTGAAATCCATTGGGGTCTCCCGCGCAGGTTCGAACTGTTGTGAACTTTTTCCTTCTTCAGTGTAGAAGACATAGAAGCGAAAGACCAGGAGACTTGGGGCTATATTTTAAGCAGAGTTCTTTATTGCTGTGGCATCGCTGTAGTCACCAAGTATAACTCAATATCTAAAAACACAGTGTTTTAGCCTTCCAAAGGGGGAGGGATTTACATAAAAGGGGGGAGGCAATCTGAACAAAGCATGTAAATGTGAAGTACAGGAATCAGCACTTGACCGGAAGTTCCACAGCCCTGATCTCGTCAGCATAACAGTGTGATTCAAATTTAAATATCCTAATCCAATCAGCCAGACTCTTCACCGACTGGGACAGTGGCTCCGAGAGCCATTAGAACAAAAGGTGAGAGTTTCAGAAATCTGCCCGACTGTATCACCCATCTTAATGGCCAGGAAGTGCATACAGACAAAAGCTAATGTCCGACACCTGAATTGCTTGACTTATAACAGAGAGATCAGCACTGGCAACGAATCTCTTACTGATTATTCTGATGTCATCATTTATACTTCAAATGCTAAATTCAGTCTACCAAACTTTCTCAGTTTATATACTATTGTATTGGAACCTAAATGAAAACATTTAATAAATTTGTAACACTACAGAACCCTGCCGACTATGTGGCTCCTTGTCTCTTTTCAACAGGAATTGTGACATCCTGGTGCTTTTTAAGAGCTGTTTTTTTCTCTAACATGGAAAATGGCCTCATTTCAAGCCTCAAGTAAGCATTGTTTAAGGAGGATTAACACTTTAAGGTAAGTTCTGTTCAAATCCCTGTTTGGGTGAAAATCTTACAGTTTGTTGCATACATTCCCTAATCACTTCTTGTCCTCTTCCCAGCCTTTGAGGGAGGTGTTCATCCTCTGCTGCTCACATCCAAGTCAAGTCAAGTCAAGACAAGTCATCCTCATTTATATAGCGCTTTTAACAATGTAGATTGTTTCAAAGCAGCTTTTTACAGAGATAAACATATAATTTAAGGTAACAGAGATTGGTTTGGTTTTATAGTGGTTCTTGAATAATGTTATTTCAAACTAAAGTTAGTTTAGATTGATTCACTTCGAAATGGTCATTTGTTAATAAATTAGGGGCCGCTAAGATTACACCGTTCTCTCTAAACAGACTTTAAACACGAACCTGTGATAGACGCTGATCTCGTTCACATGCGCATTAAAAATTGATTCTATAGTTATGTGCGTTTGAATATATGTGCGCAGGTTTGTAATTCCCTACAAACCATGCCTAAACAAACTTCTTGTCTTGCCTATAAATTTTGATGCAGAATTTTATTTGATCACTTCGGGTAGGTACGCGAACCGAAAATTCCACAATGCTTTATCTGTAGAGTGGTATAGGGATCTTCCATAGGGAGAGGCTAGTTGGCACTTCAGCACTGCATTATCATCGGGTCCAGGCGAAGGTCCTTCGTCAGATCTGGATCCGGCAGGCTGCGGGAAAACCTTGGGATAAACAAAGACACTAAAATTAGCTTAGATGCCATTTTTCTTATGATGTAACGAGTACAAGAGGATATAACATCCACGTTAATGGTTGTCCTCTGCTGCACACATCCAGAAAATAAAATAGCATGTGACTTACTATCAAGAGTAGTTGTGGCCGAGAGGTTAAGGCGATGGACTTGAAATCCATTGGAGTCTCCCCGCGCAGGTTCGAACCCTGCCGACTACGTGGCTCCTTGTCTCTGTGCGAGAGGAATTGTGACATCCTTTGTACAAGCTGCTTTATTCTCTAACATGTAAAATAGGGCAACCCACATCTCTTTTCAAGATTGAAGTGAGAAGGTATTTTTGTAGGTGAAGACGTAGTTGAACTCCTTTTTGCCAACACAATATATTAGCTGAGTGGATCCTCTGCTGCTCACATCAAAATAATAGTTGGCCCCGGTGTTCTCTGCTGCTCATATCCAGAAAAGAAAATAGCATGTGACTCACTCACAGTGTAGTCGTGGCCGAGAGGTTAAGGCTATGCACATGATATCCATTGGGGTTTCCCCGTGCAGGTTTGGACCCTGCCGACTACATGTCTCTTTGCCTGCTTGTGACATCCAAGATCTTTGTATGAGCTGCTTTTTCTCTAACATGGAAAATTGGGCAAACCACATCTCTTTTCAAGCCTGAAGTGAGAAGGTATTTGTGTAGGTGAAGACGTAGTTGAACTCCTTTTTGCCAAACACAATATGTTAGCTGAGTGGATCCTCTGCTGCTTACATCGACATTAATGGTTGGCCCCGGTGTTCTCTGCTGCTCACATCCAAAAAAGAAAATAGCATGTGACTCACTCACAGTGTAGTTTTGGCAGAGAGGTTAAGGCGATGGACTCAAAATCCATTGGGGTATCCCCGCACTGGGTCGAACCCTGCCAACTACGTGGCTCTTTGTCTGCTTGCGATAGGAAATGTGACATCCAAGATCTTTGTAAGAGCTGCTTTTTTATCTAACATGGAACATAGGGCAACCCACACCTTAACAGAATCTGGTATTTCAGATCACTTCCCTATTAGATTTGAGATCAGTGTTATACCACCCGCTAGTAAACCTGTCTCCTCAGCCTCTAGACGCCGCCTCATAACACCCTCTTTAGGTGTAGAGTTCGCTTCGGCGTTTATGGGCTCACAGTTTCATGCAATGAATGGTCTGGTCTCTCCTTTCTCCCCAGATAATGTTCTCTCTGCGTTTCATTCCACAAGCACTGACATTTTAGACTCTATTGCCCCTTTTCGGACTAAATCTATTAAACCTAAGGTGGATCCCTGGTTAAATGTCACCACAAGGGCTCTTAGGCAACACTGTAGACAAGCCGAATGAAGGTGGAAGAAGGACAAACTATTTACATCACTAGGTTCCTAGCTGCATATCAGAGGGCTGTGAAGGTGGCGAAGATGCACTATCTTTCTTCGGTCATAACTAGCAGTTGTCATGAACCTAGAGTTTTATTTAATACCATTAACTCTGTGTTGAATCTATGTACCTCTGATCAGACAGAGGTTTAAATTAGTACATGTGAGAAATTTCTCAGTTATTTTACTGACAAGGTAGCACCTGTCAGGCAAAACTGCAGTGCTAATTTTAATGTGTTTGTTCCTACTGCTTTCTGTGCTTCCTGCTGTTTTTGAGGATTTCAAGCCAGTTTCGTTTGCGCTGCTTTCTGAGATAGTGCAACACATGAAACCCACCTACTGTTCATTAGACATTGTCCCAGCCAGGATAGTGAAGGATGTTTTTAATAGCGCCATTGGGTCGAGTTTACTCACTTTAATTAATTCTTGTCTTGGTCTAGGTTGTGTCCCAGCTGCATTTAAACATGCTGTGGTCAGGCCGCTACTTAAGAAGCCAAATCTTGACCCTTCAGTATTATCTAATTTTAGACCAGTTTCTCATCTGCCTTTTCCGTCAAAGGTTTTGGAAAAAGTTGTTTTTATACAGTTACAAGCCTTTATGCAGAAAAATTCTGTGCTTGAAAAATTTCAATCGGGTTTTAGATCACGTCACAGTACTGAGTCAGCACTGCTCAGAGTACATAATGACATTGCCTTGTCTGTGGATGCTGGGAATCCTGCTGTTTTAGTGCTTTTGGACCTCACAGCGGCGTTTGATACGGTGGACCACGCAGTCCTCCTATCTCGCCTCGAGCATTGTGTGGGCATTCGAGGTTTGGCCCTTCAATGGTTTAGCTCCTACTTAGCAAATAGGAGCTTCTCAGTTATGATTGGTGAATGCTCCTCGCCAACTGCTCCTCTTTCTTGTGGGGTACCCCAGGGTTCAATTCTTGGCCCAATCTTGTTTTCTTTATATATGTTGCCGTTGGGAAGTATTATAGGAAAGCACAATCTGTCCTTTCATTGTTATGCTGATGATTTGCAGATTTATTTGCCTTTAAAACCGAATGATAGTGTCGCACTTGACTCCCTACTTAGCTGTATTGATGATATTGAGTTGTGGTTGTCACAAAATTTTCTTAGTTTAAACAAAGCAAAAAATGAGTGTATCATCTTCGGTAACCCAAATGGTTCAGCGGTGAGTTTGGGGGCTCTGGCGCCATACCTTAGGCCAGCTGTCAGAAATCTGGGGGTTATTTTTGATTGCAACATGAAATTTGACAAGCAAATTAGCAATGTTGTCAAAATGAGTTTTTTCCAGCTTCGTCTTCTAGCTAAAGTTAAGCCTTTTCCTAACAAGCATGATCTAGAAAAGGTGATTCATGCTTTTATTAGTTCGAGGTTGGACTACTGTAATGCTCTTTATGTTGGTTTAAATAAAAGCTCCATTGCACGACTTCAACTTGTGCAAAATGCTGCTGCTCGGTTTTTAACAAATACACCGAAGCGTGCACACATCACTCCCGTCCTCTACAATTTACATTGGCTTCCAGTGCAGTTTAGAATAGATTTTAAGATTTTGCTGTTCGTTTTTAAGGCCCTAAATGCCCTGGCCCCGGAGTATTTGACTGAGATTTTAACTCTGCGTTAGCACAGCCGGTCATTACGGTCTTCAAACCAGTTGGTTTTAGAAGTCCCAAGGGCAAAGTATAAGCGATGGGGTGATCAGGCGTTTGCAGTTGTTGCCCCGAGACTCTGGAACAAGTTACCCCCTGATATCCGTACAATTACGGATGAAACTGTTTTTAGGTCTAAACTTAAAACCCACCTATTTAGAATGGCTTTTAATTTTACTTTTCCTTCTTGATTTTCACTGTTATATGTATTTATTGTATGATACGTTTTATTTTTTATGATGTGAAGCACTTTGGATAACTGACGGTTGTGTAAAGCGCTATAGAAATAAAGTTGATTGATTGATTGACACCTCTTTTCAAGCCTGAAGTGAGAAGGTATTTGTGTAGGTGAAGACGTAGTTGAACTCCTTTTTGCCAACACAATATGTTAGCTGATTGGATCCTCTGCTGCTCACATCGAAATTAATGGTTGGCCCCGGTGTTCTCTGCTGCTCACATCCAGAAACGGAAATAGCATGTGACTCACTATCAAGAGTAGTCGTGGCCGAGAGGTTAAGGCGATGGACTTGAAATCCATTGGGGTCTCCCCGCGCAGGTTCGAACCCTGCCGACTACGTGGCTCCTTGTCTCTTTGCGAGAGGAATTGTGACATCTTTTGTACGAGCTCCTTTATTCTCTAACATGGAAAATTGGCCAACCCAAATCTCTTTTCAAGCTTGAAGTGAGCAGGTTTTTGTGTAGGTGAAGACGTTGTTGCAATGCTTTATCTGTAGAGTGGTATAGGGATCTTCCATAGGGAGAAGCTGGTTGGCACTTCAGCACTGCATTATCATCGGGTCCAGGCGAAGGTCCTTCGTCAGATCTGGATCCGGCAGGCTGCGGGAAAACCTTGGGATAAACAAAGACACTAAAATTAGCTTAGATTTCATTTTTCTTATGATGTAACTAGTACAACAGGATATAACTTTCACATTGATGGTTGTCCTCTGCTGCACACATCCAGAAAAAAAAATAGCATGTGACTTACTATCAACAGTAGTTGTGGCCAAGAGGTTAATGCGATGGACTTGAAATCCATTGGGGTCTCCCTACGCAGGTTCGAACCCTGCCGACTATGTGGCTCCTTGTCTCTTTGCAAGAGGAATTGTGGCATCCTTTGTACAAGCTGCTTTATTCTCATACATGGAAAATTGGGCTACCCACATCTCTTTTCAAGCTTGAAGTGAGCAGGTTTTTGTGTAGGTGAAGACGTTGTTAAACTGCTTTTTGCCAACACAATATATTAGCTGAGTGGATCCTCTGCTGCTCACATCAAAATAATGGTTGGCCCAGGTGTTCTCTGCTGCTCATATCCAGAAAAGAAAATAGCATGTGACTTGCTCACAGTGTAGTCGTGGCTGAGAGGTTAAGGCGATGCACTTGATATCCATTGGGGTTTCCCCGTGCAGGTTCGGACCCTGCCGACTACGTGTCTCTTTGTCTGCTTGTGACACCCAAGATCTTTGTATGAGCTGCTTTTTCTCTAACATGGAAAATTGGGCAAACCACATCTCTTTTCAAGCCTGAAGTGAGAAGGTATTTGTGTAGGTGAAGACGTAGTTGAACTGCTTTTTGCCAACACAATATATTAGCTGAGTGGATCCTCTGCTGCTCACATAAAAATAATGGTTGGCCCCGGTGATCTCTGCTGCTCATATCCAGAAAAGAAAATAGCATGTGACTCACTCACAGTGTAGTCGTGGCCGAGAGGTTAATGCGATGCACTTAATATCCATTGGGGTTTCCCCGTGCAGGTTCGGACCCTCCCGACTACGTGTCTCTTTGTCTGCTTGCAACATCCAATATCTTTGTATGAGCTGCTTTTTTCTCTAACATGGAAAATTGGGCAACCCACATCTCTTTTCAAGCCTGAAGTGAGAAGGTATTTGTGTAGGTGAAGACGTAGTTGAACTCCTTTTTGCCAACACAATATGTTAGCTGAGTGGATCCTCTGCTGCTTACATCGAAATTAATGGTTGGCCCCGGTGTTCTCTGCTGCTCACATCCAGAAATGGAAATAGCATTTGACTCACTATCAAGAGTAGTTGTGGCCGAGAGGTTATGGCGATGGGCTCTAAATCCATTGGTGTTTCCCTGCGCAGGTTCAAAACCTGCCGACTATGTGGCTCTTTTTCTGCTTGTGATAGAAATTGTGACATCCAGGATCTTTGTATGAGCTGCTTTTTTCCCTAACACAGAAATTGGGCTCATTTCAAGCCTGAAGTGAGCATTGTTTAAGGAGGATTAACATTTTAAGGTTAGTTCGGTTCAATTCTCTGTTTGGGTGAAAATCGGACAGTTTGTTGCATACATTTCCTAATCACTTCTTGTCCTCTTCCCAGCCTTTGAGGGAGGTGTTCATCCTCTGCTGCTCACATCCAAGTCAAGTCAAGACATCCCAATATTTATATAGCCATTTTAACAAAGTAGATTGTTTCAAAGTAGCTTTTTACAGAGATAAACATATAATTTAAGGTAACGGAGATTGGTTTGGTTTTATAGTGGTTCTTGAATAATGTTATTTCCAGCTAAAGTTAGTTTTGATTGATTCACTTCCGTCAAAAATGATCATTTAGCATGTCAAGTCAAGTCATCCTCATTTATATAGCGCTTTTAACAATGTAGATTGTTTCAAAGCAGCTTTTTACAGATATAAACATATAATTTAAGGTAACAGAGATTGGTTTGGTTTTATAGTGGTTCTTGAATAATGTTATTTCCAGCTAAAGTTAGTTTTGATTGATTCACTTCCGTCGAAATGATCATTTGTTATTAAATTAGGGGCCGCTAAGACGACACCGTTCTCTCTAAACAGACTTTAAACACAACTCTAACATGGAATATTGGGCAACCCACATCTTTTTTCAAGCTTGAAGTGAGAAGGTATTTGTGTAGGTGAAGACATAGTTGAACTTCTTTTTGCCAACACAATATCTTAGCTGAGTGGATCCTCTGCTGCTCACATCAAAATAATGGTTGGCCCCGGTGTTCTCTACTGCTCACATCCAGAAAACAAACACCATGTAACTATTAAGAGTAGTTGTGGCCGAGAGGTTAATGCGATGGACTTGAAATCCATTGGGGTTCCCCCGCGCAGGTTCGAACCCTGCCGACTACGTGGGTCCTTGTCTCTTTGCAAGAGGAATTGTGACATCCTTTGTACGAGCTGCTTTATTCTCTAACATGGAAAATTGGGCAACCCACATCTCTTGTCAAGCTTGAAGTGAGCAGGTTTTTGTGTAGGTGAAGACGTTGTTGAACTCCTTTTTGCCAACACAATATATTAGCTGAGTGGATCCTCTGCTGCTCACATCAAAATAATGGTTGGCCCCGGTGTTCTCTGCTGCTCATATCCAGAAAAGAAAATAGCATGTGACTTGTTCACAGTGTAGTCGTGGCCGAGAGGTTAAGGCGATGCACATGATATCCATTGGGGTTTCCCCATGCAGGTTCGGACCCTGCCGACTACGTGTCTCTTTGTCTGCTTGTGACATCCAAGATCTTTGTATGAGCTGCTTTTTCTCTTACATGGAAAATTGGGCAAACCACATCTCTTTTCAAGCCTGAAGTGAGAAAGTATTTGTGTAGGTAAAGACGTAGTTGAACTCCTTTTTGCCAACACAATATGTTAGCTGAGTGGATCCTCTGCTGCTCACATCGACATTAATGGTTGGCCCCGGTGTTCTCTGCTGCTCACATCCAAAAAAGAAAATAGCATGTGACTCACAGTGTAGTTTTGGCAGAGAGGTTAAGGCGATGGACTCAAAATCCATTGGGGTATCCCCGCACAGGGTCGAACCCTGCCAACTACGTGGTTCTTTGTCTGCTTGCGACAGGAATTGTGACATCCAAGATCTTTGTACGAGCTGCTTTTTTCTCTAACATGGAACATTGGGCAACCCAAACCTCTTTTCAAGCCTGAAGTGAGAAGGTATTTGTGTAGGTGAAGACGTAGTTGAACTCCTTTTTGCCAACACAATATGTTAGCTGAGTGGATCCTCTGCTGCTCACATCGAAATTAATGGTTGGCCCCGGTGTTCTCTGCTGCTCACATCGAGAAACCGAAATAGCATGTGACTCACTATCAAGAGTAGTCGTGGCCGAGAGGTTAAGGCGATGGATTTGAAATCCATTGGGGTCTCCCCGCGCAGTTTCGAACCCTGCGGACTACGTGGCTCCTTGTCTCTTTGCGAGAGGAATTGTGATATCCTTTGTACGAGCTACTTTATTCTCTAACATGGAAAATTGGGCAACCCAAATCTCTTTTCAAGCTTGAAGTGAGCAGTTTTTTGTGTAGGTGAAGACGTTGTTGCAATGCTTTATCTGTAGAGTTGTATAGGGATCTTCCATAGGGAGAGGCTAGTTGGCACTTCAGCACTGCATTATCATCGGGTCCAGGCGAAGGACCTTTGTCAGATATGGATCCGGCAGGCTGCGGGAAAATCTTCGGATAAACAAAGACACTAAAATTAGCTTAGATGCCATTTTTCTTATGATGTAATGAGTACAACAGGATATAACATCCACATTGATGGTTGTCCTCTGCTGCACACATCCAGAAAATAAAATACCATGTGAATTACTATTAAGAGTAGTTGTGGCCGAGAGGTTAAGGCGATGGACTTGAAATCCATTGGGGTCTCCCCGCGCAGGTTCAAACCCTGCCGACTATGTGGCTCTTTGTCTCTTTGCGAGAGGAATTGTGACATCCTTTGTACAAGCTGCTTTATTCTCTAACATGGAAAATTGGGCTACCCACATCTCTTTTCAAGCTTGAAGTGAGCAAGTTTTCGTGTAGGTGAAGACGTTGTTGAACTCCTTTTTGCCAACACAATATATTAGCTGAGTGGATCCTCTGCTGCTCACATCAAAATAATGGTTGGCCCCGGTGTTCTCTGCTGCTCATATCCAGAAAAGAAAATAGCATGTGACTTGCTCACAGTGTAGTCGTGGCCGAGAGGTTAAGGCGATGCACATGATATCCATTGGGGTTTCCCCGGGCAGGTTCGGACCCTGCCGACTACGTGTCTGCTTGTGACAACCAAGATCTTTTTATGAGCTGCTTTTTCTCTAACATGGAAAATTGGGCAAACCACATCTCTTTTCAAGCCTGAAGTGAGAAGGTATTTGTGTAGGTGAACACGTAGTTGAACTCCTTTTTGCCAACACAATATGTTAGCTGAGTGGATCCTCTGCTGCTCACATCGACATTAATGGTTGGCCCCGGTGTTCTCTGCTGCTCACATCCAGAAAAGAAAATAGCATGTGACTCACTCACAGTGTAGTTTTGGCAGAGAGGTTAAGGCGATGGACTCAAAATCCATTGGGGTATACCCGCACAGGGTCGAACCCTGCCAACTACGTGGCTCTTTGTCTGCTTGCGACAGGAATTGTGACATCCAAGGTCTTTGTACGAGCTGCTTTTTTCTCTAACATGGAACATTGGGCAACCCACACCTCTTTTCAAGCCTGAAGTGAGAAGGTATTTGTGTATGTGAAGACGTAGTTGAACTCCTTTTTGCCAACACAATATGTTAGCTGAGTTGATCCTCTGCTGCTCACATCGACATTAATGGTTGGCCCCGGTGTTCTCTGCTGCTCACATCAAGAAACGGAAATAGCACGTGACTCACTATCAAGAGTAGTCGTGGCCGAGAGGTTAAGGCGATGGACTTGAAATCCATTGGGGTCTCCCCGCGCAGGTTCGAACCCTGCCGACTACGTGGCTCCTTGTCTCTTTGCGAGAGGAATTGTGACATCCTTTGTACGAGCTGGTTTATTTTCTAACAAGGAAAATTGGGCAACCCACAACTCTTTTCAAGCTTGAAGTGAGTAGGTTTTTTTTAGGTGAAGACGTTGTTGCAATGCTTTATCTGTAGAGTGGTATAGGGATCCTCCATAGGGAGAGGCTAGTTGGCACTTCAGCACTGCATTGTCATCGGGTCCAGGCGAAGGTCCTTCATCAGATCTGGATCCGGCAGGCTGCGGGAAAACCTTGGGAGAAACAAAGACACTAAAATTAGCTTTGATGCCATTTTTCTTATGATGTAACGAGTACAACAGGATTTAACATCCACATTGATGGTTGTCCTCTGCTGCACACATCCAGAAAATAAAATAGCATTTGACTTACTATCAAGAGTAGTTGTGGCCGAGAGCTTAAGGCGATGGACTTGAAATCCATTGGGGTCTCCCCGCGCAGTGTTGAACCCTGCCGACTACGTGGCTCCTTGTCTCTTTGCGAGAGGAATCGTGACATCCTTTGTACGAGCTGCTTTATTCTCTAACATGGAAAATTGGGCAACCCACATCTCTTTTCTAGCTTGAAGTGAGCAGGTTTTTTGTGTAGGTGAAGACATTGTTGAACTCCTTTTTGCCAACACAATATATTAGCTGAGTGGATCCTCTGCTGCTCACATCAAAATAATGGTTGGCCCCGGTGTTCTCTGCTGCTCATATCCAGAAAAGAAAATAGCATGTGACTCACTCAGAGTGTAGTCGTGGCCGAGAGGTTAATGCGATGCACTTGATATCCTTTGGGGTTTCCCCGTGCAGGTTCGGACCCTGCCGACTATGTGTCTCTTTGTCTGCTTGCGACATCCAAGATCTTTGTATGAGCTGCTTTTTCTCTAACATGGAAAATTGGGCAACTCACATCTCCTTTCAAGCCTGAAGTGAGAAGGTATTTGTGTAGGTGAAGACGTAGTTGAACTCCTTTTTGCCAACACAATATGTTAGCTGAGTGGATCCTCTGCTGCTCACATCGACATTAATGCTATTTGTGTATGTGAAGACGTAGTTGAACTCCTTTTTGCCAACACAATATGTTAGCTGAGTTGATCCTCTGCTGCTCACATCGACATTAATGGTTGGCCCCGGTGTTCTCTGCTGCTCACATCAAGAAACGGAAATAGCACGTGACTCACTATCAAGAGTAGTCGTGGCCGAGAGGTTAAGGCGATGGACTTGAAATCCATTGGGGTCTCCCCGCGCAGGTTCGAACCCTGCCGACTACGTGGCTCCTTGTCTCTTTGCGAGAGGAATTGTGACATCCTTTGTACGAGCTGGTTTATTTTCTAACAAGGAAAATTGGGCAACCCACAACTCTTTTCAAGCTTGAAGTGAGTAGGTTTTTTTTAGGTGAAGACGTTGTTGCAATGCTTTATCTGTAGAGTGGTATAGGGATCCTCCATAGGGAGAGGCTAGTTGGCACTTCAGCACTGCATTGTCATCGGGTCCAGGCGAAGGTCCTTCATCAGATCTGGATCCGGCAGGCTGCGGGAAAACCTTGGGAGAAACAAAGACACTAAAATTAGCTTTGATGCCATTTTTCTTATGATGTAACGAGTACAACAGGATTTAACATCCACATTGATGGTTGTCCTCTGCTGCACACATCCAGAAAATAAAATAGCATTTGACTTACTATCAAGAGTAGTTGTGGCCGAGAGCTTAAGGCGATGGACTTGAAATCCATTGGGGTCTCCCCGCGCAGTGTTGAACCCTGCCGACTACGTGGCTCCTTGTCTCTTTGCGAGAGGAATCGTGACATCCTTTGTACGAGCTGCTTTATTCTCTAACATGGAAAATTGGGCAACCCACATCTCTTTTCTAGCTTGAAGTGAGCAGGTTTTTTGTGTAGGTGAAGACATTGTTGAACTCCTTTTTGCCAACACAATATATTAGCTGAGTGGATCCTCTGCTGCTCACATCAAAATAATGGTTGGCCCCGGTGTTCTCTGCTGCTCATATCCAGAAAAGAAAATAGCATGTGACTCACTCAGAGTGTAGTCGTGGCCGAGAGGTTAATGCGATGCACTTGATATCCTTTGGGGTTTCCCCGTGCAGGTTCGGACCCTGCCGACTATGTGTCTCTTTGTCTGCTTGCGACATCCAAGATCTTTGTATGAGCTGCTTTTTCTCTAACATGGAAAATTGGGCAACTCACATCTCCTTTCAAGCCTGAAGTGAGAAGGTATTTGTGTAGGTGAAGACGTAGTTGAACTCCTTTTTGCCAACACAATATGTTAGCTGAGTGGATCCTCTGCTGCTCACATCGACATTAATGGTTGGCCCCGGTGTTCTCTGCTGCTCACATCCAGAAACGGAAATAGCATGTGACTCACTATCAAGGGTAGTTGTGGCCGAGAGGTTATGGCAATGGGCTCTAAATCCATTGGAGTTTCCCCGCGCAGGTTCAAACCCTGCCGACTATGTGGCTCTTTGTCTGCTTGTGACAGGAATTGTGACATCCAGGATCTTTGTATGAGCTGCTTTTTTTTCTAACACAGAAATTGGGCTCATTTCAAGCCTGAAGTGAGCATTGTTTAAGGAGGATTTACATTTTAAGGTAAGTTCGGTTCAATTCCCTGTTTGGGTGAAAATCTGACAGTTTGTTGCATACATTCCCTAATCACTTGTTGTCCTCTTCCCAGCCTTTGAGGGAGGTGTTCATCCTCTGCTGCTCACATTCAAGTCAAGTCAAGTCAAGTCATCCTCATTTATGTAGCGCTTTTAACAATGTAGATTGTTTCAAAGCAGCTTTTTACAGAGATAAACATATAATTTAAGGTAACAGAGATTGGTTTGGTTTTATAGTGGTTCTTGAATAATCTTATTTCCAGCTAAAGTTAGTTTTGATTGATTCACTTCCTTCGAAATGATCATTTGTTATTAAATTAGGGGCCGCTAAGACGACACCGTTCTCTCTAAACAGACTTTAAACTCGACTCTAACATGGAAAATTGGGCAACCCACATCTCTTTTCTAGCTTGAAGTGAGAAGGTATTTGTGTAGGTGAAGACATAGTTGAACTCCTTTTTGCCAACACAATATATTAGCTGAGTGGATCCTCAGCTGCTCATATCAAAATAATGGTTGGCCCCGGTGTTCTCTGCTGCTCACATCCAGAAAAGAAAACAGCATGTGGCTCACTATCAAGAGTAATCGTGGCCGAGAGTTTAAGGCGATGGACTTGAAATCCATTGGGGTTTCCCCGCGCAGGTTCAAACCCTGCCGACTACGTGGCTCCTCGTCTCTTTGCAAGAGGAATTGTGACATCCTTTGTACGAGCTGCTTTATTCTCTAACACGGAAAATTGGGCAACCCACATCTCTTTTCAAGCTTGAAGTGAGCAATTTTTTTTTTGTAGGTGAAGACTTTGTTGAACTCCTTTTTTCCAACACAATATATTAGCTGAGTGGATCCTCTGCTGCTCACATCAAAATAATGGTTGGCCCCGGTGTTCTCTGCTGCTCATATCCGGAAAAGAAAATAGCATGTGACTCACTCACAGTGTAGTTGTGGCAGAGAGGTTAAGGCGATGGAGTCAAAATCCATTGGGGTTTCCCCGCAAAGGGTCGAACCCTGCCAAGTACGTGGCTCTTTGTCTGCTTGCGACAGGAATTGTTACATCCAAGGTCTTTGTACGAGCTGCTTTTTTCCCTAACATGGAACATTGGGCAACCCACACCTCTTTTCAAGCCTGAAGTGAGAAGGTATTTGTGTAGGTGAAGACGTAGTTGAACTCCTTTTTGCCAACACAATATGTTAGCTGAGTGGATCCTCTGCTGCTCACATCGACATTAATGCTTGGCCCCGGTGTTCTCTGCTGCTCATATCCAGAAAAGAAAATAGCATGTGACTCACTCACAGTGTAGCTGTGGCAGAGAGGTTAAGGCGATGGAGTCAAAATCCATTGGGGTTTCCCCGCACAGGGTCGAACCCTGCCAAGTACGTGGCTCTTTGTCTGCTTGCGACAGGAATTGTTACATCCAAGGTCTTTGTACGAGCTGCTTTTTTCCCTAACATGGAACATTGGGCAACCCACACCTCTTTTCAAGCCTGAAGTGAGAAGGTATTTGTGTAGGTGAAGACGTAGTTGAACTCCTTTTTGCCAACACAATATGTTAGCTGAGTGGATCCTCTGCTGCTTAGTCGATGCCGAGAGGTTAAGGCGATGGACTTGAAATCCATTGGGGTCTCCCCGCGCAGGTTCGAACCCTGCCGACTACGTGAAACACTGTATTGTCATCGGGTCACGGCGAAGGTCCTTCGCCAGATCTGGAACTGGCAGGCTGTGGGAAAACCTTGGGATAAACAAAGACACTAAAATTAGCTTAGATGCCATTTTTCTTATGATGTAACGAGTACAACAGGATTTAACATCCACATTGATGGTTGTCCTCTGCTGCACACATCCAGAAAATAAATAGCATGTGACTCACTCAGAGTGTAGTCGTGGCCGAGAGGTTAAGGCGATGCACTTGATATCCATTGGGGTTTCCCCTTGCAGGTTCGGACCCTGCCGACTATGTGTCTCTTTGTCTGCTTGTGACATCCAAGATCTTTGTATGAGCTTCTTTTTCTCTAGCCTGGAAAATTGGGCAACACACATCTCTTTTCAAGCCTGAAGTGAGAAGGTATTTGTGTAGGTGAAGACGTAGTAGAACTTCTTTTTGCCTTTTTGAATTGTGACATCCAGGATCTTTGTATGAGCTGCTTTTTTTTCTAAGACAGAAATTGGGCTCATTTCAAGCCTGAAGTGAGCATTGTTTAAGGAGGATTAACACTTTAAGGTAAGTTCGGTTTAATTCCCTGTTTTGGTGAAAATCTGACAGTTTGTTGCATACATTCCCTAATCACTTGTTGTCCTCTTCCTTTGCCTTTGTGGGAGGTGTTCATCCTCTGCTGCTCACATCCAAGTCAAGTCAAGTCATCCTCATTTATATAGCCCTTTTAACAATGTAGATTGTTTCAAAGCAGCTTTTTACAGAGATAAACATATAATTTAAGGTAACAGAGATTGGTTTGGTTTTATAGTGGTTCTTGAATAATGTTATTTCCAGCTAAAGTTAGTTCTGATTGATTCACTTCCGTCGAAATGGTCATTTGTTATTAAATTAGGGGCCGCTAAGACGACACCGTTCTCTCTAAACAGACTTTAAACACGAACCTGTGATAGACGCTGATCGCGTTCACATGCGCATTAAGAATTGATTCTATAGTTATGTGCGTTTGAATATATGTGCGCAGGTTTGTAATTCCCTACAAACCATGCCTAAACAAACTACTTGTCTTGCCTATAAATTTTGATGCAGAATTTTATTTTATTTTATCACTTCGGGTAGGTACGCGAACCGGAAATTCCACAACGCTTTATCTGTAGAGTGGTATAGGGATCCTCCATAGGGAGAGGCTAGTTGGCACTTCAGCAATGCATTGTCATCAGGTCTAGGCGAAGGTCCTTGGTCAGATCAGGAAACGGCCTGGATCCGGCAGGCTGTGGGAAAACCATGGAATAAACAAAGACACTAAAATTAGCTTAGATTCCATTCTTCTTATGATGTAACGAGTACATCAGGATTTAGCATCAACATTGATGGTTGTCCTCTGCTACTTACATCCAGAAAAGAAAATAGCATGTGACTCACTCACAGTGTAGTCGTGGCCGAGAGGTTTTGTTGCAGACATTCCCTAATCACTTGTTGTCCTCTTCCCAGCCTTTGAAGGAGGTGTTCATCCTCTGCTGCTCACATCCAGAAAAGAAAATAGCATGTGACTCACTATCAAGAGTAGTCGTGGCCAAGAGGTTAAGGTGATGGGCTTGAAATCCATTGGGGTCTCCCGCGCAGGTTCGAGCTGTTGTGAACTTTTTCCTTCTTCAGTGTAGAAGACTTAGAAGCGAAAGACCAGGAGACTTGGGGCTATATTTTAAGCAGAGTTCTTTATTGCTGTGGCATCGCTGTAGTCACCAAGTCTAACTCAATATCTAAAAACACAGTGTTTTAGCCTTCCAAAGGGGGATGGATTTACATAAAAGGGGGGAGGCAATCTGAACAAAGCATGTAAATGTGAAGTACAGGAATCAGCACTTGACCGGAAGTTCCACAGCCCTGATCTCGTCAGCATAACAGTGTGATTCAAGTTTAAATATCCTAATCCAATCAGCCAGACTCTTCACCGACTGGGACAGTGGCTCCGAGAGCCATTAGAACAAAAGGTGAGAGTTTCAGAAATCTGCCTGACTGTATCACCCATCTTAATGGCCAGGAGGTGCATACAGACAAAAGCTAATGTCCGACACCTGAATTGCTTGACTTATAACACAGAGATCAGGACTGGCAACGAATCACTTACTGATTATTCTGATGTCATCATTTATACTTCAAATGCTAAATTCAGTCTACCAAACTTTCTCAGTTTATATAGTATTGTATTGGAACCTAAATGAAAACATTTAATAAATTTGTAACACTACAGAACCCTGCCGACTATGTGGCTCCTTGCCTCTTTTCAACAGGAATTGTGACATCCTGGTGCTTTGTACGAGCTGTTTTTTTCTCTAACATGGAAAATGGCCTCTTTTCAAGCCTGAAGTAAGCATTGTTTAAGGAGGATTAACACTTTAAGGTAAGTTCTGTTCAAATCCCTGTTTGGGTGAAAATATGACAGTTTGTTGCATACATTCCCTAATCACTTCTTGTCCTCTTCCCAGCCTTTGAGGGAGGTGTTCATCCTCTGCTGCTCACATCCAAGTCAAGTCAAGTCAAGTCATCCTCATTTATATAGCGCTTTTAACAATGTAGATTGTTTCAAAGCAGCTTTTTACAGAGATAAACATATAATTTAAGGTAACAGAGATTGGTTTGGGTTCATAGTGGTTCTTGAATAATGTTATTTCAAGCTAAAGTTAGTTTAGATTGATTCACTTCGAAATGGTCATTTGTTAATAAATTAGGGGCCGCTAAGATGACACCGTTCTCTCTAAACAGACTTTAAACACGAAACTGTGATAAACCTCTTTGTCGGTGAAGGAATACAACTTTGTCAAATGTTTAATTTAACTTCTAATACTATCATATATAAACTGAGAAAGTTCTGTAAATTGAATTTAGCATTCAGCTGTGGAGCACGAAAGTCCTGTCTTATTCTGTGTCTCTATATACAGCTGTCAGACGGGTTTCTTTCTATTGTAAGTTAAATGAAACATGTTAGTGAAACTCTTGGAGACTCTCGCGAGCTTTTGTCTTAGCAAGAGAGAGTCCTGTCATTCCTGTTCTGGAGTCTCAGGGTTTGAATAGGTTTTTTCCCTCTCTCTTTTAATATAGGTTCCTAAACCTGTATATGAGTTTCCACCATCACAATGTAATCCCTCCCTTTTATAATGTATATATATTACAATGTTTGACTCAAGAAGTCAGACGATGTTGGTATGACTGCAGCGAAAAGCAATAAAAGAACTTCTGCTTGGAAAACTTCCTCCGTCTCCTGGTCTGAGCTTCTAACTTTTCTACAAGGAAAAAGTTCACTACAGATGGTGCCGTGACCCGGATAGAATTAACTTCACCTGAATCCAGATTGGGATTCAAGCTCAAAGGTCTAACTGCATTCCAGAGAGAATCTTACCTGAATCCAGAACTGAATTCTCCACTCAACAAAGACTGAGTTCCAGAACTGAAATCTCCACTCAACAAAGACTGAGTTCCAGAACTGAAATCTCCACTCAACAAAGACTGAGTTCCAGAACTGAATCCTGAAACTTCAAAGCTCAACAAAGAACAAACTTTTTTTGACTGAGTTCCAAACGGAATCCTTTCCGTATAAACAACGATTTGGTGAGTTTCACTCTATTCAAAGAACCACTGAAGACCAGTACAATCCCCTGCGCCGTCAGAGAACAGTTATCAGACAGCTGCAGTTTCTGGCTAACAAAGTTACCCTTTAAAAGTTTATTTTAAAGATGAAAGTATAGCCTCTACGTTGCTAGAGAAGGTATCCTCTAAAGTTAGGGAAGGTTAACATTACGTGTTAATATTGGTGAACCTCTGTTCAAACAGGGATGTGTTTATCCTCTAAAAGTTAGGAAGGTGAAAGATCCTTTACATTTCCTTTTAGAGAAGATTAGCGTAGCGTGCTAATATTTTGTGTGTTACCCTTTGCTCTGGGCAAGGAAGGTTAACTGTGTTATCGAGTGTAGCCTCTTTTTAGCAGAGAAGATTTAGTGTTTTTGTTTGTTTTATCCTCTAAAAGTTAAGAAGGTGAAAGATCCTTTGCATTTTTCTTTTAGGGAAGATTAGCGTAGCATGCTGATAGTTTGTGATGTGTTGGTAACAAGGAAGTTTAACAATAGTTGATTTGTGTTAACAAGTGTACCCTCTGTTGATCAGAGAAGTTTTAGTGTTTTTGATTGTGTGATAAAGAAACATCACAAAATGGTTAGAAAAAATGCTCGGCTGGTTCCAACAATGGAAAAAGGTGGTCTTGCTACTCCTTTGTGGTCAGATAGCGAATTTAAAACACTGTTAGGAGAACAGATGGATCTAATAGTCACTGAAAAAGTTAGACAAGAACTAACACAGATATATGAGATTCATCCAGATAAGATTTGGTCTGTAGAAGAGTGTAAAAAGGTTCTAGGAGCAAGTGTTCGCAAGAACAATGTGGAAGCAATTATCTGTTGTCACAGAGAATTTGGTTTAGCAGTAGCTACACAACAGTCTCAGCATAACTAGAAAAAGAGAACAAAGAGCTACGTGCTAGAATTTCTTCTTTGACTAAGAAATTGAACCGCAACAAACCTATAGAAAAAAATGATGTAGAAGTTAGTCAGCCAGATAACATTTACCCTGACTTACGAGCGTTCTTTGAAACGGATGCGGCTCTCCGCCCAGTAACTGATGTGCCTGTAAATTCAGTAAATGTGTGTGGTGCTAGAAAGAGATCACAGGGAATTGAGGAAAATGAAAGTGTTTCTACCCACCCTTCTGTAGTCGAATACAAACTGTCTCAAAAGCACTTGGACCTAAAGACATAGAGCGACTGTCCCAGAGCCTACCTTCAGCACGTAAACAGTTTTCTGAATTTAGAAGAACATTAATCAGCAAAATGCGTCTATATGACATGTTGTTAACAGAGGTCACACAGTTAATGTCACAAATTTTAACTGAAACTGAATTCAACAGTTTTGAATCTGCCGTGACTTCTGAACTACAACATGCCAGTAGAAGTGATATGAGAGAAGGTGTTTTAAAAATCCTAAAGAATATCTTAGGGCCCAAAATAGATTGGTCTAGAATTACTAGCTGTGTACAAAAGAAAGATGAAAATGTGTGCGAATATACTGAGAGGTTTTGTCAGTCAGCCGTAACGTACAGTGGAATAGTGGATGACTCTGAAAGTGTGCTTGATGACAAAGGACCACTGATTCGTATCTGGTCAGATGGTCTTGTTGCTGAATACAGAAGAGCTTTGCCATTCCTAGATATAGCTTGGTCTAACAGAACTCTCAGAAGTAACTTAGACAGTTTGGCAGCATGGGAAAGAGATGCTGATGTTAAAGCCAAAGTGAGAGTAGCAGCAGCAGCTACATTTAGCACAACGCCACCAGTAAACAGGTGGTCTAAAAAAGAAGGCAAATGCCACTACTGTGGAAAATTAGGACATTGGGAGAAAGAGTGTAGGAAGAAGTTGCAAGATACAAAAAGAAATGCTATGCATAATTCTGCTCCTTCTCAGCCTGCATACAACCCTGAAATAGTTCCGCAAGTGTCCACTGAAACTTTAGGACAGCTAGTTCAGGCTCTTCTAAGAGCACAAAAAGACCAGGAAAAAAACTAATTGTTGGGGCTGTGAGTAGCTACCTTTCACCTGTAATCCATCATAATGACAAAATAATTTTTGTGAAAGGTAGCATACAAGAGAAAGAAATTGATTTTTTGCTTGATACAGGTGCAGAGATTACAATAATTCCTACAAAATTGGCTAAAGGTTTAGACATACCGTACAAGAAAACCAAACGTTCTTTAACTGGTGTAGTAGGTGAAGATTCTGTTTTGTATTAAACCCCGCCCAAAGAGGTACAATTTTGCCCTAAAACCATCAAGAAATCCAATGGGACATGGAGACTTACAATAGACTACAGAGTAGCCAATAAAAATATTGATAAAATCACCCCTCTAGTGGCAGATCCTTCCACAATTTGTAATGGCATACCATTAGAGAGTAAGATCTTTTCAGTAATTGATATGTCTAATGGATTCTTTTCTGTACCTTTGCACTCTGACAGCCAGCCATGGTTAGCTTTCACAGTTGACTATGAGCAATACCAGTGGACACGTTTGCCACAGGGATTTCAAAACTCCCCAACCATATACCATCAGGCTGTCAGACGTGATTTGTGTGACCCAGAATGTCCGGTAAAACAGTCCACTATGATCCAATATGTCGATGATATTTTGATTGCCTCAACAGATCACGAGGTACATCAAACTGAATTGGCATCATTGTTGGACTATTTGCATAAGAAAGGACACAAATGCAGCTTTCACAAAGCTCAAATTGCTAAAAAGCAAGTCACATTTCTGGGTCAAACAATTGGTGCAGGAAACAGATCCATTAAACAGGATCGAGCGGCTTCAGTCAAAGCCATACCCCCGCCTACTACCATTAAAACACTCCGATCATTTTTAGGAACAGCAGGTTACTGTAGACCTTGGATTGAAGACTATGCCTCAATTGCACAGCCGCTCTATGGCTTGTTGAAAGGCCATGGTAAAGATTCTGATACTGTTTGTATGGAAGAATGTCACCTCAAAGCGTTCAATGATTTGAAGAGAGCACTATGTCAAGCACCAGTATTAGGAATTGCCCAAACTGATAGACCATTTGTGCTTTATGTCCATGAACATTTAAGCTTCATGACTGCATGTCTAATGCAAGATCATGGGGGCAGTTTACGCCCAATTCATTACTATTCTGGTAAACTTGACATAGTAGCTCAAGGTATGGGCCCATGCCTCAGAGCAGTACAGGCAGTGCATCTAGCGCTTCAGGCTTCATCAGGAATGGTGTTAGGACAGTCTGTAAACGTAAGATGTCCGCACGCAGTGTCCGCATTAATGAATCAAGCAAAAGTCACTTCTGTCACTTCCTCTCGCTGGGGAAATTGGTTAGCAACTCTCACAGCCCCGAATATTGTCTTACAGCGTGCACCTGTCACGAACCCATCCTCATGTATGATGTCTGCAATGACTGAGAATTTGTTAGAGGATAAAGGAGAAATGACTCACGATTGTGTTACGCTTACATATACACCTACGAGTGTAGTAAAAGAAACTGCCATAGAGAATTCAGAATTTGACGTTTGTTGACGGTTCAGCTCAAGTAATTGAAGGTAACAGACGAGCAGGTTATGCAGTAACGTCCACTACAGAAGTGTTAGCTTCAGGACGTCCTTCAGATCATTTTTCAGCTCAAGCTGCAGAACTAGTAGCCCTAACAAGAGCATGCACGCTAGCTTTAGGATCAGTTGCTAATATCTACACAGATTCCAGATATGCTTTTGGGGTAATTCATGATTTTGGTGTCATTTGGCAAACCAGACAGTTTCTAACTTCTGCTGGATCCCCCATTAAGCATGCTGAATTAGTGAAAGATCTAATGTTTTCCATGAAACTTCCAAAGAAATTAGCAGTGATCAAAGTGAAAGCACATCTCACAACTAATACTACGGAAGCTAAAGGTAATGCTCTTGCTGATATAGCAGCTAAACAGGCTTGTTTCTATGCAACTGTACAAGTGTGTTCAGGTAGTGCAGCACAGAAGACAATTATGCCTCCTGAATCAATAATTGATCTGTACAAAGACGTTCCTCTGTATGAAGCATGGACATGGTTAGACAAAGGAGCCACAGTGGATTCATCTGGTTGCTGGACCAAAGGGGGAAAGTATGTTGCTCCCGAATCACTGTTGCCATATTTGGCTCAACAAATACACAATTTGGGTCACAGTGGTCCAGCAACGATGAATCACAGGTTCTCAAATCAGTGGTGGAATCCAAAATTCAGAAATGTAGCCACAGAAACAGCCAAGAGGTGTGTTACATGTCAGAAGAATAATGATATACCAGCAGCCACTACACCAGCAGCACATACCCCAGCCCCACCAGGACCATTTCGTCACCTGCAAGTTGATTACATAGCATTGCCTCCTTGTAAGGGAAAAACTGATGTTTTGGTAGTAATAGATAAGTTCTCAAGATGGGTAGAAGCTTGTCCAACAGGGCGTGCTACAGCTGCACATACTGCTAAATGTCTTGTCACTGATTTCATTCCCAGATGGGGATTACCAGATTGCATTGACTCAGATCAAGGTACACACTTCACAGGACAGATAGTCAAGGAAGTGTCTAGAATGTTGCAGATTAAGTGGAACCTTCACTGCCCATACAGGCCACAAGCATCAGGACAGGTTGAATGATCAAACAGAACAATCAAAACCAGACTAAGCAAAATGCATCAGGAAGGGGTACCATGGGTCGAAGCACTGCCAGCAGTACTGTGTAGTATGAGAGCATCGCCTAACAGAACAATAGGACTGAGCCCTCATGAGATTATTACTGGACGCCACATGCAGATGCCAGGTGTGATTGATCTTAGAAATGCTGATGTACACATTGCCTCAGATGCCCTGATTGCTTACTGTGAAAACCTAACAAAGGCGGTACAGAGTGCCAGAGGGAGAGTTGAGTCATGTTGGCAGACTCCACCAGAAGGTGGACACACAATCATCCCAGGTCAATGGGTCATGATAAAGTCATTCAGAAACAAGCCGTTAGAACCTAAGTGGCATGGGCCACATCAAGTGATGTTAATTACAGCCGCTGCAGTATTGTGTCAGGGAAGGAAAACCTGGACTCATTGTACACACTGTAAGGTTGTTCCCCCACCAACAGGGATAGGTTAGGACACGGAACCAGTGAGGAGCCCCGGGAAGAACCGAACGCAACAGGCTTCGAGGTTAACCCTGGGGTGAAGACTTCCCTCATAGGCCCTATCCTAGTCCATCCTTACCTCACTGTTCCTTAGGTGTCAAAGGTTTAAGAAATAGGGAAAGATGGAACAACAATAGCAGACTCGGAAAATTTACCACCCTAGTGTTTGAACCAATACTGCTCTACTGTCGAGCAGACTCAGAAAAGTACAACCCTAGAACAAATACTGCTCTCCTGTCTTTTGTTTTCTTTCTTACTCTGTGCAGACACCACTGATGACTTCCTGAGACCCATACGCACTGACCTCGTCATCTGCGTATGAAGCCACAAGAAAACCTCAAGAAACAACTTGACCCACTTCCGAGACAACTATCGCAAAAGGATAAAGAAAAGAAAAAGAAAAAAAATACACAACGCAGAGACTACGAAACCTTCAGTCATCCATCGACATGATCAAGATTGTCCTACTACTACACATAATGAAGATCGCACAAAGTCCGGACTCCAGAAACAACATATTCTTAGAGCTGATGAATATGTCACAAATGCCTTGTTTGCTGGAAAGAAAGTGTGCATGTCACATCCGAAGATGACTGCATTCCAGGACTCACTTGTGCACAAACATGTTGGTCCAACAAGACATTCTTGATCTTTCAGCAAAATTACACCAAGATGACTGAAGATAATTCTTCATGGTTCAGAAACTTGATTGATCACGAGAAAATCACAGTTCCAACCAGAAAAGACTCACGGACCCTAATTGCAAGTTTTGTTTCTGTGTCAACATGCAATTACAGGAAAACAAACACAGAACATGCCTTATGTGCCTGTAACTATCACGAGTTGTAAGAATGAATTTTTAATTGTTTAAATTAGTATATAGTGTGGGAGTTATTTAGAACTCCCAAAGGGGGAATTGAAGGAATACAACTTTGTCAAATGTTTAATTTAACCTCTAATACTATCATATATAAACTGAGAAAGTTCTGTAAATTGAATTTAGCATTCAGCTGTGGAGCACGAAAGTCCTGTCTTATTCTGTGTCTCTATATACAGCTGTCAGACGGGTTTTCTTTCTATTGTAAGTTAAATGAAACATGTTAGTGAAACTCTTGGAGACTCTCGCGAGCTTTTGTCTTAGCAAGAGAGAGTCCTGTCATTCCTGTTCTGGAGTCTCAGGGTTTGAATAGGTTTTTTCCCTCTCTCTTTTAATATAGGTTCCTAAACCTGTATATGAGTTTCCACCATCACAATGTAATCCCTCCGTCTTATAATGTATATATATTACAATGTTTGACTCAAGAAGTCAGACGATGTTGGTATGACTGCAGCGAAAAGCAATAAAAGAACTTCTGCTTGGAAAACTTCCTCCGTCTCCTGGTCTGAGCTTCTAACTTTTCTACAAGGAAAAAGTTCACTACATCGGCTTGCGACAGGAAATGTGACATCCAAGATCTTTGTACGAGCTGCTTTTTTCTCTAACATGGAACATTGGGCAACCCACACCTTAACAGAATCTGGTATTTCAGATCACTTCCCTATTAGATTTGAGATCAGTGTTATACCACCCACTAGTAAACCTGTCTCCTCAGACTCTAGACGCCGCCTCATCACACCCTCTTTAGGTGTAGAGTTCGCTTCTGCGTTTATGGGCTCACAGTTTCATGCAATGAATGGTCTGGTCTCTCCTTTCTCCCCAGATAATGTTCTCTCTGCGTTTCATTCCACAAGCACTGAAATTTTAGACTCTATTGCCCCTTTTCGGACTAAATCTATTAAACCTAAGGTGGATCCCTGGTTAAATGTCACCACAAGGGCTCTTAGGCAACACTGTAGACAAGCCGAACGAAGGTGGAAGAAGGACAAACTATTTACATCACTAGGTTCCTAGCTGCATATCAGAGGGCTGTGAAGGTGGCGAAGATGCACTATCTTTCTTCGGTCATAACTAGCAGTTGTCATGCACCTAGAGTTTTATTTAATACCATTAACTCTGTGTTGAATCCATGTACCTCTGATCAGACAGAGGTTTCAATTAGTACATGTGAGAAATTTCTCAGTTATTTTACTGACAAGGTAGCATCTGTCAGGCAAAACTGCAGTGCTAATTTTAATGTGTTTGTTCCTACTGCTTCTGTGCTTCCTGCTGTTTTTGAGGATTTCAAGCCAGTTTCGTTTGCGCTGCTTTCTGAGATAGTGCAACACATGAAACCCACCTACTGTTCATTAGACATTGTCCCAGCCAGGATAGTGAAGGAAGTTTTTAATAGCGCCATTGGGTCGAGTTTACTCACTTTAATTAATTCTTGTCTTGGTCTAGGTTGTGTCCCAGCTGCATTTAAACATGCTGCGGTCAGGCCGCTACTTAAGAAGCCAAATCTTGACCCTTCAGTATTATCTAATTTTAGACCAGTTTCTCATCTGCCTTTTCTGTCAAAGGCTTTGGAAAAAGTTGTTTTTATACAGTTACAAGCCTTTATGCAGAAAAATTCTGTGCTTGAAAAATGTCAATCGGGTTTTAGATCACGTCACAGTACTGAGTCAGCACTGCTCAGAGTACATGATGACATTGCCTTGTCTGTGGATGCTGGGAATCCTGCTGTTTTAGTGCTTTTGGACCTCACAGCGGCGTTTGATACGGTGGACTACGCAGTCCTCCTGTCTCGCCTCGAGCATTGTGTGGGCATTCGAAGTTTGGCCCTTCAATGGTTTAGCTCCTACTTAGCAAATAGGAGCTTCTCAGTTATGATTGGTGAATGCTCCTCGCCAGCTGCTCCTCTTTCTTGTGGGGTACCCCAGGGTTCAATTCTTGGCCCAATCTTGTTTTCTTTATATATGTTGCCCTTGGGAAGTATTATAGGAAAGCACAATCTGTCCTTTCATTGTTATGCTGATGATTTGCAGATTTATTTGCCTTTAAAACCGAATGATAGTGTCGCACTTGACTCCCTACTTAGTTGTATTGATGATATTGAGTTGTGGTTGTCACAAAATTTTCTTAATTTAAACAAAGCAAAAAATGAGTGTATCATCTTCGGTAACCCAAATGGTTCAGAAGTTTGGGGGCTCTGGCGCCATACCTTAGGCCAGCTGTCAGAAATCTGGAAGTTATTTTTGATTGCAACATGAAATTTGACAAGCAAATTAGCAATGTTGTCAAAATGAGTTTTTCCAGCTTCGTCTTCTAGCTAAAGTTAGGCCTTTTCTTAACAAGCATGATCTAGAAAAGGTGATTCATGCTTTTATTAGTTCGAGGTTGGACTACTGTAATGCTCTTTATGTTTGCTGACAAGATAGGCTGAAAGGGCAGGAGTGGAGATGGATTTAAGATTTCTGAAGGAGATTGTGTGTTTGTTCTTGGTCAAGATAGGGAGATCAATATTCATGGTGATTGCCATATGGTCAGAGATGTTAAGGTTAGAGCTGGAGAGGTGAGGTATGGTGAGACCAGTTGAAAACAGACCAGATCCAGGATGTGACCACGGCTGTGGGTAGGAAAGTTGACATGTTGAGTGAAGTTGAACAGTGTAGCAGTTCCAGCAATTCAGTGGCAAATTTACAGTTAGTGTCGATGTGAATGTTGAAATCTCCCAGAAGCAGAACAGAAAGTGAGATGGCAGATTACAGTTAAAAAGTCAGAAAACTCAGGTTTGTGTCAAGTTTCAGTGATACAAAGGAAATACAGGTTATTGTCAGTTATGAATTCATTTAAAATTAGACTTTTATTGTTGAGTGAGCGGGTATTGAGCAAGGCCAGTTTCAGGTGATGTTGCTTTGTGATGGGTTGAGAAGACCGAGGAAGGGAGCGGAGATTAGATAGGCGCACATGCCGTTTGTTGTGATGACGTAGTGTGGTAGTTGCAGTGCGCGAATTAGACCAGATGGATGGAATAGAGCTTGGGGTTGAAAAGTTGTAATTGAACGTACGACCAGAGCCTCTGTGTGGAGGACGGCGACATAGTCCATTTTCTCGGAAGAAGTTAATGCAGTCCAGACAGCGGTGGTTATTGAGTGGGCGGAAGTCAGCAGCGGAGCAGAGCGGTGGCATGATTCAGGCGCGGTGCGCTAGTACAGAGCTAGCGCTTGCTTGCACTCAGATGCCGGGCGTCACAGTTCCAGTCCGATTCCAGCAAGTTAGTATGTCCTTTTCCTCGCGATCAGAGTGTTGTTCATCTGGTCGAAGGTCGTAGTTGAATCGGGCTCTTGTTGCTTGCTCTGGTGTTTGCCTTACGTGAGATTTCCTGGACAGACTATCCGCTTCTTATTATTATTCATTTATGCATTAACCCTTGCGATTCCGTTGTGATTTCCAGTTCTGAAGCTTGAAGTGAGCAGGTTTTTGTGTAGGTGAAGACGTTGTTGCGATGCTTTATCTGTAGAGTGGTATAGGCATCCTCCATAGGGAGAGGCTAGTTGGCACTTCAGCACTGCATTGTCATCGGGTCCAGGCGAAGGTCCTTCATCAGATCTGGATCCGGCAGGCTGCGGGAAAACCTTGGGAGAAACAAAGACACTAAAATTAGCTTAGATGCCATTTTTCTTATGATATAACGAGTACAAAAGGATTTAACATCCACATTGATGGTTGTCCTCTGCTGCACACATCCAGAAAATAAAATAGCATGTGACTTACTATCAAGAGTAGTTGTGGCCGAGAGTTTAAGGCGATGGACTTGAAATCCATTGGGGTCTCCCCGCGCAGGTTCGAACCCTACCGACTACGTGGCTCCTTGTCTTTTTGCGAGAGGAATTGTGACATCCTTTGTACAAGCTGCTTTATTCTCATACATGGAAAATTGGGCTACCCACATCTCTTTTCAAGCTTGAAGTGAGCAGGTTTTTGTGTAGGTGAAGACGTTGTTGAACTGCCTTTTGCCAACACAATATATTAGCTGAGTGGATCCTCTGCTGCTCACATCAAAATAATAGTTGGCCCCGGTGATCTCTGCTGCTCATATCCAGAAAAGAAAATAGCATGTGACTCACTCACAGTGTAGTCGTGGCCGAGAGGTTAATGCGATGCACTTGATATCCATTGGGGTTTCCCCGTGCAGGTTCGGACCCTGCCGACTACGTGTCTCTTTGTCTGCTTGCGACATCCAATATCTTTGTATGATCTGCTTTTTCTCTAACATGGAAAATTGGGCAACCCAAATCTCTTTTCAAGCCTGAAGTGAGAAGGTATTTGTGTAGGTGAAGACGTAGTTGAACTCCTTTTTGCCAACACAATATGTTAGCTGAGTGGATCCTCTGCTGCTCACATCGAAATTAATGGTTGGCCCCGGTGTTCTCTGCTGCTCACATCCAGAAACGGAAATAGCATGTGACTCACTATCAAGAGTAGTTGTGGCCGAGAGGTTATGGCGATGGGCTCTAAATCCATTGGGGTTTCCCTGCGCAGGTTCAAACCCTGCCGACTATGTGGCTCCTTGTCTCTTTCCGAGAGGAATTGTGACATCCTTTGTATGAGCTGCTTTATTCTCTAACATGGAAAATTGGGCAACCCAAATCTCTTTTCAAGCTTGAAGTGAGCAGGTTTTTGTGTAGGTGAAGACGTTGTTGCAATGCTTTATCTGTAGAGTGGTATAGGGATCTTCCATAGGGAGAGGCTAGTTGGCACTTCAGCACTGCATTATCATCGGGTCCAGGCGAAGGTCCTTCGTCAGATCTGGATCCGGCAGGCTGCGGGAAAACCTTCGGATAAACAAAGACACTAAAATTAGCTTAGATGCCATTTTTCTTATGATGTAACGAGTACAACAGGATTTAACATCCACATTGATGGTTGTCCTCTGCTGCTCACATCCAGAAATAAAATAGCATGTGACTTACTATCAAGAGTAGTCGTGGCCGAGAGGTTAAGGTGATGGACTTGAAATCCATTGGGGTCTCCCCGCGCAGGTTGAACCCTGCCGACTACGTGTCTCTTTGTCTGCTTGTGACATCCAAGATCTTTATATGAGCTGCTTTTTCTCTAACATGGAAAATTGGGCAACCCACATCTCTTTTCAAGCCTGAAGTGAGAAGGTATTTGTGTAGGTGAAGACGTAGTTGAACTCCTTTTTGCCTTTTTGAATTGTGACATTCAGGATCTTTGTATGAGCTGCTTTTTTTTCTAAGACAGAAATTGGGCTCATTTCAAGACTGAAGTGAGCATTGTAGATGTTTTCATTCCTGATACAGTTTTGGACAGCTCCCCTGCCGACACAGGGGTGAACTTAGACAGGGACCGAGAGGTGAAGGGGGGAGGAACAAATGATGGAGTGGGAGGGCAGATAGTGGTGACAGAAGAGGAAGACAGATTGTTGTAAATGGTGTCAATTTAAGTCTGAAAACATGAAAGAAAAGAGTTGCATTTATCGGTTGTGAATGAGTTGGTGGTATTGTCACTGGGTTTGAGAATTTTGCTTACAGTGGAGAAGAGAGCCTTGGGGTTAGTGGAGCCAGAGTGTATGAGGTGCGAGTAGTAAGTGGACCGGGTAGTGTTAAGAGCTTCCTTATTCTGCTGAAGGTGATCTGTGTAGGCTTGTAGATGAACAGTTAAACCTATTTTCCTAAGGAGTCTTTCAAGCTGACGCTTACGGGATTTCATTTTGTGGAGATCAGGAGTGTACCAGGGAGCAGAGTGAGTGAATGAGACAGTTTTGGTTTTGGTGGGAGCCAGATGATAGAGACAGGAGTAGAGTGTTTAATTGTAGTAGTTGATGAGTTCGGAGGGGTTGTCAGTCAGCAGTGTGTGTGGGGGGGGGGGATAATTTGCTGACAAGAGAGGCTGAAAGGGCAGGAGTGGAGATGGATTTAAGATTTCTGAAGGAGATTGTGCGTTTGTTCTTGGTCAAGATAGGGAGATCAATGTTCATGGTGATTGCCATATGGTCAGAGATGTTAAGGTTAGAGCTGGAGAGGTGAGGTATGGTGAGACCAGTCGAAAACAGACCAGATCCAGGATGTGACCATGGCTGTGGGTAGGAAAGTTGACATGTTGAGTGAAGTTGAACAGTGTAGCAGTTAAAGGAATTCAGTGGCAAATTTACAGTTAGTGTCGATGTGAATGTTGAAATCTCCCAGAAGCAGAACAGAAAGTGAGATGGCAGATAACAGTTAAAAAGTCAGAAAACTCAGAGAGAAAGGAAGGATTTGGTTTGGGAGGGCGTTAGATTACAGCAGTTACCAGAGGAGTGGGACCAGAGAGTTTGAAAGTGATGTGTTCCAAAGACTGAGCAGCAGGGATGGATATGTTGGATGTTTTAATATCCTTTCTGTACACAGCAGCGACACCACCTCCCCGCCCCTAAGGTCGAGGTTTGTCCATATAAGTTTATCCTTTGGGTGTGGTTTCGTTGAGTGAGAAATAGTCCAGAGGTTTGTGTCAAGTTTCAGTGATACAAAGGAAATACAGGTTATTGTCAGTTATGAATTCATTTAAAATTAGACTTTTATTGTTGAGTGAGCGGGTATTGAGCAAGGCCAGTTTCAGGTGATGTTGCTTTGTGATGGGTTGAGAAGACCGAGGAAGGGAGCGGAGATTAGATAGGCGCACGTGCCGTTTGTAGTGACGTAGTGTGGTAGTTGCAGTGCGCGAATTAGACCAGATGGATGGAATAGAGCTTAGGGTTGAAAAGTTGTAATTGAACATACGACCAGAGCCTCTGTGTGGAGGACGGCGACATAGTCCAGTTTCTTGGAAGAAGTTAATGCAGTCCAGACAGCGGTGATTGTTGAGTGGGATCTTTTGTATGAGATGCTTTTTTTCTAACACAGAAATTGGGCTCATTTCAAGCCTGAAGTGAGCATTGTTTAAGGAGGATTAACACTTTAAGGTTAGTTCGGTTCAATTCCCTGTTTGGGTGAAAATCTGACAGTTTGTTGCATACATTCCCTAATCACTTCTTGTCCTCTTCCCAGCCTTTGAGGGAGGTGTTCATCCTCTGCTGCTCACATCCAAGTCAAGTCAAGTCATCCTCATTTATATAGCCTTTTTAAAAATGTAGATTGTTTCAAAGTAGCTTTTTACAGAGATAAACATATAATTTAAGGTAACAGAGATTGGTTTGGTTTTATAGTGGTTCTTGAATAATGTTATTTCCAGCTAAAGTTAATTTTGATTGATTCACTTCCGTCGAAATGATCATTTGTTATTAAATTAGGGGCCGCTAAGAAGACACCGTTCTCTCTAAACAGACTTTAAACACGACTCTAACATGGAAAATTGGAGAAAAGAAAATAGCATGTGACGCACTATCAAGAGTAGTCGTGGCCGAGAGGTTAAGGCGATGGACTTGAAATTCATTGGGGTCTCCCCACGCAGGTTCGAACCCTGCCGACTACGTGGCTTCTTGTCTCTTTGCGAGAGGAATTGTGACATCCTTTGTACGTGTTGCTTTATTCTCTAACATGGAAAACTGGGCAACCCACATCTCTTTTCAAGCTTGAAGTGGGCAGGTTTTTGTGTAGGTGAAGACGTTGTTGAACTCCTTTTTGCCAACACAATATATTAGCTGAGTGGATCCTCTTTTGCTCGCATCAAAATAATGGTTGGCCCCGGTGTTCTCTGCTGCTCACATCCAGAAAAGAAAATAGCATTTGACTCACTCATAGTGTAGTTGTGCCCGAGAGGTTAAGGCGATGGGCTTGAAATCAATTGGGGTTTCCCCGCGCAGGCTCGAACCCTGCCAACTACTTGGCTCTTTGTCTGCTTGCGACAGGAATTGTGACATCTAAGATCTTTGTACGAGCTGCTTTTTTCTCTAACATGGAAAATTGGGCAACCCACATCTCTTTTCAAGCCTGAAGTGAGAAGATATTTGTGTAGGTAAAGACGTAGTTGAACTCCTTTTTGCCAACACAATATGTTAGCTGAGTGGATCCTCTGCTGCTCACATCGACATTAATGGTTGGCCCCGGTGTTCTCTGCTGCTCACATCCAGAAACGGAAATAGCATGTGACTCACTATCAAGAGTAGTTGTGGCCGAGAGGTTATGGCAATGGGCTCTAAATCCATTGGAGTTTCCCTGCGCAGGTTCAAACCCTGCCGACTATGTGGCTCTTTGTCTGCTTGTGACAGGAATTGTGACATCCAGGATCTTTGTATGAGCTGCTTTTTTTCTAACACAGAAATTGGGCTCATTTCAAGCCTGAAGTGAGCATTGTTTAAGGAGGATTTACATTTTAAAGTAAGTTCGGTTCAATTCCCTGTTTGGGTGAAAATCGGACAGTTTGTTGCATACATTCCCTAATCACTTGTTGTCCTCTTCCCAGCCTTTGAGGGAGGTGTTCATCCTCTGCTGCTCACATCCAAGTCAAGTCAAGTCAAGTCATCCTCATTTATATTCAATTCAATTCAATTCAATTCAAATTTATTTGTATAGCGCTTTTCACAATACACATTGTCTCAAAGCAGCTTTACAGAAAGTGCATTTCGGAAATGTACATACAAAAATACAGTCAGTTAATCATGTTTTAATTTATGGCATAACATATCGCCGGCTTTGAGTCGTCTCTTCACAGGCGCTGGGGCATCTGAAGTCTCCGTGAGAGGCTGGATACAAACTGGAGCTGACGAACACTATTTACCTCGGGATTAGCGTCCCGAGATAACAGCAGAAAGGCAGATGGGAAATAATTAGCATAGCTGATGTTCATAATGTTAATGCATTCGAACTGATTCAGCAGTAGTATTAAAGGTTAAGCATTAAGTGAATGCTTGGTTAAAGAGATGCGTCTTTAATCTAGTTTTAAACTGGGACAGCGAGTCTGAGTCTCGAACAATATCAGGAAGGCTATTCCAGAGTTTAGGAGCTAAATGTGAGAACGCCCTCCCTCCTTTAGTGGACTTACTAATCCTAGGAATGACCAGAAGCCTCGAATTTAGTGATCTTAAAGAGCGCGATGGATTGTATGGCGATAGAAGGTCTGTTAAATACACAGGAGCTAAACCATTGAGGGCTTTATAGGTCAGTAGGAATACTTTGTAATTGATACGTAACTTAATAGGTAACCAGTGTAGAGATGATAAAATAGGTGTTATATGATCATATTTTCTTGATCTAGTAAGAACTCTAGTGGCTGCATTTTGCACTAACTGTAGCTTGTTTATTGAGGATGCAGGACAACCAGCTAATAAAGCATTACAGTAATCTAGTCTCGAGGTCATGAATGCATGAACTAACTTTTCTGCATCAGAAACAGATAGCATGTTACGTAGCTTAGCAATGTTTCTAAGATGGAATTTACATAGCGCTTTTAACAATGTAGATTGTTTCAAAGCAGCTTTTTACAGAGATAAACATATAATTTAAGGTAACAGAGATTGGTTTGGTTTTATAGTGGTTCTTGAATAATGTTATTTCCAGCTAAAGCTAGTTTTGATTGATTCACTTCTGTCGAAATGATCATTTGTTATTAAATTAGGGGCCGCTAAGACGACACAGTTCTCTCTAAACAGACTTTAAACACGACTCTAACATGGAAAATTTGGTAACCCACATCTCTTTTCAAGATTGAAGTGAGAAGGTATATTTTTAGGTGAAGACGTAGTTGAACTCCTTTTTGCCAACACAATATATTAGCTGAGTGGATCCTCTGCTGCTCACATCAAAATAATGTTTGGCCCCGGTGTTCTCCTCTGCTCACATCCCGAAAAGAAAATAGCATGTGACTCACTATCAAGAATAGTCGTGGCCGAGAGGTTAAGGCGATGGACTTGAAATCCATTGGGGTCTCCCCACACAGGTTCGAACCCTGCAGACTACGTGCCTTCTAGTCTCTTTGCGAGAGGAATTGTGACATCCTTTGTACGAGCTGCTTTATTCTCTAACATGGAAAATTGGGCAACCCACATCTCTTTTCAAGCTTGAAGTGGGCAGGTTTTTGTGTAGGTGAAGACGTTGTTGAACTCCTTTTTGCCAACACAATATATTAGCTGAGTGGATCCTCTGTTGCTCGCATCAAAATAATGGTTGGCCCCGGTGTTCTCTGCTGCTCACATCCAGAAAAGAAAATAGCATTTGACTCACTCATAGTGTAGTTGTGCCCGAGAGGTTAAGGCGATGGACTTGAAATCCATTGGGGTTTCCCCGCGCAGGCTCGAACCCTGCCAACTATGTGGCTCTTTGTCTGCTTGCGACAGGAATTGTGACATCCAAGATCTTTGTACGAGCTGCTTTTTTCTCTAACATGGAAAATTGGGCAACCCACATCTCTTTTCAAGCCTGAAGTGAGAAGGTATTTGTGTAGGTAAAGACGTAGTTGAACTCCTTTTTGCCAACACAATATGATAGCTGAGTGGATCCTCTGCTGCACACATCGACATTAATGGTTGGCCCCGGTGTTCTCTGCTGCTCAAATCCAGAAACGGAAATAGCATGTGACTCACTATCAAGAGTAGTTGTGGCCGAGAGGTTATGGCAATGGGCTCTAAATCCATTGGAGTTTCCCCGCGCAGGTTCAAACCCTGCCGACTATGGGGCTCTTTGTCTGCTTGTGACAGGAATTGTGACATCCAGGATCTTTGTATGAGCTGCTTTTTTTTCTAACACAGAAATTGGGCTCATTTCAAGCCTGAAGTGAACATTGTTTAAGGAGGATTTACACTTTAAGGTAAGTTCGGTTCAATTCCCTGTTTGGGTGAAAATCTGACAGTTTGTTGCATACATTCCCTAATCACTTGTTGTCCTCTTCCCAGCCTTTGAGGGAGGTGTTCATCCTCTGCTGCTCACATCCAAGTCAAGTCAAGTCAAGTCATCCTCATTTATATAGCGCTTTTAACAATGTAGATTGTTTCAAAGCAGCTTTTTACAGAGATAAACATATAATTTAAGGTAACAGAGATTGGTTTGGTTTTATAGTGGTTCTTGAATAATCTTATTTCCAGCTAAAGTTAGTTTTGATTGATTCACTTCCGTCGAAATGATCATTTGTTATTAAATTAGGGGCCGCTAAGACGACACCGTTCTCTCTAAACAGACTTTAAACTCGACTCTAACATGGAAAATTGGGCAACCCACATCTCTTTTCAAGCTTGAAGTGAGAAGGTATTTGTGTAGGTGAAGACGTAGTTGAACTCCTTTTTGCCAACACGATATATTAGCTGAGTGGCTCCTCTGCTGCTCATATCAAAATAATGGTTGGCCCCAGTGTTCTCTGCTGCTCACATCCAGAAAAGAAAACAGCATGTGACTCACTATCAAGAGTAGTCGTGGCCGAGAGGTTAAGGCGATGGACTTGAAATCCATTGGAGTTTCCCCGCGCAGGTTCAAACCCTGCCGACTACGTGGCTCCTTGTCTCTTTGCGAGAGGAATTGTGACATCCTTTGTACGAGCTGCTTTATTCTCTAACATGGAAAATTGGGCAACCCACATCTCTTTTCAAGCTTGAAGTGAGCAGATTTTTGTGTAGGTGAAGACTTTGTTGAACTCCTTTTTTCCAACACAATATATTAGCTGAGTGGATCCTCTGCTGCTCACATCAAAATAATGGTTGGCCCCGGTGTTCTCTGCTGCTCATATCCGGAAAAGAAAATAGCATGTGTAGGGTATGGACCAATCAGACACATACTAATTATTCATTATATACAAAGGTTTATGAAACTCCTCACACAGCCCAAATGAACAAACACAAGGGCAGAAACAGTGTCATGTTACAGGGCATAATAAGGAGATTTTACGACCTCCGAGGAATGTGGCCACATACTCAAGAGAGAGACTATGAAACAGAAACCCTCTTTAAAACAGACTTTGCTGCATTAATCATAGACTAACTGATCTATAAATGAACATGCATAAAACTGTGAAAGAAACAGTGTAAATGGTTTACTGTCTCGTGTACTATTAGGTATATATTATGGTATGTATCCTGGTATACAACCAACTAACGATCAATGTAACCTCACCTGTATCATGCCTCCTACCTAATTAATCCTCATTTAATGACTCACACTTTGATGTACATCACCTTCTTCTAGAATGCAGTGTGGATGTGTTATAGCTATTTGAGCATTAATGAAGGTATAATCATGCTAGGGACAAAGATACGTAAATCAACTAAGAGCCACTTTCCCTCTCAGACATGTCCCCTTTCTGATTGGTCGAGTTCAACCCTTAGGGGAGGATCTTCTCCAGGCCTTATTAGAGACAGTCCACATGTGACCTCCCTCTCTTAGTTCTTTCATCCAGCCTCAACACTGTTCTGGTGATACTGGGGAGCCCCCTCCCCCTCCACGGGGGCCCCAGGGCCCAGCAGGCCTCGATTTCAACCAGATGTGGGCTCAGGCAGGAGAGAGATGACACTCTCACAAAGAACCAAGGACAATCTCAAGAGTTTTGGAACAAAGACTCCAACCAACAACGACTCCAATCACCCATCCTTCCGACTTCCTCACTTCTCCTGGGTGCTCGGCGTGGCCTCAACAGAGTCCCAGGCCTTGCCCAAACCAGCCATACGTTCCTGGAGAAAGAGAATGCTCAACCAACTTCCACTTGACACTGCAGGAACCATCAACGACTTCAATTTTCAACAACTTCAAGAATTGTTCCCATTACAAATACAAGTATTCAATTCAATGAAATGTGAAAATGAAATTCTGATGGTTCTTCTCATAGACCCTCTTCCGGTTTCCAATTTCATCCTATCACTAACCTATTTATGTATTCATGTGTGTATGTTGTTTAGTTTATTTATATTCATATAAATATCTATATTTAGTTAACAAAACTTGTACATAATATGTATTTGGTTCTGTTTTGTTTGCAATACAAGTCACTTTACGATCACGGTTTTTGCTACTGGCTCAAAGTACTGTACAGGCGAAGAAATAATTATTCTTCGGTGGCAATGGAAGATACCCTTTTCTTAGAATAAATTAATAATCAAAAGAGTTCGTTGGAAGAACTGATTAATTGATTGTAATATTAATTCAGCCACATCAAGTTAATCCAATTAACTGACCCAAATATGTATAATTAATAATAACAAGATATTATTGATTATTAATATTTCCAAAAAGCTGAGTTCCTTACACATGTGACTCACTCACAGTGTAGTCGTGCCCGAGTGGTTAAGGCGATGCACATGATATTGTCATCTCTTTGTCTGCTTGCGACATCCAAGATCTTTGTATGAGCTGCTTTTTCTCTAACATGGAAAATTGGGCAACCCACATCTCTTTTCAAGCCTGAAGTGAGAAGGTTTTTGTGTAGGTGAAGACGTAGTTGAACTCCTTTTTGCCAACACAATAACTTAGTTGAGTTGATCCTCTGCTGCTCACATCGACATTAATGCTTGGCCCCGGTGTTCTCTGCTGCTCACATCCAGAAAAGAAAATATCATGTGACTCACTCACAGTGTAGTTGTGGCAGAGAGGTTAAGGCGATGGACTCAAAATCCATTGGGGTTTCCCCGCACAGGGTCGAACCCTGCCAAGTACGTGGCTCTTTGTCTGCTTGCGACAGGAATTGTTACATCCAAGATCTTTGTACGAGCTGCTTTTTTCTCTAACATGGAACATTGGGCAACCCACACCTCTTTTCAAGCCTGAAGTGAGAAGGTATTTGTGTAGGTGAAGACGTAGTTGAACTCATTTTTGCCAACACAATATGTTAGCTGAGTGGATCCTCTGCTGCTTACATCGACATTAATGGCTGGCCCCGGTGTTCTCTGCTGCTCACATCCAGAAACGGAAATAGCATGTGACTCACTATCAAGAGTAGTCGTGGCCGAGAGGTTAAGGCGATGGACTTGAAATCCATTGGGGTCTCCCCGCGCAGGTTCGAAACCTGCCGACTACGTGAAGCACTGTATTGTCATCGGGTCACGGCGAACGTCCTTCACCAGATCTGGAACCGGCAGGCTGCGGGAAAACCTCGGGATAAACAAAGACACTAACATTAGCTTAGATGCCATATTTCTTATGATGTAACGAGTACAACAGGATTTAACATCCACATTGATGGTTGTCCTCTGCTGCACACATCCAGAAAATAAAATAGCATGTGACCCACTCACAGTGTAGTCGTGGCCGAGAGGTTAAGGCGATGCACTTGATATCCATTGGGGTTTCCCCTTGCAGGTTCGGACCCTGCCGACTATGTGTCTCTTTGTATGCTTGTGACATCCAAGATCTTTGTATGAGCTTCTTATTCTCTAGGATGGAAAATTGGGCAACACACATCTTTTTTCAAGCCTGAAGTGAGAAGGTATTTGTGTAGGTGAAGACGTAGTTGAACTCCTTTTTGCCTTTTTGAATTGTGACATCCAGGATCTTTGTATGAGCTGCTTTTTTTTCTAAGACAGAAATTGGGCTCATTTCAAGCCTGAAGTGAGCATTGTTTAAGGAGGATTAACACTTTAAGGTAAGTTCGGTTCAATTCCCTGTTTTGGTGAAAATCTGACAGTTTGTTGCATACATTCCCTAATCACTTGTTGTCCTCTTCCCAGCCTTTGTGGGAGGTGTTCATCCTCTGCTGCTCACATTTAAGTCAAGTCAAGTCATCCTCATTTATATAGCCCTTTTAACAATGTAGATTGTTTCAAAGCAGCTTTTTACTGAGATAACCATATAATTTAAGGTAACAGAGATTGATTTGGTTTTATAGTGGTTCTTGAATAATGTTATTTCCAGCTAAAGTTAGTTTTGATTGATTCACTTCCGTCGAAATGGTCATTTGTTATTAAATTAGGGGCCGCTAAGACGACACCGTTCTCTCTAAACAGACTTTAAACACGAACCTGTGATAGACGCTGATCGCGTTCACATGCGCATTAAGAATTGATTCTATAGTTATGTGCGTTTGAATATATGTGCTTAGGTTTGTAATTCCCTACAAACCATGCCTAAACAAACTACTTGTCTTGCCTATAAATTTGGATGCAGAATTTTATTTTATTTTATCACTTCGGGTAGGTACGCGAACCGAAAATTCCAAAACGCTTTATCTGTAGAGTGGTATAGGGATCCTCCATAGGGAGAGGCTAGTTGGCACTTCAGCACTGCATTGTCATCAGGTCCAGGCGAAGGTCCTTCGTCAGATCTGGAAACGGCCTGGATCCGGCAGGCTGTCGGAAAACCATGGGATAAACAAAGACACTAAAATTAGCTTGGATTCCATTCTTCTTATGATGTAACGAGTACATCAGGATTTAGCATCAACATTGATGGTTGTCCTCTGCTACTTACATCCAGAAAAGAGAATACCATTTGACTCACTCACAGTGTAGTCGTGGCCGAGAGGTTTTGTTGCAGACATTCCCTAATCACTTATTGTCCTCTTCCCAGCCTTTGAAGGAGGTGTTCATCCTCTGCTGCTCACATCCAGAAAAGAAAATAGTATGTGACTCACTATCAAGAGTAGTCGTGGCCAAGAGGTTAAGGTGATGGACTTGAAATCCATTGGGGTCTCCCGCACAGGTTCGAACTGTTGTGAACTTTTTCCTTCTTCAGTGTAGAAGACTTAGAAGCGAAAGACCAGGAGACTTGGGACTATATTTTAAGCAGAGTTCTTTATTGCTGTGGCATCGCTGTAGTCACCAAGTATAACTCAATATCTAAAAACACAGTGTTTTAGCCTTCCAAAGGGGGAGGGATTTACATAAAAGGGGGGAGGCAATCTGAACAAAGCATGTAAATGTGAAGTACAGGAATCAGCACTTGACCGGAAGTTCCACAGCCCTGATCTCGTCAGCATAACAGTGTGATTCAAATTTAAATATCCTAATCCAATCAGCCAGACTCTTCACCGACTGGGACAGTGGCTCCGAGAGCCATTAGAGCAAAAGGTGACAGTTTCAGAAATCTGCCCGACTGTATCACCCATCTTAATGGCCAGGAAGTGCATACAGACAAAAGCTAATGTCCGACACCTGAATTGCTTGACTTATAACAGAGAGATCAGCACTGGCAACGAATCTCTTACTGATTATTCTGATGTCATCATTTATACTTCAAATGCTAAATTCAGTCTACCAAACTTTCTCAGTTTATATACTATTGTATTGGAACCTAAATGAAAACATTTAATAAATTTGTAACACTACAGAACCCTGCCGACTATGTGGCTCCTTGTCTCTTTTCAACAGGAATTGTGACATCCTGGTGCTTTTTAAGAGCTGTTTTTTTCTCTAACATGGAAAATGGCCTCATTTCAAGCCTCAAGTAAGCATTGTTTAAGGAGGATTAACACTTTAAGGTAAGTTCTGTTCAAATCCCTGTTTGGGTGAAAATCTGACAGTTTGTTGCATACATTCCCTAATCACTTCTTGTCCTCTTCCCAGCCTTTGAGGGAGGTGTTCATCCTCTGCTGCTCACATCCAAGTCAAGTCAAGTCAAGACAAGTCATCCTCATTTATATAGCGCTTTTAACAATGTAGATTGTTTCAAAGCAGCTTTTTACAGAGATAAACATATAATTTAAGGTAACAGAGATTGGTTTGGTTTTATAGTGGTTCTTGAATAATGTTATTTCAAGCTAAAGTTAGTTTAGATTGATTCACTTCGAAATGGTCATTTGTTAATAAATTAGGGGCCGCTAAGATTACACCGTTCTCTCTAAACAGACTTTAAACACGAACCTGTGATAGACGCTGATCTCGTTCACATGCGCATTAAAAATTGATTCTATAGTTATGTGGGTTTGAATATATGTGCGCAGGTTTGTAATTCCCTACAAACCATGCCTAAACAAACTTCTTGTCTTGCCTATAAATTTTGATGCAGAATTTTATTTGATCACTTCGGGTAGGTACGCGAACCGAAAATTCCACAATGCTTTATCTGTAGAGTGGTATAGGGATCTTCCATAGGGAGAGGCTAGTTGGCACTTCAGCACTGCATTATCATCGGGTCCAGGCGAAGGTCCTTCGTCAGATCTGGATCCGGCAGGCTGCGGGAAAACCTTGGGATAAACAAAGACACTAAAATTAGCTTAGATGCCATTTTTCTTATGATGTAACGAGTACAAGAGGATATAACATCCACGTTAATGGTTGTCCTCTGCTGCACACATCCAGAAAATAAAATAGCATGTGACTTACTATCAAGAGTAGTTGTGGCCGAGAGGTTAAGGCGATGGACTTGAAATCAATTGGAGTCTCCCTGCGCAGGTTCGAACCCTGCCGACTACGTGGCTCCTTGTCTCTGTGCGAGAGGAATTGTGACATCCTCTGTACAAGCTGCTTTATTCTCTAACATGGAAAATTGGGCAACCCACATCTCTTTTCAAGATTGAAGTGAGAAGGTATTTTTGTAGGTGAAGACGTAGTTGAACTCCTTTTTGCCAACACAATATATTAGCTGAGTGGATCCTCTGCTGCTCACATCAAAATAATGGTTGGCCCTGGTGTTCTCTGCTGCTCATATCCAGAAAAGAAAATAGCATGTGACTCACTCACAGTGTAGTCGTGGCCGAGAGGTTAAGGCTATGCACATGATATCCATTGGGGTTTCCCCGTGCAGGTTCGGACCCTGCCGACTACATGTCTCTTTGTCTGCTTGTGACATCCAAGATCTTTGTATTAGCTGCTTTTTCTCTAACATGGAAAATTGGGCAAACCACATCTCTTTTCAAGCCTGAAGTGAGAAGGTATTTGTGTAGGTGAAGACGTAGTTGAACTCCTTTTTGCCAACACAATATGTTAGCTGAGTGGATACTCTGCTGCTCACATCGACATTAATGGTTGGCCCCGGTGTTCTCTGCTGCTCACATCCAGAAACCGAAATAGCATGTGACTCACTATCAAGAGTAGCTGTGGCCGAGAGGTTATGGCGATGGGCTCTAAATCCATTGGGGTTTCCCTGCGCAGGTTCAAACCCTGCCGACTATGTGGCTCCTTGTCTCTTTGCGAGAGGAATTGTGACATCCTTTGTACGAGCTGCTTTATTCTCTAACATGGAAAATTGGGCAACCCAAATCTCTTTTCAAGCTTGAAGTGAGCAGGTTTTTGTGTAGGTGAAGACGTTGTTGCAATGCTTTATCTGTAGAGTGGTATAGGGATCTTCCATAGGGAGAGGCTAGTTGGCACTTCAGCACTGCATTATCATCGGGTCCAGGCGAAGGTCCTTCGTCAGATCTGGATCCGGCAGGCTGCGGGAAAACCTTCGGATAAACAAAGACACTAAAATTAGCTTAGATGCCATTTTTCTTATGATGTAACGAGTACAACAGGATTTAACATCCACATTGATGGTTGTCCTCTGCTGCTCACATCCAGAAATAAAATAGCATGTGACTTACTATCAAGAGTAGTCGTGGCCGAGAGGTTAAGGTGATGGACTTGAAATCCATTGGGGTCTCCCCGCGCAGGTTGAACCCTGCCGACTATGTGTCTCTTTGTCTGCTTGTGACATCCAAGATCTTTGTATGAGCTGCTTTTTCTCTAACTTGGAAAATTGGGCAACCCACATTGGGGGGGATAATTTGCTGACAAGAGAGGCTGAAAGGGCAGGAGTGGAGATGGATTTAAGATTTCTGAAGGAGATTGTGCGTTTGTTCTTGGTCAAGATAGGGAGATCAATGTTCATGGTGATTGCCATATGGTCAGAGATGTTAAGGTTAGAGCTGGAGAGGTGAGGTATGGTGAGACCAGTCGAAAACAGACCAGATCCCTGATGTGACCACGGCTGTGGGTAGGAAAGTTGACATGTTGAGTGAAGTTGAACAGTGTAGCAGTTCCAGGAATTCAGTGGCAAATTTACAGCTAGTGTTGATGTGAATGTTGAAATCTCCCAGAAGCAGAACAAAAAGTGAGATGGCAGATAACTGTCACGTAACACACACAGGAGGCAGAAAATCCAATAGCAGTAGTTTATTTGAGGGTAATCCAAATCGTAGTCTTCCAGGCAGGGGTCAAATCCAAATAATCAGGCAGTCCAAAAACAAGAAACAAAACATGAACAGACAAGAAACCAACCATAAAGTGTGAGGACATCTAACACAACGACTCCGTGACTTGGACTGACAAAGACAGGGTATTTATACACAGAACTAAACAATGTAATAAGAAACAGCTGCGTGCAATGATGAGTGATGAGAACAGACAAAGGATTGTGGGAAATGCAGTTCCAGAATGAATGGTGACAGTAAGGGAAAGAGACCTCTAGTGGACACCTGGGGAAACACAAACCAACACTGTGACATAACCCCCCCTCTACGGAGCGGCTACCAGACGCTCCAAGACCCACAAAAAAAAAAAAAACAAGAGTCCAGGAGGGTGGTGGAACGGTGGAGGATCAGGGGGAGGGATGGGGGGCCAGGTCCATGAAAGGAAACAGACAGGGGGTGATGGTTTAGCCGGCGGCCAGGGCGAAGCAGACAGTCCATCGGGCGGCCAGGGCGAAGCAGACAGTCCATCGGGCGGCCAGGGTGAAGCAGACAGTCCATAGGGCGGCCAGGGCGAAGCAGACAGTCCATAGGGCGGCCAGGGCGAAGCAGACGACCCATCGGGCGGCCAGAGCGAAGCAGACGACCCATCGGGCGGCCAGGGCGGTGAAGACCCTTCGGGCGGCCAGGGCGGTGAAGACCCCTCGGGCGGCCAGGGCGGTGAAGACCCCTCGGGCAGCCAGGGCGGTGAAGACCCCTCGGGCGGCCAGGGCGGTAAAGACCCCTCGGGCGGCCAGGGCAGTGACGACCAGGGCGAAGACGACCACTCGGGCGGCCATGGCGGTGACGACCAGAATGAAGACGACCCCTCAGGCAGCCAGGGCGGTGCAGACCCCTCGGGTGGCCATGGCGGTGACGACCAGGGCGAAGACGAACCCTCGGGCGGCCAGGGAGGTGCAGACCCCTCGGGTGGCCATGGCGGTGACGACCAGGGCGAAGACGACCACTCGGGCGGCCACGGCTCAGGAACAGACACCGGCTCAGGAACAGACACCGGCTCAGGAACAGACACCGGCTCAGGAACAGACACAAGGACAGTAACAACCACAAGGACAGACACAAACACAGAAACAAACATTGGCTCCGGAGCAGACACTGGCTCCGGCTCAGGAACAGCAGGCACTGGCTCCGGAACAGCAGGCACTGGCTCCGGCTCCGGAACAGCAGGCACTGGCTCCGGCTCAGGAACAGCAGGCACTGGCTCCGGCTCAGGAACAGCAGGCACTGGCTCCGGCTCAGGAACAGCAGGCACTGGCTCCGGCTCAGGAACAGCAGGCACTGGCTCCGGCTCAGGAACAGCAGATACGGGCATGTCCAGAATCCGAGCCAGACGCTCCAGATAGTCCAGATCCAATAAGGCAGACGGCACTGGCTCTGCCTCCGGTTCTGGAACGGGTACTGGCTCTGCCTCCGGCTCTGGAACCGGCAAAGTCTCTGCCTCCGGCTCTGGAACGGGCACTGGTTCTGCCTCCGGCTCTGGAACGGGCACTGGTTCTGCCTCCGGCTCTGGAACGGGCACTGGTTCTGCCTCCGGCTCTGGAACGGGCACTGGTTCTGCCTCCGGCTCTGGAACGGGCACTGGTTCTGCCTCCGGCTCTGGAACGGGCACTGGTTCTGCCTCCGGCTCTGGAACGGGCACTGGCTCTGCCTCCGGCTCTGGAACAGCAGACACTGGTTCCGGCTCTGGAACAGCAGACACAGGCATGTCCAGGATCCGAGCCAGACGCTCCAGATAGTCCAGGTCCAGGAAGGCAGACGGAACGTGAACAGTCTCTGACTGGGCAGATGGAACGTGAACAGTCTCTGACTGGGCAGACGGAACGTGAACAGTCTCTGACTGGGCAGACGGGACGTGACCAGTCTCTGACTGGGCAGACGGGACGTGACCATTCTCTGACTGGGCAGACGTGACATGAACAATCTCTGACTGGGCAGACGGAACGTGAACAGTCTCTGACTGGGCAGACGGGACGTGAACAGTCTCTGACTGGGCAGACGGGACGTGAACAGTCTCTGACTGGGCAGACGGGACGTGAACAGTCTCTGACTGGGCAGACGGGACGTGAACAGTCTCTGACTGGGCAGACGGGACGTGAACAGTCTCTGACTGGGCAGACGGAACGTGAACAGTCTCTGAATTGGTAGACGTGCATTTCTTCCCCCTTTTCCGTCCGCGACGGTGAGATGTTGGCTCTGTGCTGTCCCCAGGGTCGAAGGAGGGCCAAGGTGGAGAGTGGTGCTGAACTTCCTCTCTACCACCTCCTCCTCTGCGACCTCCCCGGGTCCCACGAAAAATGACTAGGCGGGTTCCCTCAAAATAATCTCTCCTCTCCCGCTCAGTGGCTGGGGAAGAGAAGTTTGAAAACATACCGCTGGATTTAGGTTGTGACGGAGTCGTTCTGTCACGTAACACACACAGGAGGCAGAAAATCCAATAGCAGTAGTTTATTTGAGGGTAATCCAAATCGTAGTCTTCCAGGCAGGGGTCAAATCCAAATAATCAGGCAGTCCAAAAACAAGAAACAAAACATGAACAGACAAGAAACCAACCATAAAGTGTGAGGACATCTAACACAACGACTCCGTGACTTGGACTGACAAAGACAGGGTATTTATACACAGAACTAAACAATGTAATAAGAAACAGCTGCGTGCAATGATGAGTGATGAGAACAGACAAAGGATTGTGGGAAATGCAGTTCCAGAATGAATGGTGACAGTAAGGGAAAGAGACCTCTAGTGGACACCTGGGGAAACACAAACCAACACTGTGACAATAACAGTTAAAAAGTCAGAGAACTCAGAGAGAAAGGAAGGATTTGGTTTGGGAGGGCGTTAGATTACAGCAGTTACCAGAGGAGTGGGACCAGAGAGTTTGAAAGTGATGTGTTCCAAAGACTGAGCAGCAGGGATGGATATGTTGGATGTTTTAATATCCTTTGTGTAGACAGCAGCGACACCACCTCCCCGCCCCTCGTGTCGAGGTTTGTCCATATAAGTTTATCCTTTGGGTGTGGTTTCGTTGAGTGAGAAATAGTCCAGAGGTTTGTGTCAAGTTTCAGTGATACAAAGGAAATACAGGTTATTGTCAGTTATAAATTCATTTAAAATTAGACTTTTATTGTTGAGTGAGCGGGTATTGAGCAAGGCCAGTTTCAGGTGATGTTGCTTTGTGATGGGTTGAGAAGACCGAGGAAGGGAGCGGAGATTAGATAGGCGCACCTGCCGTTTGTTGTGATGACGTTGTAAGGACTGGGCTAAGTGGGTGAATCTGAATAACTAAATACATCCTGCTAAAGACCAAAAATCTCTGAATGTAAATTAACCCAAACACACACACACACACACATTCCCCCACCAGTGAAGACCACACTCAGGACAGAGCGTGGTGTCCGATTACAAGATATTTTATGACTGATCGGAATGTCCCAAAGGAAGTGGATTCCAAAGCGAAAAGAAACTTCTTTTCTTTAAAACACATTTAACCAGATATATTCAATGTGTTTTTATGTGTGTCCATTTGCCCATGTCACATTGGAATGACTATGATTTTATCGTAGCTTAAAGTGAATTATAAATACCTTCATTATGCATTTTAAATATAACTGTCTATTCCCATAACTTGAACACATAGTTCTGGACACCTCCAGAATGCTTTCGGTGTGATCAATCAGAATACGTACAGTAATATCCAGTAAAATATAGTTTACTATGTTTTCCGTCTTTGGAGTGAAAAGAGACCAAAACTAACATCACTGGTGTTCTTAGATAACAGCGTTTACGACCCAAAGGAATGTTCACAGAACTGTGGCTCTCTCTGAATTCTAACCAAGGAGGAGAAATGAATCCTGTATTCATATATATATATATATATATATGCTATTATATATCCACTTGAGAATTGAATGAACAATGTATCTAAGTTCCCTATTTCATGAGTTGCCTTTTTGTGGTTTGGTCTATGTTTCTCGACAACTCTAATGCGATAATGTTTTAAACTTTGCCAACTAATGTTTAACCAAATCCATTTGTGGCAAGTTTGGTCTCGATAAACTCCAATCTTCATTCCCCATTTGTTAATTGACATTACATTTTGCTAAACTTTGTGACACATTAGTATTATAATAATTGTGAAGATTCTTCTCTTAAAAACCCAATGAAACTAGAGATTTAAATGCCTGGTTATACCACAAAGGGTCATAAAATCTCCCTCCAAAGGGACAGCTCCTGATTGGACCCTCTTCCAAAGAAGGCGGAAACGTCAGGTCTTCAGAAGGACTGAATACCAGTTTATCGCGCTCTTACTTCGCCTGTCCTTGTGTCATAATGTAACGTCTCGCCTCCGGGCGAGCTCTTCGCCTTTCTCTTATTTGTTTCTAGTCTAGTTTGTGTTTTTCAGTCTTAGATAAGTCTCCGTGTTTAATTCCAATCGACGTGTGAAAAGAACACCGCATGACATGTCTCTTCAGCAAATCCATCTACAAGGGAGCTTTAAACGAGCGCACACTCGTTTTGAAGGAGAAACACGCGCACGTGACCACGTGGCGAGAGACGCACACACGCTTCTTCACCAGCCATGCAAAGATGTGACGTTAACTACGCGTGATTTCCCCGTAGAGATCTTTATTTCTTTTCTTTGTTAGTCAAAGTTTTGTTTTCCGTAGTCGACTCTGTTCACTTCCACAAAGTGAAACGAACTTAGCCGAACTATTTCCTTTGGTAATGTTACCGCAAAGACTTGGAAACTCCGTTCAACACGCGCGCCAAGCAGCACCCAGTGACGCTTCCTAAAGGACTCCGCTCACGCACGAGCAGAAATGCCGCGACACAGAGAGACCCAGAAACTTAAGTATATCTCTTTATAGAGCTTCTAAGAAGCATTAAGATGATGTTTTCGTGTTGTTACAGACAGGGGACTGTCAGGGTGAATGTTGCCAATGCTCTCTCTTTCTCTCTCTCTCTCTCTCTCTCTCTCTCTCCCTCTTCCCCTCTCACACGTGTTTCCATTGTCCACACTCTATGCATTTCTCGTTCATCGATGCCTTATCGTGTTTTGTTGTTTATTATGTTTGTAAATACATATATCCCATGTAACCGTAGTAAATACATAAGTAGTTCTGCCTTATTAAATTCATTATATTCATTTGATTGATGTACTGCCTTTTTGCTCATTTTCAAGTCCCTTAAGTGTCAAAAGATCTTATAGCAACAAGCTTACAAATTAAAGATACTTTAAAGAGTATGTGTTTATAGGGCAGGAAACCCAATTCTTGTGGCCACAGAATTGCTTTTCCTGAAATCCTATAAAGTAAGATGATATTGTGGATTCCCACAAATATTAGTCTGACAATTGAGCTAATTAATTTAGCCAATTTTGTAAGACGTGGTCCGTGTAGTTAATTGCAATCAACTTGTGGTTAAGTGCAAGGATACACAGACATGCATGCAGGTAAAATGACATATCATCCCTTATCGGGAGTTTTATTAACATGTAAGTAACATGTAACCTGGTTAAACATTGACGTAGCTACTCAATTGTAAAAAACCTAAAGCATATTTAATCATAAGTGCTATTTGATAATATGTCATGGGAGTCGAAAAACAGACGAATATTTCCTGTTTTATTTTGCACGACGCAGCGAAGCAATCCCGCCAGACGTGTTTGTTAAAATATAGACCATATACCAAAAAAAATCCAAAACCTAAAAACATTTTTAATCATAAGTGCTATTTGATGGTGCTAAATGTTATTTGGATCCGAACGACAGACGTATAATTCCTGTTGTCCATATTAGTGTGTGGAAGCGAAGAAATCCTTCCGTGCACACGTGTGTCGAATAGAAAAAACCCGCCGAGGTTTAAAATTCATAAGCGAACACGTGTGAATCATAGCGCTAATTGTTGTATGTGGGAATCGAAAAACCGATGCCTAATTCCTGTTGTCCCTATGTGTGTGTGTAGAAAAAAATTCCTGCCACGCCGTTTTGTGAAATATAGCCGAAAAAAAAAAAACCCGCTGAGATTTTATTTTGGATAAGTGTGATCTTACAGAAAACAAAGCGTCTGCAGGCTCAAATTTGAATCACACATGGAAGCAGGCTGGTTGTTATTCCGCTGACAAACCCTAGAGGGCAGCCCTAGGCCTAAGTGCTTGACAGTTCTCGAATTACGCACCGGCCCCTGACTTTACCCTCCATGAGCGAAATAGCGCCATCTCGTGGACACTAGTAACGAGGTCGTCCTTTCCTAAACAATCTCTCTCATCACAATTTCAGATTTTTCCAGTGAATTTCTGAAATTGTGCTTCTAACTTTCAATGCATGTGCAAGTTCCAGTTTTTCTGACATGATTTCACTCCTGACTGTGTACACTTATTTTGAATTTGGTTCAAACCACAGTTGAATTAAAAATTTAAAAGTTAGTAGCAGTTTCTGATGACCACTTAGGAGGAATGCGCCCCTTGTGGCCTCGCCCCTCTACGTCAGCTCATCACTTAGTTCCTAACATCATTCTTTTCTGAAGTGGCTTTCTCCCAGTTGGTTTTATTTTGGTTATTAGCATTGATACCTCACCGTAGTCGTGATCATCATCAAATATAATGCCAACCTTTAATTTCCTACACTTATTCAAATTTGGTTTGAAACAAACAAATTTCAAGATCAATTTGAATTCAGTCTCCTTTCCTGTTGGGAATGGTTTTATGGCTTTATTTCTATATTTCCTTTTTCAAATTATTTTTAATAATTTTGATTTGATACGTTACGTTATGTATTTGATACGTTATGACAACTGTATCCTTACTATTCTAGGAGTTACTTAACATCTATGCATACACTTGATTTGAATTGTATTTAAACCAGTTTGAATGCAATTTAAATCAAGTTCTCTGTCAGCCAGGTTGACCACTAAGAGGAAGTGGCCCAAGACCACTAAGAGGAAGTGGCCCAAACCCTTTGTGGCCCAAACGCGCCACTACAGCTTGCTTCCTCCTGTGCTCTTCCTGCTGCACTTAATCTCTTCTCTGAATGGAGGCTAGGTTGTTCTGATAATTAACATTGTCATAATTCCCTTTTTGTTTGAACCATAATTTTAGTAAAGCCGTTGCCTTTGATGATTTTTCTACAAAAAAATAGACACTCAATTTGATTTAGATAGAGAGAGCTTTAATTCACGTTGAGGTTCACTTGTCCTTCATCCTGTTTTGTGTTTGTAGGTAGAAATTTCTCTCGTGCTGTGGTGATTTGACAGTCATCTCTGCTTGGGGTCCAGCAAGCTGGTTCGTCTGACCTGCGTCACCAGCGCTGACTGAGCACGAGTCTCGGACTTTCCTGTATTTCTCCGTTGGTGCGGCCCGCAACACGACATCACCAATTTGGCACTGCCGGTTGTGTTCAAGGCCGAGTTGGGTGAGGGCACAGATCGGTACAGATATGCGGAAGGGCCCGGGACACTGCTGTCAAGTGTTTGGGGACGACAGAAAGACCAACCACAATGCTGACTCCAACCCGAATGACCTCAGTTCACCCCAGGGAAACTAGAAAAGGTATTAAATCCATCACTTAGTATTGGCCACAGAATCTAGAGATTCCCCCGGTCATTGAAGTGTATGGCTCCCTCCTACTCTCCTAGCCACAAACCGCAGGCTTAGGCCTCCTCTTCCCCTGTAACACTTCCTGTGTACTATTAACGCCATTTCATTACAGACCTTTCCATCTTGGATGATTGCATGTTACTTCAAACTTTGCTATCTTGCCATTGCTCTTTTCTGTTGTGCTCTGTTCCTTTCAGTTCACCTAGAGACAGAACCTATCTGAGACAACAAGGAACGCTGAATAATAGTTTGACAACCAAGCCGTTAGCATCAACAGGTGACCCCTAAGCTACCGCCCCGTTAAAAATCTTTATTCAGGCCCAAGCTGACCTACCCAAATTGTCCCACCAAATGATTTAACTGTCGGCATCAGTTAACCAAAATTTTCATACGCGGCATAGCCCGTATTATAGCTTGTTAAACGTAGAACGAACCTGCATACAGATACAGATACAGATACAGATAGCTTTATTAATCCCCAAGGGGCAATTCAGTTCCATTGGTCTCTCTGTGTGTGTCTCGCCCACAGTGAAGCCAGTATGTTCCGGTCCTACAGTCCCACAACCCGCTGGGACAACCTGGAGACATGGCTGAGATTCATGACACCTCCATTCCTGACCAAGGTCGCCAGTGACTCAGAGCCCCGAGCCAAGAGCATCGCAGACGTGGACAGGCTGATGGCGCACAAACCAAGCCAAAGCTCCCACGACAAAGACCGGTCAGACACGTCAACCTCACTTGCCAGCTCATCGCACAAGCACGTCTCTACGAAAGGAGCCGCATCGCCCTGGAGCACGAAGTTGCAACGCTAAGGATGCAAGCCGAGGATGACAACGACCCCGAGCTACAGAAGGAAGTTGAAAGACTTCAAACTGCCCTATCTGATCTTCATCTGCACATAGACCAAAGAGTGCAGTCAGAGAAAAGAACCAGAGAGGAACTCAACGAGAAACTCCGACAAAAGTGAAGCCCCTTGCAAAGAGCAGAGACTGAACTTAAAGAGACTCGAAAGCCACGGCCTGCGAAAGAAACTCGCAAGAGGCCCGTGCTACCATCCACAAGCTCGTTCAGCAGAGACAAGATCTCGAACACGAACTTGACACCGTTCACACAGAGTTGAAACCCTCTTATAGACTGCAGAAGGACCGGGAAGGGGAAACGCACACCACAAAGTTTCCCTGACCAGCCAGTCCGCACCTTTCAGCCAAGAACCCAGAGCTGTACAAGGGGGTGAAAGCCCACTGTTCAAAACATCACCAGCCAGCCCACAAGAACCCCCGTCAGCAGCGAGGGGGGAAGAGCCTTTCCAGGAGAGCCCCAGCCACTAACCACGGCATGGCTCCCAAAAGACTTAACAAGCTGGCCAGAAACATCCCTATGTTCACTCCGAACCTTGCAGGAGGCAACAACGTGCACGGCACCCGCATGACATTGACTTTCACTTACAAAATATTACCAACGTCACCGCGTGGGACAGATTGTACCTGCTCAAAATCACGTCCAGTCGTGATGCGCGCAGCTTCCTCGACCGTCAACCAGAGACAGTCAAGTCGGACTACCAGCCGCTGCGGCAGGCCTTCACTAAAGAATTCTCTGATCCAGAATCAGACCAAAGACTAATCACAGCCATGGACCTCAATCAGTCCGGCATGGAGGATGATTTCAACTTCAGAACTTTGTCTCTCCGAAATCTGCACCCCACAGTGAGTCATCATCTAGACATCCTGGCCTGACCACATAGCATGACTACTCAACAGCTAAAAGAAGCTTACACAAAGCAAAAGACTGTGTCCGAAAAGACTTTGAAAAACCCCACAATCTACTCTGTCTCTGAGCCCTACTCAGAGCTGCCTCTAGAGGGCGCCCCACAACACCATAGCCCTGTTTACAGAGAGTCAAGACCGTTCCAGGCCAACAGAGGGCAGTACTACTGCGATGGTGCTCGTCCAAGACACCAGAGCGAGGGCTTTGACAGATTCTGGGACATGCAACAACCACCCGACCACCCAAAAGGTGGAGCCACATGGGAAACCGACCAATGGCCCAGAAAGAGCCGAGCCCCATCGACCAGACCATCAAGCCCAGACAGCCCAGAGCGGAACCCCTCTTGACATGCCACTGGTAAGCACAAGTCTGAACCCACATCAGAAAAAAAAAAACAGTGCCGCCACATCTGAGACATCTGAGACCCTGAAGTCGCTGAAAGAGCTTCTTCACAAAAGACTTTCCAAAGGAGACAAGAGGGACGAGACAGACATCCTATGTCTAAGCGTAAGACCTGAACCAGGCAACCAGAACACTGCTCGTCAGCCTCAGAGCACAGAGCTAACTGTCACATCACAAAATGACAGCATCACCCAGCCACCACAGCTGACAGCTGCCCAGCCTGAGCAAGACGGCAAAAGTTCCCATGTTTTGGCTACCTGCCTCCGCAGCAAACCACATGAGACCGGCCCTAACCGCCCATCTATCACCACACCAGCCCCTACGCTAAGACTCCTGGGGAACCTGATCGAAAAGGGGGGTGGCCCGGAAACTCTACCTAGCCATCACTTTGGAAAATGAGGTGAGCCTGGAAGCCCTGGTAGACACCGCCTCAGACCTCACTTTAATGTCAGCTCAGCCCTTTGAAAGACTCGGCACTAAAGCTAAGAGCAAAGATCGAACTCTTATACCCCAAACGTGACAGCTGAACGTGCAGTCGTACAGCCAGACTCCAAGGTCACAGAGTTCCCAGGAACTCCAGCAGCCATCCATGGGTACACAGCCTCAGCACCAAGTCAAGATTCAAGTTCGCTACCCTGCACCTTCCAGCTCGCCAAAGACCAAGAAATGCTGCTCAACGATGCGTGACCTAATGCAGAAGGCCTCTAACACAGAAGGCCTCCTGAGAAAGAATTCCTAAAAGCCCAATGATTTTGAACTGCAAAACCAGAAGACACTGGTGCCCGACTCTGCTAAAAAGGGTCCCTGATCAGCATAGGACATAGAACTTGTAAAAGTAGATGAAAATGTGTGCTCAAAGAGTTGCAAAACTCTGCATTCGTAAAATTAGAATTTTACTGATTTAAAAGAATCTTAAATGGACTTGTAAATCTGAACGGCCAACAGACTATGAACGACTCTTTTGAAACAAACAGTTTCTAGATGCTGGTTGAATTGGCACTGCTAAACATTAGTTTCCATGACAATGAAGGGTTACAGGAAACACTAGCTCCAAATAAGGCATACGTCACCTTGACGCCATAGTGTAGGAAAACCACCTGAGTTTAAACTACTGTAAACCTACAGGTGTGCATTTGATCATTGCGATCCAAACGGAACACAACATGCGATCAGCATTTTGATCACTGGTTGCTGGCTTGTCTAAATGCAGATAAAACAATAGCTGGAATTGACATATCTACTGTAAGTGAAAGAGTCTTAGATTTCCAACTAATATAAGTAAGTTCAGCAGTAAAGCGTAAGTCTGTTTGACAAAAAAAAAAAATCTCATCTCAGCAGCTTGTAAACTGTACCGATATCTATCCTGCTTTGGTTAAAGAAAACCAAATTGCAGTATTGCTAAACCTGTTTCTGACAAAGAAAGCTCAGGACAGTGTTATATATACGTAGACCTGGGTGATGCTCCCCTTTCTACAATGTAAAGGCCTTACAAATTATTGTTAGATTGATGTAATTCACCTAAAAATTTTAGCTGCATCGAACTTGTAGCAGAGAGCTACCTAGCGATCAAAACTGTTCACTCGCTGAAGAGCCAGCATTTATGCATGAGAGGGACGTAACTATATAGGCTTAGACAAGCTTTGACTTACAGCAAATCTATTTCCTTACTCTGTAAACAAATAGAATAAGTTGTGTAAAGTAAAGAGAAGAGTTCCATGAGTAAAATTAGCAAATGCCAAAACACATTTGCATTTTACTAAATGTAACATCAAGTTCTTGAAAGACTTAAAGTATAGGCGCCCCCTTTTAACCCGTTCAAACATGCATAACTCAGTAAAATGTGCAGACATTCTTCAGGTACTGTTGAATTGTTCTGACATGCTCTGGTTCCCATGACAACAACTGGTCAAAGGAAGTGCTAACCTAACCTAGCGTCCATCCAGCTTAGGCTAAGTTATCCTAACCTAGCATTCATCCAGCTTAGGCTAAGCTAAATAATAACTTCTACAGTTAGCAGTTAGCACCATTCACTTGAAGCCTTAATTACAGCTTTCGTTTACACAGTGCAAAGTATTCTAGAATACTTTCTTTAACCCCAGTTATGGTTTCTAATTCTTCACTTTCCGTACTTTCAATTCTTCTCAGCTAAATTTCACCTTCACTAGTTAGGCGTAGTCCTGGCTGAGCGCTGTAGGCAAAAATTTGCAGATTCCCTGTCAATTAAACTTAAGTTTAACTACATGTAAACTGTGTAGCTAGAGAAGAATCTGTATAGTAATGAGAATTTTCATCAGCATGTTGACTAAACCTTTGAAGGGACACACAGAGTGGTCGTGAACACGCAACCCCTGTAACCCACCATGGAGTGTTGGTCCAAGCAAATTCAAAGTTTAGTCACTAGTGCTACTGACTATTCTCACATTCAGATCATTCCCGCTGTTTTGCGCTCACCTACGTTTTATTTTTATTTTTACTTTAATAATAATAGCAGTCAGCTATTACCTTGTCTTTTCGGTCATCTATATGATTCAATTCCATTTCCTCTCTTGTTGGAATGTGGTTCCATTTCCCATAGGGCCCAGAAAGGAAACAGAGACACCTTTATTTGTGATTTTGTTTATTTTCAACAAGTGCACTCATTTTTATGACCCTGCAATCCTGAGGATTGATAATAAGCATAATTTGAATAGGAAAGCTGTCCTTTTTCCCCCTATCATTCACTTCGTCAAACCGTAGTGAACCACTACAAAAGTCCAGAGAAATAATTTAGTCATAAGAACCATCTTAAGTCATTTATTTAATCTCGGATAGGCCCTTTCCAGGAAATACTATCGGAACCAACATAAGTCTTAGCCTCCTAACATCCACAGCTAAGATAAGGATACAAGACACACTTCACTAGCTAGCTACACGTGAAACGCATAGCTTTATGCTACATTCCTAGCGAAACCATTAAACCTTGGTTCTGAACTTTTAGAGGTCATGCATTAGTCTCACCACAAGTGCGACAAAATGTCACAGAGCCTCTGCTTAACCTGACCTTAATGTTCCAGCTTACCAAAGACTATGACAAACAATGGACACTATGAGAAACCACCTCTCATACCCCTCCAACCACCCACGAATGCCGTCTGCACCCACCGACAACCAATGCCCCAGACAACCGACGTCAACCGGCACATGCTGCGTGCACAAGACAACATTTAGCGTTCTGCACCTGATGCCATCACTGCGCCACAGCTTGTGGTGCCACAGTGCAAAAGGGGGGTCATGCCAATGTATGCCCATGACGCACCATGTGCTGCACACCGCAGCACCAGAGACACTTGTGTAACCAAGGTTACCAATAAGGGTTGGCAGGGACAGAATAAACTACGAGTTAAATGAAAGATTTTGACAGCACATATGAGTTGTAAAAGGATTTATTAATGATATAAAAATGAAAAAAAACATAAATATGAATATTATAAAAATGTTCAATAAGTATTACTTTCTTTTGGAAGGCCTCCAATTAGATCGCGCTTTGAGTGAGGTCATGTGAGCTTCCGCTATCACGGGGCTTTGGAAAGTAGTGCGTACTAGATTTTTCTTTTCCTCCGTGAATCTGATGAGAGCAGATGGTTGTTGCCGCTCCGGGAGATTTTAAGCTCTAAATCCAGTGAAAACTGATGATTGAAAGAGAAGCCGTGTGTGTGAGATTGACGTTTTGGAACATTGTCATCTGGAATTTTCCTGTTCTCCAGATGCACACTGTATAAGAGTTCCTTGGCCAGGTTTTTTGGTTTTGTTTTTTTGTTTTTCTTTAATGTGTTTCATTTCCATGTGAATGCTGGAACATCCGTCTGAGTGCGATCCATCCTGTGGTATTCGAGGGAACTAAAGAGTCAATCCTGGATTGTGAACCGTCTCAACTCCTCTTTGGATGTCTTACAGTGGAGTTGGACTGGCGAGCCACCCAAGAACGAAATCTTGTTTCCCGGTGAAAAGAGAAACTGAAAGTGAATTGTTCACCTTTGAATGGTAGGACAGAACTGTGCATTTTCTAATCGTTTCATCAGGAAGATGATTCCAGAACTGAACTGAACAGTTCATGGACTGTTTGAACTGTTGAACTGAATTAATGAACTGATTGGGTTCATTGCAGAGAAATTTTATTCAGGATACTTTGAAGTGTTTTAAGTGAAGTAAGCGCATTGTGTATTGGTTGTTCTGTTTATTTTATTTCAATTGAATCTGGGTGAAATCTGATGGTGAAGATTTACCGTGAAGAAAAGAAAAGTGAATTAGAGGGTTAACGAGAAATTGATTTCACTAATTGTTCTAAGTGGTTTGTGAAACTAGAATTAATTTTGAACAAAGAATTAATTCTAAAAAAAAAAGGGATAAAATTAATAATTCTGAATTCATTTAAATTTTCATGCATTAAATCTTTTGTTATATTGGTCTACTTAAAATTACAATTTGTTAACTTACCTGTTGGTCTGAGTGTTCACTGCTGCTGCATCATCTCTCTCCTCGAGCTAATCTAAATCTTCTGAGCCACTGGTCCATTAGTGAATTTGATGTAGTGAACTTATCATCGGGTTCAGGTTACATAAAGTTGGCGAGAGCCAGCCAGGAGAGAAGATTGTTTGCAGCAATAGTGATTCGGTTTTGAGTCCAAACTGAAAAAAAACCCGGAAAGAGACAATATAACTATACATATATATTTCACACTTACACTCTAATAGAACATTGACGACATGGATATTGTAAAGAGAGAGAACGTAGATGTTTCAAACGCCGTGATAGTCAGCGGTTTAACATTTACTGAAACAGATCAGGACTTAGAAACATGGTTGCTGAGATATGGTAGCATTAGTCGCAACCTTCTTATCGATGACCCAAACTCCGAATTCCACCAGCATGCCATTATAGAGTTTACTTATAGCTCTGCTATGAAAGCACTAATGCCCCTGCTGCCTGTAACAATGGTCAGTACGTCAAACCCAGATACCACTTTCATAGTGCGTGCCTTAAGCTGTGTCTACCCTCACGTAGCTAGTGACAGTGCCACTAAGCTGTATTTGGAAAAACTACAAACTATTGCTAGTGCTAGTGGAAAATCAATTGAAGAAGTGCTCCAGGAGGAGTTAAAGAGGATTAAAGCTGGCTGTTCAGTTGCTGCGCCCATATCTGCTTCAGATGAAAGAGTGGAGCATCCACATGTTGCAGACTCCCAAACTCGTGACAGTAGCACCAGTTCACTGGATGGACAGTCGTCCCCAGCCAAATTACAGAAAGTGACAACCGAACAAGTAGCCCCTCCCTCAAATGAATCTGAAACATCACAAAACCTGTCCAAGGAAAGATCCAGCCATAGAACTAGCTATCCTGCTCCTACAGTTTTACCTTCTGCAGTACTTACCATGGACATGATTGATCCGCCCAGCGTGCAAAAGGTGGTAGTTGAACACATTGTCAGAACTAACGACACTGCTACATTGCAACCTGCCTTTTTCCGTCTCAGGTCGTTCTCTGGGAAAGTTCCAAGGCCAGCAAACGAACCAGATTTCGACACGTGGCGGGCAAGTGTTCAATTCCTTTTAGACGATCCCTCCATTTCGGATTTGTCTCGCACGAGGAGGATACTGGATAGTCTGTTTCCTCCTGCAGCTGATGTCATTAAACATGTGAGTCCTCAGTCTTTACCTTCAGTTTACTTGGATTTGCTAGAGTCTGTTTACGGATCTGTGGAGGATGGCGATGAGCTGTTAGCAAAATTCATGACCATGCTACAGAATCAAGGGGAAAAGCCTTCCAGTTATTTGCATCGGTTGCAGGTTATGTTGAGCACCACTGTAAGGAGAGGCGGCATTGCGGAGAGTGAGCAAAACCGCTGTCTGATAAAACAATTCTGCCGTGGATGCTGGGATAACGAGTTAATCTCCAGTTTACAGCTAGAGAAGAGAAAGATCAACCCACCTTCTTTCGCAGAAATGGTAGTACAAATACGCACGGAAGAAGACCGGCAAGCCTCGAAGGAAGACCGAATGAGGAACTATTTCGGATTTAACAAACCTGGTAATGCCCCCAAAATGAGAACTGCCACTCATCAAATGTCAACTTACTCCCGTACTCCTCATGCAGTTGGTGAAACAGTCCAAGGAATGGACACTATGCAGTCTCAGATGTCTGGAGCCAATGCTCAGGCTGCTGCTATGCAAACCTCCAATTACCAGAAGTGCCAGCCGGACCATTCCAACAATCCTGAATTGATCCAGCTGAAGAAAGAACTAATAGAACTGCAAGCAGAAGTAGAGGCTATGAGAACATCCATCTCTGGTAAAGTGACGAAAGAAACCCCAGCAGCTAAGGAAATAGCAGGACTGAGGAAGCAAATGGCAGAGTTAAAGGCTCAGTTGTCAACTCCTGAAACACCACAGCATCGGTCGGGGATGACAGCAAGGGTTCAGTATAGGCAAACCGGGAGGGGTGAGAACAACCAATTCAGAAGCGGTTCAGTGACAGTGACAGTTACTCGTCCTCGTCCTGGATACTGCTTCAGATGTGGGGAGGATGGACACCTCGCCATCAATTGCGAAAATGACCCGAACCCTTCTAAGGTAGATGAGAAGAGGCGCCAGTTGAGAGAAAAACAAGCCCAGTGGGACCTAAATAACCAAGCCACTACTACTCAGTTAAACACCAGACAGTCTCTGTAGCAGGGCATATGGAGACTGAGACGAAGCATCATTGCCCTAAAACCAAACTGCCGAAAGGACTAATTGGAATGAAGTGTACTGCACGAATCTATGTCGACACAATCGAAGTGAACTGCCTTTTAGACACGGGTTCCCAGGTGACTACAATTCCATTGTCGTTTTACAAGAAAAACTTGTCGCATCACCCTTTGAAACCTCTGGAATCTTTGCTGGAAGTGGAGGGAGCCAACGGGCAATCAGTGCCATACCTTGGGTATGTGGAGTTAACTTTACTGTTTCCCAAAGAGTTCCTAGGAACAGACGCCGAGGTTACCACGCTAGCTCTGGTGGTTCCGGATTTGGTAAACGTACCACAAGTTCTCGTCGGTACAAACACCTTGGATGCACTTTACTCCAGTTATGTGCAGGAAGAGACTGTCAGCCCCAATGTAACTTCCAATGGGTATACAGCTGTATTGAAGACACTTGATATGAGGCATCAACAGTCATGTGCCGAAACCCTGGGATGTGTCACGTTTAAAGGGACGGTCCCTGAAACTGTGTCAGCAGGAAGCACTGCCGTTCTTGATGGAGCGGTATACCTGAGTTATCTTCCATCAGAGAAACTGACTGTTCTAAGTCCTCCCACAATATCGTCGCTGCCTGGTGGTTTATTAGTCGCTAGTGTGTTGCACACCTTACCTGGTAAACGATTCTTCTCTTTGCCTGTGGTAGTCAAGAATGAAGCCCAGACTGACATAGTAATCCCTCCCAGGTCAGTAATTGCGGAAATGCATGCTGTCCAGCAAGTGGTGAACAAACCGGTAACCAGTGACAATGGTGAAATGAGTGGAAGGCCTGGAAGTTCTCAGATAACTTTCGATTTTGGAAACTCTCCATTGCCCCCCGAATGGAAAGAACGGATATCCGCCTTGCTGAACTCTATGCCTGAAGTGTTTGCTTTGACAGACATGGATTATGGGCACACTGATAAAGTGAAGCACGAATTCAATTGAGTGACGGAACTCCTTTCAAATATAGAGCTCGTCCCCTTCACCCACAAGACATTGAAGCTGTCAGGAAACATCTACAGGAGTTGTTAGCAGCAGGTATTATACGAGAGTCTGAGTCCCCATTTGCATCCCCCATCGTAGTCGTCAGAAAAAAAGACAACTCAGTGCGGCTATGTATTGATTTTAGGAAGTTAAACGCTCAAACCATACGAGATGCATACGCCCTCCCAAACCTGGAGGAAGTGTTCACCATGCTAACCGGTTCCAAGTGGTTCTCTGTTCTCGATCTTAAGTCTGGGTACTACCAGATTGAAATGGATGAAGCAGACAAGCAGAAGACCGCGTTTGTATGTCCTCTTGGGTTCTGGGAGTTCAACCGTATGCCGCAAGGGATCACGAACGCGCCCAGCACATTTCAGCGGCTTATGGAGCATTGTATGGGTGACATGAACAGAAGAGAAGTCTTAGTCTTTATCGATGATCTTATCATTTTCTCTGAAACCCTTGAGGAGCATGAACGTCGACTGACACAAGTCTTGAATCGCCTGAAAGAGTACGGATTGAAGCTCTCACCCGAGAAATGCAAATTCTTCCAGACATCCGTGCGTTATTTGGGCCACATTGTTTCTCAGAACGGTGTCGAAACTGATCCATCAAAGATTGAGGCTATTAAAACCTGGCCAAGGCCCCAGAACCTTCGAGAACTAAAATCTTTCTTAGGATTTACGGGATATTACCGGAGGTTTGTTAAAGATTTCTCCAAGATTGCAAAGCCGCTTAACAACCTTACAGCTGGCTATCCTCCGGTGCGAAAGGGGAAAAAGAAGGATAAAGATCATACTTACTTCAATCCAAAAGACTCTCTGGGTGACAGATAGACAATTGAATGTCAACAGGCATTTGAAGGTCTCGTGGACAGGCTAACATCAGCTCCTGTGTTAGGATATGCAAATCCGTGTCTGCCCTACCTGTTGCATACAGATGCTTGTGCCACGGGTCTAGGGGCCGCTCTGTACCAAGAACAGCAAGGACACATGAGGGTGATAGCTTTTGCCAGCCGTGGATTAACAAGATGTGAGGCCAAATATCCTGCCCACAAATTGGAATTTCTGGCCCTCAAATGGGCAGTAACCACAAAATTCCATGACTATCTGTATGGAGCAGACTTCACCGTGGTAACTGATAGTAATCCCCTCACGTACGTGCTGACATCAGCTAAACTGGATGCTACCAGTTACAGATGGTTATCCAGTCTCTCAACGTACAGCTTTAAGATCCGATACAGAGCTGGAGCACAAAATCAAGATGCGGATGGATTGTCCCGTCGTCCCCATGGTGAACCATCAAACGATTTGGAATCTAAAAAAGAGCAAGAACGAATCAGACAGTTCACTCTACATCATCTTGAAGATCTTGAAGACAACACTGAGACAATCTTACCTGAAGTAGTGGAGGCTATATGTGGGAAACATCAAGTCAATCAGTCCCATCATTTTCAGTCTTTCCCGCTGACATTGGTAGAATCCCTGAGCATGAATGTAAAGACCTTACCTCCAGAAATCCAGAAAGAAGATGGTCATGGTCTCCCAGAGATACCTTACCTGTCCGAAGAGGATCTGATCAGGAAGCAGCAAGCTGACCCTGAAATTAAAGAGGTAATTGGTTACTTGGAGTCTAACAACAAGCCTTCAAACCTGAAATTGCACTCACCTGAAGTAACCTTGTGGATGAGACAATGGAACAAGCTTGAGCTGAAGAATGGGTTGTTATATCGGAAGAGGATGGATGAAGACAAAGTGCTGAACCAATTGGCTTTACCTGAGGATCTTCGAGACCTTGTACTTACCAGTCTTCATGAGGACATGGGCCACCTTGGTTTTGAGCGAACTCTCGATCTTCTACGCTCCAGGTTTTATTGGCCAAAGATGGCAACCGACGTTGACAAAAAGATCAAAGGGTGCGAGCACTGTGTTCGTCGGAAAACACCTCCACAGAAAGCGTCTCCCTTAGTGAATATCTAGACTCGAAGGCCACTAGAACTAGTTTGTATGGATTTTCTGTCGCTGGAACCAGACAGCAGTAACACTAAGGATATTTTGGTAATTACGGACCATTTTACCAATTACGCTGTTGCCATTCCTACGCGTAACCAGAAAGCACAGACAGTTGCTAGATGCCTGTGGGATAATTTCTTTGTTCATTACGGGTTTCCTGAGAAGCTGCTCAGTGATCAGGGGCCAGACTTTGAATCCCGTACTATCCAAGAACTGTGTAAAATTGCTGGCATCCGCAAAGTGAGAACCACCCCGTACCATCCTAGAGGGAACCTGGTGGAGCGTTTTAATCGAACTCTCTTGCAGATGTTAGGCACTCTGGAAAACAAAAGCAAAGCTCATTGGAAAGATCATGTCAGACCATTGGTGCATGCATTCAACTGCACCAGGAGCGATGTAACTGGATACTCTCCTTATGAGTTAATGTTTGGGAGGCAGCCTCGATTGCCAATCGACCTTTCTTTTGGGCTTCAAACCAACTCCCATTTCCACTCTCATTCGCAATATGTGAAAGCTCTAAGGAGACGATTAGAGGAAAGCTACAGAATTGCTTCTCACAATGCATCCAAAGTGGCCGATAAGAACAAAAGGCGCTTTGACAGAAATGTAGTTGCCTCTACACTTGAACCAGCTGATCGAGTCCTTGTGCGAAATGTCAAATTGAGAGGGAAACACAAGCTGTCAGACAGATGGGCATCTGAAATCTACGTGGTAGTCCAGAAAGCAGGAGACATGCCAGTTTATACAGTTTGTCCAGAGGGGAAAGATGGAGCAACCTGCACGTTACACCGCGATCTGTTATTGCCTTGTGGATTCTTACCTGAGAATGAACTTGAAGAAACCAATTTGAACCCTCGTCGCAAGCCTAGAACCAGATCCCACTCTGTAAATGAAGCGGTTCATCAAGAGCATCAGAGTAGTCAGTCAGGATCAGAAGATGATTCTAATTATGTTGGAAATTCAAGGTGTCGATTGGAGTTCAGTACAAAGATCATTACACCTCCTCCAGAACATCCTAAGCTTGTAGAGAACTTACCTGGAATGGATTCTCATGAGTCACGTTCTCCCGTGGTGGAGCCTGTGAATGGAACTTACCTGGAAAAAGAGACCTTACCTGACATCAGATTAAAAGGAAACACCATAGATACTCAGCCAAATGATGAAGTGGAAGATCACTTACCTGAAATCAATCATGTTGAGGCTGACGCTGTTCAAGAAGAAGACACGGTTGAAGTGGAGACTTGCAGGAAGGAATGTGCTCAGGAAATTGAAGTCCCAGTGGTGTTACCACCCATTAGTGAGAATGTGTTGGAGTCTTCAGATCTATTGGACACTGTAACTGAAGGAACACAGCCCAACGACATGAGTTCATCTGTTCAAGATGTTGCAAGTGACTACCCTGAGCCAGATGAGAACTTAGGAGCTACTGACCATAGACGTTCGAAAAGGAATTGTGGGCCTCCTAACAAGCTGCAGTATCATAAGTTAGGAAATCCCTTGACCCTAGTTATTCAGTCATTATTGCATGGGTTGAGTTCTGCATTTACCACTTCCTTGGAGGAATCCACGTCCATCAGTGATCAGTCCCTGAATATGTCTGAAGATTTCCCCACTGTGGTGACATGTCAACCTCCAGCAGGCCCGAGGACGTGCCTGAATTTAGAGGGGGAAAGTGTAACCAAGGTTACCAATAAGGGTTGGCAGGGACAGAATAAACTTCGAGTTAAATGAAAGATTTTGACAGCACATATGAGTTGTAAAAGGATTTATTAATGATATAAAAATGAAAAAAAAAACATAAATATGAATATTATAAAAATGTTCAATAAGTATTACTTTCTTTTGGAAGGCCTCCAATTAGATCGCGCTTTGAGTGACGTCATGTGAGCTTCCGCTATCGCGGGGCTTTGGAAAGTAGTGCGTACTAGATTTTTCTTTTCCTCCGTGAATCTGATGAGAGCAGATGGTTGTTGCCGCTCCGGGAGATTTTAAGCTCTAAATCCAGTGAAAACTGATGATTCAAAGAGAAGCCGTGTGTTTGAGATTGACGTTTTGGAACATTGTCATCTGGAATTTTCCTGTTCTCCAGATGCACACTGTATAAGAGTTCCTTGGCCAGGTTTTTTGGTTTTGTTTTTTTGTTTTTCTTTAATGTGTTTCATTTCCATGTGAATGCTGGAACATCCGTCTGAGTGCGATCCATCCTGTGGTATTCGAGGGAACTGAGAGTCAATCCTGGATTGTGAACCGTCTCAACTCCTCTTTGGATGTCTTACAGTGGAGTTGGACTGGCGAGCCACCCAAGAACGAAATCTTGTTTCCCGGTGAAAAGAGAAACTGAAAGTGAATTGTTCACCTTTGAATGGTAGGACAGAACTGTGCATTTTCTAATCGTTTCATCAGGAAGATGATTCCAGAACTGAACTGAACAGTTCATGGACTGTTTGAACTGTTGAACTGAATTAATGAACTGATTGGGTTCATTGCAGAGAAATTTTATTCAGTATACTTTGAAGTGTTTTAAGTGAAGTAAGCGCATTGTGTATTGGTTGTTCTGTTTATTTTATTTCAATTGAATCTGGGTGAAATCCGATGGTGAAGATTTACCGTGAAGAAAAGAAAAGTGAATTAGAGGGTTAACGAGAAATTGATTTCACTAATTGTTCTAAGTGGTTTGTGAAACTAGGAATTTGAACAAAGAATTAATTCTAAAAAAAAAAGGGATAAAATTAATAATTCTGAATTCATTTAAATTTTCATGCATTAAATCTTTTGTTATATTGGTCTACTTAAAATTACAATTTGTTAACTTACCTGTTGGTCTGAGTGTTCACTGCTGCTGCATCATCTCTCTCCTCGAGCTAATCTAAATCTTCTGAGCCACTGGTCCATTAGTGAATTTGATGTAGTGAACTTATCATCGGGTTCAGGTTACACTTGCAAGACACCGAACCAAGTGGCATACCGGCGTCCTCAAAAGCGGAAAGACTGTCCTAGCCAACCAAGGACGACACTCGCTGACATTTTTCCTCCCTTTCTCTTTCTCTCTCCCTTTCACTTTTACCAGGATGCTGCTGTGCCTCCAGCCAACCAGAGGGCAGCCGCAATCGGACATCTCACCAGGTCCGGCATCAGGCATCGTCCTAAGGGAACAACCAGGACTCCTTTTCTGCCGGACCCGCACTCAGAAAGTGTATGTGCCACCTGATCCTCGCAACGCCTACAGAACACAATACAGCTGGGTAGGGGCCGATGGACAGAAGACGCCCTCACTCACGCTGAGGCCGATGTCGAGCACATGCTCAACGAACTTGAGAAAATGACTATCACACAAGCGGAGTTAGGTGGACACAACCACCGCTCCAAACAGTTCCGGGGAGCTTTGCCCGGAGCCGCCGCCACTCTGTTTAACACTTGTATGTCCAGTGTGAATACAGTGAACCTAGCCACCGTGAGGCGGCATGCAGCCCGAAATCCAGACCGAGATTCCACAGATAAAAGAGCAACTCGCAACACAGAGTGCATCCCTGCAGACCATCGACAAGACACTAAAGGGGATTGTGGTAATTTTCAACACTCACAGCGTTCTGCTGACCCAGACAGTGAACTCCATGAAACAGCTGTTTACTGTCTTCCAGAATGACTTTGCTCAAACTCAGCTGGTAACAGCCCTGATGACAGACACGCTGCTGGAGGTGAACTCCTCCATTGACAGCCTAGCCATGGGTAGAATTCCACCGCACCTGATACCCTTAAGCCTTGTGCAAACCGTGCTGGCTTCCGCCATCACCACGCCAACTGACTCTCTACAAATACACCTTGCCCACTCGCTGGGTAGGGCCATCCCACTCTGCGTCGACCACAAGCAGAGAAAAGGGGGCTTTCTCCTGAACTTACCCATCACAGTCAAGCCGAATCCACCGGCTCAAGAACATTGGCAATGTCAGATTCTGAAAGGTAACACTCACATCAAGATCCGCACGCCGTACGTGATTGACTTGCACGACAGCGACACTAAGCTGTCCCCAGCTCCGAATCCACACATGTGCACACTGACCAAAGACATTCACTATCTCTGCCCTAACAAACCCTTCCTCAGAGACAACACTGACGGAATCTGCGGGCTGCAGATCAGCGACACCCGCTGCCCTGCCGAAGCTAAGCCTCGCACTCAAGTCATCAAGCCCCAAGCAGAGATTGTAAGTGGCAGGTGGCTCATTAACACTCCTGTGCGCACAGCTGCACTCACTTACGACCAGAATGACACTGACACCTGTGTCACCTCGCTCCACCAGAGCAGGTGAATCCAAGTACCGAAAGGTGCCATCCTTCACCATGACAACCTGGCATGGTACCATCTTCCAAGCAAAGACCACAAATTAGAACTGGAAATCCCATCCTTCTCCAGTAACCACACTTTCACCCTAACTCCAGAACGGGAGTTGTGGTTTGCGAAAGGGGGGGGTCCCAGCTAATTGACATTTATCCTATCGACACAGCCCTCCAAGCTTTGTCTCAACTGCCCTACTTAACCACCACACCTGCTGTCCAATCCTGGATTGCGGCCGACCCTACGCTGGGTACCTCTATCAACCACACCCAGACGCTCGACAGTCATCCTGCGCAAGAGGCTCAACGAGGTGCGAACATCTACAGCCAAGCCCACGGGACCCTCAGGAAGAGGGTACCACGCTGGAGGCTGCGTCGACTTAATCAAGCTGAGCCCTCAGCCTCAGCCTGAGAGCACCTGCTACCCGATCATCATGATTCACCTGTAATCCGTCCATTGTGATGATTGTTGTCCGATTAAGTCCACACAGGGACTTCATAAGACAAAAAGGGGGACTGTAAGGACTGGGCTAAGTGGGTGAATCTGAATAACTAAATACATCCTGATAAAGACCAAAAATCTCTGAATGTAAATTAACCCAAACACACACACACACACACACACACACACACACACACACACACACACACACACACACATTCCCCCACCAGTGAAGACCACACTCAGGACAGAGCGTGGTGTCCGATTACAAGACATTTTATGACTGATCGGAATGTCCCAAAGGAAGTGGATTCCAAAGCGAAAAGAAACTTCTTTTCTTTAAAAGACATTTAACCAGATTTATTCAATGTGTTTTTATGTGTGTCCATTTGCCCATGTCACATTGGAATGACTATGATTTTATCGTAGCTTAAAGTGAATTATAAATACCTTCATTATGCATTTTAAATATAACTGTCTATTCCCATAACTTGTACACATAGTTCTGGACACCTCCAGAATGCTTTCGGTGTGATCAATCAGAATACGTACAGTAATATCCAGTAAAATATAGTTTACTATGTTTTCCATCTTTGGAGTGAAAAGAGACCAAAACTAACATCACTGGTGTTCTTAGATAACAGCGTTTACGACCCAAAGGAATGTTCACAGAACTGTGGCTCTCTCTGAATTCTAACCAAGGAGGAGAAATGAATCCTGTATTCATATATATATATATATATATATATATATATATATATATATATATATGCTAATATATTTCCACTTGAGAATTTTATGAACAATGTATCTAAGTTCCCCATTTCATGAGTTGCCTTTTTGTGGTTTGGTCTATGTTTCTCGACAACTCTAATGCGATAATGTTTTAAACTTTGCCAACTAATGTTTAACCAAATCCATTTGTGGCAAGTTTGGTCTCGATAAACTCCAATCTTCATTCCCCATTTGTTAACTGACATTACATTTTGCTAAACTTTGTGACACATTAGTATTATAAGAATTGTGAAGATTCTTCTCTTAAACACCCAATGAAACTAGAGATTTAAATGCCTGGTTATACCACAAAGGGTCATAAAATCTCCCTCCAAAGGGACAGCTCCTGATTGGACCCTCTTCCAAAGAAGGCGGAAACGTCAGGTCTTCAAAAGGACTGAATACCAGTTTATCGCGCTCTTACTTTGCCTGTCCTTGTGTCATAATGTAACGTCTCGCCTCCGGGCGAGCTCTTCGCCTTTCTCTTATTTGTTTCTAGTCTAGTTTGTGTTTTTCAGTCTTAGATAAGTCTCTGTGTTTAATTCCAATCGCCGTGTGAAAAGAACACCGCGTGACATGTCTCTTCAGCAAATCCATCTACAAGGGACCTTTAAACGAGCGCACGCTCGTTTTGAAGGAGGAACACGCGCACGTGACCACGTGGCGAGAGACGCACACACGCTTCTTCACCAGCCATGCAAAGATGTGACGTTAACTCCGCGTGATTTCCCCGTAGAGATCTTTATTTCTTTTCTTTGTTAGTCAAAGTTTTGTTTTCCGTAGTCGACTCTGTTCACTTTCACAAAGTGAAACGAACTTAGCCGAACTATTTTCCTTTGGTAATGTTACCCCAAAGACTTGGAAACTCCGTTCAACAAGCGCGCCAAGCAGCACCCAGTGACGCTTCCTAAAGGACTACGCTCACGCACGCGCAGGAATGCCGCGACACAGAGAGACCCAGAAACTTAAGTATATCTCTTTATAGAGCTTCTAAGAAGCATTAAGATGATGTTTTCGTGTTGTTACAGACAGGGGACTGTCAGGGTGAATGTTGCCAATGCTCTCTCTCTCTCTCTCTCTCTCTCTCTCTCTCTGTCTCTCCCTCTTCCCCTCTCACACGTGTTTCCATTGTCCACACTCTATGCATTTCTCGTTCATCGATGCCTTATCGTGTTTTGTTGTTTATTATGTTTGTAAATACATATATCCCATGTAACCGTAGTAAATACATAAGTAGTTCTGCCTTATTAAATTCATTATATTCATTTGATTGATGTACTGCCTTTTTGCTCATTTTCAAGTCCCTTAAGTGTCAAAAGATCTTATAGCAACAAGCTTACAAATTAAAGATACTTTAAAGAGTATGTGTTTATAGGGCAGGAAACCCAATTCTTGTGGCCACAGAATTGCTTTTCCTGAAATCCTATAAAGTAAGATGATATTGTGGATTCCCACAAATATTAGTCTGACAATTGAGCTAATTAATTTAGCCTGTTTTGTAAGACGTGGTCCGTGTAGTTAATTGCAATCAACTTGTGGTTAAGTGCAAGGATACACAGACATGCATGCAGGTAAAACTACATATCATCCCTTATCGGGAGTTTTATTAACATGTAAGACTGATCTAATCCAAACATGTATGAATAATTATTAATTACCAATTATTAATTATGATATGCAAATTCCCCACGGATTAGATCCACCCCAGAGTCTTTACAACGTAGTGTGGTAGTTGCAGTGCACGAATTAGACCAGATGGATGGAATAGAGCTTGGGGTTGAAAAGTTGTAATTGAACATACGACCAGAGTCTCTGTGTGGAGGACGGCGACATAGTCCAGTTTCTCGGAAGAAGTTAATGCAGTCCAGACAGCGGTGGTTGTTGAGTGGGCGGAAGTCAGCAGCGGAGCAGAGCGGTGGCATGATTCAGGCGCGGTGCGCTAGCACAGAGCTAGCGCTTGCTTGCACTCAGATGCCGGGCGTCACAGTTTCAGTCCGATTCCAAATCCAAATCCGATCCAAATAGCATGTGACTCACTATCAAGAGTAGTTGTGGCCGAGAGGTTAAGGCGATGGACTTGAAATCCATTGGGGTCTCCCCGCGCAGGTTCGAACCCTCCCGACTACGTGGCTCCTTGTCTCTTTGCGAGAGGAATTGTGACATCCTTTGTACGAGCTGCTTTATTTTCTAACATGGAAAATTGGGAAACCCAAATCCCTTTTCAAGCTTGAAGTAGGTTTTTGTGTAGGTGAAGACGTTGTTGCAATGCTTTATCTGTAGAGTGGTATAGGGATCTTCCATAGGGAGAAGTTGGTTGGCACTTCAGCACTGCATTATCATCGGGTCCAGGCGAAGGTCCTTCGTCAGATCTGGATCCGGCAGGCTGCGGGAAAACCTTGGGATAAACTAAGACACTAAAATTAGCTTAGATGCCATTTTTCTTATGATGTAACTAGTACAACAGGATATAACATTCACATTGATGGTTGTCCTCTGCTGCACACATCCAGAAAATAAAATAGCATGTGACTTGCAATCAAGAGTAGTTGTGGCCGAGAGGTTAAGGTGATGGACTTTAAATCCATTGGGGTCTCCCCGCGCAGGTTTGAACCCTGCCGACTACGTGGCTCCTTGTCTCTTTGCGAGAGGAATTGTGACATCCTTTGTACAAGCTGCTTTATTCTCATACATGGAAAATTGGGCTACCCACATCTCTTTTCAAGCTTGAAGTTAGCAGGTTTTTGTGTAGGTGAAGACGTTGTTGAACTGCCTTTTGCCAACACAATATATTAGCTGAGTGGATCCTCTGCTGCTCACATCAAAATAATGGTTGGCCCCGGTGATCTCTGCTGCTCATATCCGGAAAGAAAATAGCATGTGACTCACTCACAGTGTAGTCGTGGCCGAGAGGTTAATGCGATGCACTTGCTATCCATTGGGGTTTCCCCGTGCAGGTTCGGACCCTGCCGACTACGTGTCTCTTTGTCTGCTTGCGACATCCAATATCTTTGTATGAGCTGCTTTTTCTCTAACATGGAAAATTGGACAACCCACATCTCTTTTCAAGCCTGAAGTGAGAAGGTATTTGTGTAGGTGAAGACGTAGTTGAACTCCTTTTTGCCAACACAATATGTTAGCTGAGTGGATCCTCTGCTGCTCACATCGAAATTAATGGTTGGCCCCGGTGTTCTCTGCTGCTCACATCCAGAAACGGAAATAGCATGTGACTCACTATCAAGAGTAGTTGTGGCCGAGAGGTTATGGCGATGGGCTCTAAATCCATTGGGGTTTCCCTGCGCAGGTTCAAACCCTGCCGACTATGTGGCTCCTTGTCTCTTTGCGAGAGGAATTGTGACATCCTTTGTACGAGCTGCTTTATTCTCTAACATGGAAAATTGGGCAACCCAAATCTCTTTTCAAGCTTGAAATGAGCAGGTTTTTGTGTAGGTGAAGACGTTGTTGCAATGCTTTATCTGTAGAGTGGTATAGGGATCTTCCATAGGGAGAGGCTAGTTGGCACTTCAGCACTGCATTATCATCGGGTCCAGGCGAAGGTCCTTCGTCAGATCTGGATCCAGCAGGCTGCGGGAAAACCTTCGGATAAACAAAGACACTAAAATTAGCTTAGATGCCATTTTTCTAATGATGTAACGAGTACAACAGGATTTAACATCCACATTGATGGTTGTCCTCTGCTGATCACATGCAGAAATAAAATAGCATGTGACTTACTATCAAGAGTAGTCGTGGCCAAGAGGTTAAGGTGATGGACTTGAAATCCATTGGGGTCTCCCCGCGCAGGTTGAGCCCTGCCGACTACGTGTCTCTTTGTCTGCTTGCGACATCCAAGATCTTTGTATGAGCTGCTTTTTCTCTAACATGGAAGATTGGGCAACCCACATCTCTTTTCAAGCCTGAAGTGAGAAGGTATTTGTGTAGGTGAAGACGTAGTTGAACTCCTTTTTGCCAACACAATATGTTAGCTGAGGGGATCCTCTGCTGTTCACAATGAAATTAATGGTTGGCCCCGGTGTTCTCTGCTCCTCACATCCAGAAACGGAAATAGCATGTGACTCACTATCAAGAGTAGTTGTGGCCGAGAGGTTATGGCGATGGGCTCTAAATCCATTGGGGTTTCCCCGCGCAGGTTCAAACCCTGCCCACTATGTGGCTCTTTGTCTGCTTGTGACAGGAATCATGACATCCAGGATCTTTTGTATGAGCTGCTTTTTTTCTAACACAGAAATTGGGCTCATTTCAAGCCTGAAGTGAGCATTGTTTAAGGAGGATTAACACTTTAAGGTTAATTCGGTTCAATTCCCTGTTTGGGTGAAAATCTGACAGTTTGTTGCATACATTCCCTAATCACTTGTTGTCCTCTTCCCAGCCTTTGAGGGAGGTGTTCATCCTCTGCTGCTCACATCCAAGTCAAGTCAAGTCATCCTCATTTATATAGCCTTTTTAAAAATGTAGATTGTTTCAAAGTAGCTTTTTACAGAGATAAACATATAATTTAAGGTAACAGAGATTGGTTTGGTTTTATAGTGGTTCTTGAATAATGTTATTTCCAGCTAAAGTTAATTTTGATTGATTCAATTCGGTTGAAATTATCATTTGTTATTAAATTAGGGGCCACTAAGACGACACCGTTCTCTCTAAACAGACTTTAAACACGACTCTAACATGGAAAATTGGGCAACCCACATCTCTTTTCAAGATTGAAGTGAGAAGGTATTTTTGTAGATGAAGACGTAGTTGAAGTCCTTTTTGCCAACACAATATATTAGCTGAGTGGATCCTCTGCTGCTCACATCAAAATAATGTTTGGCCCAGGTGTTCTCTGCTGCTCACATCCAGAAAAGAAAATAGCATGTGAGTCATTATCAAGAGTAGTCGTGGCCGAGAGGTTACGGCGATGGGCTTGAAATCCATTGGGGTCTCCCCACGCAGGTTCGAACCCTGCCGACTACGTGGCTTCTTGTCTCTTTGCGAGAGGAATTGTGACATCCTTTGTACGAGTTGCTTTATTCTCTAACATGGAAAATTGGGCAACCCACATCTCTCTTCAAGCTTGAAGTGGGCAGGTTTTTGTGTAGGTGAAGACGTTGTTGAACTCCTTTTTGCCAACACAATATATTAGCTGAGTGGATCCTCTGTTGCTCGCATGAAAATAATGGTTGGCCCCGGTGTTCTCTGCTGCTCACATTCAGAAAAGAAAATAGCATTTGACTCACTCATAGTGTAGTTGTGCCCGAGAGGTTAAGGCGATGGACTTGAAATCAATTGGGGTTTCCCCGCGCAGGCTCGAACCCTGCCAACTACGTGGCTCTTTGTCTGCTTGCGACAGGAATTGTGACATCTAAGATCTTTGTACGAGCTGCTTTTTTCTCTAACATGGAAAATTGGGCAACCCACATCTCTTTTCAAGCCTGAAGTGAGAAGATATTTGTGTAGGTAAAGACGTAGTTGAACTCCTTTTTGCCAACACAATATGTTAGCTGAGTGGATCCTCTGCTGCTCACATCGACATTAATGGTTGGCCCCGGTGTTCTCTGCTGCTCACATCCAGAAACGGAAATAGCATGTGACTCACTATCAAGAGTAGTTGTGGCCGAGAGGTTATGGCAATGGGCTCTAAATCCATTGGAGTTTCCCCGCGCAGGTTCAAACCCTGCCGACTATGTGGCTCTTTGTCTGCTTGTGACAGGAATTGTGACATCCAGGATCTTTGTATGAGCTGCTTTTTTTTCTAACACAGAAATTGGGCTCATTTCAGGCCTGAAGTGAGCATTGTTTAAGGAGGATTTACATTTTAAGGTAAGTTCGGTTCAATTCCCTGTTTGGGTGAAAATCTGACAGTTTGTTGCATACATTCCCTAATCACTTGTTGTCCTCTTCCCAGCCTTTGAGGGAGGTGTTCATCCTCTGCTGCTCACATCCAAGTCAAGTCAAGTCAAGTCAAGTCATCCTCATTTATATTCAATTCAATTCAATTCAATTCAAATTTATTTGTATAGCGCTTTTCACAATACACATTGTCTCAAAGCAGCTTTACAGAAAGTGCATTTCGGAAATGTACATAGAAAAATACAGTCAGTTAATCATGTATTAATTTATGGCATAACATATCGCCGGCTTTGAGTCGTCTCTTCACAGGCGTCGAGTCGTCTCTTCACAGCCGTTGGGGCATCTGAAGTCTCCGTGAGAGGCTGGATACAAACTGGAGCTGACGAACGCTATTTACCTCGGGACTAGCGTCCCGAGATAACAGCAGAAAGGCAGATGGGAAATAATTAGCATAGCTGATGTTCATAATGTTAATGCATTCGAACTGATTCAGCAGTAGTATTAAAGGTTAAGCATTAAGTGAATGCTTGGTTAAAGAGATGCGTCTTTAATCTAGTTTTAAACTGGGACAGCGAGTCTGAGTCTCGAACAATATCAGGAAGGCTATTCCAGAGTTTAGGAGCTAAATGTGAGAATGCCCTCCCTCCTTTAGTGGACTTACTAATCCTAGGAATGACCAGAAGCCTCGAATTTAGTGATCTTAAAGAGCGCGATGGATTGTATGCAGAGCCGGCCCGAGCCTTTTGGGGGCCCTAAGCAGAATTTGATTTGGGGGCCCCTCCTACTACACGGAGTCACCTGTGCTTGACGATTATTGACTCAAATGTCACGCAATAATGATACATTATAAATGAATACAGTGAGGTTATGTCTTATTAATACAAAATAAATACTTAATAAGAAATAGATAGCCTACTTGAATAAAAAAGTTTTAACTTTTACTTTACTCTTTTACTAACTCTCTGAAACTTCTTAAAACAAACTGTCTCAAAACATATCAAATAAATTATTTGCTAAAATAATGGAAAAAAAGTGAGAAATCAGAAACATAATAAGAGCAAGGGTTCAACAATAACAATTATTGTTGAAAACTGTAAAAATATTATTATTTCTCAACTGTCTCAATACAGTGTAACTGTCCTCAAAATCTTTTTTTTTTGATTATTATTGTAACAGACTTTGTTGGATTGTACATGACAGAATCCAACAAAGTCTGCTACTATAATACCGGTAATGATGTACTGGCGCTCGTTGTATGTGTGTATGCAATCTATTTTTCCCCACGGGGCTTGCCGTAGATAGGAATGGGTCAATTGCTGCACAAAACACACCGTAAATAATCATGCAGACATACTTTTATCTTGCTCTTTTTGTCTCCTCCTCTGTAATTTTTGTCTTTCTATTTTCGGCACCAGAGAGATACGTCCTTTTTGTGATATAACATTACCGTGACTATGCACAGTTGCGCACGAATTGTCTATGCACGCGCGAGGTGTCTAGATAATGCGCATGACTTAAACGCTGGCAGACCCAGCAGCAGTTGTAGGCAGGTATATTGATCATGAAATCAGAATTTTCTTGTCTTTAATTATTCGTTCATTCATTCATTCATTCATATTAATTCATTCATTTATGTCACTTGTTTAAGTCATCTAAAAAAAAATTTCCGATTTTTCGACTCGATTGGGGGGCCCCCTGGTGGCCAAGGGGCCCAAAGCAGCCGCTTAGTTCGCTTATGCCTCTGGCCGGCCCTGATTGTATGGCGATAGAAGGTCTGTTAAATACACAGGAGCTAAACCATTTAGGGCTTTATAGGTCAGTAGGAATACTTTGTAATTGATACGTAACTTAATAGGTAACCAGTGTACAGATGATAAAATTGTTGTTATATGATCATATTTTCTTGATCTAGTAAGAACTCTAGCGGCTGCATTTTGCACTAACTGTAGCTTGTTTATTGAGGATGCAGGGCAACCAGCTAATAAAGCATTACAGTAATCTAGTCTCGAGGTCATGAATGCATGAACTAACTTTTCTGCATCAGAAACAGATAGCATGTTACGTAGCTTAGCAATGTTTCTAAGGTGGAATTTATATAGCGCTTTTAACAATGTAGATTGTTTCAAAGCAGCTTTTTACAGAGATAAACATATAATTTAAGGTAACAGAGATTGGTTTGGTTTTATAGTGGTTCTTGAATAATGTTATTTCCAGCTAAAGTTAGTTTTGATTGATTCACTTCCGTCGAAATGATCATTTGTTATTAAATTAGGGGCCGCTAAGACGACACCGTTCTCTCTAAACAGACTTTAAACACGACTCTAACATGGAAAATTTGGTAACCCACATCTCTTTTCAAGATTGAAGTGAGAAGGTATTTTTGTAGGTGAAGACGTAGTTGAACTCCTTTTTGCCAACACAATATATTAGCTGAGTGGATCCTCTGCTGCTCACATCAAAATAATGTGTGGCCACGGTGTTCATGTGACTCACTATCAAGAGTAGTTGTGGCCGAGAGGTTAAGGCGATGGACTTGAAATCCATTGGGGTCTCCCCGCGCAGGTTCGAATCCTGCCGACTACGTGGCTCTTTGTCTCTTTGCGAGAGGAATTGTGACATCCTTTGTACAAGCTGCTTTATTCTCTAACATGGAAAATTGGGCTACCCACAACCCTTTAAGCCCGGAACATTTACTGAAAGACTGCCCTGAATTCATGTGCTACAAATGCGAGGAGAGGGGACATTTTGCAAGGGATTGCAATGCTGTCAGGTGCCCGGATTGCAGAGAAACTTTAAATAAATGCGAATGTTGGATGGAGGGAGAGGAAGGAGGTAGGGAAAATCGGGTGGACGGACCGGTGCATGAAGGAAACAACGAGGAGGAACGGCAAACTGATGAAGGACAACCGGAAGAAAGCTTACAACAAGAAATGGAAGGAGCAGCGAGCATCAGAGAGGAAGGACAACAACGATAAAGATTAAGTCGTTAAAGCACAAACTATGTTTTTCTCTCTTTGTTTTTGAAGTTGAATGGCTTGTTTTAAGTTTAATCTGATTAAACTTCAAACTCTTTATCGATAGAGAACGATAAAGAACAAACAATGGAGCAGGACACTCAATGGACAGTAATGGACATTTCGGACAGTTTTATAAGTTACCTGGATGACGTGGAGAAAGATGGACATGAAAAGAAGGATCAAAGTGTGACTGAAGATGAAGAAGAAACAACGATGGACAAAGACAGAGAGGGGAAAGGACAATTAAGAAGACGACTAGTAAAGGTAAAACCAAATATTGGTATTGCAAGAAAAAGGACTATTTTAAAGGTTTTAGATAAAAGTGAAAATAGGTTTGAAGTGTTAAAGGACTTGGAGGGAGAAGATGAAGATTAATGGTTTTTAGGTATTTATTTGTTTTTCTTTTAATGGCTTTTAGTTGTGTTACTTTTAATGCCAGAGGACTTTTAGATATAAGAAAATTTGAGAAAATGAAAGAAATGTTCAAGAATGAAGATGTGATTTTATTGCAAGAGACTAACTGGAGAGAAGGTTTTATGACTGAAATAAGAAAAAGATGGAACGGAGAGATTTTATATAATAATGGGGATGATAGGCAGGGCAGAGGTGTAGCGGTTTTAATAAAAGAAAACAGAGGTGTAAAAGGTAAAACAATATACAATGATAAAGAAGGGAAATGTATGGTAGTAGAAATGGATCTTGAGGGGAAAGTAGTAGTTGTGGTTAACGTTCATGCGCCAACGGAAGAGAATGAAAAGAAAGAGTTTTTTATTGTTTTAAGAGAATTCTTAAAGAAATATAAAGAAGTTATAATGATGGGTGATTTTAATACTGTTTTTAGCAAATTAGAAATGGGTGAGGGAATGGTTTTTAAAAGTGACAAAGGAAGAAAATAGTTGAAGCTATTAATGGAAGAAAATAATATGATCGATGTATGGAGAGAAAGAAATGAAAAAACGAGAGAATATTCAAGAAGACAATTAGTGGGGAATTTTATGTGCAAAAGAAGAATTGATTTTATATTATGTACAAGGAACGTTGAGGATTTTATCAGTAGTATTAAATACGAAGACACAAGTCTAAGCGATCATAAACCAATTTTTATGCAAATAGACTGGAGTTCTGTGAAAAGAGGGCCGGGAGTATGGGTTTTAAACACAGAGATTTTAAAGAATGAAGATTATATTTTAAATGTTAAAGAGATTATTGAAACTGAAAAGGAGAACAAAATGTATATTGAGGATAAAAGAATATGGTGGGAAAATACAAAATATTTAGTTAAAAAAATTACTATGAAGTACTGCAAGTTAATACAGAAAAGTAAGAGAAATACGGAGAGAGAATTAAGAGAAAAATTGAAAAAAGAATTAAATGAGAATGGGAAAGATATACAAAAAATAAAAGAACTAGAGGGTAATTTGAAAGAAATGGAGGAGAAGAAATATGAAGGAGCAAGACTAAGAAGTAAGGCAAAATATACGGTGGAAGGCGAAAAATTTACAAAGTTTTTCTTCGATCTAGAAAAAAGTAGAGGGAAAGCGAAAATGATAAAAGAAATTAGAGGAAATAATGGAGTGGTTGTGGAAACAAACGAGGAAATACTAAAGGAAATAAAAGCATACTATGAGAATTTGTTTAGTGCAGAGGGAGTGAAAGAAGAAGAGAAACTGGAGTTACTGAAACAAATAAAAACAACCGTTGGAGAACTAGACAAAAAAGAGTGCGATGAAGAGATAAGAGACGAAGAGATAAAAAGAGCAATAAGTGAATTAAACAAAAAGAAAAGTCCGGGTATAGATGGTTTGGGGAGTGAATTGTATATGGTTTTAAAAGATTTTTTAACTAGCATTTTAAAAGAAGTATATGTAGATATTTTTAAGAAAGGAGAACTGAATGAAAGAATGGGAATGGGTTTAATGAAATTGATATACAAGCGAAAAGGAGAGAAGATAGATTTGAAGAACTACAGACCAATTACGATGTTGAATACCGACTTAAAGATTTTATCGAAAATTTTAGCCAACAGATTGAAGGAAGTAATGCCGAGTATAATTAAAACCAACCAAGCGTACGGAGTGAAAGGAAGAGACATAGCGGACACAACAATAAGTATAAAAGATACAATAAGATACATGCATGAAAAGAACAAAAAAGGGTACATAATTAGTTTGGATTTTGAGAAAGCGTTTGACAGAGTAGAACACGAATTTTTATTTGACATTTTAAAAAGTTTTGGAGGCAAAGGAGGATTTTAGCAGACAAGAGATAATAAACAAATATGAAATAATCAAAAGGGCAATACCTAAAGACTGGATTAAAAGGATTGAAAGTATGGAAGAGGGGACAAATGGAAAAGAAGTGTATGTAAAGCTGAGAGAAAAATTGTATGGTTTTAAAACATGTACGGTGAAGATGTTTTATGTTTTTTTTAGAGACGGAGTTTTTAAAGAACCAATTGTTAATGGATACTGGGTGCAGAAATTTAAAGATCTGAAAAAAGATTGTATATGGAGAAACATGGGGGGGAGATGTGTGGAAACAAAATTGGGATGTTTGGAATATTTTATAAGGCATAAAGTGTTTTTTACTGAGGCTGTTTTAAATAAAATAGGAATGGAACAAAACGCTTTGTGTAAAGTATGCCAAGAAAAGGAAGAGTGGATTTTACATATGTTTTTATATTGTAAAGAACTGGAGGAATTTTTAAAGAAATGTAAATGTTTAATTAAAGAGTTGACTGAGGAGTGGGATGAAAATGTAATGGAATGGAATAGAGTTGTGATGTTTGGATGGGAAAAGAAGTGTGAAAACAAAAGTTTTATAAATCTGTGTGTAATGTTAATGAAAAGTGCAATATGGGAGAGAAGAACTGTGGCTAAAAAAGAAAAAATTGTTTTGGATGTTTGGACTGTGTTTAAAAGAAAAACTGAATTATATATGGAAAGACTATATTTGTATTTTAAAGGTGAAAATATTGTTCATGCTTTTTATGATGTTTTTACCCCAAAAGTTTGTTGTGTTTTAAAAGATTTAATGTGGAAGCTGCCCGGAAGTGAAGGAGTTTTTTAAAAAATGTGTATGTAAATGGAAGTTTTGTGATGTAGAGAAGAATGTAGAAGAAAATATGTATATTTTATTGTATTTATTTTTATTGTATTTTATCGATTGAAATTTCTTAATAAAAAAAAAATAAATAAATAAAAAAAAAGGTTAAGGCGATGGACTTGAAATCCATTGGGGTCTCCCCGCGCAGGTTCGAACCCTGCCGACTACGTGAAGCACTGTATTGTCATCGGGTCACGGCGAAGGTCCTTCGCCAGATCTGGAACCGGCAGGCTGCGAGAAAACCTCGGGATAAACAAAGACACTAAAATTAGCTTAGATGCCATTTTTCTTATGATGTAACGAGTACAACAGGATTTAACATCCACATTGATGGTTGTCCTCTGCTGCACATAAAATAGCATGTGACTCACTCACAGTGTAGTCGTGGCCGAGAGGTTAAGGCGATGCACTTGATATCCATTGGGGTTTCCCCTTGCAGGTTCGGACCCTGCCGACTATGTGTCTCTTTGTCTGCTTGTGACATCCAAGATCTTTGTATGAGCTTCTTATTCTCTAGCATGGAAAATTGGGCAACACACATCTCTTTTCAAGCCTGAAGTGAGAAGGTATTTGTGTAGGTGAAGACGTATTTGAACTCCTTTTTGCCTTTTTGAATTGTGACATCCAGGATCTTTGTATGAGCTGCTTTTTTTACTAAGACAGAAATTGGGCTCATTTCAAGCCTGAAGTGAGCATTGTTTAAGGAGGATTAACACTTTAAGGTAAGTTCGGTTCAATTCCCTGTTTTGGTGAAAATCTGACAGTTTGTTGCATAAATTCCCTAATCACTTGTTGTCCTCTTCCCACCCTTTGTGGGAGGTGTTCATCCTCTGCTGCTCACATCCAAGTCAAGTCAAGTCATCCTCATTTATATAGCCCTTTTAACAATGTCATCTTCATGTTTACCTAAGATGTGCTTAGGTTTGTAATTCCCTACAAACCATGCCTAAACAAACTACTTGTCTTGCCTATAAATTTTGATGCAGAATTTTATTTTATTTTATCACTTCGGGTAGGTACGCGAACCGAAAATTCCACAACGCTTTATCTGTAGAGTGGTATAGGGAACCTCCATAGGGAGAGGCTAGTTGGCACTTCAGCACTGCATTGTCATCAGGTCCAGGCGAAGGTCCTTCGTCAGATCTGGAAACGGCCTGGATCCGGCAGGCTGTGGGAAAATCATGGGATAAACAAAGACACTAAAATTAGCTAAGATTCCATTTTTCTTATGATGTAACGAGTACATCAGGATTTAGCATCAACATTGATGGTTGTCCTCTGCTACTTACATCCAGAAAAGAAAATAGCATGTGACTCACTCACAGTGTAGTCGTGGCCGAGAGGTTTTGTTGCAGACATTCCCTAATCACTTGTTGTCCTCTTCCCAGCCTTCGAAGGAGGTGTTCAACCTCTGCTGCTCACATCCAGAAAAGAAAATACCATGTGACTCACTATCAAGAGTAGTCGTGGCCAAGAGGTTAAGGTGATGGACTTGAAATCCATTGGGGTCTCCCGCGCAGGTTTGAACTGTTGTGAACTTTTTCCTTCTTCAGTGTAGAAGACTTAGAAGCGAAAGACCAGGAGACTTGGGGCTATATTTTAAGCAGAGTTCTTTATTGCGTTGGCATCGCTGTAGTCACCAAGTATAACTCAGTATCTAAAAACACAGTGTTTTAGCCTTCCAAAGGGGGAGGGATTTACATAAAAGGGGGAGGCAATCTGAACAAAGCATGTAAATGTGAAGTACAAGAATCAGCACTTGACCGGAAGTTCCACAGCCCTGATCTCGTCAGCATAACAGTGTGATTCAAATTTAAATATCCTAATCCAATCAGCCAGACTCTTCACCGACTGGGACAGTGGCTCCGAGAGCCATTAGAACAAAAGGTGAGAGTTTCAGAAATCTGCCCGACTGTATCACCCATCTTAATGGCCAGGAAGTGCATACAGACAAAAGCTAATGTCCGACACCTGAATTGCTTGACTTATAACAGAGAGATCAGCACTGGCAACGAATCTCTTACTGATTATTCTGATGTCATCATTTATACTTCAAATGCTAAATTCAGTCTACCAAACTTTCTCAGTTTATATACTATTGTATTGGAACCTAAATGAAAACATTTAATAAATTTGTAACACTACAGAACCCTGCCGACTATGTGGCTCCTTGTCTTATTTCAACAGGAATTGTGACATCCTGGTGCTTTTTACGAGCTGTTTTTTTCTCTAACATGGAAAATGGCCTCATTTCAAGCCTCAAGTAAGCATTGTTTAAGGAGGATTTACACTTTAAGGTAAGTTCTGTTCAAATCCCTGTTTGGTGAAAATCTGACAGTTTGTTGCATACATTCCCTAATCACTTGTTGTCCTCTTCCCAGCCTTTGAGGGAGGTGTTCATCCTCTGCTGCTCACATCCAAGTCAGGTCAAGTCAAGTCATCCTCATTTATATAGCGCTTTTAACAATGTAGATTGTTTCAAAGCAGCTTTTTACAGAGATAAACATATAATTTAAGGTAACAGAGATTGGTTTGGTTTTATAGTGGTTCTTGAATAATGTTATTTCAAGCTAAAGTTAGTTTAGATTGATTCACTTCGAAATGGTCATTTGTTAATAAATTAGGGGCCGCTAAGACGACACCGTTCTCTCTAAACAGACTTTAAACACGAACCTGTGATAGACGCTTATCTCGTTCACATGCGCATTAAAAATTGATTCTATAGTTATGTGCGTTTGAATATATGTGCGCAGGTTTGTAATTCCCTACAAACCATGCCTAAACAAACTTCTTGTCTTGCCTATAAATTTTGATGCAGAATTTTATTTGATCACTTCGGGTAGGTACGCGAACCGAAAATTCCACAATGCTTTATCTGTAGAGTGGTATAGGGATCTTCCATAGGGAGAGGCTAGTTGGCACTTCAGCACTGCATTATCATCGGGTCCAGGCGAAGGTCCTTCGTCAGATCTGGATCCGGCAGGCTGCGGGAAAACCTTGGGATAAACAAAGACACTAAAATTAGCTTAGATGCCATTTTTCTTATGATGTAACGAGTACAAGAGGATATAACATCCACATTAATGGTTGTCCTCTGCTGCTCACATGCAGAAATAAAATAGCATGTGACTTACTATCAAGAGTAGTAGTGGCCAAGAGGTTAAGTTGATGGACTTGAAATCCATTGGGGTCTCCCCGCGCAGGTTGAACCCTGCCGACTACGTGTCTCTTTGTCTGCTTGCGACATCCAAGATCTTTGTATGAGCTGCTTTTTCTCTAACATGGAAAATTGGGCAACCCACATCTCTTTTCAAGCCTGAAGTGAGAAGGTATTTGTGTAGGTGAAGACGTAGTTGAACTCCTTTTTGCCAACACAATATGTTAGCTGAGTGGATCCTCTGCTGTTCACAATGAAATTAATGGTTGGCCCCGGTGTTCTCTGCTCCTCACATCCAGAAACGGAAATAGCATGTGACTCACTATCAAGAGTAGTTGTGGCCGAGAGGTTATGGCGATGGGCTCTAAATCCATTGGGGTTTCCCCGCGCAGGTTCAAGCCCTGCCGACTATGTGGCTCTTTGTCTGCTTGTGACAGGAATCATGACATCCAGGATCTTTTGTATGAGCTGCTTTTTTTTCTAACACAGAAATTGGGCTCATTTCAAGCCTGAACTGAGCATTGTTTAAGGAGGATTAACACTTTAAGGTTAGTTCGGTTCAATTCCCTGTTTGGGTGAAAATCTGACAGTTTGTTGCATACATTCCCTATTCACTTCTTGTCCTCTTCCCAGCCTTTGAGGGAGGTGTTTTGCTGTAATTTGCTGACAAGAGAGGCTGAAAGGGCAGGAGTGGAGATGGATTTAAGATTTCTGAAGGAGATTGTGCGTTTGTTCTTGGTCAAGATAGGGAGATCAATGTTCATGGTGATTGCCATATGGTCAGAGATGTTAAGGTTAGAGCTGGAGAGGTGAGGTATGGTGAGACCAGTCGAAAACAGACCAGATCCAGGATGTGACCACGGCTGTGGGTAGGAAAGTTGACATGTTGAGTGAAGTTGAACAGTGTAGCAGTTCCAGGAATTCAGTGGCAAATTTACTGTTAGTGTCGATGTGAATGTTGAAATCTCCCAGAAGCAGAACAGAAAGTGAGATGGCAGATAACAGTTAAAAAGTCAGAAAACTCAGAGAGAAAGGAAGGATTTGGTTTGGGAGGGCGTTAGATTACAGCAGTTGCCAGAGGAGTGGGACCAGAGAGTTTGAAAGTGATGTGTTCCAAAGACTGAGCAGCAGGGATGGATATGTTGGATGTTTTAATATCCTTTCTGTACACAGCAGCGACACCACCTCCCCGCCCCTCAGGTCGAGGTTTGTCCATATAAGTTTATCCTTTGGGTGTGGTTTCGTTGAGAGAGAAATAGTCCAGAGGTTTGTGTCAAGTTTCAGTGATACAAAGGAAATACAGGTTATTGTCAGTTATGAATTCATTTAAAATTAGACTGTTATTGTTGAGTGAGCGGATATTGAGCAAGGCCAGTTTCAGGTGATGTTGCTTTGTGATGGGTTGAGAAGACCGAGGAAGGGAGCGGAGATTAGATAGGCGCACGTGCCGTTTGTTGTGATGACGTTGTAAGGACTGGGCTAAGTGGGTGAATCTGAATAACTAAATACATCCTGCTAAAGACCAAAAATCTCTGAATGTAAATTAACCCAAACACACACACACACACACACACACACACACACACACACATTCCCCCACCAGTGAAGACCACACTCAGGACAGAGCGTGGTGTCCGATTACAAGATATTTTATGACTGATCGGAATGTCCCAAAGGAAGTGGATTCCAAAGCGAAAAGAAACTTATTTTCTTTAAAAGACATTTAACCAGATATATTCAATGTGTTTTTATGTGTGTCCATTTGCCCATGTCACATTGGAATGACTATGATTTTATCGTAGCTTAAAGTGAATTATAAATACCTTCATTATGCATTTTAAATATAACTGTCTATTCCCATAACTTGTACACATAGTTCTGGACACCTCCAGAATGCTTTCGGTGTGATCAATCAGAATACGTACAGTAATATCCAGTAAAATATAGTTTACTATGTTTTCCATCTTTGGAGTGAAAAGAGACCAAAACTAACATCACTGGTGTTCTTAGATAACAGCGTTTACGACCCAAAGGAATGTTCACAGAACTGTGGCTCTCTCTGAATTCTAACCAAGGAGGAGAAATGAATCCTGTATTCATATATATATATATATATATGCTATTATATATCCACTTGAGAATTGTATGAACAATGTATCTAAGTTCCCTATTTCATGAGTTGCCTTTTTGTGGTTTGGTCTATGTTTCTCAACAACTCTAATGCGATAATGTTTTAAACTTTGCCAACTAATGTTTAACCAAATCCATTTGTGGCAAGTTTGGTCTCGATAAACTCCAATCTTCATACCCATTTGTTAATTGACATTACATTTTGCTAAACTTTGTGACACATTAGTATTATAAGAATTGTGAAGATTCTTTTCTTAAACACCCAATGAAACTAGAGATTTAAATGCCTGGTTATACCACAAAGGGTCATAAAATCTCCCTCCAAAGGGACAGCTCCTGATTGGACCCCCTTCCAAAGAAGGCGGAAACGTCAGGTCTTCAAAAGGACTGAATACCAGTTTATCGTGCTCTTACTTCGCCTGTCCTTGTGTCATAATGTAACGTCTCGCCTCCGGGCGAGCTCTTCGCCTTTCTCTTATTTGTTTCTAGTCTAGTTTGTGTTTTTCAGTCTTAGATAAGTCTCCATGTTTAATTCCAATCGCCGTGTGAAAAGAACACCGCGTGACATGTCTCTTCAGCAAATCCATCTACAAGGGACCTTTAAACGAGCGCGCGCTCGTTTTGAAGGAGAAACACGCGCACGTGACCACGTGGCGAGAGACGTACACACGCTTCTTCACCAGCCATGCAAAGATGTGACGTTAACCACGCGTGATTTCCCCGTAGAGATCTTTATTTCTTTTCTTTGTTAGTCAAAGTTTTGTTTTCCGTAGTCGACTCTGTTCACTTCCACAAAGTGAAACGAACTTAGCCGAACTATTTTCCTTTGGTAATGTTACCGCAAAGACTTGGAAACTCCGTTCAACACGCGCGCCAAGCAGCACCCAGTGACGCTTCCTAAAGGACTCCGCTCACGCACGCGCAGAAATGCCGCGACACAGAGAGACCCAGAAACTTAAGTATATCTCTTTATAGAGCTTCTAAGAAGCATTAAGATGATGTTTTCGTGTTGTTACAGACAGGGGACTGTCAGGGTGAATGTTGCCAATGCTCTCTCTCTCTCTCTCTCTTTCCCTCTTCCCCTCTCACACGTGTTTCCATTGTCCACACTCTATGCATTTCTCGTTCTCGTTCATCGTTCACTTATCGTGTTTTGTTGTTTATTATGTTTGTAAATACATATATCCCATGTAACCGTAGTAAATACATAAGTAGTTCTGCCTTATTAAATTCATTATATTCATTTGATTGATGTACTGCCTTTTTGCTCATTTTCAAGTCCCTTAAGTGTCAAAAGATCTTATAGCAACAAGCTTACAAATTAAAGATACTTTAAAGAGTATGTGTTTATAGGGCAGGAAACCCAATTCTTGTGGCCACAGAATTGCTTTTCCTTAAATCCTATAAAGTAAGATGATATTGTGGATTCCCACAAATATTAGTCTGACAATTGAGCTAATTAATTTAGCCTGTTTTGTAAGACGTGGTCCGTGTAGTTAATTGCAATCAACTTGTGGTTAAGTGCAAGGATACACAGACATGCATGCAGGTAAAATGACATATCATCCCTTATCGGGAGTTTTATTAACATGTAAGTAACATGTAACCTGGTTAAACATTGACGTAGCTACTCAATTGTAAAAAACCTAAAGCATATTTAATCATAAGTGCTATTTGATAATATGTCATGGTGTCAGGGTTACATCATCCAGATCACCATCTCCGCCCACTCGTTCCCTTTCACCCAACCAGACTTTTCCCCGTTCATTATCCCCTGAGTACTAATCACCGTCACCTGTGTCCCATCAACCATATGGACTATAAAACACTCACCTTCACTGCAGTCACTTGTCTGGTCTCGTCATTCCATGGCTCACAGACTTCCCGATCACTTACCTTCTACTTACCGTCGCTTCACTCATCTTGGATCAACCCATCCGTACCAGCCATCGCCACGCCACCTGCAAGAGAGGGAAAGAAAGAGAGAGACTTAAAACCACAGCTAAGCTTCATTGAACTTTCTATGTTACTTCTTCTCACCTGTTATCTCCGACCGCAATCCTTCTGCAAAATAAACACTGATAACTTACCATCTTGTCTGATTCCTCTGTGATCCGTGACACATGGGAGTCGAAAAACAGACGAATATTTCCTGTTTTATTTTGCACGACTCAGCGAAGCAATCCCGCCAGACGTGTTTGTTAAAATATAGACCAAATACCAAAAAAAATCCAAAACCTAAAAACATTTTTAATCATAAGTGCTATTTGATGGTGCTAAATGTTTTTTGGATCCGAACGACAGACGTATAATTCCTGTTGTCCATATTAGTGTGTGGAAGCGAAGAAATCCTTCCGTGCACACGTGTGTCGAATAGAAAAAACCCGCCAAGGTTTAAAATTCATAAGCGAACACGTGTGAATCATAGCGCTAATTGTTGTATGTGGGAATCGAAAAACCGATGCCTAATTCCTGTTGTCCCTATGTGTGTGTGTAGAAAAAAATTCCTGCCACGCCGTTTTGTGAAATATAGCCGAAAAAAAAAAAAACCCGCTGAGATTTTATTTTGGATAAGTGTGATCTTACAGAAAACAAAGCGTCTGCAGGCTCAAATTTGAATCACACATGGAAGCAGGCTGGTTGTTATTCCGCTGACAAACCCTAGAGGGCAGCCCTAGGCCTAAGTGCTTGACAGTTCTCGAATTACGCACCGGCCCCTGACTTTACCCTCCATGAGCGAAATAGCGCCATCTCGTGGACACTAGTAACGAGGTCGTCCTTTCCTAAACAATCTCTCTCATCACAATTTCAGATTTTTCCAGTGAATTTCTGAAATTGTGCTTCTAACTTTCAATGCATGTGCAAGTTCCAGTTTTACTGACATGATTTCACTCCTGACTGTGTACACTTATTTTGAATTTGGTTCAAACCACAGTTGAATTAAAAATTTAAAAGTAAGTAGTAGCAGTTTCTGATGACCACTTAGGAGGAATGCGCCCCTTGTGGCCTCGCCCCTCTACGTCAGCTCATCACTTAGTTCCTAACATCATTCTTTTCTGAAGTGGCTTTCTCCCAGTTGGTTTTATTTTGGTTATTAGCATTGATACCTCACCGTAGTCGTGATCATCATCAAATATAATGCCAACCTTTAATTTCCTACACTTATTCAACAAACAAATTTCAAGATCAATTTGAATTCAGTCTCCTTTCCTGTTGGGAATGGTTTTATGGCTTTATTTCTATATTTCCTTTTTCAAATTATTTTTAATAATTTTGATTTGATACGTTACGTTATGTATTTGATAACGTTATGACAACTGTATCCTTACTATTCTAGGAGTTACTTAACATCTATGCATACACTTGATTTGAATTGTATTTAAACCAGTTTGAATGCAATTTAAATCAAGTTCTCTGTCAGCCAGGTTGACCACTAAGAGGAAGTGGCCCAAGACCACTAAGAGGAAGTGGCCCAAACCCTTTGTGGCCCAAACGCGCCACTACAGCTTGCTTCCTCCTGTGCTCTTCCTGCTGCACTTAATCTCTTCTCTGAATGGAGGCTAGGTTGTTCTGATAATTAACATTGTCATAATTCCCTTTTTGTTTGAACCATAATTTTAGTAAAGCCGTTGCCTTTGATGATTTTTCTACAAAAAAATAGACACTCAATTTGATTTAGATAGAGAGAGCTTTAATTCACGTTGAGGTTCACTTGTCCTTCATCCTGTTTTGTGTTTGTAGGTAGAAATTTCTCTCGTGCTGTGGTGATTTGACAGTCATCTCTGCTTGGGGTCCAGCAAGCTGGTTCGTCTGACCTGCGTCACCAGCGCTGACTGAGCACGAGTCTCGGACTTTCCTGTATTTCTCCGTTGGTGCGGCCCGCAACACGACATCACCAATTTGGCACTGCCGGTTGTGTTCAAGGCCGAGTTGGGTGAGGGCACAGATCGGTACAGATATGCGGAAGGGCCCGGGACACTGCTGTCAAGTGTTTGGGGATGACAGAAAGACCAACCACAATGCTGACTCCAACCCGAATGACCTCAGTTCACCCCAGGGAAACTAGAAAAGGTATTAAATCCATCACTTAGTATTGGCCACAGAATCTAGAGATTCCCCCGGTCATTGAAGTGTATGGCTCCCTCCTACTCTCCTAGCCACAAACCGCAGGCTTAGGCCTCCTCTTCCCCTGTAACACTTCCTGTGTACTATTAACGCCATTTCATTACAGACCTTTCCATCTTGGATGGTTGCATGTTACTTCAAACTTTGCTATCTTGCCATTGCTCTTTTCTGTTGTGCTCTGTTCCTTTCAGTTCACCTAGAGACAGAACCTATCTGAGACAACAAGGAACGCTGAATAATAGTTTGACAACCAAGCCGTTAGCATCAACAGGTTACCCCTAAGCTACCGCCCCGTTAAAAATCTTTATTCAGGCCCAAGCTGACCTACCCAAATTGTCCCACCAAATGATTTAACTGTCGGCATCAGTTAACCAAAATTTTCATACGCGGCATAGCCCGTATTATAGCTTGTTAAACGTAGAACGAACCTGCATACAGATACAGATACAGATACAGATACAGATACAGATACAGATACAGATAGCTTTATTAATCCCCAAGGGGCAATTCAGTTCCATTGGTCTCTCTGTGTGTGTGTTGTGTTCCTCTCGCCCACAGTGAAGCCAGTATGTTCCGGTCCTACAGTCCCACAACCCGCTGGGACAACCTGGAGACATGGCTGAGATTCATGACACCTCCATTCCTGACCAAGGTCGCCAGTGACTCAGAGCCCCGAGCCAAGAGCATCGCAGACGCGGACAGGCTGATGGCGCACAAACCAAGCCAAAGCTCCCACGACAAAGACCGGTCAGACACGTCAACCTCACTTGCCAGCTCATCGCACAAGCACGTCTCTACGAAAGGAGTCGCATCGCCCTGGAGCACGAAGTTGCAACGCTAAGGATGCAAGCCGAGGATGACAACGACCCCGAGCTACAGAAGGAAGTGGAAAGACTTCAAACTGCCCTATCTGATCTTCATCTGCACATAGACCAAAGAGTGCAGTCAGAGAAAAGAACCAGAGAGGAACTCAACGAGAAACTCCGACAAAAGTGAAGCCCCTTGCAAAGAGCAGAGACTGAACTTAAAGAGACTCGAAAGCCACGGCCTGCGAAAGAAACTCGCAAGAGGCCCGTGCTACCATCCACAAGCTCGTTCAGCAGAGACAAGATCTCGAACACGAACTTGACACCGTTCACACAGAGTTGAAACCCAATTATAGACTGCAGAAGGACCGGGAAGGGGAAACGCACACCACAAAGTTTCCCTGACCAGTCAGTCCGCACCTTTCAGCCAAGAACCCAGAGCTGTACAAGGGGGTGAAAGCCCACTGTTCAAAACATCACCAGCCAGCCCACAAGAACCCCCGTCAGCAGCGAGGGGGGAAGAGCCTTTCCAGGAGAGCCCCGGCCACTAACCACGGCATGGCTCCCAAAAGACTTAACAAGCTGGCCAGAAACATCCCTATGTTCACTCCGAACCTTGCAGGAGGCAACAACGTGCACGGCACCCGCATGACATTGACTTTCACTTACAAACTGTTACCAACGTCACCGCGTGGGACAGATTGTACCTGCTCAGAATCACGTCCAGTCGTGATGCGCGCAGCTTCCTCGACCGTCAACCAGAGACAGTCAAGTCGGACTACCAGCCGCTGCAGCAGGCCTTCACTAAAGAATTCTCTGATCCAGAATCAGACCAAAGACTAATCACAGCCATGGACCTCAATCAGTCCGGCATGGAGGATGATTTCAACTTCAGAACTTTGTCTCTCCGAAATCTGCACCCCACAGTGAGTCATCATCTAGACATCCTGGCCTGACCACATAGCATGACTACTCAACAGCTAAAAGAAGCTTACACAAAGCAAAAGACTGTGTCCGAAAAGACTTTGAAAAACCCCACAATCTACTCTGTCTCTGAGCCCTACTCAGAGCTGCCTCTAGAGGGCGCCCCACAACACCATAGCCCTGTTTACAGAGAGTCAAGACCATTCCAGGCCAACAGAGGGCAGTACTACTGCGATGGTGCTCGTCCAAGACACCAGAGCGAGGGCTTTGACAGATTCTGGGACCAAATCTCTTCAGCAAATCCATCTACAAGGGACCTTTAAACGAGCGCGCGCTCGTTTAAAGGAGGAACACGCCCACGTGACCACGTGGCGAGAGACGCACACACGCTTCTTCACCAGCCATGCAAAGATGTGACGTTAACTCCGCGTGATTTCCCCGTAGAGATCTTTATTTCTTTTCTTTGTTCTTTGGCAACCCACATCTCTTTTCTAGCTTGAAGTGAGCAGGTTTTTTGTGTAGGTGAAGACATTGTTGAACTCCTTATTGCCATCACAATATATTAGCTGAGTGGATCCTCTGCTGCTCACATCAAAATAATGGTTGGCCCCGGTGATCTCTGCTGCTCATATCCGGAAAGAAAATAGCATGTGACTCACTCACTGTGTAGTCGTGGCCGAGAGGTTAATGCGATGCACTTGATATCCATTGGGGTTTCCCCGTGCAGGTTCGGACCCTGCCAACTACGTGTCTCTTTGTCTGCTTGCGACATCCAATATCTTTGTATGAGCTGCTTTTTCTCTAACATGGAAAATTGGACAACCCACATCTCTTTTCAAGCCTGAAGTGAGAAGGTATTTTTGTAGGTGAAGACGTAGTTGAACTCCTTTTTGCCAACACAATATGTTAGCTGAGTGGATCCTCTGCTGCTCACATCGAAATTAATGGTTGGCCCCGGTGTTCTCTGCTGCTCACATCCAGAAACGGAAATAGCATGTGACTCACTATCAAGAGTAGTTGTGGCCGAGAGGTTATGGCAATGGGCTCTAAATCCATTGGAGTTTCCCCGCGCAGGTTCAAACCCTGCCGACTATGTGGCTCTTTGTCTGCTTGTGACAGGAATTGTGACATCCAGGATCTTTGTATGAGCTGCTTTTTTTCTAACACAGAAATTGGGCTCATTTCAAGCCTGAAGTGAGCATTGTTTAAGGAGGATTTACATTTTAAGGTAAGTTCGGTTCAATTCCCTGTTTGGGTGAAAATCTGACAGTTTGTTGCATACATTCCCTAATCACTTGTTGTCCTCTTCCCAGCCTTTGAGGGAGGTGTTCATCCTCTGCTGCTCACATCCAAGTCAAGGCAAGTCAAGTCATCCTCATTTATATTCAATTCAATTCAATTCAAATTTATTTGTATAGCGCTTTTCACAATACACATTGTCTCAAAGCAGCTTTACAGAAAGTGCATTTCGGAAATGTACATAGAAAAATACAGTCAGTTAATCATGTATTAATTTATGGCATAACATATCGCCGGCTTTGAGTCGTCTCTTCACAGGCGTCGAGTCGTCTCTTCACAGGCGTTGGGGCATCTGAAGTCTCCGTGAAAGGCTGGATACAAACTGGAGCTGACGAACGCTATTTACCTCGGGACTAACGTCCCGAGATAACAGCAGAAAGGCAGATGGGAAATAATTAGCATAGCTGATGTTCATAATGTTAATGCATTCGAACTGATTCAGCAGTAGTATTAAAGGTTAAGCATTAAGTGAATGCTTGGTTAAAGAGATGCGTCTTTAATCTAGTTTTAAACTGGGACAGCGACTCTGAGTCTCGAACAATATCAGGACGGCTATTCCAGAGTTTAGGAGCTAAATGTGAGAATGCCCTCCCTCTTTTAGTGGACTTACTAATCCTAGGAATGACCAGAAGCCTCGAATTTAGTGATCTTAAAGAGCGTGATGGATTGTATGGCGATAGAAGGTCTGTTAAATACACAGGAGCTAAACCATTTAGGGCTTTATAGGTCAGTAGGAATACTTTGTAATTGATACGTAACTTAATAGGTAACCAGTGTAGAGATGATAAATTAGGTGTTATATGATCATATTTTCTTGATCTAGTAAGAACTCTAGCGGCTGCATTTTGCACTAACTGTAGCTTGTTTATTGAGGATGCAGGACAACCAGCTAATAAAGCATTACAGTAATCTAGTCTCGAGGTCATGAATGCATGAACTAACTTTTCTGCATCAGAAACAGATAGCATGTTACGTAGCTTAGCAATGTTTCTAAGGTGGAATTTATATAGCGCTTTTAACAATGTAGATTGTTTCAAAGCAGCTTTTTACAGAGATAAACATATAATTTAAGGTAACAGAGATTGGTTTGGTTTTATAGTGGTTCTTGAATAATGTTATTTCCAGCTAAAGTTAGTTTTGATTGATTCACTTCCGTCGAAATGATCATTTGTTATTAAATTAGGGGCCGCTAAGACGACACCGTTCTCTCTAAACAGACTTTAAACACGACTCTAACATGGAAAATTTGGTAACCCACATCTCTTTTCAAGATTGAAGTGAGAAGGTATTTTTGTAGGTGAAGACGTAATTGAACTCCTTTTTGCCAACACAATATATTAGCTGAGTGGATCCTCTGCTGCTCACATCAAAATAATGTTTGGCCCCGGTGTTCTCTGCTGCTCACATCAGGAAAAGAAAATAGCATGTGACCCACTATCAAGAATAGTCGTGGCCGAGAGGTTAAGGCGATGGACTTGAAATCCATTGGGGTCTCCCCACGCAGGTTCGAACCCTGCAGACTACGTGGCTTCTAGTCTCTTTGCGAGAGGAATTGTGACATCCTTTGTACGAGCTGCTTTATTCTCTAGCATGGAAAATTGGGCAACCCACATCTCTTTTCAAGCTTGAAGTGGGCAGGTTTTTGTGTAGGTGAAGACGTTGTTGAACTCCTTTTTGCCAACACAATATATTAGCTGAGTGGATCCTCTGTTGCTCGCATCAAAATAATGGTTGGCCCCGGTGATCTCTGCTGCTCACATCCAGAAAAGAAAATAGCATGTGACTCACTCACAGTGTAGTTGTGGCAGAGAGGTTAAGGCGATGGACTCAAAATCCATTGGGGTTTCCCCGCACAGGGTCGAACCCTGCCAAGTACGTGGCTCTTTGTCTGCTTGCGACAGGAATTGTTACATCCAAGATCTTTGTACGAGCTGCTTTTTTTCTAACATTGAACATTGGGCAACCCACACCTCTTTTCAAGCCTGAAGTGAGAAGGTATTTGTGTAGGTGAAGACGTAGTTGAACTCCTTTTTGCCAACAAAATATGTTAGCTGAGTGGATCCTCTGCTGCTTACATCGACATTAATGGTTGGCCCCGGTGTTCTCTGCTGCTCACATCCAGAAACGGAAATAGCATGTGACTCACTATCAAGAGTAGTCGTGGCCGAGAGGTTAAGGCGATGGACTTGAAATCCATTGGGGTCTCCCCGCGCAGGTTCGAACCCTGCCGACTACGTGAAGCACTGTATTGTCATCGGGTCACCAGATCTGGAACCGGCAGGCTGCGGGGAAACCTCGGGATAAACAAAGACACTAAAATTAGCTTAGATGCCATTTTTCTTATGATGTAACGAGTACAACAGGATTTAACATCCACATTGATGGTTGTCCTCTGCTGCACACATCCAGAAAATAAAATAGCATGTCACTCGCTAACAGTGTAGTCGTGGCCGAGAGGTTAAGGCGATGCACTTGATATCCATTGGGGTTTCCCCTTGCAGGTTCGGACCCTGCCGACTATGTTTCTCTTTGTCTGCTTGTGACATCCAAGATCTTTGTATGAGCTTCTTATTCTCTAGCATGGAAAATTGGGCAACACAGATCTCTTTTCAAGCCTGAAGTGAGATGGTATTTGTGTAGGTGAAGACGTAGTTGAACTCCTTTTTGCCTTTTTGAATTGTGACATCCAGGATCTTTGTATGAGCTGCTTTTTTTCTAAGACAAAAATTGGGCTCATTTCAAGCCTGAAGTGAGCATTGTTTAAGGAGGATTAACACTTTAAGGTAAGTTCGGTTCAATTCCCTGTTTTGGTGAAAATCTGACAGTTTGTTGCATACATTCCCTAATCACTTGTTGTCGTCTTCCCAGCCTTTGTGGGAGGTGTTCATCCTCTGCTGCTCACATCCAAGTCAAGTCAAGTCATCCTCATTTATATAGCTCTTTTAACAATGTAGATTGTTTCAAAGCAGCTTTTTACAGAGATAAACATATAATTTAAGGTAACAGAGATTGGTTTGGTTTTATAGTGGTTCTTGAATAATGTTATTTCCAGCTAAAGTTAGTTTTGATTGATTCACTTCCGTCGAAATGGTCATTTGTTATTAAATTAGGGGCTGCTAAGACGACACCGTTCTCTCTAAACAGACTTTAAACACGAACCTGTGATAGACGCTGATCTCGTTCACATGCGCATTAAGAATTGATTCTATAGTTATGTGCGTTTGAATATATGTGCGCAGGTTTGTAATTCCCTACAAACCATGCCTAAACAAAGGTCTTGCCTATAAAACAAAGGTCTTGCCTTGTCTTGCCTATAAATTTTGATGCAGAATTTTATTTGATCACTTCGGGTAGGTACGCGAACCGAAAATTCCACAATGCTTTATCTGTAGATTGGTATAGGGATCTTCCATAGGGAGAGGCTAGTTGGCACTTCAGCACTGCATTATCATCGGGTCCAGGCGAAGGTCCTTCGTCAGATCTGGATCCGGCAGGCTGCGGGAAAACCTTGGGATAAACAAAGACACTAAAATTAGCTTAGATGCCATTTTTCTTATGATGTAACGAGTACAAGAGGATATAACATTCACATTAATGGTTGTCCTCTGCTGCACACATCCAGAAAATAAAATGTGACTTACTATCAAGAGTAGTTGTGGCCGAGAGGTTAAGGCGATGGACTTGAAATCCATTGGAGTCTCTCTGCGCAGGTTCGAACCCTGCAGACTATGTGGCTCCTTGTCTCTGTGCGAGAGGAATTGTGACATCCTTTGTACAAGCTGCTTTATTCTCTAACATGGAAAATTGGGCAACCCACATCTCTTTTCAAGCTTGAAGTGAGAAGGTATTTTTTGTAGGTGAAGACGTAGTTGAACTCCTTTTTGCCAACACAATATATTAGCTGAGTGGATCCTCTGCTGCTCACATCAAAATAATGGTTGGCCCCGGTGTTCTCTGCTGCTCATATCCAGAAAAGAAAATAGCATGTCACTCACTCACAGTGTAGTCGTGGCCGAGAGGTTAAGGCTATGCACATGATATCCATTGGGGTTTCCCCGTGCAGGTTCGGACCCTGCCGACTACATGTCTCTTTGTCTGCTTGTGACATCCAAGATCTTTGTATGAGCTGCTTTTTCTCTAACATGGAAAATTGGGCAAACCACATCTCTTTTCAAGCCTGAAGTGAGAAGGTATTTGTGTAGGTGAAGACGTAGTTGAACTCCTTTTTGCCAACACAATATGTTAGCTGAGTGGATCCTCTGCTGCTCACATCGACATTAATGGTTGGCCCTGGTGTTCTCTGCTGCTCACAATCAAAAAAGAAAATAGCATGTGACTCACTAACAGTGTAGTTTTGGCAGAGAGCTTAAGGCGATGGACTCAAAATCCTTTGGGGTATCCCTGCACAGGGTCGAACCCTGCCAACTACGTGGCTCTTTGTCTGCTTGCGACAGGAAATGTGACATCCAAGATCTTTGTACGAGCTGCTTTTTTCTCTAACATGGAACATTGGGCAACCCACACCTTAACAGAATCTGGTATTTCAGATCACTTCCCTATTAGATTTGAGATCAGTGTTATACCACCCGCTAGTAAACCTGTCTCCTCAGCCTCTAGACTAAAGCCCTGCATTTCAGCCCGAGCCCGACGGGCCCCGACTTATTTACGCCCCTAGGGCCGGGCTTCGGGCCAATTTTCACGTCATAGTTCACATGCGGGCCGGGCCTCGGGCCTTTTTTGGGTTATCCTTCCTTTTATATTTTTAGACATTAATTTAAAAATGTATATGAAGTTGACGTCGACGATAGAAAAACAAACATAAAAAGCCATTTCATAACCTCATAACTTTCATAATCTTTTAATTACACAAACAAATGACTGACATGTCAGTCTCACGCATGCACGCACGTACGCACACACACAAAAGGTTTCCCGGCAGCGGCGCGACCCACGATTCACCTCATGAGCAAATAATGGAGAATATTAAGAGAAAAATCGCAGATGGCCAACTTAAAACGGTAAAAAACACCAGAGGAAAGGCAAACTTCTGGGCTGTTTTTCAAATCGTGACAACCTTAAATGATGAGCCAACTGGTTATGCACAATGTACAACTTGCAAGGCTGTGCTAAGCTACGATAGTAAGAAGACGGGATCATCTCATTTACAAAGACATTTTGAGCGTGGTGGATGTAACGGTAGCGCACCAACCAGCAGCAGCAAACAAATGAGTGTGAGTGATTTCCTTGCCAAACCAACTCCTTCTAGGGTGAAATCACTGATCACAGATAAATGCGTGAATTTCTGTTGTATGGACATTCGGTCATTTGAAACGGTAGCAGGGAACGGTTTCATCCAGTTAGCGCAAGAGCTAATAAATGTAGGCGCAGCCCATGGACGTCTGTCAGTAACAAGTTTACTCCCTGACCCCACCACAATCTCCCGAAAGTGCAAAGAACTGGCGACTGCTAAGAGAGGGGACGTGGTTGAAGAAATCAAGGGGGTCATGTCGTTGATAAATGTGGGCATGACAACTGACATGTGGACGGATGATCACCGTAAAATAAGCTACATGTCAATCACATGTCACTATGTCACACCATTCTCAGTCCTTGGATTCGATGCTTCGGTGATGAATTCTGTTGTCTGGGTAACCGATCAAGGCGCTAATTATGTTGCCGCTCTTCGCCCATACCGGCGCCTGGACTGTCAAGACCACCTGTACAACACTGTCCTCCGGCATGCCTTGAACTCCGATGAGCTTTCAGAAACAGTCCCAGAAGTAGCAGAGACCCTTCAGGCCGCCAAGGCTTTAGTCCGATATTTAAAGCAGTCAGGTCTGACAAGCCGGTTGTCAAAAACTGTCAAACAGATGGCAGAAACCAGATTTAGCACCGTATTTCTGACCCTGGAGTCAATTGAGTCAGTCTACGTAGAGTTACAGGAGATACTTCAGAGCCGTGGTGAGAGCCAGAGACTACACGATGTGTCCCCTGATGTGCTGTCTTTCCTGATTCAATTTTTGCGCCCATTCTACGACGCACAAAGGGAGTTGGAGGGGGATAAATACCCAACACTGAACCTCGTCGTGCCCTGGCTTCACAAGCTGAAACACCATTGCCAGCCAGATGTGTCGGACACTCCTTCCCAAGCAATTATCCGCCAACGACACCTTGAGTGGATAATAAAGAAAGTCCACATCCAGCCACTTCACAAACTGGCCATATTCTTATGGCCAAAGTTCAGTCAGTTAAGGATGTTTACCAACGCCGAGAGGGATGACATCTTTCAGCTGGCCAAACGTCAGATAGCCCGCTTTAGAGAGGAGGGGACGGCGGATCAAGCAGCCGGTGAGATTTTATTTTAAGTGTGTGTGTATTACTATTATTATTATTATCAGGCCTATTATTATTCTTATTATTTCACTTTATTTTCACCTGCAACCAAGTCACTTATTATAGTAGGTAGGTATTATAGGCCTCTAAATGAATGTATTAATCATGGCTACTTGGCCAACTAATAATTATAAAATAATTATGATTCATGCAGCGGCGAGCATTTCTGTGTCTGCACGTACACCTGTTGCTGCGGGCCATGCAGCAAAGAAGAGAGCGCTGGCCGAGTTTGAGGAAGAGTGGGAAAACATTCTGGAGCAGGACGAGGATGACGGCGATGAAGTACAGCAATACATGCGCCTCAATCACAACATGGAAGGTGATGGACGAGATGTGCTGCTCTGGTGGAAACAGCACGAGACCCTGCTACCACAACTGTCCAGACTGGCCCGCTCTGTGTTTAGTGTCCCCGCCAGCAGCAGCAGCAGCGAACGTGTCTTCAGCGCTGCGGGAAGAGTGATAGAAGAGAGGAGGACTCGGTTAAAACCTTCCACTGTGGATGCTATTCTTTTTCTCCACGATGCTCTGTAAGAGACCGTTCTAACTTTTCGTTTGATTGGACTTTATTTTCGTTTAACTGTTGTAAACTACTGATGTTTTTCGTTTGATTGGACTTTATTTTCGTTTAACTGTTAAACTATTGGAAAAAAGAATGGCCATGTTCTGTGGTGAATTTTTGAGGTAAGATAACCTGCGAGTTTGTTTTTAATTAATTTAATTTAGTTTGTTTAGATTGTAGGCTATGCTCATTTCGTTTGCGATGTTGCGAGCAGCCTGAGCTTGCCTCAGTAGGCTATTTAAAAAAGGTGTTTTACTCACTGTGGTTTAATAAATAAACATTTATTAAACTAACTGTCTGTGTGATATGCTTGAAGTGTTTTATATCTATGGTTTTTATTGTAGCCAAGTAAAGTAGCCTATTAGCGTTGATTTAAGAGGCTAAATTAATCATGTTTTACTCGCTGTCGGCGCGGCTGCTTGGTCGTCATTTAAAAAAAAAAATGCTCCAAACATTTGTCTTAACTTAATAAAGAAATAAAAAGAAACATAATTAACAAAACTGACCTATTTTAATGGCTGCAAATAGGGCAGGCTGCCGCTGTGTCATAAAAAAAATAAAATACGGGCTCGGGTCGGACTCGGGCTGATAATTCTAATGAGCTGTCGGACACGGGTCGGGCTAGGGCCTGAGCGTTTCGGGCCAGGGCCGGGCTCGGGCCTAGATTTGAGGCCCGTGCAGGGCTCTACTCTAGACGCCGCCTCATAACACCCTCTTTAGGTGTAGAGTTCGCTTCGGCGTTTATGGGCTCACAGTTTCATGCAATGAATGGTTTGGTCTCTCCTTTCTTCCCAGATAATGTTCTCTCTGCGTTTCATTCCACAAGCACCGACATTTTAGACTCTATTGCCCCTTTTCGGACTAAATCTATTAAACCTAAGGTGGATCCCTGGTTAAATGTCACCACAAGGGCTCTTAGTTAACACTGTAGACAAGCCGAACGAAGGTGGAAGAAGGACAAACTATTTACATCACTAGGTTCCTAGCTGCATATCAGAGGGCTGTGAAGGTGGCGAAGATGCACTATCTTTCTTCGGTCATAACTAGCAGTTGTCATGAACCTAGAGTTTTATTTAATACCATTAACTCTGTGTTGAAGCCATGTACTTCTGATCAGACAGAGGTTTCAATTAGTACATGTGAGAAATTTCTCAGTTATTTTACTGACAAGGTAGCATCTGTCAGGCAAAACTGCAGTGCTAATTTTAATGTGTTTGTTCCTACTGCTTCTGTGCTTCCTGCTGTTTTTGAGGATTTCAAGCCAGTTTCGTTTGCGCTGCTTTCTGAGATAGTGCAACACATGAAACCCACCTACTGTTCATTAGACATTGTCCCAGCCAGGATAGTGAAGGAAGTTTTTAATAGCGCCATTGGGTCGAGTTTACTCACTTTAATTAATTCTTTTCTTGGCCTAGGTTGTGTCCCAGCTGCATTTAAACATGCTGTGGTCAGGCCGCTTCTTAAGAAGGCAAATCTTGACCCTTCAGTATTATCTAATTTTAGACCAGTTTCTCATCTGCCTTTTCTGTCAAAGGTTTTGGAAAAAGTTGTTTTTATACAGTTACAAGCCTTTATGCAGAAAAATTCTGTGCTTGAAAAATTTCAATCGGGTTTTAGATCACGTCACAGTACTGAGTCAGCACTGCTCAGAGTACATAATGACATTGCCTTGCCTGTGGATGCTGGGAATCCTGCTGTTTTAGTGCTTTTGGACCTCACAGCGGCGTTTGATACGGTGGACCACGCAGTCCTCCTATCTCGCCTCGAGCATTGTGTGGGTATTCGAGGTTTGGCCCTTCAATGGTTTAGCTCCTACTTAGCAAATAGGAGCTTCTCAGTTATGATTGGTGAATGCTCCTTGCCAGCTGCTCCTCTTTCTTGTGGCGTACCCCAGGGTTCAATTCTTGGCCCAATCTTGTTTTCTTTATATATGTTGCCCTTGGGAAGTATTATAGGAAAGCACAATCTGTCCTTTCATTGTTATGCTGATGATTTGCAGATTTATTTGCCTTTAAAACCGAATGATAGTGTCGCACTTGACTCCCTACTTAGCTGTTTTGATGATATTGAGTTGTGGTTGTCACAAAATTTTCTTAGTTTAAACAAAGCAAAAAATGAGTGTATCATCTTCGGTAACCCAAATGGTTCAGCGGTGAGTTTGGGGTCTCTGGCGCCATACCTTAGGCCAGCTGTCAGAAATCTCGGGGTTATTTTTGATTGCAACATGAAATTTGACAAGCAAATTAGCAATGTTGTCAAAATGAGTTTTTTCCAGCTTCGTCTTCTAGCTAAAGTTAAGCCTTTTCTTAACAAGCATGATCTAGAAAAGGTGATTCATGCTTTTATTAGTTCGAGGTTGGACTACTGTAAAGCTCTTTATGTTGGTTTAAATAAAAGCTCCATTGCACGACTTCAACTTGTGCAAAATGCTGCTGCTCGGTTTTTAACAAATACACCGAAGCGTGCACACATCACTCCCGCCCTCTACAATTTACATTGGCTTCCAGTGCAGTTTAGAATAGATTTTAAGATTTTGCTGTTCGTTTTTAAGGCCCTAAATGCCCTGGCCCCGGAGTATTTGACTGAGATTTTAACTCTGCGTTAGCATAGCCGGTCATTACGGTCTTCAAACCAGTTGGTTTTAGAAGTTCCAGGGGCAAAGTATAAGCGATGGGGTGATCAGGCGTTTGCAGTTGTTGCCCCGAGACTCTGGAACAAGTTACCCCCTGATATCCGTACAATTACGGATGAAACTGTTTTTAGGTCTAAACTTACAACCCACCTGTTTAGAATGGCTTTTAATTTTACTTTTCTTTTTTGATTTTCACTGTTATATGTATTTATTGTATGATACGTTTTATTTTTTATGATGTGAAGCACTTTGGATACCTGACGGTTGTGTAAAGCGCTATAGAAATAAAGTTGATTGATTGATTGACACCTCTTTTCAAGCCTGAAGTGAGAAGGTATTTGTGTAGGTGAAGACGTTGTTGAACTCCTTTTTGCCAACACAATATGTTAGCTGAGTGGATCCTCTGCTGCTCACATCGAAATTAATGGAAATAGCATGTGACTCACTATCAAGAGTAGTCGTGGCCGAGAGGTTAAGGCGATGGACTTGAAATCCATTGGGGTCTCCCCGCGCAGGTTCGAACCCTGCCGACTATGTGGCTCCTTGTCTCTTTGCGAGAGGAATTGTGACATCCTTTGTACGAGCTCCTTTATTCTCTAACATGGAAAATTGGGCAACCCAAATCTCTTTTCAAGCTTGAAGTGAGCAGGTTTTTGTGTAGGTGAAGACGTTGTTGCAATTCTTTATCTGTAGAGTGGTATAGGGATCTTCCATAGGGAGAAGCTGGTTGGCACTTCAGCACTGCATTATCATCGGGTCCAGGCGAAGGTCCTTCGTCAGATCTGGATCCGGCAGGCTGCGGGAAAACCTTGGGAGAAACAAAGACACTAAAATTAGCTTAGATTTCATTTTTCTTATGATGTAACTAGTACAACAGGATATAACTTTCACATTGATGGTTGTCCTCTGCTGCACACATCCAGAAAATAAAATAGCATGTGACTTATTATCAAGAGTAGTTGTGGCCAAGAGGTTAATGCGATGTACTTGAAATCCATTGGGGTCTCCCTACGCAGGTTCGAACCCTGCCGACTACGTGGCTCCTTGTCTCTTTGCGAGAGGAATTGTGACATCCTTTGTACAAGCTGCTTTATTCTCATACATGGAAAATTGGGCTACCCACATCTCTATTCAAGCTTGAAGTGAGCAGGTTTTTGTGTAGGTGAAGACGTTGTTGAACTGCTTTTTGCCAACACAATATATTAGCTGAGTGGATCCTCTGTTGCTCGCATCAAAATAATGGTTGGCCCCGGTGTTCTCTGCTGCTCACATCCAGAAAATAAAATAGCATTTGACTCACTCATAGTGTAGTTGTGCCCGAGAGGTTAAGGCGATGGACTTGAAATCAATTGGGGTTTCCCCGCGCAGGCTCTAACCCTGCCAACTACGTGGCTCTTTGTCTGCTTGCGACAGGAATTGTGACATCTAAGATCTTTGTACGAGCTGCTTTTTTCTCTAACATGGAAAATTGGGCAACCCACATCTCTTTTCAAGCCTGAAGTGAGAAAATAATTGTGTTGGTAAAGACGTAGTTGAACTCCTTTTTGCCAACACAATATGTTAGCTGAGTGGATCCTCTGCTGCTCACATCGACATTAATGGTTAGCCCCGGTGTTCTCTTCTGCTCACATCCAGAAACGGAAATAGCATGTGACTCACTATCAAGAGTAGTTGTGGCCGAGATGTTATGGCAATGGGCTCTAAATCCATTGGAGTTTCCCCGCGCAGGTTCAAACCCTGCCGACTATGTGGCTCTTTGTCTGCTTGTGACAGGAATTGTGACATCCAGGATCTTTGAATGAGCTGCTTTTTTTTCTAACACAGAAATTGGGCTCATTTCAAGCCTGAAGTGAGCATTGTTTAAGGAGGATTTACATTTTAAGGTAAGTTCGGTTCAATTCCCTGTTTGGGTGAAAATCTGACAGTTTGTTGCATACATTCCCTAATCACTTGTTGTCCTCTTCCCAGCCTTTGAGGGAGGTGTTCATCCTCTGCTGCTCACATCCAAGTCAAGTCAAGTCAAGTCATCCTCATTTATATTCAATTCAATTCAATTCAAATTTTTTTGTATAGCGCTTTTCACAATACACATTGTCTCAAAGCAGCTTTACAGAAAGTGCATTTCGGAAATGTACATAGAAAAATACAGTTAGTTAATCATGTATTAATTTATGGCATAACATATCGCCGGCTTTGAGTCGTCTCTTCACAGGCGTCGAGTCGTCTCTTCACAGGCGTTGTGGCATCTGAAGTCTCCGTGAGAGGCTGTATACAAACTGGAGCTGACGAACGCTATTTACCTCGGGACTAGCGTCCCGAGATAACAGCAGAAAGGCAGATGGGAAATAATTAGCATAGCTTATGTTCATAATGTTAATGCATTCGAACTGATTCAGCAGTAGTATTAAAGGATAAGCATTAAGTGAATGCTTGGTTAAAGAGATGCATCTTTAATCTAGTTTTAAACTGGGACAGCGAGTCTGAGTCTCGACCAATAGTCGAATAGAAAATAGCATGTGACTCACTATCAAGAATATCAATCCTAACAAGTCCAAACAAAGTCCTAACAAGGCCAAACAAAGTCCTAACAAGTCCAAACAAAGTCCTAACAAGTCCAAACAAAGTCCTAACAACTCCTAACAAAGTCCTGACAACTCCTAACAAAGTCCTGACAACTCCTAACAGTGTCCTAACTCCTAACAACAGCGGGGCAAAAGAGCCAATCATATGCTTCGAAACAGTTGCCGCTCCAAGGGGGGCAAAAGAGCCAATCAGATGCGTCGAAACAGGGCCCCGTGCGCACAGTGTTCTCATAGGTTGACTGATGAAGACGATGTCACAGTTCATTCTGAGGTAACTTTATTTACCGGCGGCGAATATCTCTCGACACTAAAAGTAAGCAGAACTTACTAAAATGATGTAAATCACTGAATTGAAATCGTAAAAGTATGTGGTGTGTTTGTAAATACTTCTGCTGTGACAAACGTTGGATGTTTTTCGTGAAGTTTGATAAGACGGTCACAAACCTTAAGAGATAACGCTGATCGCAATGTTAATTATTTTCTTTACTGAACGTTTTTAAGTGTCTTTTGCGTGTCTTTCTTGTGTCCATCAAATTAAACTAGAACAGAGATGCTCGATTTTGTGTCTGTGTCAAGTGTTAAATGTCGCTGCTAAGTTTGATAAGACGGTCAGAAAACTGATCGCTATGTTAATTATTATTTAATATGACATTTATACTATTTTTAACAAAAGATAGAACTGACAGCCCGTTAAACTGTCAAATGGTGTAACCACAAAAAATGACCAATATCTAATATTTCACACCTCCTAGAGTTCATCCAATTGCATGAAATTAGTAGTTTATTTAGTAATATCCTATGAGAATATGTTTTATTACAAATTATATGGGTTTTTCGTTGTACTGAGCAAGACCATATGCTGTAAACATCTTGTTTTATGTCTATTCTTTGACCATTTGAGTACAAATGGTTTAAACACCCATTATTACAGTGTAGTAGAGTATTAAATTATTATTCATATTAACTTTTTTGTACAATATTAGTCTTTTAGACAAAATATTGGTTACACCAACTGACCATATAACGTCTATTGCAATAGGATAAGAAATTGACACAGAAAGTAGGCATCAAGGTAAACTGAATTGGATATTTTAATATATATTCATGTCATTCATCATACAATTTCAGATACCAATTGTTTTCAAAGAGAGTGCTATAAAGTGTGTGTGAGAGAGAATAAGAGTGAGTGAAAGAGTGGGTATGATCATTTCTTAACAAACATGAAGAAACAGGATTGGCTTGTGTTGTGATTTCAGTTCAGTTCTCATACAATTTCAGTTTGTAAAATAACAGCCATTTTTTTCAAAGAGAGAGTGAGTGAGTGAATGTGAATGTGTGTGTGTGTGTGAGAGAGAGAGAGAGAGAGAGAGAGAGAGAGAGAGAGAGAGAGAGAGATTGTGAGTGAGAGAGTATCATTTTTTCCATTTATTTCATCACTAAACTGTTTTGATTACATTTTTAATAACCGACAACCATCAGTGTGAGTTCATGCCATCTGATGAGATCTGAACAAACTATTTCACATTAGCATAACAATATAAATGAAACAGTGTCTCAGAAACTTAAGACTTGAAATATTCTTGACCAAATTAGTTGAGACTGTGGAAAAAAACATACAACCTTATATTGTAGTTGCTTAATTTCCTATCTATCTGTCTGTCTGTCTGTGCATGTAGACCTACATGTTGCCTACAACAGCCTAATGACTGCCTCTTGTCCTATAGAGATGCCAAAGGAAGGAAAGCCAGATTCATTCTAGACCGGCGTCATGATGCTGTTTGCCCAGGGGAAATATAAATTTTCCACTGGCCAGAGACCTGGGAGCAGACGTTGGAAGGCAGTGTTAGAGAGGATAAAGAATTGTCCCCTGACCCCTGCATTTGGCCTAACGGTCAGAAAAAAAGACATTTTTGGGAAAAAGATCCCCTGCAAATGTGGCTACCATGATGTAAGTAATGTCATTGAATCCTTAAACATATGATGTGAGACAAAGATGCTGACAAATGCTTCCTCTACAGCTGTTTCCCATGGCTGGTTCTTCGTTGTGCTTGATTCTCCAAATCACTGTTTTGATGCAGAGTTTTGTGTGATTTAGAGGATAAGAGGATATAGAGAGTAAATACAAAATATTGTTTCCCCTCAGTCAGGACAGCAGACAGGGACCGCAGCAGGTCCACAGCAGACAAGGACCGCAGCAGGTCCACAGCAGACAGGGACCGCAGCAGGTCCACAGCAGACAAGGACCGCAGCAGGTCCACAGCAGACAAGGGCCGCAGCAGGTCCACAGCAGACAGGGACCGCAGCAGGTCCACAGCAGACAAGGACCGCAGCAGGTCCACAGCAGACAGGGACATGTGATAATACCATGACATGCTACCTTTGTGCTCAGGAAGTGCTCTTTGACCAGTTTACTCAGCACCTGTCAGACTTCCATGTCCAGGAGCAGTGTGAGCACTGCGGCACAAAGGCCATGGGTGCTGTCAGGTTATCAGAGCACCTTGAGAAGTGTCATGTGTTAAAATCTCCCACAGACCTCCCAAACATTTCTCCTCTAACCCCTTCAGTCCGTCCCTCCACTACCCCAGCCCAAGAGATGACACCGACACCAATCGTCTCTCCCCGAGATGCTCCGACTCCAGTCTGCCTCACAGCCCAAGAGACGACACCAACCATCTGTCTCCAAGTTGCTCCTGCTCCTACCCCTTCCACACTATCTGAGATGGCACCAGCGACTCAGAGTGGCACACCACTTCTTCCTTCTCCTGCTTCTGCTCCTCCTCCAGCAGCACAAGGGCTCCCAGTCCCTCTGCGCTTTCCAGAGGTAAGCCGGGCCAGGTTTTTGCCAAAGCCGTTCCTCCGGGTCATCAAGCCAGGTGATCGGGAGTGGATGGCCCACATCCTCTATGACGCAAGTGGGCAGCTGAGACAGAATGTCAGGGAGAATTGGCACCACCCCCCAAGCCCAATCAGATCTGTGGCACCTCCAAACCCACATGATTACTTTCGACAGAGGATGTTCCTGTGGGCACCAATGCGTATGTGGGGCATCCCTCTGAAATGCACTCTGTGCAACCGAAAGATGCACCACTCTGGCATTTACGCCAAGGACAGAGAGGTCATTGATGTGGATAGCAAGTACTATTTAATAGGGGGAGATTACCCAAGGTGCAGCCAGTGCAAACAACCTGTCTGTCCTTGGAGTAGTGACATTTTAAAGCAACTTGACCCCTCTAACCGCAACAAATTCCCTGCTGTGTTGACTACACATTTGGCACTGGACAGAAAATGTGTGACACTTTTGCGTCCTAGAACAGCAGGGAATAGCTCTAGTTACCTGCAGTAGGCCTTTCAAGAGGCACACAGTGAGGAGTGGGCTAGGAGATCCTGTGACTATTTCACAGATTGTGAAATTCACAAGAGATCCTGCCTGAAGCAGTCCTAGGCTGTTTATCCCCCACCACCACCCTTCTCTCCCTTGCCCCTGGCCCAGTGGTTCGAGACAGTGCATGCCAACGATGTTGTCGGTCACCTTGATGAACTCAAAGGTGTCATCACTTCAACGTTTGGCAGAATTCTGAAGCTCGATTCCACTAAGAAGGTAAATGTAAACCTATATAAGCTTGAGCTCATTTGTTCTTATAGGGTTTGATAAGAATACATATGCTAATGATGTATATACTTTTGTTATAACAGGTTACCAAAAAACTTGCTGGGGGGATTGAGAACACGGCAACATGGATGTCCAATGTGGGGAACGAGTATGGTCAGGTCCTCAACTCGGTCCTCACAACCGGCGAGGGAGCTGGGCTGGATGACTTGTGCCAAGGGATCGTTCAACGGTACAGGGATGCTGGTGAGCCACAGCCAGCTGCTATCTATGTGGATAGAGACTGTTGCAGTGACAGAGGTGGGTTTCCTGTAATTTGTGTTGATGTTTTTTTTTTTGCCAAATTAAGGCAGTTGGTGACTTGGACAATACAAACCAAAAAATGCTTTTACACAGGAATGAGCCCAGTTCTCCATTGGTTTCGGCCATGGACGTCCACTGTGCGGTTGGATGTGTTCCACTTTATGAGGCGATTCACCAACGGTCTCACCACAGAACACCATCCACTGTACGGTACGTTCTGCTCCAAATTGTCGAGTTGCATTTTTGAATGGGATTACCAGGACATCTGTCATCTGAAAGAGGCGAAGTGGTCAGAGCTGAGGCAAAAGCATCAGGGCCACGAGCCAACAGATGCCCAGGTGTTGGCGAGCATCAGCTCTAAAGAGCTAGCCAAGCACTGCCGCAGGAAAACCCGTGGAGTGGAGGAGACTCGTGCCCTCATCAAAAGTCTTCTTGACTCCATGTGGCACCCTGTGGACGGCACTGGGCTGCACCTTATAAACCATAACGCATGTCTCAAGTGTGGGAGGTACAGCAAAAGCACCTTGCCTGCATTCAGGATCCACCAGGAGTGCAGCTTTACACAAACATTGGGTCAGGGCTGGAGAAAGGAGAGAAGACACTGGATGTGCTAAGATACAGCAGAGGGTCCTCCTCTCTGGAAAGCTTTCATAAGCACCAGTGTGCTTTCATTCCAGGCATGTTAAAACCTTAAACACATATGGTATATTTTGCTATTGAATGTTGACATAATATTGTTGTAATTTGTTGTAATCAGTGATCCTGTTTTTTGTCTCATCAGGGTGGAGATGCAATGCATTGCACACTCAGATATACATGCTTGAGGGTGTGTCAAGGTGGAATTTAAACCGGTCAGCACAAGCACTTTCTATGACTGAGACATCCAGGACAAAGCTGTATAACATTCGTTTGATGTCCAATGTGAATGCGCTCAGCAACAAAGTGTTGGGAAAACCTCTTCTTCCAGAGTTTATCCCCCCTGGGAAACCTACCGGTAAGAAAAGTCTGCTGCTGATGATGATCAGACCTATATTGTGACATGGTAGGCAAGTAAACAATAATTTTTCCCTTGGTGAATACTTATTGCAGGAGAGCGTATTGCTGTAGAATATCTTCTGGCACAGTCCAACAGAGGAGATCTTCTGAGCCAGCAGATTGGTATTGGTGACATCCTGCCTGAGATCTTGGATGAAGACCTCGAGGACGAATGTCCTGATGTGACCGTACCACAGGCTCATGACCTCACATTGCAGGTAATATTATGTCAAGAGTATATCAGACATCAAAAAAATATTGGAAAACTAATAAACAGTTCATTTTTAATGTAGAACAGACACAAAAAAAATGTAAAAGATTGTTTATTCTTTATTTATTCTTTATTCTGTGTATACTTTTATTAATCACCTCAGCAATTTGGAAGCGGTGGCCCTAGGCCCGGGCCAGATCCCAGGTCCCCATTGGAGGAGAGTGATGCCTCTGCTGGGCCCATCTACTCCCCATTGGAGGAGAGTAATGCCTCTGCTGGGCCCATCTACTCCCCATTGGAGGAGAGTAATGCCTCTGCTGGGCCCGTCTACTCCCCATTAGAGGTGAGTGATGCCTCTGCTGGGCCCATCTACTCCCCATTGGAGGAGAGTAATGCCTCTGCTGGGCCCGTCTACTCCCCATTAGAGGTGAGTGATGCCTCTTCTGGGCCCGTCCTCACCCGATTTGATGAGAGAGATGCCTCCGCAAGTCCCGTCCTCACCCCATTTGAGGAGAGTGTGCTCGTCACTCCAGCTACGGTAAAGTGGATAATGTTTCACCATTAGAAATGTGGGCTTCTTTATATTTGCTCTTGTACCAGATGTTTAAAATGTTATGGTGTTTATTGGTTCAATTCTTGTAACAGGACACTAGGTGTGATGCCAGAGGGATTTCTGGATGGGAGGCAGTTGATGCCTTGGCAGGTTACCTGGTTGGGCTTAACCGAACTATAACAGCACTCTCCAATGCTGAAGTGGCAGAGATTTTGAGGTTATACTCACATCTAAGTGTCTTTGACCAGACCCCCACCAGATACACCCTCAAGAGCAAAAAAACAACTTTGCCAGGACCTTGGAGGGCTTCAAGAAAGCGCAGTGGCTCTGCTCCAGGCCAGCAAGCAGCTGAGAGGTATCTACATCTCATATAGCTATATTCTTTAGTATTTGTATCAATATATTTATGTCAATATGTGAACATGCATATATAATGAGCACTATGTGATCTGGTCATCTATTTGCAGATTGTTCATGGTCCATGGTCAGGCTGCTCACAGACCAGACCAAAACAGAATTTCAGAGTGTGTTGCTCTCAAGCTGTACAAAGAGTACAAGGAAGCCAGAAATAGGCCAAAGGACAATAAAGGGAGGACATTTGCCATACCCCAGTCCATTGTCATGGCATACTCTCACATCAAGCAGCTAGTTGAGGACTGCAGAGAGATCATGGACAGGAGTGACCTGGTACTGGTAAACATTAACAACACCACTGTGTCCTCCTGGTGAGTTCATCTTTAATATCTTCATAAATTGATTGAATTTGTTATGTCTTGTCATGTTGTGTCTGGTTCTTGTTACTCTGTCCCCCTCTGCTGGTCATCATAGGTTACTTTCTCTTTCTCTGCTCTCCCAGCTGTTCCTTATCTCCTCTAACTACCTCGTTCACTCTCTTCCCACCTGTTCCCTTTCTCCTCTGATTAGGTCTCTATTTCCCTCTCTGTTCTTGCTGCTTTCTTTGTCAGATTCTCATTTGAGTTTCTCATGCTAGAAGCAAACTTCTGTCTCGCTCATTTCTACATTGTCCAGCCCAGTCCTGTCCTGTCCTGTCCTGTTGGCATCCGCCTGGCAAGTGCAATCTGTTCTCAGCTAATCATCTTATTATTTACTCTGTCTAGTTCATCTGATGCTACGAGAGACCTGGTAGTCACAGTCTATCTTCGACCCGCGACCTCTCTGAGAGACCTGCAGCCTGTCGCCGCTACTCGGCTATTCTCTACTGCTGTCTAAAGCTTTTGAAGTTACCTGAGAGACTTTTATGTTCCTGTTATCGCCCTCTCTGCGGGTTGTTTGTTTTCTCCATTATCATTCAAGAAGAAGATCTGTGTACTACCCTGTGTTGTCATTAAAAGATTCTGTTCCTGTTAAAACGCTTTTGGGTCCTCACTTACCCTCATAACAGAATTGCATATTTGAACAAAATTTTTAACAATTAACACACTGAAAAATGTTCTGAAAAACTCTTGTGTGTGTTTTGTTTTCTGTCTCTGCAGGCTGCATGATCGCCAAAAGAGAACTGAATGGGGTTCTTTACTTCAGGGTGTGCAGCTTCCACAGCAGATTGCCGTGGCTAAAAAATCCCTCCTGGAGGTTCGTGACCTACCATCACAGCCAGTTCAGCATGGACACACTCTTTTGGAGTTCCAGGAGCCTGAGAACCGTGAGGGCGAGGCAAAAATCCGCCAGCGACACAGTTCCAGAATACCTGCTATTCCACACACAGGTGGGGGAGACGCAGCTATTGCCAAACACGATGCTGCTTCCTCTCAAAACAGCTGTATGGAGGGCTGGTCCTCTGCCTACCAGCCATCCCCAACATACTACCAGAGCTGGTCTTCTTACCAGGCACCCCTGGCACACTCTCATGTTTGGTCCTCCACCCACCCACAACCCTCAGCATCCACCCAGGGCTGGTCTGCAACCCACCCACCAACCTCAGCATCAGAATCAGAATCAGAATCAGAAAGAGCTTTATTGCCAAGTGTGCTTGCACACACAAGGAATTTGTTTTGGTACTGAGGCTTCCAGTGGACATATACAAATACAACATGAAACATAATACTACAAATTATAAGAATAAAAAATAAAAATATAAATATATGAGAATAAAACTATCACAGTTGGGTTTAGTCAGAATAGACATTTCCAGATTTACAGATTATGAACCTATTTACAGTGTTTTGAATATTATAAATAAATAAATCTACATATAAGTATCACCTGAGTTGTGGGATATTGCACTAAACAGTGGGAGTATTGCACTTACAGGCATATGCCTTGGGAGGAGTGTTAACTGTTCAGGAGGGAAATGGCCTGTGGGAAGAAACTGTTCCTGTGCCGAGATGTTCTTGTGGCCAGTGATCTGAGTCTCCGTCTTGACGGTAACAGTTCAAACAGGTGGTGTCCAGGGTGAGTGGAGTCTGTGATGATTTTACCTGCTCTCTTCCTCACTCTGGAAGAGTACAGGTCCTGGAGGTTTGGCAGGGGGGCACCAATAATCCTCTCCGCAGTCCGGACTGTCCGTTGTAGTCTCCTGATGTCTGATTTGGTAGCTGAACCAAACCAGACAGTGATGGAAGCGCACAAGACAGACTCAATGACGGCTGAGTAGAACTGAATCAGCAGATCCTGTGGCAGGTTGAACTTCCTCAGCTGGCGAAGGAAGTACAGTCTCTGCTGGGCCTTTTTCACAGTGGAGTCAATGTGATTGTCCCACTTCAGGTCCTGAGAGATGATAGTGCCCAGGAACCTGAATGACTCCACTGCTTCCACAGTGCTGTTCATGATGGTGAGTGGGAGGAGTGCTGAGCTGTTCCTCCTGAAGTCCACGATCATCTCCACTGTTTTGAGCGTGTTCAGCTCAAGGTTGTTATAACTGCACCAGGCAGCCAGCTGTTCAACCTCCAGTCTGTAAGCAGACTCGTCACCGTTTCGGATGAGACCGATGACAGTGGTGTCGTCTGCAAATTTCAGGAGCTTGACAGTGGGGTCTTTAGAAGTGCAGTCATTAGTGTACAGGGAGAAGAGCAGTGGGGAGAGAACGCACCCTTGGGGAGCACCAGTGCTGATTGTGAGTGTCTTGGATGTGTGTTTCCCCAGTCTCACTAGCTGCTGCCGGTCCGTCAGGAAGCTGGTGATCCACTGACAGATCGAGGATGGTATGGAGAGCTGGGTCAGTTTGGCTGTGAGAAGACCAGGCATGATGGTATTGAAGGCCGAACTGAAGTCCACAAAGAGGATCCTTGCATAAGTCCCTGGTCTGTCGAGATGTTGCAGGATATAATGCAGTCCCATGTTGACTGCATCATCCACAGACCTGTTTGCTCTGTAAGCAAACTGAAAGGGATCCAGCAGGGGTCCAGTGATGTCCTTCAGGTGGGCCAGCACCAGTCTTTCAAACGACTTCATGACCACAGACGTGAGAGCGACAGGTCTGTAGTCATTAAGTCCAGTGATTTTGGGTTTTTTGGGGACAGGAATGATAGTGGAGCGTTTGAAGCAGCAGGGAACTTCACACTGCTCCAATGATCTGTTGAAGATCTGCGTGAAGACCGGGGCCAGTTGGTCAGCGCAGGCTTTTAAACAAGCAGATGAGATGCCGTCTGGGCCTGAGGCTTTCCTAGTCTTCTGTTTTTTGAAGACTCGGCTCACGTCCTCCACACAGACCTTAAGCTCAGGTTGGATGGCAGGAGGGGGGAGTGATAATTGGAGAACAGGAGGTGATGCTGAATGTGTGAAGTGCAGATCAGACCGGGTGTGTGGTGTGAATGAGGGCTTTTCAAACCGGCAGTAAAATGAATTTAAATCGTCAGCCAGGTGTTGATTGTCCACAGATCGAGGGGATGGTGACTTGTAGTTGGTAATGTTCCTCAGGCCATTCCAGACTGATGATGGGTCGTTGGATGAAAACTGGTTTTTCAGTTTATCAGAGTAGTTCCTTTTAGCAACTCTGATCTCCTTTGTCAATCTGTTTCTGGCCTGGTTATACAAGATTTTATCCCCACTTCTGTAAGCATCCTCTTTGGCATGACGAAGGTGTTTGAGTTTCCCAGTAAACCATGGTTTATCATTAGTGAATGATAAGAATGTCCTGGTAGGAATGCATGTATCTTCACAGAAACTTATATATGATGTTACAGTATCTGTGAGCTCATCCAGATCATTGGTAGCAGCTTCAAAAACAGTCCAATCAGTGCAATCAAAGCAGGCCTGTAGATTCTGCTCTGCTTCATTAGTCCATCTTTTCACAGTCCTTATTCCAGGTTTAGCTGATTTCAGTTTCTGCCTGTAGGTCGGTATGAGATGAACCAAACAGTGATCAGAGAGCCCCAAAGCTGCCCGTGGGACGGAGTGATATGCATTTCTTATTGTGGTGTAACAGTGGTCCAGTATATTACTGTCTCTGGTGGGACATGTAACGTGCTGTCTGTATTTTGGTAGTTCACGGGAAAGATTTGCTTTGTTAAAATCCCCAAGAATGATTAAAAGAGAGTCTGGGTACCTTTGTTCCGTTTCAGATATTTGTTCAGCCAGCTGTTGTAGCGCCGCGCTCGCGCACGCGTCTGGAGGGATGTAAACATTCACGAGAATGAAAGAGGAAAATTCCCGAGGCGAGTAGAAGGGTTTACAGTTTATGAAATGTGCCTCTAAATTAGGAGAGCACATCTTCTTCAGTGTTGTTGATTGTCTTCTTTCGTTAATGTAGAAACACAATCCACCACCTCTCGTTTTCCCCGTTAGCTCCGCGATGCGATCCGCTCGGAACAGCTGGAAGCCCGGCAGATGTATTGCGTTGTCCGGTATGGCTTCACTCAGCCAGGTTTCAGTGAAGCACAAAGCAGCAGAGTTTAAAAAGTCCTTGTTAGTGTGGGTGAGGAGAAGAAGTTCATCCGTTTTGTTAGGAAGGGATCGGAGATTCGCGAGATGAATGCTGGGGAGTGCAGTGCGCAGGCCGCGCTCGCGGAGTTTAACCAGCGCGCCGGCTCGCTTCCCGCGTTTGCGTCTGAACGCGCGTTTGAACAACAACGCTGCCCCTCCGACGAGAATGTCCAGCAAAACGTCCGAATAATCAAAAACTGTAGAAAAGGTTTCTGGTGTGTGTTTCCTAATGTCCAGTAGTTCGTCTTTGGTGAAACTGATAGGAAAAGAATGACTAAACGCAGAACAAACGAACAAAAACAACACAATAGCTGGAGAGCTCCACACCGAGGCAGCCATCCGCGGCGCCATCTTGCATCCAGCCAGGGCTGGTCTACAATCCACCCACCACCCTCAGCATCCATCCAGGGCTGGCCTGCCACCCAACCACCACCCTCAGCATCCACCCAGGGCTGGTCTGCAACCCACCCACCACCCTCAGCATCCACCCAGGGCTGGTCCTCCAACCAGGGCTGGTCTGCAACCCACCCACCACCCTCAGCATCCACCCAGGGCTGGTCCTCCAACCAGGGCTGGTCTGCAACCCACCCACCACCCTCAGCATCCACCCAGGGCTGGTCTGCAAACCACCCACCAACCTCAGCATCCACCCAGGGCTGGTCTGCAACCCACCCACCACCCTCAGCATCCATCCAGGGCTGGCCTGCCACCCAACCACCACCCTCAGCATCCACCCAGGGCTGTTCATCCACCTCCTACTGTCCTGACCAACCTAGGTTCCCTCACCAAGCACTAGATCCCTTTAATCGCCAGCGTGAATGGCGATTACGCAAGGCAGCTCTTGAGAACCAGGAGCGACTGAGGAAAGGTGAGCCCCCAAAGATGAGAAAGGCAAAAGAGAGCTACCACTATGAGTGTAAGCTGTGTGGTCAACCTAAATCAAAGCAAACTGGACACTCACAGGTACGTGGCAAATGGTACTGCCCTGCATCTGGACAGACCCTTGAGGAGTGGAGAAGCTCTTTGTAAATGCACCTAATACATTCTTTTTTATAAATATTTTTAATAATAATATGTTTTATTTATTTTAAGAAAATGTTCACATTCACTGTTCAAACCATCTGCAAAGAAAAAACAAGCAAGAAAATAAAGTAGAAAAAAGTATATTTGCTGTTGCAAATAGAAAAAACATTATTAGTTGCTGTTGCAACTATTTTCAAAAAACAAAATACATAGGATAGTTGCTGATGCAACTATTTCCAAAAAAAAAAAAAAAAAAATTGTGGTGTAATAGTAACACGTCCATCCTTTGGGTGGGAGACTCCAGGTGCAATTCCTGGCAAGAGTGTGCAACTTGTTGGGCCAATCAGTATTTAATAAAAAAATAATTTGACATAATTTAATCTGCATTTTCTCCTTCTTTTCTCATTATTATTACAAGATGTAGCGGCGGTCATAATTATTATCATAACATTTTGTTAATAACAAAGCATTATTATTCATACCAATCCTATTTGTATCTGATTTTAAGACATATTTGATAGATTCATTGCAATCTCTAATAGTTTACGTTTATTGAGACATGTTCCAATAGCTGAAAAAAGCTGCCCAGGAGGATGAGGAGCTAGTGTCAAAGGGGGAACCGCCACGGAAGAGGCTGACAAACGAAAAGTACCACTACACCTGCAAGGGGTGTGGACAGGACAAAATAAAAGGACTGGACACACCCAGCTGAAGGGGCAGTGGTACTGTCCAGCATCAGGACTGACCCTGGATGACTGGAGGAAGAGTGTATAATTGCTGTCACCATTACTTGTCTGTCTGCTACAATAAAGTTTAATAATTTTATTGGAGCCAATAACAGCCTTCACGTTTTTATTTAATTTCCTCTTGAATACCAGGACAGTGAGTGTCATCCATTGAATGTAATTGTTAAAACTAAAGCCAGAATTACTTGCAGAATCATTTTACATTTATTCACAAAACCCAACACTCTATGCTCAATTTGGAATATGTTTTATTCACTTGTGCTGCACAGATGTAGTCTTTCAAATAATTGAGTTTACAAAAAAAGGAGGGGAAACATGATGGGAGAGTTATTTACATTTACATTTATACACTGTTAATACTGTTATAGCTTTAAAAGTAGCATGTGACATTTTGAGTTAATTATTTGAATATTGATTTGTTAACATCACAAAATATGTTTACTTACAAGAGCGTTTGCTTTAGATGCATTCATGTGCATAATTGCATAATCACAGGGTTACTACTGTAGGGATTTATATGGAAAAGAGTTCCTGTGTTAAAAATGACTACGTTACCCACAATGCATTGCATGTAGTACTTCCGGAATGCACTAGGAGACTAGAGAACAAGCGAAGATGCAAGCGATATTGCCACGACATAGGTTCGAATCCCGCAAGAGACATGAAATTAAAGTGATGATAAACCTTGCAATAAGTGCAGAACTGTATGTAAACAATGTTGAGAAGATAAGAAAGTAGATAAAAATTGATATATTGTACGTTTTGCTCCTTTTTTCTCCTCTTCTTTTTCTCCCTTTCCCCCCTCTTCCTCCCTCTTTTCTTCTCTCCCCCCCTCCCAAGCAGTCTCTTTGGCCCCTTCCTTGGCCGAGAGGTTAAGGCGATGGACTTGAAATCCATTGGGGTCTCCCCGCGCAGGTTCGAACCCTGCCGACTACGTGGGTCCTTGTCTCTTTGCGAGAGGAATTGTGACATCCTTTGTACGAGCTGCTTTATTCTCTAACATGGAAAATTGGGCAACCCACATCTCTTTTCTAGCTTGAAGTGAGCAGGTTTTTGTGTAGGTGAAGACATTTTTGAACTCCTTATTGCCAACACAATATATTAGCTGAGTGGATCCTCTGCTGCTCACATCAAAATAATGGTTGGCCCCGGTGTTCTCTGCTGCTCATATCCAGAAAAGAAAATAGCATGTGACTCACTCAGAGTGTAGTCGTGGCCGAGAGGTTAAGGCGATGCACTTGATATCCTTTGGGGTTTCCCCGTGCAGGTTCGGACCCTGCCGACTATGTGTCTCTTTGTCTGCTTGCGACATCCAAGATCTTTGTACGAGCTGCTTTTTCTCTAACATGGAACATTGGGCAACCCACACCTCTTTTCAAGCCTGAAGTGAGAAGGTATTTGTGTAGGTGAAGACGTAGTTGAACTCCTTTTTGCCAACACAATATGTTAGCTGAGTGGATCCTCTGCTGCTTACATCGACATTAATGGTTGGCCCCGGTGGTCTCTGCTGCTCACATCCAGAAACGGAAATAGCATGTGACTCACTATCAAGAGTAGTCGTGGCCGAGAGGTTAAGGCGATGGACTTGAAATCCATTGGGGTCTCCCCGCGCAGGTTCGAACCCTGCCGACTACGTGGCTCCTTGTCTCTGTGCGAGAGGAATTGTGACATCCTTTGTACAAGCTGCTTTATTCTCTAACATGGAAAATTGGGCAACCCACATCTCTTTTCAAGATTGAAGTGAGAAGGTATTTTTGTAGGTGAAGACGTAGTTGAACTCCTTTTTGCCAACACAATATATTAGCTGAGTGGATCCTCTGCTGCTCACATCAAAATAATGGTTGGCCCCGGTGTTCTCTGCTGCTTATATCCAGAAAAGAAAATAGCATGTGACTCACTCACAGTGTAGTCGTGGCCGAGAGGTTAAGTCTATGCACATGATATCCATTGGGGTTTCCCCGTGCAGGTTCGGACCCTGCCGACTACATGTCTCTTTGTCTGCTTGTGACATCCAAGATCTTTGTATGAGCTGCTTTTTCTCTAACTTGGAAAATTGGGCAAACCACATCTCTTTTCAAGCATGAAGTGAGAAGATATTTGTGTAGGTAAAGACGTAGTTGAACTCCTTTTTGCCAACACAATATGTTAGCTGAGTGGATCCTCTGCTGCTTACATCGACATTAATGGTTGGCCCCGGTGTTCTCTGCTGCTCACATCCAGAAACGGAAATAGCATGTGCCTCACTATCAAGAGTAGTTGTGGCCGAGAGGTTATGGCGATGGGCTCTAAATCCATTGGGGTTTCCCCGCGCAGGTTCGAACCCTGCCGACTATGTGGCTCTTTGTCTGCTTGTGACAGGAATCATGACATCCAGGATCTTTTGTATGAGCTGCTTTTTTTTCTAACACAGAAATTGGGCTCATTTCAAGCCTGAAGTGAGCATTGTTTAAGGAGGATTAACACTTTAAGGTTAGTTCGGTTCAATTCCCTGTTTGGGTGAAAATCTGACAGTTTGTTGCATACATTCCCTAATCACTTCTTGTCCTCTTCCCAGCCTTTGAGGGAGGTGTTCATCCTCTGCTGCTCACATCCAAGTCAAGTCAAGTCATCCTCATTTATATAGCCTTTTTAAAAATGTAGATTGTTTCAAAGTAGCTTTTTACAGAGATAAACATATTATTTAAGGTAACAGAGATTGGTTTGGTTTTATAGTGGTTCTTGAATAATGTTATTTCCAGCTAAAGTTAGTTTTGATTGATTCACTTCCGTCGAAATGATCATTTGTTATTAAATTAGGGGCCGCTAAGACGACACCGTTCTCTCTAAACAGACTTTAAACACGACTCTAACATGGAAAATTTGGTAAACCACATCTCTTTTCAAGATTGAAGTGAGAAGGTATTTTTGTAGGTGAAGACGTAGTTGAACTCCTTTTTGCCAACACAATATATTAGCTGAGTGGATCCTCTGCTGCTCACATCAAAATAATGTTTGGCCCCGGTGTTCTCTGCTGCTCACATCACGTAAAGAAAATAGCATGTGAACCACTATCAAGAATAGTCGTGGCCGAGAGGTTAAGGCGATGGACTTGAAATCCTTTGGGGTCTCCCCACGCAGGTTCGAACCCTGCAGACTACGTGGCTTCTAGTCTTTTTGCGAGAGGAATTGTGACATCCTTTGTATGAGCTGCTTTATTCTCTAGCATGGAAAATTGGGCAACCCACATCTCTTTTCAAGCTTGAAGTGGGCAGGTTTTTGTGTAGGCGAAGACGTTGTTGAACTCCTTTTTGCCAACACAATATATTAGCTGAGTGGATCCTCTGTTGTTCGCATCAAAATAATGGTTGGCCCCGGTGTTCTCTGCTGCTAACATCCAGAAAAAAAAATAGCATGTGACTCACTCACAGTGTAGTTGTGGCAGAGAGGTTAAGGCGATGAACTCAAAATCCATTGTGGTTTCCCCTGACAGGGTCGAACCCTGCCAAGTACATGTCTCTTTGTCTGCTTGCGACAGGAATTGTTACATCCAAGATCTTTGTACGAGCTGCTTTTTTCTCTAACATGGAACATTGGGCAACCCACACCTCTTTTCAATTCTGAAGTGAGAAGGTATTTGTGTAGGTGAAGACGTAGTTGAACTCCTTTTTGCCAACACAATATGTTAGCTGAGTGGATCCTCTGCTGCTTACATCGACATTAATGGTTGGCCCCGGTGGTCTCTGCTGCTCACATCCAGAAACGGAAATAGCATGTGACTCACTATCAAGAGTAGTCGTGGCCGAGAGGTTAAGGCGATGGACTTTAAATCCATTGGGGTCTCCCCGCGCAGGTTCGAACCCTGCCGACTACGTGGCTCCTTGTCTCTGTGCGAGAGGAATTGTGACATCCTTTGTACAAGCTGCTTTATTCTCTAACATGGAAAATTGGGCAACCCACATCTCTTTTCAAGATTGAAGTGAGAAGGTATTTTTGTAGGTGAAGACGTAGTTGAACTCCTTTTTGCCAACACAATATATTAGCTGAGTGGATCCTCTGCTGCTCACATCAAAATAATGGTTGGCCCCGGTGTTCTCTGCTGCTCATATCCATAAAAGAAAATAGCATGTGACTCACTCACAGTGTAGTCGTGGCCGAGAGGTTAAGGCTATGCACATGATATCCATTGGGGTTTCCCCGTGCAGGTTCGGACCCTGCCGACTACATGTCTCTTTGTCTGCTTGTGACATCCAAGATCTTTGTATGAGCTGCTTTTTCTCTAACATGGAAAATTGGGCAAACCACATCTCTTTTCAAGCATGAAGTGAGAAGATATTTGTGTAGGTAAAGACGTAGTTGAACTCCTTTTTGCCAACACAATATGTTAGCTGAGTGGATCCTCTGCTGCTTACATCGACATTAATGGTTGGCCCCGGTGTTCTCTGCTGCTCACATCCAGAAACGGAAATAGCATGTGCCTCACTATCAAGAGTAGTTGTGGCCGAGAGGTTATGGCGATGGGCTCTAAATCCATTGGTGTTTCCCTGCGCAGGTTCAAACCCTGCCGACTATGTGGCCCTTTGTCTGCTTGCGACATCCAAGATCTTTGTATGAGCTGCTTTTTCTCTAACAGGGAAAATTGGGCAACCCACATCTCTTTTCAAGCCTGAAGTGAGAAGGTATTTGTGTAGGTGAAGACGTAGTTGAACTCCTTTTTGCCAACACAATATGTTAGCTGAGTGGATCCTCTGCTGTTCACAATGAAATTAATGGTTGGCCCCGGTGTTCTCTGCTCCTCACATCCAGAGACGGAAATAGCATGTGACTCACTATCAAGAGTAGTTGTGGCCGAGAGGTTATGGCGATGGGCTCTAAATCCATTGGGGTTTCCCCGCGCAGGTTCAAACCCTGCCGACTATGTGGCTCTTTGTCTGCTTGTGACAGGAATTGTGACATCCAGGATCTTTGTATGAGCTGCTTTTTTTTCTAACACAGAAATTGGGCTCATTTCAAGCCTGAAGTGAGCATTGTTTAAGGAGGATTTACATTTTAAGGTAAGTTCGGTTCAATTCCCTGTTTGGGTGAAAATCTGACAGTTTGTTGCATACATTCCCTAATCACTTGTTGTCCTCTTCCCAGCCTTTGAGGGAGGTGTTCATCCTCTGCTGCTCACATCCAAGTCAAGTCAAGTCAAGTCATCCTCATTTATATTGCGCTTTTAACAATGTAGATTGTTTCAAAGCAGCTTTTTACAGAGATAAACATATAATTTAAGGTAACAATTCAAATTTATTTGTATAGCGCTTTTCACAATACACATTGTCTCAAAGCAGCTTTACAGAAAGTGCATTTCGGAAATGTACATAGAAAAATACAGTCAGTTAATTATGTATTAATTTATGGCATAACATATCGCCGGCTTTGAGTCGTCTCTTCACAGGCGTCGAGTCGTCTCTTCACAGGCGTTGGGGCATCTGAAGTCTCCGTGAGAGGCTGGATACAAACTGGAGCTGACGAACGCTATTTACCTCGGGAATAGCGTCCCGAGATAACAGCAGAAAGGCAGATGGGAAATAATTAGCATAGCTGATGTTCATAATGTTAATGCATTCGAACTGATTCAGCAGTAGTATTAAAGGTTAAGCATTAAGTAAATGCTTGGTTAAAGAGATGCGTCTTTAATCTAGTTTTAAACTGGGACCGCGAGTCTGAGTCTCGAACAATATCAGGAAGGCTATTCCAGAGTTTAGGAGCTAAATGTGAGAACGCCCTCCCTCCTTTAGTGGACTTAGATATCCTGGGAATGACCAGAAGCCTCGAATTTAGTGATCTTAAAGAGCGCGATGGATTGTATGGCGATAGAAGGTCTGTTAAATACACAGGAGCTAAACCATTTAGGGCTTTATAGGTCAGTAGGAGTACTTTGTAATTGATACGTAACTTAATAGGTAACCAGTGTAGAGATGATAAAATAGGTGTTATATGATCATATTTTCTTGATCTAGTAAGAACTTTAGCGGCTGCATTTTGCACTAACTGTAGCTTGTTTATTGAGGATGCAGAACAACCAGCTAATAAAGCATTACAGTAATCTAGTCTTGAGGTCATGAGTGCATGAACTAACTTTTCTGCATCAGAAACAGATAGCATGTTACGTAGCTTAGCAATGTTTCTAAGGTGGATTTATATAGCGCTTTTAACAATGTAGATTGTTTCAAAGCAGCTTTTTACAGAGATAAACATATAATTTAAGGTAACAGAGATTGGTTTGTTTTTATAGTGGTTCTTGAATAATGTTATTTCCAGCTAAAGTTAGTTTTGATTGATTCACTTCCGTCGAAATGATCATTTGTTATTAAATTAGGGGCCGCTAAGACGACACAGTTCTCTCTAAACAGACTTTAAACACGACTCTAACATGGAAAATTTGGTAACCCACATCTCTTTTCAAGATTGAAGTGAGAAGGTATTTTTGTAGGTGAAGACGTAGTTGAACTCCTTTTTGCCAACACAATATATTAGCTGAGTGGATCCTCTGCTGCTCACATCAAAATAATGTTTGGCCCCGGTGTTCTCTGCTGCTCACATCCCGAAAAGAAAATAGCATGTGACTCACTATCAAGAATAGTCGTGGCCGAGAGGTTAAGGCGGTGGACTTGAAATCCATTGGGGTCTCCCCACGCAGGTTAGAACCCTGCAGACTTCGTGGCTTCTTGTCTCTTTGCAAGAGGAATTGTGACATCCTTTGTACGAGCTGCTTTATTCTCTAACATGGAAAATTGGGCAACCCACATCTCTTTTCAAGCTTGAAGTGGGCAGGTTTTTGTGTAGGTGAAGACGTTGTTGAACTCCTTTTTGCCAACACAATATATTAGCTGAGTGGATCCTCTGTTGCTCGCATCAAAATAATGGTTGGCCCCGGTGTTCTCTGCTGCTCACATCCAGAAAAGAAAATAGCATTTGACTCACTCATAGTGTAGTTGTGCCCGAGAGGTTAAGGAGATGGACTTGAAATCCATTGGGGTTTCCCCGCGCAGGCTCGAACCCTGCCAACTATGTGGCTCTTGTCTGCTTGCGACAGGAATTGTCACATCCAAGATCTTTGTAGGAGCTGCTTTTTTCTCTAACATGGAAAATTGGGCAACCCACATCTCTTTTCAAGCCTGAAGTGAGAAGGTATTTGTGTAGGTAAAGACGTAGTTGAACTCCTTTTTGCCAACACAATATGATAGCTGAGTGGATCCTCTGCTGCTCACATCGACATTAATGTTTGGCCCCGGTGTTCTCTGCTTCTCACATCCAGAAACGGAAATAGCATGTGACTCACTATCAAGAGTAGTTGTGGCCGAGAGGTTATGGCAATGGGCTCTAAATCCATTGGAGTTTCCCCGCGCAGGTTCAAACCCTGCCAACTATGTGGCTCTTTGTCTGCTTGTGACAGGAATTGTGACATCCAGGATCTTTGTATGAGCTGCTTTTTTTTCTAACACAGAAATTGGGCTAATTTCAAGCCTGAAGTGAACATTGTTTAAGGAGGATTTACACTTTAAGGTAAGTTTGGTTCAATTCCCTGTTTGGGTGAATATCTGACAGTTTGTTGCATACATTCCCTAATCACTTGTTGTTCTCTTCCCAGCCTTTGAGGGAGGTGTTCATCCTCTGCTGCTCACATCCAAGTCAAGTCAAGTCAAGTCATCCTCATTTATATAGCGCTTTTAACAATGTAGATTGTTTCAAAGCAGCTTTTTACAGAGATAAACATATAATTTAAGGTAACAGAGATTGGTCTGGTTTTATAGTGGTTCTTGAATAATGTTATTTCCAGCTAAAGTTAGTTTTGATTGATTCACTTCCGTCGAAATGATCATTTGTTATTAAATTAGGGGCCGCTAAGACGACACCGTTCTCTCTAAACAGACTTTAAACTCGACTCTAACATGGAAAATTGGGCAACCCACATCTCTTTTCAAGCTTGAAGTGAGAAGGTATTTGTGTAGGTGAAGACATAGTTGAACTCCTTTTTGCCAACACAATATATTAGCTGAGTGGATCCTCTGCTGCTCATATCAAAATAATGGTTGGCCCCGGTGTTCTCTGCTGCTCACATCCAGAAAAGAAAACAGCATGTGACTCACTATCAAGAGTAGTCGTGGCCGAGAGGTTAAGGCGATGGACTTGAAATCCATTGGGGTCTCCCCGTGCAGGTTCGAACCCTGCCGACTACGTGGCTCCTTGTCTCTTTGCGAGAGGAATTGTGACATCCTTTGAATGAGCTGCTTTATTCTCTAACACGGAAAATTGGGAAACCCACATCTCTTTTCAAGCTTGAAGTGAGCAGATTTTTGTGTAGGTGAAGACTTTGTTGAACTCCTTTTTTCCAACACAATATATTAGCTGAGTGGATCCTCGGCTGCTCACATCAAAATAATGGTTGGCCCCGGTGTTCTCTGCTGCTCATATCCGGAAAAGAAAATAGCATGTGACTCACTCACAGTGTAGTCGTGCCCGAGAGGTTAAGGCGATGCACATGATATCCTTTGGGGTTTCCCCTTGCAGGTTCGGACCCTGCCGACTATGTGTCTCTTTGTCTGCTTGCGACATCCAAGATCTTTGTATGAGCTGCTTTTTCTCTAACATGGAAAATTGGGCAACCCACATCTCTTTTCAAGCCTGAAGTGAGAAGGTTTTTGTGTAGGTAAAGACGTAGTTGAACTCCTTTTTGCCAACACAATATGTTAGCTGAGTGGATCCTCTGCTGTTCACAACGAAATTAATGGTTGGCCCCGGTGTTCTCTGCTCCTCACATCCAGAAACGGAAATAGCATGTGACTCACTATCAAGAGTAGTTGTGGCCGAGAGGTTAAGGCGATGCACTTGATATCCATTGGGGTTTCCCCGTGCAGGTTCGGACCCTGCCGACTACGTGTCTCTTTGTCTGCTTGCGACATCCAATATCTTTGTATGAGCTGCTTTTTCTCTAACATGGAAAATTGGGCAACCCACATCTCTTTTCAAGCCTGAATTTGCTGACAAGAGAGGCTGAAAGGGCAGGAGTGGAGATGGATTTAAGATTTCTGAAGGAGATTGTGCGTTTGTTCTTGGTCAAGATAGGGAGATCAATGTTCATGGTGATTGCCATATGGTCAGAGATGTTAAGGTTAGAGCTGGAGAGGTGAGGTATGGTGAGACCAGTCGAAAACAGACCAGATCCAGGATGTGACCACGGCTGTGGGTAGGAAAGTTGACATGTTGAGTGAAGTTGAACAGTGTAGCAGTTCCAGGAATTCAGTGGCAAATTTACAGTTAGTGTCGATGTGAATGTTGAAATCTCCCAGAAGCAGAACAGAAAGTGAGATGGCAGATAACAGTTAAAAAGTCAGAAAACTCAGAGAGAAAGGAGAGTTTCAGGTGATGTTGCTTTGTGATGGGTTGAGAAGACCGAGGAAGGGAGCGGAGATTAGATAGGCGCACGTGCCGTTTGTTGTGATGACGTTGTAAGGACTGGGCTAAGTGGGTGAATCTGAATAACTAAATACATCCTGCTAAAGACCAAAAATCTCTGAATGTAAATTAACCCAAACACACACACACACACACACACACACACATTCCCCCACCAGTGAAGACCACACTCAGGACAGAGCGTGGTGTCCGATTACAAGATATTTTATGACTGAGCGGAATGTCCCAAAGGAAGTGGATTCCAAAGCGAAAAGAAAATTATTTTCTTTAAAAGACATTTAACCAGATATATTCAATGTGTTTTTATGTGTGTCCATTTGCCCATGTCACATTGGAATGACTATGATTTTATCGTAGCTTAAAGTGAATTATAAATACCTTCATTATGCATTTTAAATATAACTGTCTATTCCCATAACTTGTACACATAGTTCTGGACACCTCCAGAATGCTTTCGGTGTGATCAATCAGAATACGTACAGTAATATCCAGTAAAATATAGTTTACTATGTTTTCCATCTTTGGAGTGAAAAGAGACCAAAACTAACATCACTGGTGTTCTTAGATAACAGCGTTTACGACCTAAAGGAATTTTCACAGAACTGTGGCTCTCTCTGACTTCTAACCAAGGAGGAGAAATGAATCCTGTATTCATATATATATATATATATATATATATATATATATATATATATATATATATATATGCTATTATATATCCACTTGAGAATTGTATGAACAATGTATCTAAGTTCCCTATTTCAGGGGTTCTCAAACATTTTGGAGCCAGGGACCCCTTACGGGGGAAAAATATTTCCAAGGACCCCCTCATATTTATAACAGTGACTGAGCCCAAAGTTAATGTGGGAGCGCTTAATGAAATGTTTTGACACAAATAGTCTTCACCCAGGGTCGTATGCAGGGTTTTCTAAATAGTGTACTGAGGTGCCAAAAGTGATCTTGCTAGGGGGTCCATAATTTCATCCTGGACACAGTATGCTTCTCTTGACCTGTAGCTGGGAGAGCGGGGAACAAAGTAATGCTTTTTGACTTTCTCAGTTTGTGTAAATTCACTTGGGGTTCAGAGTATTTATTTTTTCCCACATTAATTTCACACGTGTCTAGATCTTGTTTAGCCTACATCTTATCTCACACTTTATGACCGAATAACTGAAGCGTCATGCGGAAATGCGCATTTTGACATTGACGAGCGCTGGTAGTCTGCTGAAACCGCTCAGATGAGAAGGTCAGTTTATCATCGCGATGTTTAATATCCTTGCAGCGCCAAATTAGAGTTTATATTAGGCAATTATTTCAAAACTTTCATTATATAATAGGCTACACATTAAAAAAATTACAGAGGTCCAGACCTGCACGTATCAGCATCTTCACATGTGGAGAAATGAGATTGGAACAACAGCAAGTCGACGGTATAATGATTGACCGTCACTGCCTTCATAGTGCACAACAGACAAATTCAATTAAGCAGAACTTTTTATAAGTTCGGTGAGTATTTTATTTTGATAATGAATAGGTTTTGATGTAAAATTAGCAGTGCTAGAATTGACATAGCCTATTGTGCGCGCACGCGAGACGCCGGCGCGAACACTTGGATTGTTTCCTATGCAGTGGAAACAAAGGAATACTCTTATTTATGGTCATACAGATAAGAGTACATCATTCAAAACGGCAAAATGTCAATTTTTTATTTGTGTGTACATTAAAAATGACTACAAAATGTCATGCCTTTTAAAAATAAAAAAAACAACAGGATGCCGGTTCTGCCGTCTCTGTCTCCTTCTGGCGCGCGTGCCCAAAAAACTACCAAAACACAGCGAATACTTGACGCACAGGCATAAGAAATATAGATAGATTATCTATCTATAGAAACCTTTAAAAGCATACTTTTTTATTATTTGACATTAAATGCATTAGGCCGATAAGTCACTTTGGAATAAATAGCAAGTTTTCAGATGATAAAGAAAACATGACTTATAGTCATGGAAAAACGGTAGGCTGTTATAAATTATTTCGCGGACCCCCTGGCTATCGTTCACGGACCCCCAGGGGTCCGCGGACCCCACTTTGAGAACCACTGCCCTATTTCATGAGTTGCTTTTTTGTGGTTTGGTCTATGTTTCTCGACAACTCTAATGCGATAATGTTTTAAACTTTGCCAACTAATGTTTAACCAAATCCATTTGTGGCAAGTGTGGTCTCGATAAACTCCAATCTTCATTTCCCATTTGTTAATTGACATTACATTTTGCTAAACTTTGTGACACATTAGTATTATAAGAATTGTGAAGATTCTTCTCTTAAACACCCAATGAAACTAGAGATTTAAATGCATGGTTATACCACAAAGGGTCATAAAATCTCCCTCCAAAGGGACAGCTCCTGATTGGACCCTCTTCCAAAGAAGGCGGAAACGTCAGGTCTTCAAAAGGACTGAATACCAGTTTATCGCGCTCTTACTTCGCCTGTCCTTGTGTCATAATGTAACGTCTCGCCTCCGGGCGAGCTCTTCGCCTTTCTCTTATTTGTTTCTAGTCTAGTTTGTGTTTTTCAGTCTTAGATAAGTCTCCGTGTTTAATTCCAATCGACGTGTGAAAAGAACACCGCATGACATGTCTCTTCAGCAAATCCATCTACAAGGGACCTTTAAACGAGCGCGCGCTCGTTTTGAAGGAGAAACACGCGCACGTGACCACGTGGCGAGAGACGCACACACGCTTCTTCACCAGCCATGCAAAGATGTGACGTTAACCACGCGTGATTTCCCCGTAGAGATCTTTATTTCTTTTCTTTGTTAGTCAAAGTTTTGTTTTCCGTAGTCGACTCTGTTCACTTTCACAAAGTGAAACGAACTTAGCCGAACTATTTTCCTTTTGTAATGTTACCCCAAAGACTTGGAAACTCCGTTCAACACGCGCGCCAAGCAGCACCCAGTGACGCTTCCTAAAGGACTCCGCTCACACACGCGCAGAAATGCCGCGACACAGAGAGACCCAGAAACTTAAGTATATCTCTTTATAGAGCTTCTAAGAAGCATTAATATGATGTTTTCGTGTTGTTACAGACAGGGGACTGTCAGGGTAAATGTTGCCAATGCTCTCTCTCTCTCTCTCTCTCTCTCTCTCTCTCTCTCTCTCTCTCTCTCTCTCCCTCTTCCCCTCTCACACGTGTTTCCATTGTCCACACTCTATGCATTTCTCGTTCATCGATGCCTTATCGTGTTTTGTTGTTTATTATGTTTGTAAATACATATATCCCATGTAACCGTAGTAAATACATAAGTAGTTCTGCCTTATTAAATTCATTATATTCATTTGATTGATGTACTGCCTTTTTGCTCATTTTCAAGTCCCTTAAATGTCAAAAGATCTTATAGCAACAAGCTTACAAATTAAAGATACTTTAAAGAGTATGTGTTTATAGGGCAGGAAACCCAATTCTTGTGGCCACAGAATTGCTTTTCCTGAAATCCTATAAAGTAAGATGATATTGTGGATTCCCACAAATATTAGTCTGACAATTGAGCTAATTAATTTAGCCTGTTTTGTAAGACGTGGTCCGTCTAGTTAATTGCAATCAACTTGTGGTTAAGTGCAAGGATACACAGACATGCATGCAGGTAAAATGACATATCATCCCTTATCGGGAGTTTTATTAACATGTAAGACTGATCTAATCCAAACATGTATGAATAATTATTAATTACCAATTATTAATTATGATATGCAAATTCCCCACGGATTAGATCCGCCCCAGAGTCTTTACATAATTGGTGGAGAATGCGGGCACATTTTAAACTTGTTTTTGAGCAATTCAGTTTCAATCGTTGTCTATATTGTGATTTAATATTGTACGCGCGCCTCGAGTGAGGGAACTCAACGCAAACTCACTGGCTGACTGATTAAAGGCACAAAGCCAAATCCATTTCAGCACATTAACAGCTGCAAAATAATGTCTAACATTCCTTTTGCCATTTGTTAATAACTAAAAGTAAAACTACAGTTTCATACTATTAAATTTGTCCAACAAAAGACGAAGAAACCTCTTTTGAATTGTGACATTTTAATGTTAAACTCCCCTGTCCGAACGAGATTCTTCTGTCAGGGTGAAGACTAGATTTAGTGAAACGATGCTCTTTCACTATTCTAAAGAAAGGCCTGATATTATAATCATTAGATTAACGATGAACTTCTGGTTAAACATTGACGTAGCTACTCAATTGTAAAAAACCTAAAGCATATTTAATCATAAGTGCTATTTGATAATATGTCATGGGAGTCGAAAAACAGACGAATATTTCCTGTTGTATTTTGCACGACGCAGCGAAGCAATCCCGCCAGACGTGTTTGTTAAAATATAGCACCAAAAAAAATCCAAAACCTAAAAAAATTTTTAATCATAAGTGCTATTTGATGGTGCTAAATGTTATTTGGATCCGAACGACAGACGTATAATTCCTGTTGTCCATATTAGTGTGTGGAAGCGAAGAAATCCTTCCGTGCACATGTGTGTCGAATAGAAAAAACCCGCCGAGGTTTAAAATTCATAAGCGAACACGTGTGAATCATAGCACTAATTGTTGTATGTGGGAATCGAAAAACCGATGCCTAATTCCTGTTGTCCCTATGTGTGTGTGTGTAGAAAGAAATTCCTGCCACGCCGTTTTGTGAAATATAGCCGAAAAAAAAAAAAAAAAAACGCTGAGATTTTATTTTGGATAAGTGTGATCTTACAGAAAACAAAGCGTCTGCACGCTCAAATTTGAATCACACATGGAAGCAGGCTGGTTGTTATTCCGCTGACAAATGCTAGGCCTAAGTTCTTGACAGTTCTCGAATTACGCACCGCCCCCTGACTTTACCCTCCATGAGCGAAATAGCGCCATCTCGTCGACACTAGTAACGAGGTCGTCCTTTCCTAAACAATCTCTCTCATCACAATTTCAGATTTTTCCAGTGAATTTCTGAAATTGTGCTTCTAACTTTCAATGCATGTGCAAGTTCCAGTTTTACTGACATGATTTCACTCCTGACTGTGTACACTTATTTTGAATTTGGTTCAAACCACAGTTGAATTAAAAATTTAAAAGTAAGTAGTAGCAGTTTCAGATGACCACTTAGGAGGAATGCGCCCCTTGTGGCCTCGCCCCTCTACGTCAGCTCATCACTTAGTTCCTAACATCATTCTTTTCTGAAGTGGCTTTCTCCCAGTTGGTTTTATTTTGGTTATTATCATTGATACCTCACCGTAGTCGTGATCATCATCAAATATAATGCCAACCTTTAATTTCCTACACTTATTCAAATTTGGTCTGAAACAAACAAATTTCAAGATCAATTTGAATTCAGTCTCCTTTCCTGTTGGGAATGGTTTTATGGCTTTATTTCTATATTTCCTTTTTCAAATTATTTTTTATAATTTTGATTTGATACGTTACGTTATGTATTTGATACGTTATGACAACTGTATCCTTACTATTCTAGAAGTTACTTAACATCTATGCATACACTTGATTTGAATTGTATTTAAACCAGTTTGAATGCAATTTAAATCAAGTTCTCTGTCAGCCAGGTTGACCACTAAGAGGAAGTGGCCCAAGACCACTAAGAGGAAGTGGCCCAAACCCTTTGTGGCCCAAACGCGCCACTACAGCTTGCTTCCTCCTGTGCTCTTCCTGCTGCACTTAATCTCTTCTCTGAATGGAGGCTAGGTTGTTCTGATAATTAACATTGTCATAATTCCCTTTTTGTTTGAACCATAATTTTAGTAAAGCCGTTGCCTTTGATGATTTTTCTACAAAAAAATAGACACTCAATTTGATTTAGATAGAGAGAGCTTTAATTCACGTTGAGGTTCACTTGTCCTTCATCCTGTTTTGTGTTTGTAGGTAGAAATTTCTCTCGTGCTGTGGTGATTTGACAGTCATCTCTGCTTGGGGTCCAGCAAGCTGGTTCGTCTGACCTGCGTCACCAGCGCTGACTGAGCACGAGTCTCGGACTTTCCTGTATTTCTCCGTTGGTGCGGCCCGCAACACGACATCACCAATTTGGCACTGCCGGTTGTGTTCAAGGCCGAGTTGGGTGAGGGCACAGATCGGTACAGATATGCGGAAGGGCCCGGGACACTGCTGTCAAGTGTTTGGGGACGACAGAAAGACCAACCACAATGCTGACTCCAACCCGAATGACCTCAGTTCACCCCAGGGAAACTAGAAAAGGTATTAAATCCATCACTTAGTATTGGCCACAGAATCTAGAGATTCCCTCGGTCATTGAAGTGTCTGGCTCCCTCCTACTCTCCTAGCCACAAACCGCAGGCTTAGGCCTCCTCTTCCCCTGTAACACTTCCTGTGTACTATTAACGCCATTTCATTACAGACCTTTCCATCTTGGATGGTTGCATGTTACTTCAAACTTTGCTATTTTGCCATTGCTCTTTTCTGTTGTGCTCTGTTCCTTTCAGTTCACCTAGAGACAGAACCTATCTGAGACAACAAGGAACGCTGAATAATAGTTTGACAACCAAGCCGTTAGCATCAACAGGTGACCCCTAAGCTACCGCCCCGTTAAAAATCTTTATTCAGGCCCAAGCTGACCTACCCAAATTGTCCCACCAAATGATTTAACTGTCGGCATCAGTTAACCAAAATTTTCATACGCAGCATAGCCCGTATTATAGCTTGTTAAACGTAGAACGAACCTGCATACAGATACAGATACAGATAGCTTTATTAATCCCCAAGGGGCAATTCAGTTCCATTGGTCTCTCTGTGTGTGTGTTGTGTTCCTCTCGCCCACAGTGAAGCCAGTATGTTCCGGTCCTACAGTCCCACAACCCGCTGGGACAACCTGGAGACATGGCTGAGATTCATGACACCTCCATTCCTGACCAAGGTCGCCAGTGACTCATAGCCCCGAGCCAAGAGCATCGCAGACGTGGACAGGCTGATGGCGCACAAACCAAGCCAAAGCTCCCACGACAAAGACCGGTCAGACACGTCAACCTCACTTGCCAGCTCATCGCACAAGCACGTCTCTACGAAAGGAGCTGCATCGCCCTGGAGCACGAAGTTGCAACGCTAAGGATGCAAGCCGAGGATGACAACGACCCCGAGCTACAGAAGGAAGTGGAAAGACTTCAAACTGCCCTATCTGATCTTCATCTGCACATAGACCAAAGAGTGCAGTCAGAGAAAAGAACCAGAGAGGAACTCAACGAGAAACTCCGACAAAAGTGAAGCCCCTTGCAAAGAGCAGAGACTGAACTTAAAGAGACTCGAAAGCCACGGCCTGCGAAAGAAACTCGCAAGAGGCCCGTGCTACCATCCACAAGCTCGTTCAGCAGAGACAAGATCTCGAACACGAACTTGACACCGTTCACACAGAGTTGAAACCCTCTTATAGACTGCAGAAGGACCGGGAAGGGGAAACGCACACCACAAAGTTTCCCTGACCAGCCAGTCCGCACCTTTCAGCAAAGAACCCAGAGCTGTACAAGGGGGTGAAAGCCCACTGTTCAAAACATCACCAGCCAGCCCACAAGAACCCCCGTCAGCAGCGAGGGGGGAAGAGCCTTTCCAGGAGAGCCCCGGCCACTAACCACGGCATGGCTCCCAAAAGACTTAACAAGCTGGCCAGAAACATCCCTATGTTCACTCCGAACCTTGCAGGAGGCAACAACGTGCACGGCACCCGCATGACATTGACTTTTACTTACAAACTGTTACCAACGTCACCGCGTGGGACAGATTGTACCTGCTCAGAATCACGTCCAGTCGTGATGCGCGCAGCTTCCTCGACCGTCAACCAGAGACAGTCAAGTCGGACTACCAGCCGCTGCGGCAGGCCTTCACTAAAGAATTATCTGATCCAGAATCAGACCAAAGACTAATCACAGCCATGGACCTCAATCAGTCCGGCATGGAGGATGATTTCAACTTCAGAACTTTGTCTCTCCGTAATCTGCACCCCACAGTGAGTCATCATCTAGACATCCTGGCCTGACCACATAGCATGACTACTCAACAGCTAAAAGAAGCTTACACAAAGCAAAAGACTGTGTCCGAAAAGACTTTGAAAAATCCCACAATCTACTCTGTCTCTGAGCCCTACTCAGAGCTGCCTCTAGAGGGCGCCCCACAACACCATAGCCCTGTTTACAGAGAGTCAAGACCATTCCAGGCCAACAGAGGGCAGTACTACTGCGATGGTGCTCGTCCAAGACACCAGAGCGAGGGCTTTGACAGATTCTGGGACCTGCAACAACCACCCGACCACCCAAAAGGTGGAGCCACATGGGAAACCGACCAATGGCCCAGAAAGAGCCGAGCCCCATCGACCAGACCATCAAGCCCAGACAGCCCAGAGTGGAACCCCTCTTGACATGCCACTGGTAAGCACAAGTCTGAACCCACATCAGAAAAAAAAAACAGTGCTGCCACATCTGAGACATCTGAGACCCATAAGTCGCTGAAAGAGCTTCTTCACAAAAGACTTTCCAAGGGAGACAAGAGGGACGAGACAGACATCCTATGTCTAAGCGTAAGACCTGAACCAGGCAACCAGAACACTGCTCGTCAGCCTCAGAGCACAGAGCTAACTGTCACATCACAAAATGACAGCATCACCCAGCCACCACAGCTGACAGCTGCCCAGCCTGAGCAAGACGGCACAAGTTCCCATGTTTTGGCTACCTGCCTCCGCAGCAAACCACATGAGACCGGCCCTAACCGCCCATCGATCACCACACCAGCCCCTACGCTAAGACTCCTGGGGAACCTGATCGAAAAGGGGGGTGGCCCGGAAACTCTACCTAGCCATCACTTTGGAAAATGAGGTGAGCCTGGAAGCCCTGGTAGACACCGCCTCAGACCTCACTTTAATGTCAGCTCAGCCCTTTGAAAGACTCGGCACTAAAGCTAAGAGCAAAGATCAAACTCTTATACCCCAAACGTGACAGCTGAACGTGCAGTCGTACAGCCAGACTCCGAGGTCACAGAGTTCCCAGGAACTCCAGCAGCCATCCATGGGTACACAGCCTCAGCCACAAGTCAAGATTCAAGTTCGCTACCCTGCACCTTCCAGCTCGCCAAAGACCAAGAAATGCTGCTCAACGATGCGTGACCTAATGCAGAAGGCCTCTAACACAGAAGGCCTCCTCAGAAAGAATTCCTAAAAGCCCAATGATTTTGAACTGCAAAACCAGAAGACACTGCACGAACACAGTGCCCGACTCTGCTAAAAAGGTCCCTGATCAGCATAGGACATAGAACTTGTAAAAGTAGATGAAAATGTGTGCTCAAAGAGTTGCAAAACTCTGCATTCGTAAAATTAGAATTTTACTGATTTAAAAGAATCTTAAATGGACATGTAAATCTGAACGGCCAACAGACTATGAACGACTCTTTTGAAACAAACAGTTTCTAGATGCTGGTTGAATTGGCACTGCTAAACATTAGTTTCCATGACAATGAAGGGTTACAGGAAACACTAGCTCCAAATAAGGCATACGTCACCTTGACGCCATAGTGTAGGAAAACCACCTGAGTTTAAACTACTGTAAACCTACAGGTGTGCATTTGATCATTGCGATCCAAACGGAACACAACATGCGATAAGCATTTTGATTACTGGTTGCTGGCTTGTCTAAATGCAGATAAAACAATAGCTGGAATTGACATCTCTACTGTAAGTGAAAGAGTCTTAGATTTCCAACTAATATAAGTAAGTTCAGCAGTAAAGCGTAAGTCTTTTTGACAAAAAAAAAATCTCATCTCAGCAGCTTGTAAACTGTACCGATATCTATCCTGCTTTGGTTAAAGAAAACCAAATTGCAGTATTGCTAAACCTGTTTCTGACAAAGAAAGCTCAGGACAGTGTTATATATACGTAGACCTGGGTGATGCTCCCCTTTCTACAATGTAAAGGCCTTACAAATTATTGTTAGATTGATGTAATTCACCTAAAAATTTTAGCTGCATCTACAAGCAGAGAGCTACCTAGCGATCAAAACTGTTCACTCGCTGAAGAGCCAGCATTTATGCATGAGAGGGACGTAACTATATAGGCTTAGACAAGCTTTGACTTACAGCAAATCTATTTCCTTACTCTGTAAACAAATAGAATAAGTTGTGTAAAGTAAAGAGAAGAGTTCCATGAGTAAAATTAGCAAATGCCAAAACACATTTGCATTTTACTAAATGTAACATCAAGTTCTTGAAAGACTTAAAGTATAGGCGCCCCCTTTTAACCCGTTTAAACATGCATAACTCAGTAAAATGTGCAGACATTCTTCAGGTACTGTTGAATTGTTCTGACATGCTCTGGTTCCCATGACAACAACTGGTCACAGGAAGTGCTAACTTGTGATGTCACTTTGTAAACAAACCAGCCTAGGTGGCTAAGCTAACCTAACCTAGCGTCCATCCAGCTTAGGCTAAGCTAACCTAACCTAGCATTCATCCAGCTTAGGCTAAGCTAAATAATAACTTCTACAGTTAGCAGTTAGCACCATTCACTTGAAGCCTTAATTACAGCTTTTGTTTACACAGTGCAAAGTATTCTAGAATACTTTCTTTAACCCCAGTTATGGTTTCTAATTCTTCACTTTCCGTACTTTCAATTCTTCTCAGCTAAATTTCACCTTCACTAGTTAGGCGTAGTCCTGGCTGAGCGCTGTAGGCAAAATTTGCAGATTCCCTGTCAATTAAACTTAAGTTTAACTACATGTAAACTGTGTAGCTAGAGAAGTATCTGTATAGTAATGAGAATTTTCATCAGCATGTTGACTAAACCTTTGAAGGGACACACAGAGTGGTCTTGAACACGCAACCCCTGTAACCCACCATGGAGTGTTGGTCCAAGCAAATTCAAAGTTTAGTCACTAGTGCTACTGACTATTCTCACATTCAGATCATTCCCGCTGTTTTGACCACTCACCTACGTTTTATTTTTATTTTTACTTTAATAATAATAGCAGTCAGCTATTACCTTGTCTTTTCGGTCATCTATATGATTCAATTCCATTTCCTCTCTTGTTGGAATGTGGTTCCATTTCCCATAGGGCCCAGAAAGGAAACAGAGACACCTTTATTTGTGATTTTGTTTATTTTCAACAAGTGCACTCATTTTTATGACCCTGCAACACAAGTAATTTCAACGATTACTAGGGCATAACTATAGTCCTGAGGATTGATAATAAGCATAATTTGAATAGGAAAGCTGTCCTTTTTCCCCCTATCATTCACTTCGTCAAGCCGTAGTGAACCACTACGAAAGTCCAGAGAAATAATTTAGTCATAAGAACCATCTTAAGTCATTTATTTAATCTCGGATAGGCCCTTTCCAGGAAATACTATCAGAACCAATATAAGTCTTAGCCTCCTAACATCCACAGCTAAGATAAGGATACAAGACACACTTCACTAGCTAGCTACACGTGAAACGCATAGCTTTATGCTACATTCCTAGCGAACCCATTAAACCTTGGTTCTGAACTTTTAGAGGTCATGCATTTGTCTCACCACAAGTGCGACAAAATGTCACAGAGCCTCTGCTTAACCTGACCTTAACGTTCCAGCTTACCAAAGACTATGACAAACAATGGACACTATGAGAACCCACCTCTCATACCCCTCCAACCACCCACGAACGCCGTCTGCACCCACCGACAACCAATGCCCCAGACAACCGACGTCAACCGGCACATGCTGCGTGCACAAGACAACATTCAGCGTTCTGCGCCTGATGCCATCACTGCGCCACAGCTTGTGGTGCACAGTGCAAAAGGGGGGTCATGCCAATGTATGCCCATGACGCACCATGTGCTGCACACCGCAGCACCAGAGACACTTGCAAGACACCGAACCAAGTGGCATACCGGCGTCCTCAAAAGCGGAAAGACTGTCCTAGCCAACCAAGGACGACACTCGCTGAAATTTTTCCTCCCTTTCTCTTTCTCTCTCCCTTTCACTTTTACCAGGATGCTGCTGTGCCTCCAGCCAACCAGAGGGCAGGCGCAATCGGACATCTCACCAGGTCCGGCATCAGGCATCGTCCTAAGGGAACAACCAGGACTCCTTTTCTGCCGGACCCGCACTCAGAAAGTGTATGTGCCACCTGATCCTCGCAACGCCTACAGAACACAATACAGCTGGGTAGGGGCCGATGGACAGAAGACGCCCTCACTCACGCTGAGGCCGATGTCGAGCACATGCTCAACGAACTTGAGAAAATGACTATCACACAAGCGGAGTTAGGTGGACACAACCACCGCTCCAAACAGTTCCGGGGAGCTTTGCCCGGAGCCGCCGCCACTCTGTTTAACACTTGTATGTCCAGTGTGAATACAGTGAACCTAGCCACCGTGAGGCGGCATGCAGCCCGAAATCCAGACCGAGATTCCACAGATAAAAGAGCAACTCGCAACACAGAGTGCATCCCTGCAGACCATCGACAAGACACTAAAGGGGATTGTGGTAATTTTCAACACTCACAGCGTTCTGCTGACCCAGACAGTGAACTCCATGAAACAGCTGTTTACTGTCTTCCAGAATGACTTTGCTCAAACTCAGCTGGTAACAGCCCTGATGACAGACACGCTGCTGGAGGTGAACTCCTCCATTGACAGCCTAGCCATGGGTAGAATTCCACCGCACCTGATACCCTTAAGCCTTGTGCAAACCGTGCTGGCTTCCGCCATCACCACGCCAACTGACTCTCTACAAATACACCTTGCCCACTCGCTGGGTAGGGCCATCCCACTCTGTGTCGACCACAAGCAGAGAAAAGGGGGCTTTCTCCTGAACTTACCCATCACAGTCAAGCCGAATCCACCGGCTCAAGAACATTGGCAATGTCAGATTCTGAAAGGTAACACTCACATCAAGATCCGCACGCCGTACGTGATTGACTTGCACGACAGCGACACTAAGCTGTCCCCAGCTCCGAATCCACACATGTGCACACTGACCAAAGACATTCACTATCTCTGCCCTAACAAACCCTTCCTCAGAGACAACACTGACGGAATCTGCGGGCTGCAGATCAGCGACACCCGCTGCCCTGCCGAAGCTAAGCCTCGCACTCAAGTCATCAAGCCCCAAGCAGAAATTGTAAGTGGCAGGTGGCTCATTAACACTCCTGTGCGCACAGCTGCACTCACTTACGACCAGAATGACACTGACACCTGTGTCACCTCGCTCCACCAGAGCAGGTGAATTCAAGTACCGAAAGGTGCCATCCTTCACCGTGACAACCTGGCATGGTACCATCTTCCAAGCAAAGACCACAAATTAGAACTGGAAATCCCATCCTTCTCCAGTAACCACACTTTCACCCTAACTCCAGAACAGGAGTTGTGGTTTGCGAAAGGGGGGGGGGTCCCAGCTAATTGACATTTATCCTATCGACACAGCCCTCCAAGCTTTGTCTCAACTGCCCTACTTAACCACCACACCTGCTGTCCAATCCTGGATTGCGGCCGACCCTAAGCTGGGTACCTCTATCAACCACACCCAGACGCTCGACAGTCATCCTGCGCAAGAGGCTCAACGAGGTGCGAACATCTACAGCCAAGCCCACGGGACCCTCAGGAAGAGGGTACCACTCTGGAGGCTGCGTCGAACTTAATCAAGCTGAGCCCTCAGCCTCAGCCTGAGAGCACCTGCTACCCGATCATCATGATTCACCTGTCATCCGTCCATTGTGATGATTGTTGTCCGATTAAGTCCACACAGGGACTTCATAAGACAAAAAGGGGGACTTTAAGGACTGGGCTAAGTGGGTGAATCTGAATAACTAAATACATCCTGATAAAGACCAAAAATCTCTGAATGTAAATTAACCCAAACACACACACACACACACATTCCCCCAACAGTGAAGACCACACTCAGGACAGAGCGTGGTGTCCGATTACAAGACATTTTATGACTGATCGGAATGTCCCAAAGGAAGTGGATTCCAAAGCGAAAAGAAACTTCTTTTCTTTAAAAGACATTTAACCAGATATGTTCAATGTGTTTTTATGTGTGTCCATTTGCCCATGTCACATTGGAATGACTATGATTTTATCGTAGCTTAAAGTGAATTATAAATACCTTCATTATGCATTTTAAATATAACTGTCTATTCCCATAACTTGTACACATAGTTCTGGACACCTCCAGAATGCTTTCGGTGTGATCAATCAGAATACGTACAGTAATATCCAGTAAAATATAGTTTACTATGTTTTCCATCTTTGGAGTGAAAAGAGACCAAAACTAACATCACTGGTGTTCTTAGATAACAGCGTTTACGACCCAAAGGAATGTTCACAGAACTGTGGCTCTCTCTGAATTCTAACCAAGGAGGAGTAATGAATCCTGTATTCATATATATATATATATATATATATATATATATGCTTTTATATATCCACTTGAGAATTTTATGAACAATGTATCTAATTTCCCTATTTCATGAGTTGCCTTTTTGTGGTTTGGTCTATGTTTCTCGACAACTCTAATGCGATAATGTTTTAAACTTTGCCAACTAATGTTTAACCAAATCCATTTGTGGCAAGTTTGGTCTCGATAAACTCCAATCTTCATTCCCCATTTGTTAATTGACATTACATTTTGCTAAACTTTGTGACACATTAGTATTATAAGAATTGTGAAGATTCTTCTCTTAAACACCCAATGAAACTAGAGATTTAAATGCCTGGTTATACCACAAAGGGTCATAAAATCTCCCTCCAAAGGGACAGCTCCTGATTGGACCCTCTTCCAAAGAAGGCGGAAACGTCAGGTCTTCAAAAGGACTGAATACCAGTTTATCGCGCTCTTACTTCGCCTGTCCTTGTGTCATAATGTAACGTCTCGCCTCCGGGCGAGCTCTTCGCCTTTCTCTTATTTGTGTCTAGTTTGTGTTTTTCAGTCTTAGATAAGTCTCCGTGTTTAATTCCAATCGCCGTGTGAAAAGAACACCGCGTGACATGTCTCTTCAGCAAATCCATCTACAAGGGACCTTTAAACGAGCGCGCGCTCGTTTTGAAGGAGGAACACGCGCACGTGACCACGTGGCGAGAGACGCACACACGCTTCTTCACCAGCCATGCAAAGATGTGACGTTAACTCCGCGTGATTTCCCCGTAGAGATCTTTATTTCTTTTCTTTGTTCTTTGGCAACCCACATCTCTTTTCTAGCTTGAAGTGAGCAGATTTTTTGTGTAGGTGAAGACATTGTTGAACTCCTTATTGCCATCACAATATATTAGCTGAGTGGATCCTCTGCTGCTCACATCAAAATAATGGTTGGCCCCGGTGATCTCTGCTGCTCATATCCGGAAAGAAAATAGCATGTGACTCACTCACAGTGTAGTCGTGCCAGAGAGGTTAAGGCGATGCACATGATATCCATTGGGGTTTCCCCGTGCAGGTTCGGACCCTGCCGACTACGTGTCTCTTTGTCTGCTTGCGACATCCAAGATCTTTGTATGAGCTGCTTTTTCTCTAACATGGAAAATTGGGCAACCCACATCTCTTTTCAAGCCTGAAGTGAGAAGGTTTTTGTGTAGGTGAAGACGTAGTTGAACTCCTTTTTGCCAACACAATAACTTAGTTGAGTGGATCCTCTGCTGCTCACATCGACATTAATGCTTGGCCCCGGTGTTCTCTGCTGCTCACATCCAGAAAAGAAAATAGCATGTGACTCACTCACAGTGTAGTTGTGGCAGAGAGGTTAAGGCGATGGAGTCAAAATCCATTGGGGTTTCCCTGCACAGGGTCGAACCCTGCCAAGTACGTGGCTCTTTGTCTGCTTGCGACAGGAATTGTTACATCCAAGATCTTTGTACGAGCTGCTTTTTTTCTCTAACATGAAACATTGGGCAACCCACACGTCTTTTCAAGCCTGAAGTGAGAAGGTATTTGTGTAGGTGAAGACGTAGTTGAACTCCTTTTTGCCAACACAATATGTTAGCTGAGTGGATCCTCTGCTGCTTACATCAACATTTATGGTTGGCCCCGGTGTTCTCTGCTGCTCACATCCAGAAACGGAAATAGCATGTGACTCACTATCAAGAGTAGTCGTGGCCGAGAGGTTAAGGCGATGGACTTGAAATCCATTGGGGTCTCCCCGCGCAGGTTCGAACCCTGCCGACTACGTGGCTCCTTGTCTCTTTGCGAGAGGAATTGTGACATCCTTTGTACGAGCTCCTTTATTCTCTAACATGGAAAATTGGCCAAGCCAAATCTCTTTTCAAGCTTGAAGTGAGCAGGTTTTTCAAGAGTAGTCGTGGCCGAGAGGTTAAGGCGATGGACTTGAAATCCATTGGGGTCTCCCGGCGCAGGTTCAAACCCTGCCGACTACGTGAAGCACTGTATTGTCATCGGGTCACGGCGAAGGTCCTTTGCCAGATCTGGAACCGGCAGGCTGTGGGAAAACCTTGGGATAAACAAAGACACAAAAATTAGCTTAGATGCCATTTTTCTTATGATGTAACGAGTACAACAGGATTTAACATCCACATTGATGGTTGTCCTCTGCTGCACACATCCAGAAAATAAAATAGCATGTGACTCACTCACAGTGTAGTCGTGGCCGAGAGGTTAAGGCGATGCACTTTATATCCATTGGGGTTTCCCCTTGCAGGTTCGGACCCTGCCGACTATGTGTCTCTTTGTCTGCTTGTGACATCCAAGATCTTTGTATGAGCTTCTTTTTCTCTAGCATGGAAAATTGGGCAACACACATCTCTTTTCAAGCCTGAAGTGAGAAGGTATTTGTGTAGGTGAAGACGTAGTTGAACTCCTTTTTGCCTTTTTGAATTGTGACATCCAGGATCTTTGTATGAGCTGCTTTTTTTTCTAAGACAGAAATTGGCCTCATTTCAAGCCTGAAGTAAGCATTGTTTAAGGAGGATTAACACTTTAAGGTAAGTTCTGTTCAAATCCCTGTTTGGGTGAAAAAATATGACAGTTTGTTGCATACATTCCCTAATCACTTGTTGTCCTCTTCCCAGCCTTTGAGGGAGGTGTTCATCCTCTGCTGCTCACATCCAAGTCAAGTCAAGTCAAGTCATCCCCATTTATATAGCGCTTTTAACAATGTAGATTGTTTCAAAGCAGCTTTTTACAGAGATAAACATATAATTTAAGGTAACAGAGATTGGTTTGGTTTCATAGTGGTTCTTGAATAATGTTATTTCAAGCTAAAGTTAGTTTAGATTGATTCACTTCGAAATGGTCATTTGTTAATAAATTAGGGGCCGCTAAGATGACACCGTTCTCTCTAAACAGACTTTAAACACGAACCTGTGATAAACATCTTTGTCTGCTTGCGACAGGAAATGTGACATCCAAGATCTTTGTACGAGCTGCTTTTTTTTCTCTAACATGGAACATTGGGCAACCCACACCTTAACAGAATCTGGTATTTCAGATCACTTCCCTATTAGATTTGAGATCAGTGTTATACCACCCGCTAGTAAACCTGTCTCCTCAGCCTCTAGACGCCGCCTCATCACACCCTCTTTAGGTGTAGAGTTCGCTTCGGCGTTTATGGGCTCACAGTTTCATGCAATGAATGGTCTGGTCTCTCCTTTCTCCCCAGATAATGTTCTCTCTGCGTTTCATTCCACAAGCACTGAAATTTTAGACTCTATTGCCCCTTTTCGGACTAAATCTATTAAACCTAAGGTGGATCCCTGGTTAAATGTCACCACAAGGGCTCTTAGGAAACACTGTAGACAAGCCGAACGAAGGTGGAAGAAGGACAAACTATTTACATCACTAGGTTCCTAGCTGCATATCAGAGGGCTGTGAAGGTGGCGAAGATGCACTATCTTTCTTCGGTCATAACTAGCAGTTGTCATGAACCTAGAGTTTTATTTAATACCATTAACTCTGTGTTGAATCCATGTACCTCTGATCAGACAGAGGTTTCAATTAGTACATGTGAGAAATTTCTCAGTTATTTTACTGACAAGGTAGCATCTGTCAGGCAAAACTGCAGTGCTAATTTTAATGTGTTTGTTCCTACTGCTTCTGTGCTTCCTGCTGTTTTTGAGGATTTCAAGCCAGTTTCGTTTGCGCTGCTTTCTGAGATAGCGCAACACATGAAACCCACCTACTGTTCATTAGACATTGTCCCAGCCAGGATAGTGAAGGAAGTTTTTAATAGCGCCATTGGGTCGAGTTTACTCACTTTAATTAATTCTTGTCTTGGTCTAGGTTGTGTCCCAGCTGCATTTAAACATGCTGTGGTCAGGCCGCTACTTAAGAAGCCAAATCTTGACCCTTCAGTATTATCTAATTTTAGACCAGTTTCTCATCTGCCTTTTCTGTCAAAGGTTTTGGAAAAAGTTGTTTTTATACAGTTACAAGCCTTTATGCAGAAAAATTCTGTGCTTGAAAAATTTCAATCGGGTTTTAGATCACGTCACAGTACTGAGTCAGCACTGCTCAGAGTACATAATGACATTGCCTTGTCTGTGGATGCTGGGAATCCTGCTGTTTTAGTGCTTTTGGACCTCACAGCGGCGTTTGATACGGTGGACCACGCAGTCCTCCTGTCTCGCCTCGAGCATTGTGTGGGCATTCGAGGTTTGGCCCTTCAATGGTTTAGCTCCTACTTAGCAAATAGGAGCTTCTCAGTTATGATTGGTGAATGCTCCTCGCCAGCTGCTCCTCTTTCTTGTGGGGTACCCCAGGGTTCAATTCTTGGCCCAATCTTGTTTTCTTTATATATGTTGCCCTTGGGAAGTATTATAGGAAAGCACAATCTGTCCTTTCATTGTTATGCTGATGATTTGCAGATTTATTTGCCTTTAAAACCGAATGATAGTGTCGCACTTGACTCCCTACTTAGTTGTATTGATGATATTGAGTTGTGGTTGTCACAAAATTTTCTTAGTTTAAACAAAGCAAAAAATGAGTGTATCATCTTCGGTAACCCAAATGGTTCAGCGGTGAGTTTGGGGGCTCTGGCGCCATACCTTAGGCCAGCTGTCAGAAATCTGGAAGTTATTTTTGATTGCAACATGAAATTTGACAAGCAAATTAGCAATGTTGTCAAAATGAGTTTTTTCCAGCTTCGTCTTCTAGCTAAAGTTAGGCCTTTTCTTAACAAGCATGATCTAGAAAAGGTGATTCATGCTTTTATTAGTTTGAGGTTGGACTACTGTAATGCTCTTTATGTTTGCTGACAAGATAGGCTGAAAGGGCAGGAGTGGAGATGGATTTAAGATTTCTGAAGGAGATTGTGTGTTTGTTCTTGGTCAAGATAGGGAGATCAATGTTCATGGTGATTGCCATATGGTCAGAGATGTTAAGGTTAGAGCTGGAGAGGTGAGGTATGGTGAGACCAGTTGAAAACAGACCAGATCCAGGATGTGACCACGGCTGTGGGTAGGAAAGTTGACATGTTGAGTGAAGTTGAACAGTTTAGCAGTTCCAGGTATTCAGTGGCAAATTTACAGTTAGTGTCGATGTGAATGTTGAAATCTCCCAGAAGCAGAACAGAAAGTGAGATGGCAGATAACAGTTAAAAAGTCAGAAAACTCAGGTTTGTGTCAAATTTCAGTGATACAAAGGAAATACAGGTTATTGTCAGTTATGAATTCATTTAAAATTAGACTTTTATTGTTGAGTGAGCGGGTATTGAGCAAGGCCAGTTTCAGGTGATGTTGCTTTGTGATGGGTTGAGAAGACCGAGGAAGGGAGCGGAGATTAGATAGGCGCACGTGCCGTTTGTTGTGATGACGTAGTGTGGTAGTTGCAGTGCGCGAATTAGACCAGATGGATGGAATAGAGCTTGGGGTTGAAAAGTTGTAATTGAACATACGACCAGAGCCTCTGTTTGGAGGACGGCGACATAGTCCAGTTTCTCGGAAGAAGTTAATGCTGTCCAGACAGCGGTGGTTGTTGAGTGGGCAGAAGTCAGCAGCGAAGCAGAGCGGTGGCATGATTCAGGCGCGGTGCGCTAGTGCAGAGCTAGCGCTTGCTTGCACTCAGATGCCGGGCGTCACAGTTCCAGTCCGATTCCAGCAAGTTAGTATGTCCTTTTCCTCGCGATCAGAGTGTTGTTCATCTGGTCGAAGGTCGTAGTTGAATCGGGCTCTTGTTGCTTGCTCTGGTGTTTGCCTTACGTGAGATTTCCTGGACAGACTATCCGCTTCTTATTATTATTCATTCATGCATTAACCGTTGCGATTCCGTTGTGATTTCCAGTTCTGAGGTGTCTAAGAAGATAAAGTGAACTTGTAGTAATAAAATTATTACTGTTTAAAATTAGGATAAAACTCGAGAGATTAAGGCGATGGACTTGAAATCCATTGGGGTCTCCCCGCGCAGTTTTGAACCCTGCCAACTACGTGGCTCCTTGTCTCTTTGCGAGAGGAATTGTGACATCCTTTGTACGAGCTGCTTTATTCTCTAACATGGAAAACTGAGCAACCCACATCTCTTTTCAAGCTTGAAGTGAGCAGGTTTTTGTGTAGGTGAAGATGTTGTTGAACTCCTTTTTGCCAACACAATATATTAGCTGAGTGGATCCTCTGCTGCTCACATAAAAATAATGTTTGGCACCGTTGTTCTCTGCTGCTCACATCCAGAAAATAAAATAGCATGTGACTCACTATCAAGAGTAGTCGTGGCCGAGAGGTTAAGACGATGGACTTGAAATCCATTGTGGTCTCCCCGTGCAGGTTCGAACCCTGCCGACTACGTGGCTCCTTGTCTCTTTGCGAGAGGAATTGTGACATCCTTTGTACGAGCTGGTTTATTCTCTAACATGGAAAATTGGGCAACCCACAACTTTTCAAGCTTGAAGTGAGCAGGTTTTTGTGTAGGTGAAGACGTTGTTGCAATGCTTTATCTGTAGAGTGGTATAGGGATCCTCCATAGGGAGAGGCTAGTTGGCACTTCAGCACTGCATTGTCTTCGGGTCCAGGCAAAAGTCCTTCATCAGATCTGGATCCGGCAGGCTGCGGGAAAACCTTGGGAGAAACAAAGACACTAAAATTAGCTTAGATGCCATTTTTCTTATGATGTAACGAGTACAACAGGATTTAACATCTACATTGATGGTTGTCCTCTGCTGCACACATCGAGAAAATAAAATAGCATTTGACTTACTATCAAGAGTAGTTGTGGCCGAGAGGTTAAGGCGATGGACTTGAAATCCATTGGGGTCTCCCCGCGCAGGTTCGAACCCTGCCGACTACGTGGGTCCTTGTCTCTTTGCGAGAGGAATTGTGACATCCTTTGTACGAGCTGCTTTATTCTCTAACATGGAAAATTGGGCAACCCAAATCTCTTTTCTAGCTTGAAGTGAGGAGGTTTTTGTGTAGGTGAAGACATTTTTGAACTCCTTATTGCCAACACAATATATTAGCTGAGTGGATCCTCTGCTGCTCACATCAAAATAATGGTTGGCCCCGGTGTTCTCTGCTGCTCATATCGAGAAAAGAAAATAGCATGTGACTCACTCAGAGTGTAGTCGTGGCCGAGAGGTTAAGGCGATGCACATGATATCCATTGGGGTTTCCCCGTGCAGATTCGGACCCTGCCGACTACATGTCTCTTTGTCTGCTTGTGACATCCAAGATCTTTGTATGAGCTGCTTTTTCTCTAACATGGAAAATTGGGCAAACCACATCTCTTTTCAAGCATGAAGTGAGAAGATATTTGTGTAGGTAAAGACGTAGTTGAACTCCTTTTTGCCAACACAATATGTTAGCTGAGTGGATCCTCTGCTGCTTACATCGACATTAATGGTTGGCCCCGGTGTTCTCTGCTGCTCACATCCAGAAACGGAAATAGCATGTGCCTCACTATCAAGAGTAGTTGTGGCCGAGAGGTTATGGCGATGGGCTCTAAATCCATTGGGGTTTCCCCGCACAGGTTCGAACCCTGCCGACTATGTGGCTCTTTGTCTGCTTGTGACAGGAATCATGACATCCAGGATCTTTTGTATGAGCTGCTTTTTTTTCTAACACAGAAATTGGGCTCATTTCAAGCCTGAAGTGAGCATTGTTTAAGGAGGATTAACACTTTAAGGTAAGTTCGGTTCAATTCCCTGTTTGGGTGAAAATCTGACAGTTTGTTGCATACATTCCCTAATCACTTCTTGTCCTCTTCCCAGCCTTTGAGGGAGGTGTTCATCCTCTGCTGCTCACATCCAAGTCAAGTCAAGTCATCCTCATTTATATAGCCTTTTTAAAAATGTAGATTGTTTCAAAGTAGCTTTTTACAGAGATAAACATATTATTTAAGGTAACAGAGATTGGTTTGGTTTTATAGTGGTTCTTGAATAATGTTATTTCCAGCTAAAGTTAGTTTTGATTGATTCACTTCCGTCGAAATGATCATTTGTTATTAAATTAGGGGCCGCTAAGACGACACCGTTCTCTCTAAACAGACTTTAAACACGACTCTAACATGGAAAATTTGGTAAACCACATCTCTTTTCAAGATTGAAGTGAGAAGGTATTTTTGTAGGTGAAGACGTAGTTGAACTCCTTTTTGCCAACACAATATATTAGCTGAGTGGATCCTCTGCTGCTCACATCAAAATAATGTTTGGCCCCGGTGTTCTCTGCTGCTCACATCACGTAAAGAAAATAGCATGTGACCCACTATCAAGAATAGTCGTGGCCGAGAGGTTAAGGCGATGGACTTGAAATCCTTTGGGGTCTCCCCACGCAGGTTCGAACCCTGCAGACTACGTGGCTTCTAGTCTCTTTGCGAGAGGAATTGTGACATCCTTTGTATGAGCTGCTTTATTCTCTATCATGGAAAAATGGGCAACCCACATCTCTTTTCAAGCTTGAAGTGGGCAGGTTTTTGTGTAGGTGAAGACGTTGTTGAACTCCTTTTTGCCAACACAATATATTAGCTGAGTGGATCCTCTGTTGCTCGCATCAAAATAATGGTTGGCCCCGGTGTTCTCTGCTGCTCACATCCAGAAAAAAAAATAGCATGTGACTCACTCACAGTGTAGTTGTGGCAGAGAGGTTAAGGCGATGGACTCAAAATCCATTGGGGTTTCCCCGCACAGGGTCGAACCCTGCCAAGTACATGTCTCTTTGTCTGCTTGCGACAGGAATTGTTACATCCAAGATCTTTGTACGAGCTGCTTTTTTCTCTAACATGGAACATTGGGCAACCCACACCTCTTTTCAATTCTGAAGTGAGAAGGTATTTGTGTAGGTGAAGACGTAGTTGAACTCCTTTTTGCCAACACAATATGTTAGCTGAGTGGATCCTCTGCTGCTTACATCGACATTAATGGTTGGCCCCGGTGGTCTCTGCTGCTCACATCCAGAAACGGAAAAATGTGCCTCACTATCAAGAGTAGTTGTGGCCGAGAGGTTATGGTGATGGGCTCTAAATCCATTGGTGTTTCCCTGCGCAGGTTCAAACCCTGCCGACTATGTGGCCCTTTGTCTGCTTGTGATAGAAATTGTGACATCCAGGATCTTTGTATGAGCTGCTTTTTTTTCTAACACAGAAATTGGGCTCATTTCAAGCCTGAAGTGAGCATTGTTTGAAGAGGATTAACATTTTAAGGTAAGTTCGGTTCAATTCCCTGTTTGGGTGAAAATCGGACAGTTTGTTGCATACATTTCCTAATCACTTCTTGTCCGCTTCCCAGCCTTTGAGGGAGGTGTTCATCCTCTGCTGCTCACATCCAAGTCAAGTCAAGACATCCCAATATTTATATAGCCCTTTTAACAAAGTAGATTGTTTCAAAGTAGCTTTTTACAGAGATAAACATATAATTTAAGGTAACGGAGATTGGTTTGGTTTTATAGTGGTTCTTGAATAATGTTATTTCCAGCTAAAGTTAGTTTTGATTGATTCACTTCCGTCGAAATTATCATTTAGCATGTCAAGTCAAGTGAAGTCAAGTCATCCTCATTTATATAGCGCTTTTAACAATGTAGATTGTTTCAAAGCAGCTTTTTACAGATATAAACATATAATTTAAGGTAACAGAGATTGGTTTGGTTTTATAGTGGTTCTTGAATAATGTTATTTCCAGCTAAAGTTAGTTTTGATTGATTCACTTCCGTCGAAATGATCATTTGTTATTAAATTAGGGGCCGCTAAGACGACACCGTTCTCTCTAATCAGAATCAGAATCAGAATCAGAAAGAGCTTTATTGCCAAGTGTGCTTGCACACACAAGGAATTTGTTTTGGTATTGAGGCTTCCAGTGGACATATACAAATACAACATGAAACATAATACTACAAATTATAAGAATAAAAAATAAAAATATAAATATATGAGAATAAAACTATCACAGTTGGGTTTAGTCAGAATAGACATTTTCAGATTTACAGATTATGAACCTATTTACAGTGTTTTGAATATTATAAATAAATAAATCTACATATAAGTATCACCTGAGTTGTGGGATATTGCACTAAACAGTGGGAGTATTGCACTTACAGGCATATGCCTTGGGAGGAGTGTTAACTGTTCAGGAGGGAAATGGCCTGTGGGAAGAAACTGTTCCTGTGCCGAGATGTTCTTGTGGCCAGTGATCTGAGTCTCCGTCTTGACGGTAACAGTTCAAACAGGTGGTGTCCAGGGTGAGTGGAGTCTGTGATGATTTTACCTGCTCTCTTCCTCACTCTGGAAGAGTACAGGTCCTGGAGGTTTGGCAGGGGGGCACCAATAATCCTCTCCGCAGTCCGGACTGTCCGTTGTAGTCTCCTGATGTCTGATTTGGTAGCTGAACCAAACCAGACAGTGATGGAAGCGCACAAGACAGACTCAATGACGGCTGAGTAGAACTGAATCAGCAGATCCTGTGGCAGGTTGAACTTCCTCAGCTGACGAAGGAAGTACAGTCTCTGCTGGGCCTTTTTCACAGTGGAGTCAATGTGATTGTCCCACTTCAGGTCCTGAGAGATGATAGTGCCCAGGAACCTGAATGACTCCACTGTTTCCACAGTGCTGTTCATGATGGTGAGTGGGAGGAGTGCTGAGCTGTTCCTCCTGAAGTCCACGATCATCTCCACTGTTTTGAGCGTGTTCAGCTCAAGGTTGTTATAACTGCACCAGGCAGCCAGCTGTTCAACCTCCAGTCTGTAAGCAGACTCGTCACCGTTTCGGATGAGACCGATGACAGTGGTGTCGTCTGCAAATTTCAGGAGCTTGACAGTGGGGTCTTTAGAAGTGCAGTCATTAGTGTACAGGGAGAAGAGCAGTGGGGAGAGAACGCACCCTTGGGGAGCACCAGTGCTGATTGTGAGTGTCTTGGATGTGTGTTTCCCCAGTCTCACTCGCTGCTGCCGGTCCGTCAGGAAGCTGGTGATCCACTGACAGATCGAGGATGGTATGGAGAGCTGGGTCAGTTTGGCTGTGAGAAGACCAGGCATGATGGTATTGAAGGCCGAACTGAAGTCCACAAAGAGGATCCTTGCATAAGTCCCTGGTCTGTCGAGATGTTGCAGGATATAATGCAGTCCCATGTTGACTGCATCATCCACAGACCTGTTTGCTCTGTAAGCAAACTGAAAGGGATCCAGCAGGGGTCCAGTGATGTCCTTCAGACTTTAAACACAACTCTAACATGGAATATTGGGCAACCCACATCTCTTTTCAAGCTTGAAGTGAGAAGGTATTTGTGTAGGTGAAGACATAGTTGAACTTCTTTTTGCCAACACAATATATTAGCTGAGTGGATCCTCTGCTGCTCACATCAAAATAATGGTTGGCCCCGGTGTTCTCTACTGCTCACATCCAGAAAACAAACAGCATGTAACTATTAAGAGTAGTTGTGGCCGAGAGGTTAAGGCGATGGATTTGAAATCCATTGGGGTTCCCCCGCGCAGGTTCGAACCCTGCCGACTACGTGGGTCCTTGTCTCTTTGCAAAAGGAATTGTGACATCCTTTGTACGAGCTGCTTTATTCTCTAACATGGAAAATTGGGCAACCCACATCTCTTGTCAAGCTTGAAGTGAGCAGGTTTTTGTGTAGGTGAAGACGCTGTTGAACTCCTTTTTGCCAACACAATATATTAGCTGAGTGGATCCTCTGCTGCTCACATCAAAATAATGGTTGGCCCCGGTGTTCTCTGCTGCTCATATCCAGAAAAGAAAATAGCATGTGACTTGTTCACAGTGTAGTCGTGGCCGAGAGGTTAAGGCGATGCACATGATATCCATTGGGGTTTCCCCATGCAGTTTCGGACCCTGCCGTCTACGTGTCTCTTTGTCTGCTTGTGACATCCAAGATCTTTGTATGAGCTGCTTTTTCTCTTACATGGAAAATTGGGCAAACCACATCTCTTTTCAAGCCTGAAGTGAGAAGGTATTTGTGTAGGTAAAGATGTAGTTGAACTCCTTTTTGCCAACACAATATGTTAGCTAAGTGGATCCTTTGCTGCTCACATCGACATTAATGGTTGGCCCCGGTGTTCTCTGCTGTTAACATTCAGAAAAGAAAATAGCATATGACTCACTCACATTGTAGTTTTGGCAGAGAGGTTAAGGCGATGGACTCAAAATCCATTGGGGTATCCCCGCACAGGGTCGAACCCTGCCAACTACGTGGCTCTTTGTCTGCTTGCGACAGGAATTGTGACATCCAAGATCTTTGTACGAGCTGCTTTTTTCTCTAACATGGAACATTGGGCAACCCACATCTCTTTTCAAGCCTGAAGTGAGAAGGTATTTGTGTAGGTGAAGACGTAGTTGAACTCCTTTTTGCCAACACAATATGTTAGCTGAGTGGATCCTCTGCTGCTCACATCGAAATTAATGGTTGGCCCCGGTGTTCTCTGCTGCTCACATCGAGAAACGGAAATAGCATGTGACTCACTATCAAGCGTAGTCGTGGCCGAGAGGTTAAGGCGATGGACTTGAAATCCATTGGGGTCTCCCCGCGCAGGTTCGAACCCTGCCGACTACGTGGCTCTTTGTCTCTTTGCGAGAGGAATTGTGACATCCTTTGTACGAGCTGCTTTATTCTCTAACATGGAAAATTGGGCAACCCAAATCTCTTTTCAAGCTTGAAGTGAGCAGTTTTTTGTGTAGGTGAAGACGTTGTTGCAATGCTTTATCTGTAGAGTTGTATAGGGATCTTCCATAGGGAGAGGCTAGTTGGCACTTCAGCACTGCATTATCATCGGGTCCAGGCGAAGGTCCTCTGTCAGATATGGATCCGGCAGGCTGCGGGAAAATCTTCGGATAAACAAAGACACTAAAATTAGCTTAGATGCCATTTTTCTTATGATGTAATGAGTACAACAGGATATAACATCCACATTGATGGTTGTCCTCTGCTGCACACATCGAGAAAATAAAATACCATGTGAATTACTATCAAGAGTAGTTGTGGCCGAGAGGTTAAGGTGATGGACTTGAAATCCATTGGGGTCTCCCCGCGCAGGTTCAAACCCTGCCGACTACGTGGCTCTTTGTCTCTTTGCGAGAGGAATTGTGACATCCTTTTTACAAGCTGCTTTATTCTCTAACATGGAAAATTGGGCTACCCACATCTCTTTTCAAGCTTGAAGTGAGCAGGTTTTTGTGTAGGTGAAGACATTGTTGAACTCCTTTTTGCCAACACAATATATTAGCTGAGTGGATCCTCTGTTGCTCACATCAAAATAATGGTTGGCCCCGGTGTTCTCTGCTGCTCATATCCAGAAAAGAAAATAGCATGTGACTTGCTCACAGTGTAGTCGTGGCCGAGAGGTTAAGGCGATGCACATGATATCCATTGGGGTTTCCCCGTGCAGGTTTGGACCCTGCCGACTACGTGTCTCTTTGTCTGCTTGTGACACCCAAGATCTTTGTATGAGCTGCTTTTTCTCTAACATGGAAAATTGGGCAAACCAAATCTCTTTTCAAGCCTGAAGTGAGAAGGTATTTGTGTAGGTGAAGACGTAGTTGAACTCCTTTTTGCCAACACAATATGTTAGCTGAGTGGATCCTCTGCTGCTCACATCGACATTAATGGTTGGCCCCGGTGTTCTCTGCTGCTCACATCCAGAAAAGAAAATAGCATGTGACTCACTCACAGTGTAGTTTTGGCAGAGAGGTTAGGGCGATGGAATCAAAATACATTGGGGTATCCCCGCACAGGGTCGAATCCTGCCGACTACGTGAAGCACTGTATTGTCATCGGGTCACGGCGAAGGTCCTTCGCCAGATCTGGATCCGGCAGGCTGCGGGAAAACCTTCGGATAAACAAAGACACTAAAATTAGCTTAGATGCCATTTTTCTTATGATGTAACGAGTACAACAGGATATAACATCCACATTGATGGTTGTCCTCTGCTGCACACATCCAGAAAATAAAATACCATGTGAATTACTCTCAAGAGTAGTTGTGGCCGAGAGGTTAAGGCGATGGACTTGAAATCCATAGGGGTCTCCCCGCGCAGGTTCGAACCCTGCCGACTACGTGGCTCTTTGTCTCTTTGCGAGAGGAATTGTGACATCCTTTATACAAGCTGCTTTATTCTCTAACATGGAAAATTGGGCTACCCACATCTCTTTTCAAGCTTGAAGTGAGCAGGTTTTTGTGTAGGTGAAGACGTTGTTGAACTCCTTTTTGCCAACACAATATATTAGCTGAGTGGATCCTCTGCTGCTCACATCAAAATAATGGTTGGCCCGGGTGTTCTCTGCTGCTCATATCCAGAAAAGAAAATAGAATTTGACTTGCTCACAGTGTAGTCGTGGCCGAGAGGTTAAGGCGATGCACATGATATCCATTGGGGTTTCCCCGTGCAGGTTCGGACCCTGCCGACTACGTGTCTGCTCGTGACATCCAAGATCTTTGTATGAGCTGCTTTTTCACTAACATGGAAAATTGGGCAAACCACATCTCTTTTCAAGCCTGAAGTGAGAAGGTATTTGTGTAGGTGAAGACGTAGTTGAACTCCTTTTTGCCAACACAATATGTTAGCTGAGTGGATCCTCTGCTGCTCACATCGACATTAATGGTTGGCCCCGGTGTTCTCTGGGAGAAACCTTGGGAGAAACAAAGACACTAAAATTAGCTTAGATGCCATTTTTCTTATGATGTAACGAGTACAACAGGATTTAACATCCACATTGATGGTTGTCCTCTGCTGCACACATCCAGAAAATAAAATAGCATTTGACTTACTATCAAGAGTAGTTGTGGCCGAGAGGTTAAGGCGATGGACTTGAAATCCATTGGGGTCTCCCCGCGCAGGTTCGAACCCTGCCGACTACGTGGCTCCTTGTCTCTGTGCGAGAGGAATTGTGACATCCTTTGTACAAGCTGCTTTATTCTCTAACATGGAAAATTGGGCAACCCACATTTCTTTTCAAGATTGAAGTGAGAAGGTATTTTTGTAGGTGAAGACGTAGTTGAACTCCTTTTTGCCAACACAATATATTAATTTGTCTCTTTGTCTGCTTGTGACATCCAAGATCTTTGTACGAGCTGCTTTTTTCTCTAACATGGAAAATTGGGCAACCCACATCTCTTTTCAAGCCTGAAGTGAGAAGATATTTGTGTAGGTAAAGACGTAGTTGAACTCCTTTTTGCCAACACAATATGTTAGCTGAGTGGATCCTCTGCTGCTCACATCGACATTAATGGTTGGCCCCGGTGTTCTCTGCTGCTCACATCCAGAAACGGAAATAGCATGTGACTCACTATCAAGAGTAGTTGTGGCCGAGAGGTTATGGCAATGGGCTCTAAATCCATTGGAGTTTCCCCGCGCAGGTTCAAACCCTGCCGACTATGTGGCTCTTTGTCTGCTTGTGACAGGAATTGTAACATCCAGGATCTTTGTATGAGCTGCTTTTTTTCTAACACAGAAATTGGGCTCATTTCAAGCCTGAAGTGAGCATTGTTTAAGGAGGATTTATATTTTAAGGTAAGTTCGGTTCAATTCCCTGTTTGGGTGAAAATCTGACAGTTTGTTGCATACATTCCCTAATCACTTGTTGTCCTCTTCCCAGCCTTTGAGGGAGGTGTTCATCCTCTGCTGCTCACATCCAAGTCAAGTCAAGCCTCGAATTTAGTGATCTTAAAGAGCGCGATGGATTGTATGGCGATAGAAGGTCTGTTAAATACACAGGAGCTAAACCATTTAGGGCTTTATAGGTCAGTAGGAATACTTTGTAATTGATACGTAACTTAATAGGTAACCAGTGTACAGATGATAAAATAGGTGTTATATGATCATATTTTCTTGATCTAGTAAGAACTCTAGCGGCTGCATTTTGCACTAACTGTAGCTTGTTTATTGAGGATGCAGGACAACCAGCTAATAAAGCATTACAGTAATCTAGTCTCGAGGTCATGAATGCATGAACTAACTTTTCTGCATCAGAAACAGATAGCATGTTACGTAGCTTAGCAATGTTTCTAAGGTGGAATTTATATAGCGCTTTTAACAATGTAGATTGTTTCAAAGCAGCTTTTTACAGAGATAAACATATAATTTAAGGTAACAGAGATTGGTTTGTTTTTATAGTGGTTCTTGAATAATGTTATTTCCAGCTAAATTTAGTTTTGATTGATTCACTTCCGTCGAAATGATCATTTGTTATTAAATTAGGGGCCGCTAAGACGACACCGTTCTCTCTAAACAGACTTTAAACACGACTCTAACATGGAAAAAATTTGGTAACCCACATCTCTTTTCAAGATTGAAGTGAGAAGGTATTTTTGTAGGTGAAGACGTAGTTGAACTCCTTTTTGCCAACACAATATATTAGCTGAGTGGATCCTCTGCTGCTCACATCAAAATAATGTTTGGCCCCGGTGTTCTCTGCTGCTCACATCCGGAAAAGAAAATAGCATGTGACTCACTATCAAGAATATCAATCCTAACAAGTCCAAACAAAGTCCTAACAAGTCCAAACAAAGTCCTAACAAGTCCAAACAAAGTCCTAACAACTCCTAACAAAGTCCTGACAACTCCTAACAAAGTCCTGACAAATCCTAACAGTGTCCTAACTCCTAACAACAGCGGAGCAAAAGAACCAATCATATGCTTCGAAACAGTTGCCGCTCCAAGGGGGGCAAAAGAGCCAATCAGATGCGTCGAAACAGGGCCCCGTGCGCAGTGTTCTCATAGGTTGACTGATGAAGACGATGTCACAGTTCATTCTGAGGTAACTTTATTTACCGGCGGCGAATATCTCTTGACACTAAAAGTAAGTAGAACTTACTAAAATTATGTAAATCACTGAATTGAAATCGTAAAAGTATGTGGTGTGTTTGTAAATACTTCTGCTGTGACAAATGTTGGATGTTTTTCGTGAAGTTTGATAAGACGGTCACAAACCTTAAGAGATAACGCTGATCGCAATGTTAATTATTTTCTTTACTGAACGTTTTTAAGTGTCTTTTGCGTGTCTTTCTTGTGTCCATCAAAATAAACTAGAACAGAGATCATAGTGCGAATTACAGGGGGTACTGGGGGGTACTATACCCCCCAATGAAGACCCAGTACCCCCCAAAGGGGCAGAAATATCAGTTCTGGGGGGGTCAGATAATTTTTATGATATTGTGAAAAAATATAATTAGAGTTACAATACAAGTCAACTCCTATTCCCACCCTTTCAAACCCGCCCATAGGGGGTACGTTGGACCTAATGCGCTAACAGAGCTATCACAGAACAGTGAACAGAAACGAGGAGCGGGAAAACTGGAACACAGGACTAAACCAAATACACAATGAATGGGGAAAACAGGACATGACATGTAACAACTGTGTCATCAAGAATGAAATTAGTCTTACAAGCAAATATTTCTGTCTGAAGGCCACTGGAGATGGAGGGACAGAGAGGACAGAGACACCACACTGCTGGACCAGAGAGCAATGGCAGGGCTGGATAGAACGTAACCCCTGGTTATACATAAAAGATGGATGCCTTGGTTGCAAGCCATGCAGAGACGCAAAGACTTTGCTTTTGTCTGGTAAATGTCCGGGGATGAATTTTGCTAGTGAATGGGTTAATGGGGCAGTGGGGAGTACCTGCAAAAGGACATTAGCAAAAAAAATATACAAACACAGAGATAGTGCTTCGCACCAGAGGTCTACTGAGATAGCACAACAGAAACAAAAGGAGGTCCTGCCAAAAGCCATTTTGGAAATCAATGCAGCTTTAGTGCAAGAAACAACCAGCTCTTTCAGAACTGCATATGCAGTAGCGAAAGAAAGGTTAGCTTTCAAAAAGATGCCACCTCTCATGATTCTGCAAGAACTTAACGGTGCTGTCATAGGGAATGTGCATAGGTCAGATCATTCTTGTGCTGAAATTGTGAACCACATTGCCACAGAAATGAAAAAAGTGGTAGTGAAGAACATTAAAGAAAAAAACTCACGCATTTCATTGACAGTCGATGAGAGCACAGTATTTGGGCTGGCCTATATGATAGTATTTATCAGGTGTGATGTTACAGGTGATGGGGATGTTGAGAACATCTTCTTAGATCTTGTTGAATTAAAGGAGGGTACAGATGCAAGTTCCATTTATGATGCATTGAGACAAAGCCTAAAGACAGCTGGATTAGATGATGACTTCTTACAAAAAAACCTCATAAGCATTGCAGCTGATGGGGCCTCAGTTTTGACAGGGTGCAAGTCTGGTGTCATTACTAGATTTAAATCTGAATTTCCAAAGCTAAAATCCATCCACTGTATGGCTCACAGGTTGGAATTGGCTGTCCATGACTCCATAAAATCCCTGACTGCCTGCAATCATTTTGAAATATTCATCTCTAAATTGTACAGTTTATTTAATCAATCCCACAAACTGGCCCGATTGCTAAAAGAAGTAGCAGATGAGCTCAATGTTCAAATTCTGAGGATAGGGGAGATCTTTACAATCAGATGGGTTGCCAGCAGCTTTAACACTGTGAGAGCTGTTTGGAAAAATTACCCTGCTCTGGCTAGACATTTTCAAATTGAAAGTGAAAATACTGGCAACTCTGATAAAGTGAGGAAGAAGTTCCTGGGACTATTGAAATACCTTAGCAATGCCAGCTTTGTGCATGATTTAGCCTGTATGAAAGATGTCTTGCGTGAATTGCAGAGCCTGTCACTTAAACTACAAAAACGGGAGACAACCATTGTCCAGAGTTACCACCACATCAAACAGACAACAGAAATTCTAAATGCCATGAAATCGCAAGGTGGAAAGTCTGCCGCAAAGGGCACAACAAGGCTTGTCAGCTGGTGTTTTTAAGGGGGTGAACATTGTGGGTGACAGAGCAGGAAAGATCAATAGGCAACAATTTTATCAAGCGGTAGTGGACAATCTGACGGCCCGAATGCCAGCTGATGACCTCATTTGCATCCTCCAGCCACTTGAGAAGTCCAGCTGGCCAGAAAAACGTGAGGACCTAGTACTGTTTGGAAAGACTGAGGTCCGTACATTGGCAAAGCTCCTTGGTGAGCCAGGGAGAGAAGCAGTGGAGGAGTTCAGAAATTATAAATTACAAGGAACACTGGAGGGAGGGACCCTGAAAAAACTTATCATTGCAAGTAACACATACTTGGCCACCTCTGCTGAATGTGAGAGAGGATTTTCGGCAGTAAATGATACAGATAGAAAAACGCGCAACAAGCTCCGTGCAAAGAGTCTGTCTTCTCTGCTTTTTGTGGACCTTAATGGCCCTCCTTTGGAGATCTTTAACCCTGCTCCATATGTGATGTCCTGGGTAAAGGCAGGACATCGCCTTTCTAAATCATGGGTGCCAGGGAGGAAGGGAAAAGAGGCAAAACCCAGACCTCTGTGGTCAGTATTTTGAAACAAGCCTGCTTTGCTGCATATTAGGCTTGCTACGGTAGTCGGTGTTACCGGTGTTACACGGTGTCCAGTCGCAACACCGGTTGCATCACTTGCCCACCGCGGCACCAAAAAAAAAAAAAAGTTTAAAGCGTTAAAAATATTTAACGCCAGACACATTTGTTTATCGTACATTTTATTTAACTTGCAGCGCTCTGGGTTTGTTTGTTGTCCTGTTTGCTTGTCTGTCTTTGTTTTCGATGTTTGTATTATTTGAAAAAAATAAATAATATTTACCGCAATTACGCATTATCCGTTTTTTTCTGTCACCCGTTGACTAGCGTTGTGTATGATCACGCTCTTATTACTGATTATCAGTTTGTCGCATGTTTAGACATTGTATGTGTGTTGCACAACACATATTGCACTTGGCGATCACGGTGGGGATTGATATGGTAGTGGACCATGATGGTCATAGAAGAAGTGAAGGAGCAGTACCCCCCAATTATGGTGCGGTAATTCGCACTCTGACAGAGATGCTCGATTTTGTGTCTGTGTCAAGTGTTAAATGTCGCTGCTAAGTTTGATAAGACGGTCAGAAAACTGATCGCTATGTTAATTATTATTTAATATGACATTTATACTATTTTTAACAAAAGATAGAACTGACAGCCCGTTAAACTGTCAAATGGTGTAACCACAAAAAATGACCAATATCTAATATTTCACACCTCCTAGAGTTCATGCAATTGCATGAAATTAGTAGTTTATTTAGTAATATCCTATGAGAATATGTTTTATTATAAATTATATGGGTTTTTCGTTGTACTGAGCAAGACCATATGCTGTAAACATCTTGTTTTATGTCTATTCTTTGACCATTTGAGTACAAATGGTTTAAACACCCATTATTACAGTGTAGTAGAGTATTAAATTATTATTCATATTAACTTTTTTGTACAATATTAGTCTTTTAGACAAAATATTGGTTACACCAACTGACCATATAACGTCTATTGCAATAGGATAAGAAATTGACACAGAAAATAGGCATCAAGGTAAACTGAATTGGATATTTTAATATATTTTCATGTCATTCATCATACAATTTCAGATACCAATTGTTTTCAAAGAGAGTGCTATAAAGTGTGTGTGAGAGAGAATAAGAGTGAGTGAAAGAGTGGGTATGATCATTTCTTAACAAACATGAAGAAACAGGATTGGCTCGTGTTGTGATTTCAGTTCAGTTCTCATACAATTTCAGTTTGTAAAATAACAGCCATTTTTTTCAAAGAGAGAGTGAGTGAGTGAATGTGTGTGTGTGTGTGTGTGTGTGTGTGTGTGTGAGAGAGAGAGAGAGAGAGAGAGAGAGAGAGAGAGAGAGAGAGAGAGAGAGAGAGAGAGATTGTGAAAGAGTATCATTTTTTTCCATTTCTTTCATCACTAAACTGTTTTGATTACATTTTTAATAACCGACAACCATCAGTGTGATTTCATGCCATCTGATGAGATCTGAACAAACTATTTCACATTAGCATAACAATATAAATGAAACAGTGTCTCAGAAACTTAAGACTTGAAATATTCTTGACCAAATTAGTTGAGACTGTGGAAAAAAACATACAACCTTATATTGTAGTTGCTTAATTTCCTATCTATCTGTCTGTCTGTCTGTGCATGTAGACCTACATGTTGCCTACAACAGCCTAATGACTGCCTCTTGTCCTATAGAGATGCCAAAGGAAGGAAAGCCAGATTCATTCTGGACCGGCGTCATGATGCTGTTTGCCCAGGGGAAATATAAATTTTCCACTGGCCAGAGACCTGGGAGCAGACGTTGGAAGGCAGTGTTAGAGAGGATAAAGAATTGTCCCCTGACCCCTGCATTTGGCCTAACGGTCAGAAAAAAAGACATTTTTGGGAAAAAGATCCCCTACAAATGTGGCTACCATGATGTAAGTAATGTCATTGAATCCTTAAACATATGATGTGAGACAAAGATGCTGACAAATGCTTCCTCTACAGCTGTTTCCCATGGCTGGTTCTTCGTTGTGCTTGATTCTCCAAATCACTGTTTTGATGCAGAGTTTTGTGTGATTTAGAGGATAAGAGGATATAGAGAGTAAATACAAAATATTGTTTCCCTCAGTCAGGACAGCAGACAGGGACCGCAGCAGGTCCACAGCAGACAGGGACCGCAGCAGGTCCACAGCAGACAAGGACCGCAGCAGGTCCACAGCAGACAAGGACCGCAGCAGCTCCACAGCAGACAGGGACCGCAGCAGGTCCACAGCAGACAAGGACCGCAGCAGGTCCACAGCAGACAGGGAGCGGTGATAATACCATGACATGCTCCCTTTGTGCTCAGGAAGTGCTCTTTGACCAGTTTACTCAGCACCTGTCAGACTTCCATGTCCAGGAGCAGTGTGAGCACTGCGGCACAAAGGCCATGGGTGCTGTCAGGTTATCAGAGCACCTTGAGAAGTGTCATGTGTTAAAATCTCCCACAGACCTCCCAAACATTTCTCCTCTAACCCCTTCAGTCCGTCCCTCCACTACCCCAGCCCAAGAGATGACACCGACACCAATCGTCTCTCCCCGAGATGCTCCGACTCCAGTCTGCCTCACAGCCCAAGAGACGACACCAACCATCTGTCTCCAAGTTGCTCCTGCTCCTACCCCTTCCACACTATCTGAGATGGCACCAGCGACTCAGAGTGGCACACCACTTCTTCCTTCTCCTGCTTCTGCTCCTCCTCCAGCAGCACCAGGGCTCCCAGTCCCTCTGCGCTTTCCAGAGGTAAGCCGGGCCAGGTTTTTGCCAAAGCCGTTCCTCCGGGTCATCAAGCCAGGTGATCGGGAGTGGATTGCCCACATCCTCTATGACGCAAGTGGGCAGCTGAGACAGAATGTCAGGGAGAATTGGCACCACCCCCCAAGCCCAATCAGATCTGTGGCACCTCCAAACCCACATGATTACTTTCGACAGAGGATGTTCCTGTGGGCACCAATGCGTATGTGGGGCATCCCTCTGAAATGCACTCTGTGCAACCGAAAGATACACCACTCTGGCATTTACACCAAGATCAGAGAGGTCATTGATGTGGATAGCAAGTACTATTTAATAGGGGGAGATTACCCAAGGTGCAGCCAGTGCAAACAACCTGTCTGTCCTTGGAGTAGTGACATTTTAAAGCAACTTGACCCCTCTAACCGCAACAAATTCCCTGCTGTGTTGACTACACATTTGGCACTGGACAGAAAATGTGTGACACTTTTCCGTCCTAGAACAGCAGGGAATAGCTCCAGTTACCTGCAGCAGGCCTTTCAAGAGGCACACAGTGAGGAGTGGGCTAGGAGATCCTGTGACTATTTCACAGATTGTGAAATTCACAAGAGATCCTGCCTGAAGCAGTCCCAGGCTGTTTATCCCCCACCACCACCCTTCTCTCCCTTGCCCCTGGCCCAGTAGTTCGAGACAGTGCATGCCAACGATGTTGTCGGTCACCTTGATGAACTCAAAGGTGTCATCACTTCAACGTTTGGCAGAATTCTGAAGCTCGATTCCACTAAGAAGGTAAATGTAAACCTATATAAGCTTGAGCTCATTTGTTCTTTTAGGGTTTGATAAGAATACATATGCTAATGATGTATATACTTTTGTTATAACAGGTTACCAAAAAACTTGCTGGGGGGATTGAGAACACGGCAACATGGATGTCCAATGTGGGGAACGAATATGGTCAGGTCCTCAACTCGGTCCTCACAACCGGCGAGGGAGCTGGGCTGGATGATTTGTGCCAAGGGATCGTTCAACGGTACAGGGATGCTGGTGAGCCACAGCCAGCTGCTATCTATGTGGATAGAGACTGTTGCAGTGACAGAGGTGGGTTTCCTGTAATTTGTGTTGATGTTTTTTTTTTTTTGCCAAATTAAGGCAGTTGGTGACAATACAAACCAAAAAATGCTTTTACACAGGAGTGAGCCCAGTTCTCCATTGGTTTCGGCCATGGACGTCCACTGTGCGGTTGGATGTGTTCCACTTTATGAGGCGATTCACCAACGGTCTCACCACAGAACACCATCCACTGTACGGTACGTTCTGCTCCAAATTGTCGAGTTGCATTTTTGAATGGGATTACCAGGACATCTGTCATCTGAAAGAGGCGAAGCGGTCAGAGCTGAGGCAAAAGCATCAGGGCCACGAGCCAACAGATGCCCAGGTGTTGGTGAGCATCAGCTCTAAAGAGCTAGCCAAGCACTGCCGCAGGAAAACCCGTGGAGTGGAGGAGACTCGTGCCCTCATCAAAAGTCTTCTTGACTCCATGTGGCACCCTGTGGACGGCACTGGGCTGCACCTTATAAACCATGAACGCATGTCTCAAGTGTGGGAGGTACAGCAAAAGCACCTTGCCTGCATTCAGGATCCACCAGGAGTGCAGCTTTACACAAACATTGGGTCAGGGCTGGAGAAAGGAGAGAAGACACTGGATGTGCTAAGATACAGCAGAGGGTCCTCCTCTCTGGAAAGCTTTCATAAGCACCAGTGTGCTTTCATTCCAGGCATGTTAAAACCTTAAACACATATGGTATATTTTGCTATTGAATGTTGACATAATATTGTTGTAATTTGTTGTAATCAGTGATCCTGTTTTTTGTCTCATCAGGGTGGAGATGCAATGCATTGCACACTCAGATATACATGCTTGAGGGTGTGTCAAGGTGGAATTTAAACCGGTCAGCACAAGCACTTTCTATGACTGAGACATCCAGGACAAAGCTGTATAACATTCGTTTGATGTCCAATGTGAATGCGCTCAGCAACAAAGTGTTGGGAAAACCTCTTCTTCCAGAGTTTATCCCCCCTGGGAAACCTACCGGTAAGAAAAGTCTGCTGTTGATGATGATCAGACCTATATTGTGACATGGTAGGCAAGTAAACAATAATTTTTCCATTGGTGAATACTTATTGCAGGAGAGCGTATTGCTGTAGAATATCTTCTGGCACAGTCCAACAGAGGAGATCTTCTGAGCCAGCAGATTGGTATTGGTGACATCCTGCCTGAGATCTTGGATGAAGACCTCGAGGACGAATGTCCTGATGTGACTGTACCACAGGCTCATGACCTCACATTGCAGGTAATATTATGTCAAGAGTATATCAGACATCAAAAAAATATTGGAAAACTAATAAACAGTTCATTTTTAATGTAGAACAGACACAAAAAAAAAATGTAAAAGATTGTTTATTCTTTATTTATTCTTTATTCTGTGTATACTTTTATTAATCACCTCAGCAATTTGGAAGCGGTGGCCCTAGGCCCGGGCCAGATCCCAGGTCCCCATTGGAGGAGAGTGATGCCTCTGCTGGGCCCATCTACTCCCCATTGGAGGAGAGTAATGCCTCTGCTGGGCCCATCTACTCCCCATTGGAGGAGAGTAATGCCTCTGCTGGGCCCGTCTACTCCCCATTAGAGGTGAGTGATGCCTCTGCTGGGCCCATCTACTCCCCATTGGAGGAGAGTAATGCCTCTGCTGGGCCCGTCTACTCCCCATTAGAGGTGAGTGATGCCTCTTCTGGGCCCGTCCTCACCCGATTTGATGAGAGAGATGCCTCCGCAAGTCCCGTCCTCACCCCATTTGAGGAGAGTGTGCTCGTCACTCCAGCTACTGTAAAGTGGATAATGTTTCACCATCAGAAATGTAGGCTTCTTTATATTTGCTCTTGTACCAGATGTTTAAAATGTTATGGTGTTTATTGGTTCAATTCTTGTAACAGGACACAAGGTGTGATGCCAGAGGGATTTCTGGATGGGAGGCAGTTGATGCCTTGGCAGGTTACCTGGTTGGGCTTAACCGAACTATAACAGCACTCTCCAATGCTGAAGTGGCAGAGATTTTGAGGTTATACTCACATCTAAGTGTCTTTGACCTGACCCCCACCAGATACACCCTCAAGAGCAAAAAAACAACTTTGCCAGGACCTTGGAGGGCTTCAAGAAAGCGCAGTGGCTCTGCTCCAGGCCAGCAAGCAGCTGAGAGGTATCTACATCTCATATAGCTATATTCTTTAGTATTTGTATCAATATATTTATGTCAATATGTGAACATGCATATATAATGAGCACTATGTGATCTGGTCATCTATTTGCAGATTGTTCATGGTCCATGGTCAGGCTGCTCACAGACCAGACCAAAACAGAATTTCAGAGTGTGTTGCTCTCAAGCTGTACAAAGAGTACAAGGAAGCCAGAAATAGGCCAAAGGACAATAAAGGGAGGACATTTGCCATACCCCAGTCCATTGTCATGGCATACTCTCACATCAAGCAGCTAGTTGAGGACTGCAGAGAGATCATGGACAGGAGTGACCTGGTACTGGTAAACATTAACAACACCACTGTGTCCTCCTGGTGAGTTCATCTTTAATATCTTCATAAGTTGATTGAATTGCATATTTGAACAAAATTTTTAACAATTAACACACTGAAAAATGTTCTGAAAAACTCTTGTGTGTGTTTTGTTTTCTGTCTCTGCAGGCTGCATGATCGCCAAAAGAGAACTGAACGGGGTTCTTTACTTCAGGGTGTGCAGCTTCCACAGCAGATTGCCGTGGCTAAAAAATCCCTCCTGGAGGTTCGTGACCAACCATCACAGCCAGTTCAGCATGGACACACTCTTTTGGAGTTCCAGGAGCCTGAGAACCGTGAGGGCGAGGCAAAAATCCGCCAGCGACACAGTTCCAGAATACCTGCTATTCCACACACAGGTGGGGGAGACGCAGCTATTGCCAAACACGATGCTGCTTCCTCTCAAAACAGCTGTATGGAGGGCTGGTCCTCTGCCTACCAGCCATCCCCAACACACTACCAGAGATGGTCTTCTTACCAGGCACCCCTGGCACACTCTCATGTTTGGTCCTCCACCCACCCACAACCCTCAGCATCCACCCAGGGCTGGTCTGCAACCCACCCACCAACCTCAGCATCCAGCCAGGGCTGGTCTACAACCCACCCACCACCCTCAGCATCCATCCAGGGCTGGCCTGCCACCCAACCACCACCCTCAGCATCCACCCAGGGCTGGTCCTCCAACCAGGGCTGGTCTGCAACCCACCCACCACCCTCAGCATCCACCCAGGGCTGGTCCTCCAACCAGGGCTGGTCTGCAACCCACCCACCACCCTCAGCATCCACCCAGGGCTGGTCTGCAAACCACCCACCAACCTCAGCATCCACCCAGGGCTGGTCTGCAACCCACCCACCACCCTCAGCATCCATCCAGGGCTGGCCTGCCACCCAACCACCACCCTCAGCATCCACCCAGGGCTGTTCATCCACCTCCTACTGTCCTGACCAACCTAGGTTCCCTCACCAAGCACTAGATCCCTTTAATCACCAGCGTGAATGGCGATTACGCAAGGCAGCTCTTGAGAACCAGGAGCGACTGAGGAAAGGTGAGCCCCCAAAGATGAGAAAGGCAAAAGAGAGCTACCACTATGAGTGTAAGCTGTGTGGTCAACCTAAATCAAAGCAAACTGGACACTCACAGGTACGTGGCAAATGGTACTGCCCTGCATCTGGACAGACCCTTGAGGAGTGGAGAAGCTCTTTGTAAATGCACCTAATACATTCTTTTTTATAAATATTTTTAATAATAATATGTTTTATTTATTTTAAGAAAATGTTCACATTCACTGTTCAAACCATCTGCAAAGAAAAAACAAGCAAGAAAATAAAGTAGAAAAAAGTATATTTGCTGTTGCAAATAGAAAAAAACATTATTAGTTGCTGTTGCAACTATTTTCAAAAAACAAAATACATAGGATAGTTGCTGATGCAACTATTTCCAAAAAAAAAAAAAAAATTGTGGTGTAATAGTAACACGTCCATCCTTTGGGTGGGAGACTCCAGGTGCAAATCCTGGCAAGAGTGTGCAACTTGTTGGGCCAATCAGTATTTAATAAAAAAATAATTTATGACATAATTTAATCTGCATTTTCTCCTTCTTTTCTCATTATTATTACAAGATGTAGCGGCGGTCATAATTATTATCATAACATTTTGTTAATAACAAAGCATTATTATTCATACCAATCCTATTTGTATCTGATTTTAAGACATATTTGATAGATTCATTGCAATCTCTAATAGTTTACGTTTATTGAGACATGTTCCAATAGCTGAAAAAAGCTGCCCAGGAGGATGAGGAGCTAGTGTCAAAGGGGGAACCGCCACGGAAGAGGCTGACAAACGAAAAGTACCACTACACCTGCAAGGGGTGTGGACAGGACAAAATAAAAGGACTGGACACACCCAGCTGAAGGGGCAGTGGTACTGTCCAGCATCAGGACTGACCCTGGATGACTGGAGGAAGAGTGTATAATTGCTGTCACCATTACTTGTCTGTCTGTTACAATAAAGTTTAATAATTTTATTGGAGTCAATAACAGCCTTCACGTTTTTATTTAATTTCCTCTTGAATACCAGGACAGTGAGTGTCATCCATTGAATGTAATTGTTAAAACTAAAGCCAGAATTACTTGCAGAATCATTTTACATTTATTCACAAAACCCATGCTCAATTTGGAATATGTTTTATTCACTTGTGCTGCACAGATGTAGTCTTTCAAATAATTGAGTTTACAAAAAAAGGAGGGGAAACATGATGGGAGAGTTATTTACATTTACATTTATACACTGTTAATACTGTTATAGCTTTAAAAGTAGCATGTGACATTTTGAGTTAATTATTTGAATATTGATTTGTTAACATCACAAAATATGTTTACTTACAGGAGCGTTTGCTTTAGATGCATTCATGTGCATAATTGCATAATCACAGGGTTACTACTGTAGGGATTTATATGGAAAAGAGTTCCTGTGTTAAAAATGACTACGTTACCCACAATGCATTGCATGTAGTACTTCCGGAATGCACTACGAGACTAGAGAACAAGCGAAGATGCAAGCGATATTGCCACGACATAGGTTCAAATCCCGCAAGAGACATGAAATTAAAGTGATGATAAACCTTGCAATAAGTGCAGAACTGTGTGTAAACAATGTTGAGAAGATAAGAAAGTAAATAAAAATTGATATATTGTACGTTTTGCTCCTTTTTTCTCCTCTTCTTTTTCTCCCTTTCCCCCCTCTTCCTCCCTCTTTTCTTCTCTCCCCCCCTCCCAAGCAGTCTCTTTGGCCCCTTCCTTGGCCGAGAGGTTAAGGCGATGGACTTGAAATCCATTGGGGTCTCCCCACGCAGGTTCGAACCCTGCAGACTACGTGGCTTCTAGTCTCTTTGCGAGAGGAATTGTGACATCCTTTGTACGAGCTGCTTTATTCTCTAACATGGAAAATTGGGCAACCCACATCTCTTTTCAAGCTTGAAGTGGGCAGGTTTTTGTGCATTTTCAACATTGACGTTGGTGAACTCCTTTTTGCCAACACAATATATTAGCTGAGTGGATCCTCTGCTGCTCACATCGACATTAATGGCTGGCCCCGGTGTTCTCTGCTGCTCACATCCAGAAAAGAAAATAGCATTTGACTCACTCATAGTGTAGTTGTGCCCGAGAGGTTAAGGCGATGGACTTGAAATCCATTGGGGTTTCCCCGCGCAGGCTCGAACCCTGCCAACTATGTGGCTCTTTGTCTGCTTGCGACAGGAATTGTGACATCCAAGATCTTTGTACGAGCTGCTTTTTTCTCTAACATGGAAAATTGGGCAACCCACATCTCTTTTCAAGCCTGAAGTGAGAAGGTATTTGTGTAGGTAAAGACGTAGTTGAACTCCTTTTTGCCAACACAATATGATAGCTGAGTGGATCCTCTGCTGCTCACATCGACATTAATGGCTGGCCCCGGTGTTCTCTGCTGCTCACATCCAGAAACGGAAATAGCATGTGACTCACTATCAAGAGTAGTTGTGGCCGAGAGGTTATGGCGATGGGCTCTAAATCCATTGGAGTTTCCCCGCGCAGGTTCAAACCCTGCCGACTATGTGGCTCTTTGTCTGCTTGTGACAGGAATTGTGACATCCAGGATCTTTGTATGAGCTGCTTTTTTTTTCTAACACAGAAATTGGGCTCATTTCAAGCCTGAAGTGAGCATTGTTTAAGGAGGATTTACACTTTAAGGTAAGTTTGGTTCAATTCCCTGTTTGGGTGAAAATCTGACAGTTTGTTGCATACATTCCCTAATCACTTGTTGTCCTCTTCCCAGCCTTTGAGGGAGGTGTTCATCCTCTGCTGCTCACATCCAAGTCAAGTCAAGTCAAGTCATCCTCATTTATATAGCACTTTTAACAATGTAGATTGTTTCAAAGCAGCTTTTTACAGAGATAAACATATAATTTAAGGTAACAGAGATTGGTTTGGTTTTATAGTGGTTCTTGAATAATCTTATTTCCAGCTAAAGTTAGTTTTGATTGATTCACTTCCGTCGAAATGATCATTTGTTATTAAATTAGGGGCCGCTAAGACGACACCGTTCTCTCTAAACAGACTTTAAACTCGACTCTAACATGGAAAATTGGGCAACCCACATCTCTTTTCAAGCTTGAAGTGAGAAGGTATTTGTGTAGGTGAAGACATAGTTGAACTCCTTTTTGCCAACACAATATATTAGCTGAGTGGATCCTCTGCTGCTCATATCAAAATAATGGTTTGCCCCGGTGTTCTCTGCTGCTCACATCCAGAAAAGAAAACAGCATGTGACTCACTATCAAGAGTAGTCGTGGCCGAGAGGTTAAGGCGATGGACTTGAAATCCATTGGGGTTTCCCCGCGCAGGTTCAAACCCTGCCGACTACGTGGCTCCTTGTCTCTTTGCGAGAGGAATTGTGACATCCTTTGTACGAGCTGCTTTATTCTCTAACACGGAAAATTGGGCAACCCACATCTCTTTTCAAGCTTGAAGTGAGCAGATTTTTGTGTAGGTGAAGACTTTGTTTAACTCCTTTTTTCCAACAAAATATATTAGCTGAGTGGATCCTCTGCTGCTCACATCAAAATAATGGTTGGCCCCGGTGTTCTCTGCTGCTCATATCCGGAAAAGAAAATAGCATGTGTAGGTAATGGACCAATCAGACACATACTAATTATTCATTATATACAAAGGTTTATGAAACTCCTCACACAGCCCAAATGAACAAACACAAGGGCAGAAACAGTGTCATGTTACAGGGCATGATAAGGAGATTTTACGACCTCCGAGGAATGTGGCCACATACTCAAGAGAGAGACTTTGAAACAGAAACCCTCTTTAAAACAGACTTTGCTGCATTAATCATAGACTAACTGATCTATAAATGAACATGCATACAACTGTGAAAGAAACAGTGTAAATGGTTTACTGTCTTGTGTACTATTAGGTATATATTATGGTATGTATCCTGGTATACAACCAACTAACGATCAATGTAACCTCACCTGTATCATGCCTCCTACCTAATTAATCCTCATTTAATGACTCACACTTTGATGTACATCACCTTCTTCTAGAATGCAGTTTGGATGTGTTATAGCTATTTGAGCATTAATGAAGGTATAATCATGCTAGGGACAAAGATACGTAAATCAACTAAGAGTCACTTTCCCTATCAGACATGTCCCCTTTCTGATTGGTCGAGTTCAACCCTTAGGGGAGGATCTTCTCCAGGCCTTATTAGAGACAGTCCACATGTGACCTCCCTCTCTTAGTTCTTTCATCCAACCTTAACACTGTTCTGGTGATACTGGGGAGCCCCCTCCCCCTCCACGGGGGCCCCAGGGCCCAGCAGGCCTCGATTCCAACCAGATATGAGCTCAGGCAGGAGAGAGATGACTCTCTCACAAAGAACCAAGGACAATCTCAAGAGTTTTGGAACAAAGACTCCAACCAACAACGACTCCAATCACCCATCCTTCCGACTTCCTCACTTCTCCTGGGTGCTCGGCGTGGCCTCAACAGAGTCCCAGGCCTTGCCCAAACCAGCCATGCGTTCCTGGAGAAAGAGAACGCTCAACCAACTTCCACTTGACACTGCAGGAACCATCAACGACTTCAATTTTCAACAACTTCAAGAATTGTTCCCATTACAAATGCAAGTATTCAATTCAATGAAATGTGAAAATGAAATTCTGATGGTTCTTCTCATAGACCCTCTTCCGGTTTCCAATTTCATCCTATCACTAACCTATTTATGTATTCATGTGTGTATGTTGTTTAGTTTATTTATATTCATATAAATATCTATATTTAGTTAATAAAACTTGTACATAATATGTATTTGGTTCTGTTTTGTTTGCAATACAAGTCACTTTACGATCACGGTTTTTGCTACTGGCTCAAAGTACTGTACAGGCGAAGAAATAATTATTCTTCGGTGGCCATGGAAGATACCCTTTTCTTAGAATAAATTAATAATCAAAAGAGTTCGTTGGAAGAACTGATTAATTGATTGTAATATTAATTCAGCCACATCAAGTTAATCCAATTAACTGACCCAAATATTTATAATTAATAATAACAAGATATTATTGATTATTAATATTTCCAAAAGGCTGAGTTCCTTACACATGTGACTCACTCACAGTGTAGTCGTGCCCGAGAGGTTAAGGCGATGCACATGATATCCATTGGGGTTTCCCCGTGCAGGTTCGGACCCTGCCGACTACGTGTCTCTTTGTCTGCTTGCGACATCCAAGATCTTTGTATGAGCTGCTTTTTCTCTAACATGGAAAATTGGGCAACCCACATCTCTTTTCAAGCCTGAAGTGAGAAGGTTTTTGTGTAGGTGAAGACGTAGTTGAACTCCTTTTTGCCAACACAATAACTTAGTTGAGTGGATCCTCTGCTGCTCACATCGACATTAATGCTTGGCCCCGGTGTTCTCTGCTGCTCACATCCAGAAAAGAAAATAGCATGTGACTCACTCACAGTGTAGTTGTGGCAGAGAGGTTAAGGCGATGGAGTCAAAATCCATTGGGGTTTCCCTGCACAGGGTCGAACCCTGCCAAGTACGTGGCTCTTTGTCTGCTTGCGACAGGAATTGTTACATCCAAGATCTTTGTACGAGCTGCTTTTTTCTCTAACATGAAACATTGGGCAACCCACACCTCTTTTCAAGCCTGAAGTGAGAAGGTATTTGTGTAGGTGAAGACGTAGTTGAACTCCTTTTTGCCAACACAATATGTTAGCTGAGTGGATCCTCTGCTGCTTACATCGACATTAATGGTTGGCCCCGGTGGTCTCTGCTGCTCACATCCAGAAACGGAAATAGCATGTGACTCACTATCAAGAGTAGTCGTGGCCGAGAGGTTAAGGCGATGGACTTGAAATCCATTGGGGTCTCCCGGCGCAGGTTCGAACCCTGCCGACTACGTGAAGCACTTTATTGTCATCGGGTCACGGCGAAGGTCCTTTGCCAGATCTGGAACCGGCAGGCTGCGGGAAAACCTTGGGATAAACAAAGACACAAAAATTAGCTTAGATGCCATTTTTCTTATGATGTAACGAGTACAACAGGATTTAACATCCACATTGATGGTTGTCCTCTGCTGCACACATCCAGAAAATAAAATAGCATGTGACTCACTCACAGTGTAGTCGTGGCCGAGAGGTTAAGGCGATGCACTTGATATCCATTGGGGTTTCCCCTTGCAGGTTCGGACCCTGCCGACTATGTGTCTCTTTGTCTGCTTGTGACATCCAAGATCTTTGTATGAGCTTCTTTTTCTCTAGCATGGAAAATTGGGCAACACACATCTCTTTTCAAGCCTGAAGTGAGAAGGTATTTGTGTAGGTGAAGACGTAGTTGAACTCCTTTTTGCCTTTTTGAATTGTGACATCCAGGATCTTTGTATGAGCTGCTTTTTTTTCTAAGACAGAAATTGGCCTCATTTCAAGCCTGAAGTAAGCATTGTTTAAGGAGGATTAACACTTTAAGGTAAGTTCTGTTCAAATCCCTGTTTGGGTGAAAATCTGACAGTTTGTTGCATACATTCCCTAATCACTTGTTGTCCTCTTCCCAGCCTTTGAGGGAGTTGTTCATCCTCTGCTGCTCACATCCAAGTCAAGTCAAGTCATCCCCATTTATATAGCGCTTTTGACAATGTAGATTGTTTCAAAGCAGCTTTTTACAGAGATAAACATATAATTTAAGGTAACAGAGATTGGTTTGGTTTCATAGTGGTTCTTGAATAATGTTATTTCAAGCTAAAGTTAGTTTAGATTGATTCACTTCGAAATGGTAATTTGTTAATAAATTAGGGGCCGCTAAGATGACACCGTTCTCTCTAAACAGACTTTAAACACGAACCTGTGATAAACCTCTTTGTCTGCTTGCGACAGGAAATGTGACATCCAAGATCTTTGTACGAGCTGCTTTTTTCTCTAACATGGAACATTGGGCAACCCACACCTTAACAGAATCTGGTATTTCAGATCACTTCCCTATTAGATTTGAGATCAGTGTTATACCACCCGCTAGTAAACCTGTCTCCTCAGCCTCTAGACGCCGCCTCATCACACCCTCTTTAGGTGTAGAGTTCGCTTCGGCGTTTATGGGCTCACAGTTTCATGCAATGAATGGTCTGGTCTCTCCTTTCTCCCCAGATAATGTTCTCTCTGCGTTTCATTCCACAAGCACTGAAATTTTAGACTCTATTGCCCCTTTTCGGACTAAATCTATTAAACCTAAGGTGGATCCCTGGTTAAATGTCACCACAAGGGCTCTTAGGAAACACTGTAGACAAGCCGAACGAAGGTGGAAGAAGGACAAACTATTTACATCACTAGGTTCCTAGCTGCATATCAGAGGGCTGTGAAGGTGGCGAAGATGCACTATCTTTCTTCGGTCATAACTAGCAGTTGTCATGAACCTAGAGTTTTATTTAATACCATTAACTCTGTGTTGAATCCATGTACCTCTGATCAGACAGAGGTTTCAATTAGTACATGTGAGAAATTTCTCAGTTATTTTACTGACAAGGTAGCATCTGTCAGGCAAAACTGCAGTGCTAATTTTAATGTGTTTGTTCCTACTGCTTCTGTGCTTCCTGCTGTTTTTGAGGATTTCAAGCCAGTTTCGTTTGCGCTGCTTTCTGAGATAGCGCAACACATGAAACCCACCTACTGTTCATTAGACATTGTCCCAGCCAGGATAGTGAAGGAAGTTTTTAATAGCGCCATTGGGTCGAGTTTACTCACTTTAATTAATTCTTGTCTTGGTCTAGGTTGTGTCCCAGCTGCATTTAAACATGCTGTGGTCAGGCCGCTACTTAAGAAGCCAAATCTTGACCCTTCAGTATTATCTAATTTTAGACCAGTTTCTCATCTGCCTTTTCTGTCAAAGGTTTTGGAAAAAGTTGTTTTTATACAGTTACAAGCCTTTATGCAGAAAAATTCTGTGCTTGAAAAATTTCAATCGGGTTTTAGATCACGTCACAGTACTGAGTCAGCACTGCTCAGAGTACATAATGACATTGCCTTGTCTGTGGATGCTGGGAATCCTGCTGTTTTAGTGCTTTTGGACCTCACAGCGGCGTTTGATACGGTGGACCACGCAGTCCTCCTGTCTCGCCTCGAGCATTGTGTGGGCATTCGAGGTTTGGCCCTTCAATGGTTTAGCTCCTACTTAGCAAATAGGAGCTTCTCAGTTATGATTGGTGAATGCTCCTCGCCAGCTGCTCCTCTTTCTTGTGGGGTACCCCAGGGTTCAATTCTTGGCCCAATCTTGTTTTCTTTATATATGTTGCCCTTGGGAAGTATTATAGGAAAGCACAATCTGTCCTTTCATTGTTATGCTGATGATTTGCAGATTTATTTGCCTTTAAAACCGAATGATAGTGTCGCACTTGACTCCCTACTTAGTTGTATTGATGATATTGAGTTGTGGTTGTCACAAAATTTTCTTAGTTTAAACAAAGCAAAAAATGAGTGTATCATCTTCGGTAACCCAAATGGTTCAGCGGTGAGTTTGGGGGCTCTGGCGCCATACCTTAGGCCAGCTGTCAGAAATCTGGAAGTTATTTTTGATTGCAACATGAAATTTGACAAGCAAATTAGCAATGTTGTCAAAATGAGTTTTTTCCAGCTTCGTCTTCTAGCTAAAGTTAGGCCTTTTCTTAACAAGCATGATCTAGAAAAGGTGATTCATGCTTTTATTAGTTTGAGGTTGGACTACTGTAATGCTCTTTATGTTTGCTGACAAGATAGGCTGAAAGGGCAGGAGTGGAGATGGATTTAAGATTTCTGAAGGAGATTGTGTGTTTGTTCTTGGTCAAGATAGGGAGATCAATGTTCATGGTGATTGCCATATGGTCAGAGATGTTAAGGTTAGAGCTGGAGAGGTGAGGTATGGTGAGACCAGTTGAAAACAGACCAGATCCAGGATGTGACCACGGCTGTGGGTAGGAAAGTTGACATGTTGAGTGAAGTTGAACAGTGTAGCAGTTCCAGGAATTCAGTGGCAAATTTACAGTTAGTGTCGATGTGAATGTTGAAATCTCCCAGAAGCAGAACAGAAAGTGAGATGGCAGATAACAGTTAAAAAGTCAGAAAACTCAGGTTTGTGTCAAATTTCAGTGATACAAAGGAAATACAGGTTATTGTCAGTTATGAATTCATTTAAAATTAGACTTTTATTGTTGAGTGAGCGGGTATTGAGCAAGGCCAGTTTCAGGTGATGTTGCTTTGTGATGGGTTGAGAAGACCGAGGAAGGGAGCGGAGATTAGATAGGCGCACGTGCCGTTTGTTGTGATGACGTAGTGTGGTAGTTGCAGTGCGCGAATTAGACCAGATGGATGGAATAGAGCTTGGGGTTGAAAAGTTGTAATTGAACATACGACCAGAGCCTCTGTGTGGAGGACGGCGACATAGTCCAGTTTCTCGGAAGAAGTTAATGCTGTCCAGACAGCGGTGGTTGTTGAGTGGGCGGAAGTCAGCAGCGAAGCAGAGCGGTGGCATGATTCAGGCGCGGTGCGCTAGTGCAGAGCTAGCGCTTGCTTGCACTCAGATGCCGGGCGTCACAGTTCCAGTCCGATTCCAGCAAGTTAGTATGTCCTTTTCCTCGCGATCAGAGTGTTGTTCATCTGGTCGAAGGTCGTAGTTGAATCGGGCTCTTGTTGCTTGCTCTGGTGTTTGCCTTACGTGAGATTTCCTGGACAGACTATCCGCTTCTTATTATTATTCATTCATGCATTAACCGTTGCGATTCCGTTGTGATTTCCAGTTCTGAGGTGTCTAAGAAGATAAAGTGAACTTGTAGTAATAAAATTATTACTTTTTAAAATTAGGATAAAACTCGAGAGATTAAGGCGATGGACTTGAAATCCATTGGGGTCTCCCCGCGCAGTTTTGAACCCTGCCAACTACGTGGCTCCTTGTCTCTTTGCGAGAGGAATTGTGACATCCTTTGTACGAGCTGCTTTATTCTCTAACATGGAAAACTGAGCAACCCACATCTCTTTTCAAGCTTGAAGTGAGCAGGTTTTTGTGTAGGTGAAGATGTTGTTGAACTCCTTTTTGCCAACACAATATATTAGCTGAGTGGATCCTCTGCTGCTCACATAAAAATAATGTTTGGCACCGTTGTTCTCTGCTGCTCACATCCAGAAAATAAAATAGCATGTGACTCACTATCAAGAGTAGTCGTGGCCGAGAGGTTAAGACGATGGACTTGAAATCCATTGTGGTCTCCCCGTGCAGGTTCGAACCCTGCCGACTACGTGGCTCCTTGTCTCTTTGCGAGAGGAATTGTGACATCCTTTGTACGAGCTGGTTTATTCTCTAACATGGAAAATTGGGCAACCCACAACTTTTCAAGCTTGAAGTGAGCAGGTTTTTGTGTAGGTGAAGACGTTGTTGCAATGCTTTATCTGTAGAGTGGTATAGGGATCCTCCATAGGGAGAGGCTAGTTGGCACTTCAGCACTGCATTGTCATCGGGTCCAGGCAAAGGTCCTTCATCAGATCTGGATCCGGCAGGCTGCGGGAAAACCTTGGGAGAAACAAAGACACTAAAATTAGCTTAGATGCCATTTTTCTTATGATGTAACGAGTACAACAGGATTTAACATCTACATTGATGGTTGTCCTCTGCTGCACACATCGAGAAAATAAAATAGCATTTGACTTACTATCAAGAGTAGTTGTGGCCGAGAGGTTAAGGCGATGGACTTGAAATCCATTGGGGTCTCTCCGCGCAGGTTCGAACCCTGCCGACTACGTGGGTCCTTGTCTCTTTGCGAGAGGAATTGTGACATCCTTTGTACGAGCTGCTTTATTCTCTAACATGGAAAATTGGGCAACCCACATCTCTTTTCTAGCTTGAAGTGAGCAGGTTTTTGTGTAGGTGAAGACATTTTTGAACTCCTTATTGCCAACACAATATATTAGCTGAGTGGATCCTCTGCTGCTCACATCAAAATAATGGTTGGCCCCGGTGTTCTCTGCTGCTCATATCCAGAAAAGAAAATAGCATGTGACTCACTCAGAGTGTAGTCGTGGCCGAGAGGTTAAGGCGATGCACTTGATATCCTTTGGGGTTTCCCCGTGCAGGTTCGGACCCTGCCGACTATGTGTCTCTTTGTCTGCTTGCGAAATCCAAGATCTTTGTACGAGCTGCTTTTTCTCTAACATGGAACATTGGGCAACCCACACCTCTTTTCAAGCCTGAAGTGAGAAGGTATTTGTGTAGGTGAAGACGTAGTTGAACTCCTTTTTGCCAACACAATATGTTAGCTGAGTGGATCCTCTGCTGCTTACATCGACATTAATGGTTGGCCCCGGTGGTCTCTGCTGCTCACATCCAGAAACGGAAATAGCATGTGACTCACTATCAAGAGTAGTCGTGGCCGAGAGGTTAAGGCGATGGACTTGAAATCCATTGGGGTCTCCCCGCGCAGGTTCGAACCCTGCCGACTACGTGGCTCCTTGTCTCTGTGCGAGAGGAATTGTGACATCCTTTGTACAAGCTGCTTTATTCTCTAACATGGAAAATTGGGCAACCCACATCTCTTTTCAAGATTGAAGTGAGAAGGTATTTTTGTAGGTGAAGACGTAGTTGAACTCCTTTTTGCCAACACAATATATTAGCTGAGTGGATCCTCTGCTGCTCACATCAAAATAATGGTTGGCCCCGGTGTTCTCTGCTGCTTATATCCAGAAAAGAAAATAGCATGTGACTCACTCACAGTGTAGTCGTGGCCGAGAGGTTAAGTCTATGCACATGATATCCATTGGGGTTTCCCCGTGCAGGTTCGGACCCTGCCGACTACATGTCTCTTTGTCTGCTTGTGACATCCAAGATCTTTGTATGAGCTGCTTTTTCTCTAACTTGGAAAATTGGGCAAACCACATCTCTTTTCAAGCATGAAGTGAGAAGATATTTGTGTAGGTAAAGACGTAGTTGAACTCCTTTTTGCCAACACAATATGTTAGCTGAGTGGATCCTCTGCTGCTTACATCGACATTAATGGTTGGCCCCGGTGTTCTCTGCTGCTCACATCCAGAAACGGAAATAGCATGTGCCTCACTATCAAGAGTAGTTGTGGCCGAGAGGTTATGGCGATGGGCTCTAAATCCATTGGGGTTTCCCCGCGCAGGTTCGAACCCTGCCGACTATGTGGCTCTTTGTCTGCTTGTGACAGGAATCATGACATCCAGGATCTTTTGTATGAGCTGCTTTTTTTTCTAACACAGAAATTGGGCTCATTTCAAGCCTGAAGTGAGCATTGTTTAAGGAGGATTAACACTTTAAGGTTAGTTCGGTTCAATTCCCTGTTTGGGTGAAAATCTGACAGTTTGTTGCATACATTCCCTAATCACTTGTTGTCCTCTTCCCAGCCTTTGAGGGAGGTGTTCATCCTCTGCTGCTCACATCCAAGTCAAGTCAAGTCATCCTCATTTATATAGCCTTTTTAAAAATGTAGATTGTTTCAAAGTAGCTTTTTACAGAGATAAACATATTATTTAAGGTAACAGAGATTGGTTTGGTTTTATAGTGGTTCTTGAATAATGTTATTTCCAGCTAAAGTTAGTTTTGATTGATTCACTTCCGTCGAAATGATCATTTGTTATTAAATTAGGGGCCGCTAAGACGACACCGTTCTCTCTAAACAGACTTTAAACACGACTCTAACATGGAAAATTTGGTAAACCACATCTCTTTTCAAGATTGAAGTGAGAAGGTATTTTTGTAGGTGAAGACGTAGTTGAACTCCTTTTTGCCAACACAATATATTAGCTGAGTGGATCCTCTGCTGCTCACATCAAAATAATGTTTGGCCCCGGTGTTCTCTGCTGCTCACATCACGTAAAGAAAATAGCATGTGAACCACTATCAAGAATAGTCGTGGCCGAGAGGTTAAGGCGATGGACTTGAAATCCTTTGGGGTCTCCCCACGCAGGTTCGAACCCTGCAGACTACGTGGCTTCTAGTCTTTTTGCGAGAGGAATTGTGACATCCTTTGTATGAGCTGCTTTATTCTCTAGCATGGAAAATTGGGCAACCCACATCTCTTTTCAAGCTTGAAGTGAGCAGGTTTTTGTGTAGGCGAAGACGTTGTTGAACTCCTTTTTGCCAACACAATATATTAGCTGAGTGGATCCTCTGTTGTTCGCATCAAAATAATGGTTGGCCCCGGTGTTCTCTGCTGCTCACATCCAGAAAAAAAAATAGCATGTGACTCACTCACAGTGTAGTTGTGGCAGAGAGGTTAAGGCGATGAACTCAAAATCCATTGGGGTTTCCCCGCACAGGGTCGAACCCTGCCAAGTACATGTCTCTTTGTCTGCTTGCGACAGGAATTGTTACATCCAAGATCTTTGTACGAGCTGCTTTTTTCTCTAACATGGAACATTGGGCAACCCACACCTCTTTTCAATTCTGAAGTGAGAAGGTATTTGTGTAGGTGAAGACGTAGTTGAACTCCTTTTTGCCAACACAATATGTTAGCTGAGTGGATCCTCTGCTGCTTACATCGACATTAATGGTTGGCCCCGGTGGTCTCTGCTGCTCACATCCAGAAACGGAAATAGCATGTGACTCACTATCAAGAGTAGTCGTGGCCGAGAGGTTAAGGCGATGGACTTTAAATCCATTGGGGTCTCCCCGCGCAGGTTCGAACCCTGCCGACTACGTGGCTCCTTGTCTCTGTGCGAGAGGAATTGTGACATCCTTTGTACAAGCTGCTTTATTCTCTAACATGGAAAATTGGGCAACCCACATCTCTTTTCAAGATTGAAGTGAGAAGGTATTTTTGTAGGTGAAGACGTAGTTGAACTCCTTTTTGCCAACACAATATATTAGCTGAGTGGATCCTCTGCTGCTCACATCAAAATAATGGTTGGCCCCGGTGTTCTCTGCTGCTCATATCCATAAAAGAAAATAGCATGTGACTCACTCACAGTGTAGTCGTGGCCGAGAGGTTAAGGCTATGCACATGATATCCATTGGGGTTTCCCCGTGCAGGTTCGGACCCTGCCGACTACATGTCTCTTTGTCTGCTTGTGACATCCAAGATCTTTGTATGAGCTGCTTTTTCTCTAACATGGAAAATTGGGCAAACCACATCTCTTTTCAAGCATGAAGTGAGAAGATATTTGTGTAGGTAAAGACGTAGTTGAACTCCTTTTTGCCAACACAATATGTTAGCTGAGTGGATCCTCTGCTGCTTACATCGACATTAATGGTTGGCCCCGGTGTTCTCTGCTGCTCACATCCAGAAACGGAAATAGCATGTGCCTCACTATCAAGAGTAGTTGTGGCCGAGAGGTTATGGCGATGGGCTCTAAATCCATTGGTGTTTCCCTGCGCAGGTTCAAACCCTGCCGACTATGTGGCCCTTTGTCTGCTTGCGACATCCAAGATCTTTGTATGAGCTGCTTTTTCTCTAACATGGAAAATTGGGCAACCCACATCTCTTTTCAAGCCTGAAGTGAGAAGGTATTTGTGTAGGTGAAGACGTAGTTGAACTCCTTTTTGCCAACACAATATGTTAGCTGAGTGGATCCTCTGCTGTTCACAATGAAATTAATGGTTGGCCCCGGTGTTCTCTGCTCCTCACATCCAGAGACGGAAATAGCATGTGACTCACTATCAAGAGTAGTTGTGGCCGAGAGGTTATGGCGATGGGCTCTAAATCCATTGGGGTTTCCCCGCGCAGGTTCAAACCCTGCCGACTATGTGGCTCTTTGTCTGCTTGTGACAGGAATTATGACATCCAGGATCTTTGTATGAGCTGCTTTTTTTTCTAACACAGAAATTGGGCTCATTTCAAGCCTGAAGTGAGCATTGTTTAAGGAGGATTTACATTTTAAGGTAAGTTCGGTTCAATTCCCTGTTTGGGTGAAAATCTGACAGTTTGTTGCATACATTCCCTAATCACTTGTTGTCCTCTTCCCAGCCTTTGAGGGAGGTGTTCATCCTCTGCTGCTCACATCCAAGTCAAGTCAAGTCAAGTCATCCTCATTTATATAGCGCTTTTAACAATGTAGATTGTTTCAAAGCAGCTTTTTACAGAGATAAACATATAATTTAAGGTAACAATTCAAATTTATTTGTATAGCGCTTTTCACAATACACATTGTCTCAAAGCAGCTTTACAGAAAGTGCATTTCGGAAATGTACATAGAAAAATACAGTCAGTTAATTATGTATTAATTTATGGCATAACATATCGCCGGCTTTGAGTCGTCTCTTCACAGGCGTCGAGTCGTCTCTTCACAGGCGTTGGGGCATCTGAAGTCTCCATGAGAGGCTGGATACAAACTGGAGCTGACTAACGCTATTTACCTCGGGAATAGCGTCCCGAGATAACAGCAGAAAGGCAGATGGGAAATAATTAGCATAGCTGATGTTCATAATGTTAATGCATTCGAACTGATTCAGCAGTAGTATTAAAGGTTAAGCATTAAGTGAATGCTTGGTTAAAGAGATGCGTCTTTAATCTAGTTTTAAACTGGGACCGCGAGTCTGAGTCTCGAACAATATCAGGAAGGCTATTCCAGAGTTTAGGAGCTAAATTACCCCTTTTCCACCAAAAAAGAACGGGTTCGGAACTGGTGCTGGTTCAAAGTTAGTTCGGAGTTGGTTCAACTTGCGAACCTTCTCAGAACCGGTTTGTTTTCCCACTGACTAGAGCGCCCAGCGAACGACGTCGTTACGTCACTGTGTACGTCGCCATACAGAAACGCTAGCAAGTACATTATTTTGGGATTATCTCTAACTTGTGTTCCATGAAGGCTTTAAAAACAATTGAAATAAGTAAGTCTTTTAATCTTTTCCTTTGATATGTAATCATTTCTGATTAGTTATGTACCTCTGTCTTGTGTCTTTTTTTCTTTCCGTTTATTTGTTCTATATTTTGACTGTTTTCTTCTTTGCTTACATAATGTTTTCAATAAAAAAATAAAATTTAAAAAAAGCTAGAAACGCTTGCGCCAACTTCAAGCATAATAATTACAATGGTGGACTACATCGTGTTTCTGCAAATGTTTCTCCTGGCTTTGCGGTCATAAAATATGTTTAGGACACATCTAAACCCGCCTCCAGCCCCGCCGTAAGCATGACACGGTGGTAAAAGAACGGTTCTCTGGTTCTAGTCCAGCAAAGAGTTGGTGCCGCTTTGGAACCAGTTTTCCTGGCCGAGAACCGGTTCTTTGGCTGTCGAAACACAAAGAACCGGTTCGCGAGTAGGCACCGGCTCCGAACCGGCTCTCAAAATGCTTTGGTGGAAAAGGGGTAAATGTGAGAACGCCCTCCCTCCTTTAGTGGACTTAGATATCCTGGGAATGACCAGAAGCCTCGAATTTAGTGATCTTAAAGAGCGCGATGGATTGTATGGCGATAGAAGGTCTGTTAAATACACAGGAGCTAAACCATTTAGGGCTTTATAGGTCAGTAGGAGTACTTTGTAATTGATACGTAACTTAATAGGTAACCAGTGTAGAGATGATAAAATAGGTGTTATATGATCATATTTTCTTGATCTAGTAAGAACTTTAGCGGCTGCATTTTGCACTAACTGTAGCTTGTTTATTGAGGATGCAGAACAACCAGCTAATAAAGCATTACAGTAATCTAGTCTTGAGGTCATGAGTGCATGAACTAACTTTTCTGCATCAGAAACAGATAGCATGTTACGTAGCTTAGCAATGTTTCTAAGGTGGATTTATATAGCGCTTTTAACAATGTAGATTGTTTCAAAGCAGCTTTTTACAGAGATAAACATATAATTTAAGGTAACAGAGATTGGTTTGTTTTTATAGTGGTTCTTGAATAATGTTATTTCCAGCTAAAGTTAGTTTTGATTGATTCACTTCCGTCGAAATGATCATTTGTTATTAAATTAGGGGCCGCTAAGACGACACAGTTCTCTCTAAACAGACTTTAAACACGACTCTAACATGGAAAATTTGGTAACCCACATCTCTTTTCAAGATTGAAGTGAGAAGGTATTTTTGTAGGTGAAGACGTAGTTGAACTCCTTTTTGCCAACACAATATATTAGCTGAGTGGATCCTCTGCTGCTCACATCAAAATAATGTTTGGCCCCGGTGTTCTCTGCTGCTCACATCCCGAAAAGAAAATAGCATGTGACTCACTATCAAGAATAGTCGTGGCCGAGAGGTTAAGGCGGTGGACTTGAAATCCATTGGGGTCTCCCCACGCAGGTTCGAACCCTGCAGACTTCGTGGCTTCTTGTCTCTTTGCAAGAGGAATTGTGACATCCTTTGTACGAGCTGCTTTATTCTCTAACATGGAAAATTGGGCAACCCACATCTCTTTTCAAGCTTGAAGTGGGCAGGTTTTTGTGTAGGTGAAGACGTTGTTGAACTCCTTTTTGCCAACACAATATATTAGCTGAGTGGATCCTCTGTTGCTCGCATCAAAATAATGGTTGGCCCCGGTGTTCTCTGCTGCTCACATCCAGAAAAGAAAATAGCATTTGACTCACTCATAGTGTAGTTGTGCCCGAGAGGTTAAGGAGATGGACTTGAAATCCATTGGGGTTTCCCCGCGCAGGCTCGAACCCTGCCAACTATGTGGCTCTTGTCTGCTTGCGACAGGAATTGTCACATCCAAGATCTTTGTAGGAGCTGCTTTTTTCTCTAACATGGAAAATTGGGCAAACCACATCTCTTTTCAAGCCTGAAGTGAGAAGGTATTTGTGTAGGTAAAGACGTAGTTGAACTCCTTTTTGCCAACACAATATGATAGCTGAGTGGATCCTCTGCTGCTCACATCGACATTAATGTTTGGCCCCGGTGTTCTCTGCTTCTCACATCCAGAAACGGAAATAGCATGTGACTCACTATCAAGAGTAGTTGTGGCCGAGAGGTTATGGCAATGGGCTCTAAATCCATTGGAGTTTCCCCGCGCAGGTTCAAACCCTGCCAACTATGTGGCTCTTTGTCTGCTTGTGACATCCAGGATCTTTGTATGAGCTGCTTTTTTTTCTAACACAGAAATTGGGCTAATTTCAAGCCTGAAGTGAACATTGTTTAAGGAGGATTTACACTTTAAGGTAAGTTTGGTTCAATTCCCTGTTTGGGTGAATATCTGACAGTTTGTTGCATACATTCCCTAATCACTTGTTGTTCTCTTCCCAGCCTTTGAAGGAGGTGTTCATCCGCTGCTGCTCACATCCAAGTCAAGTCAAGTCAAGTCATCCTCATTTATATAGCGCTTTTAACAATGTAGATTGTTTCAAAGCAGCTTTTTACAGAGATAAACATATAATTTAAGGTAACAGAGATTGGTCTGGTTTTATAGTGGTTCTTGAATAATCTTATTTCCAGCTAAAGTTAGTTTTGATTGATTCACTTCCGTCGAAATGATCATTTGTTATTAAATTAGGGGCCGCTAAGACGACACCGTTCTCTCTAAACAGACTTTAAACTCGACTCTAACATGGAAAATTGGGCAACCCACATCTCTTTTCAAGCTTGAAGTGAGAAGGTATTTGTGTAGGTGAAGACATAGTTGAACTCCTTTTTGCCAACACAATATATTAGCTGAGTGGATCCTCTGCTGCTCATATCAAAATAATGGTTGGCCCCGGTGTTCTCTGCTGCTCACATCCAGAAAAGAAAACAGCATGTGACTCACTATCAAGAGTAGTCGTGGCCGAGAGGTTAAGGCGATGGACTTGAAATCCATTGGGGTCTCCCCGTGCAGGTTCGAACCCTGCCGACTACGTGGCTCCTTGTCTCTTTGCGAGAGGAATTGTGACATCCTTTGAATGAGCTGCTTTATTCTCTAACACGGAAAATTGGGCAACCCACATCTCTTTTCAAGCTTGAAGTGAGCAGATTTTTGTGTAGGTGAAGACTTTGTTGAACTCCTTTTTTCCAACACAATATATTAGCTGAGTGGATCCTCGGCTGCTCACATCAAAATAATGGTTGGCCCCGGTGTTCTCTGCTGCTCATATCCGGAAAAGAAAATAGCATGTGACTCACTCACAGTGTAGTCGTGCCCGAGAGGTTAAGGCGATGCACATGATATCCTTTGGGGTTTCCCCTTGCAGGTTCGGACCCTGCCGACTATGTGTCTCTTTGTCTGCTTGCGACATCCAAGATCTTTGTATGAGCTGCTTTTTCTCTAACATGGAAAATTGGGCAACCCACATCTCTTTTCAAGCCTGAAGTGAGAAGGTTTTTGTGTAGGTAAAGACGTAGTTGAACTCCTTTTTGACAACACAATATGTTAGCTGAGTGGATCCTCTGCTGTTCACAACGAAATTAATGGTTGGCCCCGGTGTTCTCTGCTCCTCACATCCAGAAACGGAAATAGCATGTGACTCACTATCAAGAGTAGTTGTGGCCGAGAGGTTAAGGCGATGCACTTGATATCCATTGGGGTTTCCCCGTGCAGGTTCGGACCCTGCCGACTACGTGTCTCTTTGTCTGCTTGCGACATCAAATATCTTTGTATGAGCTGCTTTTTCTCTAACATGGAAAATTGGGCAACCCACATCTCTTTTCAAGCCTGAATTTGCTGACAAGAGAGGCTGAAAGGGCAGGAGTGGAGATGGATTTAAGATTTCTGAAGGAGATTGTGCGTTTGTTCTTGGTCAAGATAGGGAGATCAATGTTCATGGTGATTGCCATATGGTCAGAGATGTTAAGGTTAGAGCTGGAGAGGTGAGGTATGGTGAGACCAGTCGAAAACAGACCAGATCCAGGATGTGACCACGGCTGTGGGTAGGAAAGTTGACATGTTGAGTGAAGTTGAACAGTGTAGCAGTTCCAGGAATTCAGTGGCAAATTTACAGTTAGTGTCGATGTGAATGTTGAAATCTCCCAGAAGCAGAACAGAAAGTGAGATGGCAGATAACAGTTAAAAAGTCAGAAAACTCAGAGAGAAAGGAGAGTTTCAGGTGATGTTGCTTTGTGATGGGTTGAGAAGACCGAGGAAGGGAGCGGAGATTAGATAGGCGCACGTGCCGTTTGTTGTGATGACGTTGTAAGGACTGGGCTAAGTGGGTGAATCTGAATAACTAAATACATCCTGCTAAAGACCAAAAATCTCTGAATGTAAATTAACCCAAACACACACACACACACACACACACACACATTCCCCCACCAGTGAAGACCACACTCAGGACAGAGCGTGGTGTCCGATTACAAGATATTTTATGACTGAGCGGAATGTCCCAAAGGAAGTGGATTCCAAAGCGAAAAGAAAATTATTTTCTTTAAAAGACATTTAACCAGATATATTCAATGTGTTTTTATGTGTGTCCATTTGCCCATGTCACATTGGAATGACTATGATTTTATCGTAGCTTAAAGTGAATTATAAATACCTTCATTATGCATTTTAAATATAACTGTCTATTCCCATAACTTGTACACATAGTTCTGGACACCTCCAGAATGCTTTCGGTGTGATCAATCAGAATACGTACAGTAATATCCAGTAAAATATAGTTTACTATGTTTTCCATCTTTGGAGTGAAAAGAGACCAAAACTAACATCACTGGTGTTCTTAGATAACAGCGTTTACGACCTAAAGGAATTTTCACAGAACTGTGGCTCTCTCTGACTTCTAACCAAGGAGGAGAAATGAATCCTGTATTCATATATATATATATATATATATATATATATATATATATATATATATATATATATATGCTATTATATATCCACTTGAGAATTGTATGAACAATGTATCTAAGTTCCCTATTTCAGGGGTTCTCAAACATTTTGGAGCCAGGGACCCCTTACGGGGGAAAAATATTTCCAAGGACCCCCTCATATTTATAACAGTGACTGAGCCCAAAGTTAATGTGGGAGCGCTTAATGAAATGTTTTGACACAAATAGTCTTCACCCAGGGTCGTATGCAGGGTTTTCTAAATAGTGTACTGAGGTGCCAAAAGTGATCTTGCTAGGGGGTCCATAATTTCATCCTGGACACAGTATGCTTCTCTTGACCTGTAGCTGGGAGAGCGGGGAACAAAGTAATGCTTTTTGACTTTCTCAGTTTGTGTAAATTCACTTGGGGTTCAGAGTATTTATTTTTTCCCACATTAATTTCACACGTGTCTAGATCTTGTTTAGCCTACATCTTATCTCACACTTTATGACCGAATAACTGAAGCGTCATGCGGAAATGCGCATTTTGACATTGACGAGCGCTGGTAGTCTGCTGAAACCGCTCAGATGAGAAGGTCAGTTTATCATCGCGATGTTTAATATCCTTGCAGCGCCAAATTAGAGTTTATATTAGGCAATTATTTCAAAACTTTCATTATATAATAGGCTACACATTAAAAAAATTACAGAGGTCCAGACCTGCACGTATCAGCATCTTCACATGTGGAGAAATGAGATTGGAACAACAGCAAGTCGACGGTATAATGATTGACCGTCACTGCCTTCATAGTGCACAACAGACAAATTCAATTAAGCAGAACTTTTTATAAGTTCGGTGAGTATTTTATTTTGATAATGAATAGGTTTTGATGTAAAATTAGCAGTGCTAGAATTGACATAGCCTATTGTGCGCGCACGCGAGACGCCGGCGCGAACACTTGGATTGTTTCCTATGCAGTGGAAACAAAGGAATACTCTTATTTATGGTCATACAGATAAGAGTACATCATTCAAAACGGCAAAATGTCAATTTTTTATTTGTGTGTACATTAAAAATGACTACAAAATGTCATGCCTTTTAAAAATAAAAAAAACAACAGGATGCCGGTTCTGCCGTCTCTGTCTCCTTCTGGCGCGCGTGCCCAAAAAACTACCAAAACACAGCGAATACTTGACGCACAGGCATAAGAAATATAGATAGATTATCTATCTATAGAAACCTTTAAAAGCATACTTTTTTATTATTTGACATTAAATGCATTAGGCCGATAAGTCACTTTGGAATAAATAGCAAGTTTTCAGATGATAAAGAAAACATGACTTATAGTCATGGAAAAACGGTAGGCTGTTATAAATTATTTCGCGGACCCCCTGGCTATCGTTCACGGACCCCCAGGGGTCCGCGGACCCCACTTTGAGAACCACTGCCCTATTTCATGAGTTGCTTTTTTGTGGTTTGGTCTATGTTTCTCGACAACTCTAATGCGATAATGTTTTAAACTTTGCCAACTAATGTTTAACCAAATCCATTTGTGGCAAGTGTGGTCTCGATAAACTCCAATCTTCATTTCCCATTTGTTAATTGACATTACATTTTGCTAAACTTTGTGACACATTAGTATTATAAGAATTGTGAAGATTCTTCTCTTAAACACCCAATGAAACTAGAGATTTAAATGCATGGTTATACCACAAAGGGTCATAAAATCTCCCTCCAAAGGGACAGCTCCTGATTGGACCCTCTTCCAAAGAAGGCGGAAACGTCAGGTCTTCAAAAGGACTGAATACCAGTTTATCGCGCTCTTACTTCGCCTGTCCTTGTGTCATAATGTAACGTCTCGCCTCCGGGCGAGCTCTTCGCCTTTCTCTTATTTGTTTCTAGTCTAGTTTGTGTTTTTCAGTCTTAGATAAGTCTCCGTGTTTAATTCCAATCGACGTGTGAAAAGAACACCGCATGACATGTCTCTTCAGCAAATCCATCTACAAGGGACCTTTAAACGAGCGCGCGCTCGTTTTGAAGGAGAAACACGCGCACGTGACCACGTGGCGAGAGACGCACACACGCTTCTTCACCAGCCATGCAAAGATGTGACGTTAACCACGCGTGATTTCCCCGTAGAGATCTTTATTTCTTTTCTTTGTTAGTCAAAGTTTTGTTTTCCGTAGTCGACTCTGTTCACTTTCACAAAGTGAAACGAACTTAGCCGAACTATTTTCCTTTGGTAATGTTACCCCAAAGACTTGGAAACTCCGTTCAACACGCGCGCCAAGCAGCACCCAGTGACGCTTCCTAAAGGACTCTGCTCACACACGCGCAGAAATGCCGCGACACAGAGAGACCCAGAAACTTAAGTATATCTCTTTATAGAGCTTCTAAGAAGCATTAAGATGATGTTTTCGTGTTGTTACAGACAGGGGACTGTCAGGGTAAATGTTGCCAATGCTCTCTCTCTCTCTCTCTCTCTCTCTCCCTCTTCCCCTCTCACACGTGTTTCCATTGTCCACACTCTATGCATTTCTCGTTCATCGATGCCTTATCGTGTTTTGTTGTTTATTATGTTTGTAAATACATATATCCCATGTAACCGTAGTAAATACATAAGTAGTTCTGCCTTATTAAATTCATTATATTCATTTGATTGATGTACTGCCTTTTTGCTCATTTTCAAGTCCCTTAAATGTCAAAAGATCTTATAGCAACAAGCTTACAAATTAAAGATACTTTAAAGAGTATGTGTTTATAGGGCAGGAAACCCAATTCTTGTGGCCACAGAATTGCTTTTCCTGAAATCCTATAAAGTAAGATGATATTGTGGATTCCCACAAATATTAGTCTGACAATTGAGCTAATTAATTTAGCCTGTTTTGTAAGACGTGGTCCGTCTAGTTAATTGCAATCAACTTGTGGTTAAGTGCAAGGATACACAGACATGCATGCAGGTAAAATGACATATCATCCCTTATCGGGAGTTTTATTAACATGTAAGACTGATCTAATCCAAACATGTATGAATAATTATTAATTACCAATTATTAATTATGATATGCAAATTCCCCACGGATTAGATCCGCCCCAGAGTCTTTACATAATTGGTGGAGAATGCGGGCACATTTTAAACTTGTTTTTGAGCAATTCAGTTTCAATCGTTGTCTATATTGTGATTTAATATTGTACGCGCGCCTCGAGTGAGGGAACTCAACGCAAACTCACTGGCTGACTGATTAAAGGCACAAAGCCGAATCCATTTCAGCACATTAACAGCTGCAAAATAATGTCTAACATTCCTTTTGCCATTTGTTAATAACTAAAAGTAAAACTACAGTTTCATACTATTAAATTTGTCCAACAAAAGACGAAGAAACCTCTTTTGAATTGTGACATTTTAATGTTAAACTCCCCTGTCCGAACGAGATTCTTCTGTCACGGTGAAGACTAGATTTAGTGAAACGATGCTCTTTCACTATTCTAAAGAAAGGCCTGATATTATAATCATTAGATTAACGATGAACTCCTGGTTAAACATTGACGTAGCTACTCAATTGTAAAAAACCTAAAGCATATTTAATCATAAGTGCTATTTGATAATATGTCATGGGAGTCGAAAAACAGACGAATATTTCCTGTTGTATTTTGCACGACGCAGCGAAGCAATCCCGCCAGACGTGTTTGTTAAAATATAGCACCAAAAAAAATCCAAAACCTAAAAAAATTTTTAATCATAAGTGCTATTTGATGGTGCTAAATGTTATTTGGATCCGAACGACAGACGTATAATTCCTGTTGTCCACATTAGTGTGTGGAAGCGAAGAAATCCTTCCGTGCACATGTGTGTCGAATAGAAAAAACCCGCCGAGGTTTAAAATTCATAAGCGAACACGTGTGAATCATAGCGCTAATTGTTGTATGTGGGAATCGAAAAACCGATGCCTAATTCCTGTTGTCCCTATGTGTGTGTGTGTAGAAAGAAATTCCTGCCACGCCGTTTTGTGAAATATAGCCGAAAAAAAAAAAAAAAAAACGCTGAGATTTTATTTTGGATAAGTGTGATCTTACAGAAAACAAAGCGTCTGCACGCTCAAATTTGAATCACACATGGAAGCAGGCTGGTTGTTATTCCGCTGACAAATGCTAGGCCTAAGTGCTTGACAGTTCTCGAATTACGCACCGCCCCCTGACTTTACCCTCCATGAGCGAAATAGCGCCATCTCGTGGACACTAGTAACGAGGTCGTCCTTTCCTAAACAATCTCTCTCATCACAATTTCAGATTTTTCCAGTGAATTTCTGAAATTGTGCTTCTAACTTTCAATGCATGTGCAAGTTCCAGTTTTACTGACATGATTTCACTCCTGACTGTGTACACTTATTTTGAATTTGGTTCAAACCACAGTTGAATTAAAAATTTAAAAGTAAGTAGTAGCAGTTTCAGATGACCACTTAGGAGGAATGCGCCCCTTGTGGCCTCGCCCCTCTACGTCAGCTCATCACTTAGTTCCTAACATCATTCTTTTCTGAAGTGGCTTTCTCCCAGTTGGTTTTATTTTGGTTATTATCATTGATACCTCACCGTAGTCGTGATCATCATCAAATATAATGCCAACCTTTAATTTCCTACACTTATTCAAATTTGGTCTGAAACAAACAAATTTCAAGATCAATTTGAATTCAGTCTCCTTTCCTGTTGGGAATGGTTTTATGGCTTTATTTCTATATTTCCTTTTTCAAATTATTTTTTATAATTTTGATTTGATACGTTACGTTATGTATTTGATACGTTATGACAACTGTATCCTTACTATTCTAGAAGTTACTTAACATCTATGCATACACTTGATTTGAATTGTATTTAAACCAGTTTGAATGCAATTTAAATCAAGTTCTCTGTCAGCCAGGTTGACCACTAAGAGGAAGTGGCCCAAGACCACTAAGAGGAAGTGGCCCAAACCCTTTGTGGCCCAAACGCGCCACTACAGCTTGCTTCCTCCTGTGCTCTTCCTGCTGCACTTAATCTCTTCTCTGAATGGAGGCTAGGTTGTTCTGATAATTAACATTGTCATAATTCCCTTTTTGTTTGAACCATAATTTTAGTAAAGCCGTTGCCTTTGATGATTTTTCTACAAAAAAATAGACACTCAATTTGATTTAGATAGAGAGAGCTTTAATTCACGTTGAGGTTCACTTGTCCTTCATCCTGTTTTGTGTTTGTAGGTAGAAATTTCTCTCGTGCTGTGGTGATTTGACAGTCATCTCTGCTTGGGGTCCAGCAAGCTGGTTCGTCTGACCTGCGTCACCAGCGCTGACTGAGCACGAGTCTCGGACTTTCCTGTATTTCTCCGTTGGTGCGGCCCGCAACACGACATCACCAATTTGGCACTGCCGGTTGTGTTCAAGGCCGAGTTGGGTGAGGGCACAGATCGGTACAGATATGCGGAAGGGCCCGGGACACTGCTGTCAAGTGTTTGGGGACGACAGAAAGACCAACCACAATGCTGACTCCAACCCGAATGACCTCAGTTCACCCCAGGGAAACTAGAAAAGGTATTAAATCCATCACTTAGTATTGGCCACAGAATCTAGAGATTCCCCCGGTCATTGAAGTGTCTGGCTCCCTCCTACTCTCCTAGCCACAAACCGCAGGCTTAGGCCTCCTCTTCCCCTGTAACACTTCCTGTGTACTATTAACGCCATTTCATTACAGACCTTTCCATCTTGGATGGTTGCATGTTACTTCAAACTTTGCTATCTTGCCATTGCTCTTTTCTGTTGTGCTCTGTTCCTTTCAGTTCACCTAGAGACAGAACCTATCTGAGACAACAAGGAACGCTGAATAATAGTTTGACAACCAAGCCGTTAGCATCAACAGGTGACCCCTAAGCTACCGCCCCGTTAAAAATCTTTATTCAGGCCCAAGCTGACCTACCCAAATTGTCCCACCAAATGATTTAACTGTCGGCATCAGTTAACCAAAATTTTCATACGCAGCATAGCCCGTATTATAGCTTGTTAAACGTAGAACGAACCTGCATACAGATACAGATACAGATAGCTTTATTAATCCCCAAGGGGCAATTCAGTTCCATTGGTCTCTCTGTGTGTGTGTTGTGTTCCTCTCGCCCACAGTGAAGCCAGTATGTTCCGGTCCTACAGTCCCACAACCCGTTGGGACAACCTGGAGACATGGCTGAGATTCATGACACCTCCATTCCTGACCAAGGTCGCCAGTGACTCATAGCCCCGAGCCAAGAGCATCGCAGACGTGGACAGGCTGATGGCGCACAAACCAAGCCAAAGCTCCCACGACAAAGACCGGTCAGACACGTCAACCTCACTTGCCAGCTCATCGCACAAGCACGTCTCTACGAAAGGAGCCGCATCGCCCTGGAGCACGAAGTTGCAACGCTAAGGATGCAAGCCGAGGATGACAACGACCCCGAGCTACAGAAGGAAGTTGAAAGACTTCAAACTGCCCTATCTGATCTTCATCTGCACATAGACCAAAGAGTGCAGTCAGAGAAAAGAACCAGAGAGGAACTCAACGAGAAACTCCGACAAAAGTGAAGCCCCTTGCAAAGAGCAGAGACTGAACTTAAAGAGACTCGAAAGCCACGGCCTGCGAAAGAAACTCGCAAGAGGCCCGTGCTACCATCCACAAGCTCGTTCAGCAGAGACAAGATCTCGAACACGAACTTGACACCGTTCACACAGAGTTGAAACCCTCTTATAGACTGCAGAAGGACCGGGAAGGGGAAACGCACACCACAAAGTTTCCCTGACCAGCCAGTCCGCACCTTTCAGCAAAGAACCCAGAGCTGTACAAGGGGGTGAAAGCCCACTGTTCAAAACATCACCAGCCAGCCCACAAGAACCCCCGTCAGCAGCGAGGGGGGAAGAGCCTTTCCAGGAGAGCCCCGGCCACTAACCACGGCATGGCTCCCAAAAGACTTAACAAGCTGGCCAGAAACATCCCTATGTTCACTCCGAACCTTGCAGGAGGCAACAACGTGCACGGCACCCGCATGACATTGACTTTTACTTACAAACTGTTACCAACGTCACCGCGTGGGACAGATTGTACCTGCTCAGAATCACTAAAGAATTATCTGATCCAGAATCAGACCAAAGACTAATCACAGCCATGGACCTCAATCAGTCCGGCATGGAGGATGATTTCAACTTCAGAACTTTGTCTCTCCGTAATCTGCACCCCACAGTGAGTCATCATCTAGACATCCTGGCCTGACCACATAGCATGACTACTCAACAGCTAAAAGAAGCTTACACAAAGCAAAAGACTGTGTCCGAAAAGACTTTGAAAAATCCCACAATCTACTCTGTCTCTGAGCCCTACTCAGAGCTGCCTCTAGAGGGCGCCCCACAACACCATAGCCCTGTTTACAGAGAGTCAAGACCATTCCAGGCCAACAGAGGGCAGTACTACTGCGATGGTGCTCGTCCAAGACACCAGAGCGAGGGCTTTGACAGATTCTGGGACCTGCAACAACCACCCGACCACCCAAAAGGTGGAGCCACATGGGAAACCGACCAATGGCCCAGAAAGAGCCGAGCCCCATCGACCAGACCATCAAGCCCAGACAGCCCAGAGTGGAACCCCTCTTGACATGCCACTGGTAAGCACAAGTCTGAACCCACATCAGAAAAAAAAAACAGTGCTGCCACATCTGAGACATCTGAGACCCATAAGTCGCTGAAAGAGCTTCTTCACAAAAGACTTTCCAAGGGAGACAAGAGGGACGAGACAGACATCCTATGTCTAAGCGTAAGACCTGAACCAGGCAACCAGAACACTGCTCGTCAGCCTCAGAGCACAGAGCTAACTGTCACATCACAAAATGACAGCATCACCCAGCCACCACAGCTGACAGCTGCCCAGCCTGAGCAAGACGGCACAAGTTCCCATGTTTTGGCTACCTGCCTCCGCAGCAAACCACATGAGACCGGCCCTAACCGCCCATCGATCACCACACCAGCCCCTACGCTAAGACTCCTGGGGAACCTGATCGAAAAGGGGGGTGGCCCGGAAACTCTACCTAGCCATCACTTTGGAAAATGAGGTGAGCCTGGAAGCCCTGGTAGACACCGCCTCAGACCTCACTTTAATGTCAGCTCAGCCCTTTGAAAGACTCGGCACTAAAGCTAAGAGCAAAGATCAAACTCTTATACCCCAAACGTGACAGCTGAACGTGCAGTCGTACAGCCAGACTCCGAGGTCACAGAGTTCCCAGGAACTCCAGCAGCCATCCATGGGTACACAGCCTCAGCCACAAGTCAAGATTCAAGTTCGCTACCCTGCACCTTCCAGCTCGCCAAAGACCAAGAAATGCTGCTCAACGATGCGTGACCTAATGCAGAAGGCCTCTAACACAGAAGGCCTCCTCAGAAAGAATTCCTAAAAGCCCAATGATTTTGAACTGCAAAACCAGAAGACACTGCACGAACACAGTGCCCGACTCTGCTAAAAAGGTCCCTGATCAGCATAGGACATAGAACTTGTAAAAGTAGATGAAAATGTGTGCTCAAAGAGTTGCAAAACTCTGCATTCGTAAAATTAGAATTTTACTGATTTAAAAGAATCTTAAATGGACATGTAAATCTGAACGGCCAACAGACTATGAACGACTCTTTTGAAACAAACAGTTTCTAGATGCTGGTTGAATTGGCACTGCTAAACATTAGTTTCCATGACAATGAAGGGTTACAGGAAACACTAGCTCCAAATAAGGCATACGTCACCTTGACGCCATAGTGTAGGAAAACCACCTGAGTTTAAACTACTGTAAACCTACAGGTGTGCATTTGATCATTGCGATCCAAACGGAACACAACATGCGATAAGCATTTTGATTACTGGTTGCTGGCTTGTCTAAATGCAGATAAAACAATAGCTGGAATTGACATCTCTACTGTAAGTGAAAGAGTCTTAGATTTCCAACTAATATAAGTAAGTTCAGCAGTAAAGCGTAAGTCTTTTTGACAAAAAAAAAAAATCTCATCTCAGCAGCTTGTAAACTGTACCGATATCTATCCTGCTTTGGTTAAAGAAAACCAAATTGCAGTATTGCTAAACCTGTTTCTGACAAAGAAAGCTCAGGACAGTGTTATATATACGTAGACCTGGGTGATGCTCCCCTTTCTACAATGTAAAGGCCTTACAAATTATTGTTAGATTGATGTAATTCACCTAAAAATTTTAGCTGCATCTACAAGCAGAGAGCTACCTAGCGATCAAAACTGTTCACTCGCTGAAGAGCCAGCATTTATGCATGAGAGGGACGTAACTATATAGGCTTAGACAAGCTTTGACTTACAGCAAATCTATTTCCTTACTCTGTAAACAAATAGAATAAGTTGTGTAAAGTAAAGAGAAGAGTTCCATGAGTAAAATTAGCAAATGCCAAAACACATTTGCATTTTACTGAATGTAACATCAAGTTCTTGAAAGACTTAAAGTATAGGCGCCCCCTTTTAACCCGTTTAAACATGCATAACTCAGTAAAATGTGCAGACATTCTTCAGGTACTGTTGAATTGTTCTGACATGCTCTGGTTCCCATGACAACAACTGGTCACAGGAAGTGCTAACTTGTGATGTCACTTTGTAAACAAACCAGCCTAGGTGGCTAAGCTAACCTAACCTAGCGTCCATCCAGCTTAGGCTAAGCTAACCTAACCTAGCATTCATCCAGCTTAGGCTAAGCTAAATAATAACTTCTACAGTTAGCAGTTAGCACCATTCACTTGAAGCCTTAATTACAGCTTTTGTTTACACAGTGCAAAGTATTCTAGAATACTTTCTTTAACCCCAGTTATGGTTTCTAATTCTTCACTTTCCGTACTTTCAATTCTTCTCAGCTAAATTTCACCTTCACTAGTTAGGCGTAGTCCTGGCTGAGCGCTGTAGGCAAAATTTGCAGATTCCCTGTCAATTAAACTTAAGTTTAACTACATGTAAACTGTGTAGCTAGAGAAGTATCTGTATAGTAATGAGAATTTTCATTAGCATGTTGACTAAACCTTTGAAGGGACACACAGAGTGGTCTTGAACACGCAACCCCTGTAACCCACCATGGAGTGTTGGTCCAAGCAAATTCAAAGTTTAGTCACTAGTGCTACTGACTATTCTCACATTCAGATCATTCCCGCTGTTTTGACCACTCACCTACGTTTTATTTTTATTTTTACTTTAATAATAATAGCAGTCAGCTATTACCTTGTCTTTTCGGTCATCTATATTATTCAATTCCATTTCCTCTCTTGTTGGAATGTGGTTCCATTTCCCATAGGGCCCAGAAAGGAAACAGAGACACCTTTATTTGTGATTTTGTTTATTTTCAACAAGTGCACTCATTTTTATGACCCTGCAACACAAGTAATTTCAACGATTACTAGGGCATAACTATAGTCCTGAGGATTGATAATAAGCATAATTTGAATAGGAAAGCTGTCCTTTTTCCCCCTATCATTCACTTCGTCAAGCCGTAGTGAACCACTACGAAAGTCCAGAGAAATAATTTAGTCATAAGAACCATCTTAAGTCATTTATTTAATCTCGGATAGGCCCTTTCCAGGAAATACTATCAGAACCAATATAAGTCTTAGCCTCCTAACATCCACAGCTAAGATAAGGATACAAGACACACTTCACTAGCTAGCTACACGTGAAACGCATAGCTTTATGCTACATTCCTAGCGAACCCATTAAACCTTGGTTCTGAACTTTTAGAGGTCATGCATTTGTCTCACCACAAGTGCGACAAAATGTCACAGAGCCTCTGCTTAACCTGACCTTAACGTTCCAGCTTACCAAAGACTATGACAAACAATGGACACTATGAGAACCCACCTCTCATACCCCTCCAACCACCCACGAACGCCGTCTGCACCCACCGACAACCAATGCCCCAGACAACCGACGTCAACCGGCACATGCTGCGTGCACAAGACAACATTCAGCGTTCTGCACCTGATGCCATCACTGCGCCACAGCTTGTGGTGCACAGTGCAAAAGGGGGGTCATGCCAATGTATGCCCATGACGCACCATGTGCTGCACACCGCAGCACCAGAGACACTTGCAAGACACCGAACCAAGTGGCATACCGGCGTCCTCAAAAGCGGAAAGACTGTCCTAGCCAACCAAGGACGACACTCGCTGAAATTTTTCCTCCCTTTCTCTTTCTCTCTCCCTTTCACTTTTACCAGGATGCTGCTGTGCCTCCAGCCAACCAGAGGGCAGGCGCAATCGGACATCTCACCAGGTCCGGCATCAGGCATCGTCCTAAGGGAACAACCAGGACTCCTTTTCTGCCGGACTCGCACTCAGAAAGTGTATGTGCCACCTGATCCTCGCAACGCCTACAGAACACAATACAGCTGGGTAGGGGCCGATTGACAGAAGACGCCCTCACTCACGCTGAGGCCGATGTCGAGCACATGCTCAACGAACTTGAGAAAATGACTATCACACAAGCGGAGTTAGGTGGACACAACCACCGCTCCAAACAGTTCCGGGGAGCTTTGCCCGGAGCCGCCGCCACTCTGTTTAACACTTGTATGTCCAGTGTGAATACAGTGAACCTAGCCACCGTGAGGCGGCATGCAGCCCGAAATCCAGACCGAGATTCCACAGATAAAAGAGCAACTCGCAACACAGAGTGCATCCCTGCAGACCATCGACAAGACACTAAAGGGGATTGTGGTAATTTTCAACACTCACAGCGTTCTGCTGACCCAGACAGTGAACTCCATGAAACAGCTGTTTACTGTCTTCCAGAATGACTTTGCTCAAACTCAGCTGGTAACAGCCCTGATGACAGACACGCTGCTGGAGGTGAACTCCTCCATTGACAGCCTAGCCATGGGTAGAATTCCACCGCACCTGATACCCTTAAGCCTTGTGCAAACCGTGCTGGCTTCCGCCATCACCACGCCAACTGACTCTCTACAAATACACCTTGCCCACTCGCTGGGTAGGGCCATCCCACTCTGTGTCGACCACAAGCAGAGAAAAGGGGGCTTTCTCCTGAACTTACCCATCACAGTCAAGCCGAATCCACCGGCTCAAGAACATTGGCAATGTCAGATTCTGAAAGGTAACACTCACATCAAGATCCGCACGCCGTACGTGATTGACTTGCACGACAGCGACACTAAGCTGTCCCCAGCTCCGAATCCACACATGTGCACACTGACCAAAGACATTCACTATCTCTGCCCTAACAAACCCTTCCTCAGAGACAACACTGACGGAATCTGCGGGCTGCAGATCAGCGACACCCGCTGCCCTGCCGTAGCTAAGCCTCGCACTCAAGTCATCAAGCCCCAAGCAGAAATTGTAAGTGGCAGGTGGCTCATTAACACTCCTGTGCGCACAGCTGCACTCACTTACGACCAGAATGACACTGACACCTGTGTCACCTCGCTCCACCAGAGCAGGTGAATTCAAGTACCGAAAGGTGCCATCCTTCACCGTGACAACCTGGCATGGTACCATCTTCCAAGCAAAGACCACAAATTAGAACTGGAAATCCCATCCTTCTCCAGTAACCACACTTTCACCCTAACTCCAGAACAGGAGTTGTGGTTTGCGAAAGGGGGGGGGGGTCCCAGCTAATTGACATTTATCCTATCGACACAGCCCTCCAAGCTTTGTCTCAACTGCCCTACTTAACCACCACACCTGCTGTCCAATCCTGGATTGCGGCCGACCCTACGCTGGGTACCTCTATCAACCACACCCAGACGCTCAACAGTCATCCTGCGCAAGAGGCTCAACGAGGTGCGAACATCTACAGCCAAGCCCACGGGACCCTCAGGAAGAGGGTACCACTCTGGAGGCTGCGTCGAACTTAATCAAGCTGAGGCCTCAGCCTGAGAGCACCTGCTACCCGATCATCATGATTCACCTGTCATCCGTCCATTGTGATGATTGTTGTCCGATTAAGTCCACACAGGGACTTCATAAGACAAAAAGGGGGACTGTAAGGACTGGGCTAAGTGGGTGAATCTGAATAACTAAATACATCCTGATAAAGACCAAAAATCTCTGAATGTAAATTAACCCAAACACACACACACACATTCCCCCAACAGTGAAGACCACACTCAGGACAGAGCGTGGTGTCCGATTACAAGACATTTTATGACTGATCGGAATGTCCCAAAGGAAGTGGATTCCAAAGCGAAAAGAAACTTCTTTTCTTTAAAAGACATTTAACCAGATATGTTCAATGTGTTTTTATGTGTGTCCATTTGCCCATGTCACATTGGAATGACTATGATTTTATCGTAGCTTAAAGTGAATTATAAATACCTTCATTATGCATTTTAAATATAACTGTCTATTCCCATAACTTGTACACATAGTTCTGGACACCTCCAGAATGCTTTCGGTGTGATCAATCAGAATACGTACAGTAATATCCAGTAAAATATAGTTTACTATGTTTTCCATCTTTGGAGTGAAAAGAGACCAAAACTAACATCACTGGTGTTCTTAGATAACAGCGTTTACGACCCAAAGGAATGTTCACAGAACTGTGGCTCTCTCTGAATTCTAACCAAGGAGGAGTAATGAATCCTGTATTCATATATATATATATATATATATATATATATATATATATATATATATATATATGCTTTTATATATCCACTTGAGAATTTTATGAACAATGTATCTAATTTCCCTATTTCATGAGTTGCCTTTTTGTGGTTTGGTCTATGTTTCTCGACAACTCTAATGCGATAATGTTTTAAACTTTGCCAACTAATGTTTAACCAAATCCATTTGTGGCAAGTTTGGTCTCGATAAACTCCAATCTTCATTCCCCATTTGTTAATTGACATTACATTTTGCTAAACTTTGTGACACATTAGTATTATAAGAATTGTGAAGATTCTTCTCTTAAACACCCAATGAAACTAGAGATTTAAATGCCTGGTTATACCACAAAGGGTCATAAAATCTCCCTCCAAAGGGACAGCTCCTGATTGGACCCTCTTCCAAAGAAGGCGGAAACGTCAGGTCTTCAAAAGGACTGAATACCAGTTTATCGCGCTCTTACTTCGCCTGTCCTTGTGTCATAATGTAACGTCTCGCCTCCGGGCGAGCTCTTCGCCTTTCTCTTATTTGTGTCTAGTTTGTGTTTTTCAGTCTTAGATAAGTCTCCGTGTTTAATTCCAATCGCCGTGTGAAAAGAACACCGCGTGACATGTCTCTTCAGCAAATCCATCTACAAGGGACATTTAAACGAGCGCGCGCTCGTTTTGAAGGAGGAACACGCGCACGTGACCACGTGGCGAGAGACGCACACACGCTTCTTCACCAGCCATGCAAAGATGTGACGTTAACTCCGCGTGATTTCCCCGTAGAGATCTTTATTTCTTTTCTTTGTTCTTTGGCAACCCACATCTCTTTTCTAGCTTGAAGTGAGCAGATTTTTTGTGTAGGTGAAGACATTGTTGAACTCCTTATTGCCATCACAATATATTAGCTGAGTGGATCCTCTGCTGCTCACATCAAAATAATGGTTGGCCCCGGTGATCTCTGCTGCTCATATCCGGAAAGAAAATAGCATGTGACTCACTCACAGTGTAGTCGTGCCAGAGAGGTTAAGGCGATGCACATGATATCCATTGGGGTTTCCCCGTGCAGGTTCGGACCCTGCCGACTACGTGTCTCTTTGTCTGCTTGCGACATCCAAGATCTTTGTATGAGCTGCTTTTTCTCTAACATGGAAAATTGGGCAACCCACATCTCTTTTCAAGCCTGAAGTGAGAAGGTTTTTGTGTAGGTGAAGACGTAGTTGAACTCCTTTTTGCCAACACAATAACTTAGTTGAGTGGATCCTCTGCTGCTCACATCGACATTAATGCTTGGCCCCGGTGTTCTCTGCTGCTCACATCCAGAAAAGAAAATAGCATGTGACTCACTCACAGTGTAGTTGTGGCAAAGAGGTTAAGGCGATGGAGTCAAAATCCATTGGGGTTTCCCTGCACAGGGTCGAACCCTGCCAAGTACGTGGCTCTTTGTCTGCTTGCGACAGGAATTGTTACATCCAAGATCTTTGTACGAGCTGCTTTTTTTCTCTAACATGAAACATTGGGCAACCCACACCTCTTTTCAAGCCTGAAGTGAGAAGGTATTTGTGTAGGTGAAGACGTAGTTGAACTCCTTTTTGCCAACACAATATGTTAGCTGAGTGGATCCTCTGCTGCTTACATCAACATTTATGGTTGGCCCCGGTGTTCTCTGCTGCTCACATCCAGAAACGGAAATAGCATGTGACTCACTATCAAGAGTAGTCGTGGCCGAGAGGTTAAGGCGATGGACTTGAAATCCATTGGGGTCTCCCGGCGCAGGTTCAAACCCTGCCGACTACGTGAAGCACTGTATTGTCTTCGGGTCACGGCGAAGGTCCTTTGCCAGATCTGGAACCGGCAGGCTGCGGGAAAACCTTGGGATAAACAAAGACACAAAAATTAGCTTAGATGCCATTTTTCTTATGATGTAACGAGTACAACAGGATTTAACATCCACATTGATGGTTGTCCTCTGCTGCACACATCCAGAAAATAAAATAGCATGTGACTCACTCACAGTGTAGTCGTGGCCGAGAGGTTAAGGCGATGCACTTTATATCCATTGGGGTTTCCCCTTGCAGGTTCGGACCCTGCCGACTATGTGTCTCTTTGTCTGCTTGTGACATCCAAGATCTTTGTATGAGCTTCTTTTTCTCTAGCATGGAAAATTGGGCAACACACATCTCTTTTCAAGCCTGAAGTGAGAAGGTATTTGTGTAGGTGAAGACGTAGTTGAACTCCTTTTTGCCTTTTTGAATTGTGACATCCAGGATCTTTGTATGAGCTGCTTTTTTTTCTAAGACAGAAATTGGCCTCATTTCAAGCCTAAGTAAGCATTGTTTAAGGAGGATTAACACTTTAAGGTAAGTTCTGTTCAAATCCCTGTTTGGGTGAAAATATGACAGTTTGTTGCATACATTCCCTAATCACTTGTTGTCCTCTTCCCAGCCTTTGAGGGAGGTGTTCATCCTCTGCTGCTCACATCCAAGTCAAGTCAAGTCAAGTCATCCCCATTTATATAGCGCTTTTAACAATGTAGATTGTTTCAAAGCAGCTTTTTACAGAGATAAACATATAATTTAAGGTAACAGAGATTGGTTTGGTTTCATAGTGGTTCTTGAATAATGTTATTTCAAGCTAAAGTTAGTTTAGATTGATTCACTTCGAAATGGTCATTTGTTAATAAATTAGGGGCCGCTAAGATGACACCGTTCTCTCTAAACAGACTTTAAACACGAACCTGTGATAAACCTCTTTGTCTGCTTGCGACAGGAAATGTGACATCCAAGATCTTTGTACGAGCTGCTTTTTTTCTCTAACATGGAACATTGGGCAACCCACACCTTAACAGAATCTGGTATTTCAGATCACTTCCCTATTAGATTTGAGATCAGTGTTATACCACCCGCTAGTAAACCTGTCTCCTCAGCCTCTAGACGCCGCCTCATCACACCCTCTTTAGGTGTAGAGTTCGCTTCGGCGTTTATGGGCTCACAGTTTCATGCAATGAATGGTCTGGTCTCTCCTTTCTCCCCAGATAATGTTCTCTCTGCGTTTCATTCCACAAGCACTGAAATTTTAGACTCTATTGCCCCTTTTCGGACTAAATCTATTAAACCTAAGGTGGATCCCTGGTTAAATGTCACCACAAGGGCTCTTAGGAAACACTGTAAACAAGCCGAACGAAGGTGGAAGAAGGACAAACTATTTACATCACTAGGTTCCTAGCTGCATATCAGAGGGCTGTGAAGGTGGCGAAGATGCACTATCTTTCTTCGGTCATAACTAGCAGTTGTCATGAACCTAGAGTTTTATTTAATACCATTAACTCTGTGTTGAATCCATGTACCTCTGATCAGACAGAGGTTTCAATTAGTACATGTGAGAAATTTCTCAGTTATTTTACTGACAAGGTAGCATCTGTCAGGCAAAACTGCAGTGCTAATTTTAATGTGTTTGTTCCTACTGCTTCTGTGCTTCCTGCTGTTTTTGAGGATTTCAAGCCAGTTTCGTTTGCGCTGCTTTCTGAGATAGCGCAACACATGAAACCCACCTACTGTTCATTAGACATTGTCCCAGCCAGGATAGTGAAGGAAGTTTTTAATAGCGCCATTGGGTCGAGTTTACTCACTTTAATTAATTATTGTCTTGGTCTAGGTTGTGTCCCAGCTGCATTTAAACATGCTGTGGTCAGGCCGCTACTTAAGAAGCCAAATCTTGACCCTTCAGTATTATCTAATTTTAGACCAGTTTCTCATCTGCCTTTTCTGTCAAAGGTTTTGGAAAAAGTTGTTTTTATACAGTTACAAGCCTTTATGCAGAAAAATTCTGTGCTTGAAAAATTTCAATCGGGTTTTAGATCACGTCACAGTACTGAGTCAGCACTGCTCAGAGTACATAATGACATTGCCTTGTCTGTGGATGCTGGGAATCCTGCTGTTTTAGTGCTTTTGGACCTCACAGCGGCGTTTGATACGGTGGACCACGCAGTCCTCCTGTCTCGCCTCGAGCATTGTGTGGGCATTCGAGGTTTGGCCCTTCAATGGTTTAGCTCCTACTTAGCAAATAGGAGCTTCTCAGTTATGATTGGTGAATGCTCCTCGCCAGCTGCTCCTCTTTCTTGTGGGGTACCCCAGGGTTCAATTCTTGGCCCAATCTTGTTTTCTTTATATATGTTGCCCTTGGGAAGTATTATAGGAAAGCACAATCTGTCCTTTCATTGTTATGCTGATGATTTGCAGATTTATTTGCCTTTAAAACCGAATGATAGTGTCGCACTTGACTCCCTACTTAGTTGTATTGATGATATTGAGTTGTGGTTGTCACAAAATTTTCTTAGTTTAAACAAAGCAAAAAATGAGTGTATCATCTTCGGTAACCCAAATGGTTCAGCGGTGAGTTTGGGGGCTCTGGCGCCATACCTTAGGCCAGCTGTCAGAAATCTGGAAGTTATTTTTGATTGCAACATGAAATTTGACAAGCAAATTAGCAATGTTGTCAAAATGAGTTTTTACCAGCTTCGTCTTCTAGCTAAAGTTAGGCCTTTTCTTAACAAGCATGATCTAGAAAAGGTGATTCATGCTTTTATTAGTTTGAGGTTGGACTACTGTAATGCTCTTTATGTTTGCTGACAAGATAGGCTGAAAGGGCAGGAGTGGAGATGGATTTAAGATTTCTGAAGGAGATTGTGTGTTTGTTCTTGGTCAAGATAGGGAGATCAATGTTCATGGTGATTGCCATATGGTCAGAGATGTTAAGGTTAGAGCTGGAGAGGTGAGGTATGGTGAGACCAGTTGAAAACAGACCAGATCCAGGATGTGACCACGGCTGTGGGTAGGAAAGTTGACATGTTGAGTGAAGTTGAACAGTGTAGCAGTTCCAGGAATTCAGTGGCAAATTTACAGTTAGTGTCGATGTGAATGTTGAAATCTCCCAGAAGCAGAACAGAAAGTGAGATGGCAGATAACAGTTAAAAAGTCAGAAAACTCAGGTTTGTGTCAAATTTCAGTGATACAAAGGAAATACAGGTTATTGTCAGTTATGAATTCATTTAAAATTAGACTTTTATTGTTGAGTGAGCGGGTATTGAGCAAGGCCAGTTTCAGGTGATGTTGCTTTGTGATGGGTTGAGAAGACCGAGGAAGGGAGCGGAGATTAGATAGGCGCACGTGCCGTTTGTTGTGATGACGTAGTGTGGTAGTTGCAGTGCGCGAATTAGACCAGATGGATGGAATAGAGCTTGGGGTTGAAAAGTTGTAATTGAACATACGACCAGAGCCTCTGTGTGGAGGACGGCGACATAGTCCAGTTTCTCGGAAGAAGTTAATGCTGTCCAGACAGCGGTGGTTGTTTAGTGGGCGGAAGTCAGCAGCGAAGCAGAGCGGTGGCATGATTCAGGCGCGGTGCGCTAGTACAGAGCTAGCGCTTGCTTGCACTCAGATGCCGGGCGTCACAGTTCCAGTCCGATTCCAGCAAGTTAGTATGTCCTTTTCCTCGCGATCAGAGTGTTGTTCATCTGGTCGAAGGTCGTAGTTGAATCGGGCTCTTGTTGCTTGCTCTGGTGTTTGCCTTACGTGAGATTTCCTGGACAGACTATCCGCTTCTTATTATTATTCATTCATGCATTAACCGTTGCGATTCCGTTGTGATTTCCAGTTCTGAGGTGTCTAAGAAGATAAAGTGAACTTGTAGTAATAAAATTATTACTGTTTAAAATTAGGATAAAACTCGAGAGATTAAGGCGATGGACTTGAAATCCATTGGGGTCTCCCCGCGCAGTTTTGAACCCTGCCAACTACGTGGCTCCTTGTCTCTTTGCGAGAGGAATTGTGACATCCTTTGTACGAGCTGCTTTATTCTCTAACATGGAAAACTGAGCAACCCACATCTCTTTTCAAGCTTGAAGTGAGCAGGTTTTTGTGTAGGTGAAGATGTTGTTGAACTCCTTTTTGCCAACACAATATATTAGCTGAGTGGATCCTCTGCTGCTCACATAAAAATAATGTTTGGCACCGTTGTTCTCTGCTGCTCACATCCAGAAAATAAAATAGCATGTGACTCACTATCAAGAGTAGTCGTGGCCGAGAGGTTAAGACGATGGACTTGAAATCCATTGTGGTCTCCCCGTGCAGGTTCGAACCCTGCCGACTACGTGGCTCCTTGTCTCTTTGCGAGAGGAATTGTGACATCCTTTGTACGAGCTGGTTTATTCTCTAACATGGAAAATTGGGCAACCCACAACTTTTCAAGCTTGAAGTGAGCAGGTTTTTGTGTAGGTGAAGACGTTGTTGCAATGCTTTATCTGTAGAGTGGTATAGGGATCCTCCATAGGGAGAGGCTAGTTGGCACTTCAGCACTGCATTGTCATCGGGTCCAGGCAAAGGTCCTTCATCAGATCTGGATCCGGCAGGCTGCGGGAAAACCTTGGGAGAAACAAAGACACTAAAATTAGCTTAGATGCCATTTTTCTTATGATGTAACGAGTACAACAGGATTTAACATCCACATTGATGGTTGTCCTCTGCTGCACACATCGAGAAAATAAAATAGCATTTGACTTACTATCAAGAGTAGTTGTGGCCGAGAGGTTAAGGCGATGGACTTGAAATCCATTGGGGTCTCCCCGCGCAGGTTCGAACCCTGCCGACTACGTGGGTCCTTGTCTCTTTGCGAGAGGAATTGTGACATCCTTTGTACGAGCTGCTTTATTCTCTAACATGGAAAATTGGGCAACCCACATCTCTTTTCTAGCTTGAAGTGAGCAGGTTTTTGTGTAGGTGAAGACATTTTTGAACTCCTTATTGCCAACACAATATATTAGCTGAGTGGATCCTCTGCTGCTCACATCAAAATAATGGTTGGCCCCGGTGTTCTCTGCTGCTCACATCCAGAAACGGAAATAGCATGTGACTCACTATCAAGAGTAGTCGTGGCCGAGAGGTTAAGGCGATGGACTTGAAAACCATTGGGGTCTCCCGGCGCAGGTTCGAACCCTGCCGACTACGTGAAGCACTGTATTGTCATCGGGTCACGGCGAAGGTCCTTTGCCAGATCTGGAACCGGCAGGCTGCGGGAAAACCTTGGGATAAACAAAGACACAAAAATTAGCTTAGATGCCATTTTTCTTATGATGTAACGAGTACAACAGGATTTAACATCCACATTGATGGTTGTCCTCTGCTGCACACATCCAGAAAATAAAATAGCATGTGACTCACTCACAGTGTAGTCGTGGCCGAGAGGTTAAGGCGATGCACTTGATATCCATTGGGGTTTCCCCTTGCAGGTTCGGACCCTGCCGATTATGTGTCTCTTTGTCTGCTTGTGACATCCAAGATCTTTGTATGAACTTCTTTTTCTCTAGCATGGAAAATTGGGCAACACACATCTCTTTTCAAGCCTGAAGTGAGAAGGTATTTGTGTAGGTGAAGACGTAGTTGAACTCCTTTTTGCCTTTTTGAATTGTGACATCCAGGATCTTTGTATGAGCTGCTTTTTTTTCTAAGACAGAAATTGGCCTCATTTCAAGCCTGAAGTAAGCATTGTTTAAGGAGGATTAACACTTTAAGGTAAGTTCTGTTCAAATCCCTGTTTGGGTGAAAATCTGACAGTTTGTTGCATACATTCCCTAATCACTTGTTGTCCACTTCCCAGCATTTGAGGGAGGTGTTCATCCTCTGCTGCTCACATCCAAGTCAAGTCAAGTCAAGTCATCCCCATTTATATAGCGCTTTTAACAATGTAGATTGTTTCAAAGCAGCTTTTTACAGAGATAAACATATAATTTAAGGTAACAGAGATTGGTTTGGTTTCATAGTGGTTCTTGAATAATGTTATTTCAAGCTAAAGTTAGTTTAGATTGATTCACTTCGAAATGGTCATTTGTTAATAAATTAGGGGCCGCTAAGATGACACCGTTCTCTCTAAACAGACTTTAAACACGAACCTGTGATAAACCTCTTTGTCTGCTTGCGACAGGAAATGTGACATCCAAGATCTTTGTACGAGCTGCTTTTTTCTCTAACATGGAACATTGGGCAACCCACACCTTAACAGAATCTGGTATTTCAGATCACTTCCCTATTAGATTTGAGATCAGTGTTATACCACCCGCTAGTAAACCTGTCTCCTCAGCCTCTAGACGCCGCCTCATCACACCCTCTTTAGGTGTAGAGTTCGCTTCGGCGTTTATGGGCTCACAGTTTCATGCAATGAATGGTCTGGTCTCTCCTTTCTCCCCAGATAATGTTCTCTCTGCGTTTCATTCCACAAGCACTGAAATTTTAGACTCTATTGCCCCTTTTCGGACTAAATCTATTAAACCTAAGGTGGATCCCTGGTTAAATGTCAGCACAAGGGCTCTTAGGAAACACTGTAGACAAGCCGAACGAAGGTGGAAGAAGGACAAACTATTTACATCACTAGGTTCCTAGCTGCATATCAGAGGGCTGTGAAGGTGGCGAAGATGCACTATCTTTCTTCGGTCATAACTAGCAGTTGTCATGAACATAGAGTTTTATTTAATACCATTAACTCTGTATTGAATCCATGTACCTCTGATCAAACAGAGGTTTCAATTAGTACATGTGAGAAATTTCTCAGTTATTTTACTGACAAGGTAGCATCTGTCAGGCAAAACTGCAGTGCTAATTTTAATGTGTTTGTTCCTACTGCTTCTGTGCTTCCTGCTGTTTTTGAGGATTTCAAGCCAGTTTCGTTTGCGCTGCTTTCTGAGATAGCGCAACACATGAAACCCACCTACTGTTCATTAGACATTGTCCCAGCCAGGATAGTGAAGGAAGTTTTTAATAGCGCCATTGGGTCGAGTTTACTCACTTTAATTAATTCTTGTCTTGGTCTAGGTTGTGTCCCAGCTGCATTTAAACATGCTGTGGTCAGGCCGCTACTTAAGAAGCCAAATCTTGACCCTTCAGTATTATCTAATTTTAGACCAGTTTCTCATCTGCCTTTTCTGTCAAAGGTTTTGGAAAAAGTTGTTTTTATACAGTTACAAGCCTTTATGCAGAAAAATTCTGTGCTTGAAAAATTTCAATCGGGTTTTAGATCACGTCACAGTACTGAGTCAGCACTGCTCAGAGTACATAATGACATTGCCTTGTCTGTGGATGCTGGGAATCCTGGTGTTTTAGTGCTTTTGGACCTCACAGCGGCGTTTGATACGGTGGACCACGCAGTCCTCCTGTCTCGCCTCGAGCATTGTGTGGGCATTCGAGGTTTGGCCCTTCAATGGTTTAGCTCCTACTTAGCAAATAGGAGCTTCTCAGTTATGATTGGTGAATGCTCCTCGCCAGCTGCTCCTCTTTCTTGTGGGGTACCCCAGGGTTCAATTCTTGGCCCAATCTTGTTTTCTTTATATATGTTGCCCTTGGGAAGTATTATAGGAAAGCACAATCTGTCCTTTCATTGTTATGCTGATGATTTGCAGATTTATTTGCCTTTAAAACTGAATGATAGTGTCGCACTTGACTCCCTACTTAGTTGTATTGATGATATTGAGTTGTGGTTGTCACAAAATTTTCTTAGTTTAAACAAAGCAAAAAATGAGTGTATCATCTTCGGTAACCCAAATGGTTCAGCGGTGAGTTTGGGGGCTCTGGCGCCATACCTTAGGCCAGCTGTCAGAAATCTGGAAGTTATTTTTGATTGCAACATGAAATTTGACAAGCAAATTAGCAATGTTGTCAAAATGAGTTTTTTCCAGCTTCGTCTTCTAGCTAAAGTTAGGCCTTTTCTTAACAAGCATGATCTAGAAAAGGTGATTCATGCTTTTATTAGTTTGAGGTTGGACTACTGTAATGCTCTTTATGTTTGCTGACAAGATAGGCTGAAAGGGCAGGAGTGGAGATGGATTTAAGATTTCTGAAGGAGATTGTGTGTTTGTTCTTGGGCAAGATAGGGAGATCAATGTTCATGGTGATTGCCATATGGTCAGAGATGTTAAGGTTAGAGCTGGAGAGGTGAGGTATGGTGAGACCAGTTGAAAACAGACCAGATCCAGGATGTGACCACGGCTGTGGGTAGGAAAGTTGACATGTTGAGTGAAGTTGAACAGTGTAGCAGTTCCAGGAATTCAGTGGCAAATTTACAGTTAGTGTCGATGTGAATGTTGAAATCTCCCAGAAGCAGAACAGAAAGTGAGATGGCAGATAACAGTTAAAAAGTCAGAAAACTCAGGTTTGTGTCAAATTTCAGTGATACAAAGGAAATACAGGTTATTGTCAGTTATGAATTCATTTAAAATTAGACTTTTATTGTTGAGTGAGCGGGTATTGAGCAAGGCCAGTTTCAGGTGATGTTGCTTTGTGATGGGTTGAGAAGACCGAGGAAGGGAGCGGAGATTAGATAGGCGCACGTGCCGTTTGTTGTGATGACGTAGTGTGGTAGTTGCAGTGCGCGAATTAGACCAGATGGATGGAATAGAGCTTGGGGTTGAAAAGTTGTAATTGAACATACGACCAGAGCCTCTGTGTGGAGGACGGCGACATAGTCCAGTTTCTCGGAAGAAGTTAATGCTGTCCAGACAGCGGTGGTTGTTGAGTGGGCGGAAGTCAGCAGCGAAGCAGAGCGGTGGCATGATTCAGGCGCGGTGCGCTAGTACAGAGCTAGCGCTTGCTTGCACTCAGATGCCGGGCGTCACAGTTCCAGTCCGATTCCAGCAAGTTAGTATGTCCTTTTCCTCGCGATCAGAGTGTTGTTCATCTGGTCGAAGGTCATAGTTGAATCGGGCTCTTGTTGCTTGCTCTGGTGTTTGCCTTACGTGAGATTTCCTGGACAGACTATCCGCTTCTTATTATTATTCATTCATGCATTAACCGTTGCGATTCCGTTGTGATTTCCAGTTCTGAGGTGTCTAAGAAGATAAAGTGAACTTGTAGTAATAAAATTATTACTGTTTAAAATTAGGATAAAACTCGAGAGATTAAGGCGATGGACTTGAAATCCATTGGGGTATCCCCGCGCAGTTTTGAACCCTGCCAACTACGTGGCTCCTTGTCTCTTTGCGAGAGGAATTGTGACATCCTTTGTACGAGCTGCTTTATTCTCTAACATGGAAAACTGAGCAACCCACATCTCTTTTCAAGCTTGAAGTGAGCAGGTTTTTGTGTAGGTGAAGATGTTGTTGAACTCCTTTTTGCCAACACAATATATTAGCTGAGTGGATCCTCTGCTGCTCACATAAAAATAATGTTTGGCACCGTTGTTCTCTGCTGCTCACATCCAGAAAATAAAATAGCATGTGACTCACTATCAAGAGTAGTCGTGGCCGAGAGGTTAAGACGATGGACTTGAAATCCATTGTGGTCTCCCCGTGCAGGTTCGAACCCTGCCGACTACGTGGCTCCTTGTCTCTTTGCGAGAGGAATTGTGACATCCTTTGTACGAGCTGGTTTATTCTCTAACATGGAAAATTGGGCAACCCACAACTTTTCAAGCTTGAAGTGAGCAGGTTTTTGTGTAGGTGAAGACGTTGTTGCAATGCTTTATCTGTAGAGTGGTATAGGGATCCTCCATAGGGAGAGGCTAGTTGGCACTTCAGCACTGCATTGTCATCGGGTCCAGGCAAAGGTCCTTCATCAGATCTGGATCCGGCAGGCTGCGGGAAAACCTTGGGAGAAACAAAGACACTAAAATTAGCTTAGATGCCATTTTTCTTATGATGTAACGAGTACAACAGGATTTAACATCCACATTGATGGTTGTCCTCTGCTGCACACATCGAGAAAATAAAATAGCATTTGACTTACTATCAAGAGTAGTTGTGGCCGAGAGGTTAAGGCGATGGACTTGAAATCCATTGGGGTCTCCCCGCGCAGGTTCGAACCCTGTCGACTATGTGGGTCCTTGTCTCTTTGCGAGAGGAATTGTGACATCCTTTGTACGAGCTGCTTTATTCTCTAACATGGAAAATTGGGCAACCCACATCTCTTTTCTAGCTTGAAGTGAGCAGGTTTTTGTGTAGGTGAAGACATTTTTGAACTCCTTATTGCCAACACAATATATTAGCTGAGTGGATCCTCTGCTGCTCACATCAAAATAATGGTTGGCCCCGGTGTTCTCTGCTGCTCATATCCAGAAAAGAAAATAGCATGTGACTCACTCAGAGTGTAGTCGTGGCCGAGAGGTTAAGGCGATGCACTTGATATCCTTTGGGGTTTCCCCGTGCAGGTTCGGACCCTGCCGACTATGTGTCTCTTTGTCTGCTTGCGACATCCAAGATCTTTTTATGAGCTGCTTTTTCTCTAACATGGAAAATTGGGCAACCCACATCTCTTTTCAAGCCTTAAGTGAGAAGGTATTTGTGTAGGTGAAGACGTAGTTGAACTCCTTTTTGCCAACACAATATGTTAGCTGAGTGGATCCTCTGCTGTTCACAACGAAATTAATGGTTGGCCCCGGTGTTCTCTGCTCCTCACATCCAGAAATGGAAATAGCATGTGACTCACTATCAAGAGTAGTTGTGGCCGAGAGGTTAAGGCGATGGACTTGAAATCCATTGGGGTTTCCCCGCGCAGCTTCGAACCCTGCCGACTATGTGGCTCTTTGTCTGCTTGTGACAGGAATCATGACATCCAGGATCTTTTGTATGAGCTGCTTTTTTTTCTAACACAGAAATTGGGCTCATTTCAAGCCTGAAGTGAGCATTGTTTAAGGAGGATTAACACTTTAAGGTTAGTTCGGTTCAATTCCCTGTTTGGGTGAAAATCTGACAGTTTGTTGCATACATTCCCTAATCACTTCTTGTCCTCTTCCCAGCCTTTGAGGGAGGTGTTCATCCTCTGCTGCTCACATCCAAGTCAAGTCAAGTCATCCTCATTTATATAGCCTTTTTAAAAATGTAGATTGTTTCAAAGTAGCTTTTTACAGAGATAAACATATTATTTAAGGTAACAGAGATTGGTTTGGTTTTATAGTGGTTCTTGAATAATGTTATTTCCAGCTAAAGTTAGTTTTGATTGATTCACTTTCGTCGAAATGATCATTTGTTATTAAATTAGGGGCCGCTAAGACGACACCGTTCTCTCTAAACAGACTTTAAACACGACTCTAACATGGAAAATTTGGTAAACCACATCTCTTTTCATGATTGAAGTGAGAAGGTATTTTTGTAGGTGAAGATGTAGTTGAACTCCTTTTTGCCAACACAATATATTAGCTGAGTGGATCCTCTGCTGCTCACATCAAAATAATGTTTGGCCCCGGTGTTCTCTGCTGCTCACATCACGTAAAGAAAATAGCATGTGACCCACTATCAAGAATAGTCGTGGCCGAGAGGTTAAGGCGATGGACTTGAAATCCTTTGGGGTCTCCCCACGCAGGTTCGAACCCTGCAGACTACGTGGCTTCTAGTCTCTTTGCGAGAGGAATTGTGACATCCTTTGTATGAGCTGCTTTATTCTCTAGCATGGAATATTGGGCAACCCACATCTCTTTTCAAGCTTGAAGTGGGCAGGTTTTTGTGTAGGTGAAGACGTTGTTGAACTCCTTTTTGCCAACACAATATATTAGCTGAGTGGATCCTCTGTTGCTCGCATCAAAATAATGGTTGGCCCCGGTGTTCTCTGCTGCTCACATCCAGAAAAAAAAATAGCATGTGACTCACTCACAGTGTAGTTGTGGCAGAGAGGTTAAGGCGATGGACTTGAAATCCTTTGGGGTCTCCCCACGCAGGTTCGAACCCTGCAGACTACATGGCTTCTAGTCTCTTTGCGAGAGGAATTGTGACATCCTTTGTATGAGCTGCTTTATTCTCTAGCATGGAAAATTGGGCAACCCACATCTCTTTTCAAGCTTGAAGTGGGCAGGTTTTTGTGTAGGTGAAGACGTTGTTGAACTCCTTTTTGCCAACACAATATATTAGCTGAGTGGATCCTCTGTTGCTCGCATCAAAATAATGGTTGGCCCCGGTGTTCTCTGCTGCTCACATCCAGAAAAAAAAATAGCATGTGACTCACTCACAGTGTAGTTGTGGCAGAGAGGTTAAGGCGATGGACTCAAAATCCATTGGGGTTTCCCCGCACAGGGTCGAACCCTGCCAAGTACGTGTCTCTTTGTCTGCTTGCGACAGGAATTGTTACATCCAAGATCTTTGTACGAGCTGCTTTTTTCTCTAACATGGAACATTGGGCAACCCACACCTCTTTTCAAGCCTGAAGTGAGAAGGTATTTGTGTAGGTGAAGACGTAGTTGAACTCCTTTTTGCCAACACAATATGTTAGCTGAGTGGATCCTCTGCTGCTTACATCGACATTAATGGTTGGCCCCGGTGGTCTCTGCTGCTCACATCCAGAAACGGAAATAGCATGTGACTCACTATCAAGAGTAGTCGTGGCCGAGAGGTTAAGGCGATGGACTTGAAATCCATTGGGGTCTCCCCGCGCAGGTTCGAACCCTGCCGACTACGTGGCTCCTTGTCTCTGTGCGAGAGGAATTGTGACATCCTTTGTTCAAGCTGCTTTATTCTCTAACATGGAAAATTGGGCAACCCACATCTCTTTTCAAGATTGAAGTGAGAAGGTATTTTTGTAGGTGAAGACGTAGTTGAACTCCTTTTTGCCAACACAATATATTAGCTGAGTGGATCCTCTGCTGCTCACATCAAAATAATGGTTGGCCCCGGTGTTCTCTGCTGCTCATATCCAGAAAAGAAAATAGCATGTGACTCACTCACAGTGTAGTCGTGGCCGAGAGGTTAAGGCTATGCACATGATATCCATTGGGGTTTCCCCGTGCAGGTTCGGACCCTGCCGACTACATGTCTCTTTGTCTGCTTTTGACATCCAAGATCTTTGTATGAGCTTCTTTTTCTCTAACATGGAAAATTGGGCAAACCACATCTCTTTTCAAGCATGAAGTGAGAAGATATTTGTGTAGGTAAAGACGTAGTTGAACTCCTTTTTGCCAACACAATATGTTAGCTGAGTGGATCCTCTGCTGCTTACATCGACATTAATGGTTGGCCCCGGTGTTCTCTGCTGCTCACATCCAGAAACGGAAATAGCATGTGCCTCACTATCAAGAGTAGTTGTGGCCGAGAGGTTATGGCGATGGGCTCTAAATCCATTGGTGTTTCCCTGCGCAGGTTCAAACCCTGCCGACTATGTGGCCCTTTGTCTGCTTGTGATAGAATTTCTGACATCCAGGATCTTTGTATGAGCTGCTTTTTTTTCTAACACAGAAATTGGGCTCATTTCAAGCCTGAAGTGAGCATTGTTTGAAGAGGATTAACATTTTAATGTTAGTTCGGTTCAATTCCCTGTTTGGGTGAAAATCGGACAGTTTGTTGCATACATTTCCTAATCACTTCTTGTCCGCTTCCCAGCCTTTGAGGGAGGTGTTCATCCTCTGCTGCTCACATCCAAGTCAAGTCAAGACATCCCAATATTTATATAGCCCTTTTAACAAAGTAGATTGTTTCAAAGTAGCTTTTTACAGAGATAAACATATAATTTAAGGTAACGGAGATTGGTTTGGTTTTATAGTGGTTCTTGAATAATGTTATTTCCAGCTAAAGTTAGTTTTGATTGATTCACTTCCGTCGAAATGATCATTTAGCATGTCAAGTCAAGTCAAGTCAAGTCATCCTCATTTATATAGCGCTTTTAACAATGTAGATTGTTTCAAAGCAGCTTTTTACAGATATAAACATATAATTTAAGGTAACAGAGATTGGTTTGGTTTTATAGTGGTTCTTGAATAATGTTATTTCCAGCTAAAGTTAGTTTTGATTGATTCACTTCCGTCGAAATGATCATTTGTTATTAAATTAGGGGCCGCTAAGACGACACCGTTCTCTCTAAACAGACTTTAAACACAACTCTAACATGGAATATTGGGCAACCCACATCTCTTTTCAAGCTTGAAGTGAGAAGGTATTTGTGTAGGTGAAGACATAGTTGAACTTCTTTTTGCCAACACAATATATTAGCTGAGTGGATCCTCTGCTGCTCACATCAAAATAATGGTTGGCCCCGGTGTTCTCTACTGCTCACATCCAGAAAACAAACAGCATGTAACTATTAAGAGTAGTTGTGGCCGAGAGGTTAAGGAAAATTTAACGGAAAATTTACTTGAAAATTTACTTGAAATCCATTGGGGTTCCCCCGCGCAGGTTCGAACCCTGCCGCCTACGTGGGTCCTTGTCTCTTTGCAAAAGGAATTGTGACATCCTTTGTACGAGCTGCTTTATTCTCTAACATGGAAAATTGGGCAACCCACATCTGTTGTCAAGCTTGAACTGAGCAGGTTTTTGTGTAGGTGAAGACGTTGTTGAACTCATTTTTGCCAACACAATATATTAGCTGAGTGGATCCTCTGCTGCTCACATCAAAATAATGGTTGGCCCCGGTGTTCTCTGCTGCTCATATCCAGAAAAGAAAATAGCATGTGACTTGTTCACATTGTAGTCGTGGCCGAGAGGTTAAGGCGATGCACATGATATCCATTGGGGTTTCCCCATGCAGTTTCGGACCCTGCCGTCTACGTGTCTCTTTGTCTGCTTGTGACATCCAAGATCTTTGTATGAGCTGCTTTTTCTCTTACATGGAAAATTGGGCAAACCACATCTCTTTTCAAGCCTGAAGTGAGAAGGTATTTGTGTAGGTAAAGATGTAGTTGAACTCCTTTTTGCCAACACAATATGTTAGCTAAGTGGATCCTTTGCTGCTCACATCGACATTAATGGTTGGCCCCGGTGTTCTCTGCTGCTAACATTCAGAAAAGAAAATAGCATGTGACTCACTCACAGTGTAGTTTTGGCAGAGAGGTTAAGGCGATGGACTCAAAATCCATTGGGGTATCCCCGCACAGGGTCGAACCCTGCCAACTACGTGGCTCTTTGTCTGCTTGCGACAGGAATTGTGACATCCAAGATCTTTGTACGAGCTGCTTTTTTCTCTAACATGGAACATTGGGCAACCCACATCTCTTTTCAAGCCTGAAGTGAGAAGGTATTTGTGTAGGTGAAGACGTAGTTGAACTCCTTTTTGCCAACACAATATGTTAGCTGAGTGGATCCTCTGCTGCTCACATCGAAATTAATGGTTGGCCCCGGTGTTCTCTGCTGCTCACATCGAGAAACGGAAATAGCATGTGACTCACTATCAAGAGTAGTCGTGGCCGAGAGGTTAAGGCGATGGTCTTGAAATCCATTGGGGTCTCCCCGCGCAGGTTCGAACCCTGCCGACTACGTGGCTCTTTGTCTCTTTGCGAGAGGAATTGTGACATCCTTTGTACGAGCTGCTTTATTCTCTAACATGGAAAATTGGGCAACCCAAATCTCTTTTCAAGCTTGAAGTGAGCAGTTTTTTGTGTAGGTGAAGACGTTGTTGCAATGCTTTATCTGTAGAGTTGTATAGGGATCTTCCATAGGGAGAGGCTAGTTGGCACTTCAGCACTGCATTATCATCGGGTCCAGGCGAAGGTCCTCTGTCAGATATGGATCCGGCAGGCTGCGGGAAAATCTTCGGATAAACAAAGACACTAAAATTAGCTTAGATGCCATTTTTCTTATGATTTAATGAGTACAACAGGATATAACATCCACATTGATGGTTGTCCTCTGCTGCACACATCCAGAAAATAAAATACCATGTGAATTACTATCAAGAGTAGTTGTGGCCGAGAGGTTAAGGTGATGGACTTGAAATCCATTGGGGTCTCCCCGCGCAGGTTCAAACCCTGCCGACTACGTGGCTCTTTGTCTCTTTGCGAGAGGAATTGTGACATCCTTTGTACAAGCTGCTTTATTCTCTAACATGGAAAATTGGGCTACCCACATCTCTTTTCAAGCTTGAAGTGAGCAGGTTTTTGTGTAGGTGAAGACATTGTTGAACTCCTTTTTGCCAACACAATATATTAGCTGAGTGGATCCTCTGCTGCTCACATCAAAATAATGGTTGGCCCCGGTGTTCTCTGCTGCTCATATCCAGAAAAGAAAATAGCATGTGACTTGCTCACAGTGTAGTCGTGGCCGAGAGGTTAAGGCGATGCACATGATATCCATTGGGGTTTCCCCGTGCAGGTTCGGACCCTGCCGACTACGTGTCTCTTTGTCTGCTTGTGACACCCAAGATCTTTGTATGAGCTGCTTTTTCTCTAACATGGAAAATTGGGCAAACCAAATCTCTTTTCAAGCCTGAAGTGAGAAGGTATTTGTGTAGGGGAAGACGTAGTTGAACTCCTTTGTGCCAACACAATATGTTAGCTGAGTGGATCCTCTGCTGCTCACATCGACATTAATGGTTGGCCCCGGTGTTCTCTGCTGCTCACATCCAGAAAAGAAAATAGCATGTGACTCACTCACAGTGTAGTTTTGGCAGAGAGGTTAGGGCGATGGAATCAAAATACATTGGGGTATCCCCGCACAGGGTCGAATCCTGCCGACTACGTGAAGCACTGTATTGTCATCGGGTCACGGCGAAGGTCCTTCGCCAGATCTGGATCCGGCAGGCTGCGGGAAAACCTTCGGATAAACAAAGACACTAAAATTAGCTTAGATGCCATTTTTCTTATGATGTAACGAGTACAACAGGATATAACATCCACATTGATGGTTGTCCTCTGCTGCACACATCCAGAAAATAAAATACCATGTGAATTACTCTCAAGAGTAGTTGTGGCCGAGAGGTTAAGGCGATGGACTTGAAATCCATTGGGGTCTCCCCGTGCAGGTTCGAACCCTGCCGACTACGTGGCTCTTTGTCTCTTTGCGAGAGGAATTGTGACATCCTTTATACAAGCTGCTTTATTCTCTAACATGGAAAATTTTCAAGCTTGAAGTGAGCAGGTTTTTGTGTAGCTGAAGACGTTGTTGAACTCCTTTTTGCCAACACAATATATTAGCTGAGTGGATCCTCTGCTGCTCACATCAAAATAATGGTTGGCCCGGGTGTTCTCTGCTGCTCATATCCAGAAAAGAAAATAGCATTTGACTTGCTCACAGTGTAGTCGTGGCCGAGAGGTTAAGGCGATGCACATGATATCCATTGGGGTTTCCCCGTGCAGGTTCGGACCCTGCCGACTACGTGTCTGCTCGTGACATCCAAGATCTTTGTATGAGCTGCTTTTTCTCTAACATGGAAAATTGGGCAAACAACATCTCTTTTCAAGCCTGAAGTGAGAAGGTATTTGTGTAGGTGAAGACGTAGTTGAACTCCTTTTTGCCAACACAATATGTTAGCTGAGTGGATCCTCTGCTGCTCACATCGACATTAATGGTTGGCCCCGGTGTTCTCTGCTGCTCACATCCAGAAAAGAAAATAGCATGTGACTCACTCACAGTGTAGTTTTGGCAGAGAGGTTAAGGCGATGGACTCAAAATCCATTGGGGTATCCCCGCACAGGGTCGAACCTTGCCAACTACGTGGCTCTTTGTCTGCTTGCGACAGGAATTGTGACATCCAAGTTCTTTGTACGAGCTGCTTTTTTCTCTAACATGGAACATTGGGCAACCCACACCTCTTTTCAAGCCTGAAGTGAGAAGGTATTTGTGTATGTGTAGACGTAGTTGAACTCCTTTTTGCCAACACAATATGTTAGCTGAGTTGATCCTCTGCTGCTCACATCGACATTAATGGTTGGCCCCGGTGTGCTCTGCTGCTCACATCGAGAAACGGAAATAGCATGTGAATCACTATCAAGAGTAGTCGTGGCCGAGAGGTTAAGGCGATGGACTTGAAATCCATTGGGTTCTCCCCGCGCAGGTTCGAACCCTGCCGACTACGTGGGTCCTTGTCTCTCTGCGAGAGGAATTGTGACATCCTTTGTATGGCTGGTTTATTTTCTAACATGGAAAATTGGGCAACCCACAACTCTTTTCAAGCTTGAAGTGAGTAGGTTTTTGTGTAGGTGAAGACGTTGTTGCAATGCTTTATCTGTAGAGTGGTATAGGGATCCTCCATAGGGAGAGGCTAGTTGGCACTTCAGCACTGCATTGTCATCGGGTCCAGGCGAAGGTCCTTCATCAGATCTGGATCCGGCAGGCTGCGGGAAAACCTTGGGAGAAACAAAGACACTAAAATTAGCTTAGATGCCATTTTTCTTATGATGTAACGAGTACAACAGGATTTAACATCCACATTGATGGTTGTCCTCTGCTGCACACATCCAGAAAATAAAATAGCATTTGACTTACTATCAAGAGTAGTTGTGGCCGAGAGGTTAAGGCGATGGACTTGAAATCCATTGGGGTCTCCCCGCGCAGTTTTGAACCCTGCCGACTACGTGGCTCCTTGTCTCTTTGCGAGAGGAATTGTGACATCCTTTGTATGAGCTGCATTATTCTCTAACATGGAAAATTGGGCAACCCACATCTCTTTTCTAGCTTGAAGTGGGCAGGTTTTTTGTGTAGGTGAAGACATTGTTGAACTCCTTATTGCCAACACAATATATTAGCTGAGTGGATCCTCTGCTGCTCACATCAAAATAATGGTTGGCCCCGGTGTTCTCTGCTGCTCATATCCAGAAAAGAAAATAGAATGTGACTCACTCAGAGTGTAGTCGTGGCCGAGAGGTTAATGCGATGCACTTGATATCCTTTGGGGTTTCCCCGTGCAGGTTCGGACCCTGCCGACTATGTGTCTCTTTGTCTGCTTGCGACATCCAAGATCTTTGTATGAGCTGCTTTTTCTCTAACATGGAAAATTGGGCAACCCACATCTCTTTTCAAGCCTGAAGTGAGAAGGTATTTGTGTAGGTGACGACGTAGTTGAACTCCTTTTTGCCAACACAATATGTTAGCTGAGTGGATCCTCTGCTGTTCACAATGAAATTAATGGTTGGCCCCGGTGTTCTCTGCTCCTCACATCCAGAGACGGAAATAGCATGTGACTCACTATCAAGAGTAGTTGTGGCCGAGAGGTTATGGCGATGGGCTCTAAATCCATTGTGGTTTCCCCGCGCAGGTTCAAACCCTGCCGACTATGTGGCTCTTTGTCTGCTTGTGACAGGAATTGTGACATCCAGGATCTTTGTATGAGCTGCTTTTTTTTCTAACACAGAAATTGGGCTCATTTCAAGCCTGAAGTGAGCATTGTTTAAGGAGGATTTACATTTTAAGGTAAGTTCGGTTCAATTCCCTGTTTGGGTGAAAATCTGACAGTTTGTTGCATACATTCCCTAATCACTTGTTGTCCTCTTCCCAGCCTTTGAGGGAGGTGTTCATCCTCTGCTGCTCACATCCAAGTCAAGTCAAGTCAAGTCATCCTCATTTATATAGCGCTTTTAACAATGTAGATTGTTTCAAAGCAGCTTTTTACAGAGATAAACATATAATTTAAGGTAACAATTCAAATTTATTTGTATAGCGCTTTTCACAATACACATTGTCTCAAAGCAGCTTTACAGAAAGTGCATTTCGGAAATGTACATAAAAAAATACAGTCAGTTAATTATGTATTAATTTATGGCATAACACATCGCCGGCTTTGAGTCGTCTCTTCACAGGCGTCGAGTCGTCTCTTCACAGGCGTTGGGGCATCTGAAGTCTCCGTGAGAGGCTGGATACAAACTGGAGCTGACGAACGCTATTTACCTCGGGAATAGCGTCCCGAGATAACAGCAGAAAGGCAGATGGGAAATAATTAGCATAGCTGATGTTCATAATGTTAATGCATTCGAACTGATTCAGCAGTAGTATTAAAGGTTAAGCATTAAGTGAATGCTTGGTTAAAGAGATGCGTCTTTAATCTAGTTTTAAACTGGGACCGCGAGTCTGAGTCTCGAACAATATCAGGAAGGCTATTCCAGAGTTTAGGAGCTAAATGTGAGAACGCCCTCCCTCCTTTAGTGGACTTAGATATCCTAGGAATGACCAGAAGCCTCGAATTTAGTGATCTTAAAGAGCGCAATGGATTGTATGGCGATAGAAGGTCTGTTAAATACACAGGAGCTAAACCATTTAGGGCTTTATAGGTCAGTAGGAGTACTTTGTAATTGATACGTAACTTAATAGGTAACCAGTGTAGAGATGATAAAATAGGTGTTATATGATCATATTTTCTTGATCTAGTAAGAACTTTAGCGGCTGCATTTTGCACTAACTGTAGCTTGTTTATTGAGGATGCAGAACAACCAGCTAATAAAGCATTACAGTAATCTAGTCTCGAGGTCATGAATGCATGAACTAACTTTTCTGCATCAGAAACAGATAGCATGTTACGTAGCTTAGCAATGTTTCTAAGGTGGATTTATATAGCGCTTTTAACAATGTAGATTGTTTCAAAGCAGCTTTTTACAGAGATAAACATATAATTTAAGGTAACAGAGATTGGTTTGTTTTTATAGTGGTTCTTGAATAATGTTATTTCCAGCTAAAGTTAGTTTTGATTGATTCACTTCCGTCGAAATGATCATTTGTTATTAAATTAGGGGCCGCTAAGACGACACAGTTCTCTCTAAACAGACTTTAAACACGACTCTAACATGGAAAATTTGGTAACCCACATCTCTTTTCAAGATTGAAGTGAGAAGGTATTTTTGTAGGTGAAGACGTAGTTGAACTCCTTTTTGCCAACACAATATATTAGCTGAGTGGATCCTCTGCTGCTCACATCAAAATAATGTTTGGCCCCGGTGGTCTCTGCTGCTCACATCCCGAAAAGAAAATAGCATGTGACTCACTATCAAGAATAGTCGTGGCCGAGAGGTTAAGGTGGTGGACTTGAAATCCATTGGGGTCTCCCCACGCAGGTTCGAACCCTGCAGACTTCGTGGCTTCTTGTCTCTTTGCGAGAGGAATTGTGACATCCTTTGTACGAGCTGCTTTATTCTCTAACATGGAAAATTGGGCAACCCACATCTCTTTTCAAGCTTGAAGTGGGCAGGTTTTTGTGTAGGTGAAGACGTTGTTGAACTCCTTTTTGCCAACACAATATATTAGCTGAGTGGATCCTCTGTTGCTCGCATCAAAATAATGGTTGGCCCCGGTGTTCTCTGCTGCTCACATCCGGAAAAGAAAATAGCATGTGACTCACTCACAGTGTAGTCGTGCCCGAGAGGTTAAGGCGATGCACATGATATCCTTTGGGGTTTCCCCTTGCAGGTTCGGACCCTGCCGACTATGTGTCTCTTTGTCTGCTTGCGACATCCAAGATCTTTGTATGAGCTGCTTTTTCTCTAACATGGAAAATTGGGCAACCCACATCTCTTTTCAAGCCTGAAGTGAGAAGGTTTTTGTGTAGGTAAAGACGTAGTTGAACTCCTTTTTGCCAACACAATATGTTAGCTGAGTGGATCCTCTGCTGTTCACAACGAAATTAATGGTTGGCCCCGGTGTTCTCTGCTCCTCACATCCCGAAACGGAAATAGCATGTGACTCACTATCAAGAGTAGTTGTGGCTGAGAGGTTAAGGCGATGGACTTGAAATCCATTGGGGTCTCCCCGCGCAGGTTCGAACCCTGCCGACTATGTGGCTCCTTGTCTCTTTGCGAGAGGAATTGTGACATTCTTTGTATGAGCTGCTTTATTCTCTAACATGGAAAATTGGGAAACCCAAATCTCTTTTCAAGCTTGAAGTGAGCAGGTTTTTGTGTAGGTGAAGACGTTGTTGCAATGCTTTATCTGTAGAGTGGTATAGGGATCTTCCATAGGGAGAAGCTGGTCGGCACTTCAGCACTGCATTATCATCGGGTCCAGGCGAAGGTCCTTCGTCAGATCTGGATCCGGCAGGCTGCGGGAAAACCTTGGGATAAACTAAGACACTAAAATTAGCTTAGATGCCATTTTTCTTATGATGTAACTAGTACAACAGGATATAACATTCACATTGATGGCTGTCCTCTGCTGCACACATCCAGAAAATAAAATAGCATGTGGCTTACTATCAAGTGTAGTTGTGGCCGAGAGGTAAAGGCGATGGACTTGAAATCCATTGGGGTCTTCCCGCGCAGGTTCGAACCCTGCCGACTACGTGGCTCCTTGTCTCTTTGCGAGAGGAATTGTGACATCCTTTGTACAAGCTGCTTTATTCTCATACATGGAAAATTGGGCTACCCACATCTCTTTTCAAGCTTGAAGTGAGCAGGTTTTTGTGTAGGTGAAGACGTTGTTGAACTGCCTTTTGCCAACACAATATATTAGCTGAGTGGATCCTCTGCTGCTCACATCAAAATAATGGTTGGCCCACGGTGATCTCTGCTGCTCATATCCAGAAAAGAAAATAGCATGTGACTCACTCACAGTGTAGTCGTGGCCGAGAGGTTAATGCGATGCACTTGATATCCATTGGGGTTTCCCCGTGCAGGTTCGGACCCTGCCGACTACGTGTCTCTTTGTCTGCTTGCGACATCCAATATCTTTGTATGAGCTGCTTTTTCTCTAACATGGAAAATTGGGCAACCCACATCTCTTTTCAAGCCTGAATTTGCTGACAAGAGAGGCTGAAAGGGCAGGAGTGGAGATGGATTTAAGATTTCTGAAGGAGATTGTGCGTTTGTTCTTGGTCAAGATAGGGAGATCAATGTTCATGGTGATTGCCATATGGTCAGAGATGTTAAGGTTAGAGCTGGAGAGGTGAGGTATGGTGAGACCAGTCGAAAACAGACCAGATCCAGGATGTGACCACGGCTGTGGTTAGGAAAGTTGACATGTTGAGTGAAGTTGAACAGTGTAGCAGTTCCAGGAATTCAGTGGCAAATTTACAGTTAGTTTTGATGTGAATGTTGAAATCTCCCAGAAGCAGAACAGAAAGTGAGATGGCGTGATTCGGTGTGATCAATCAGAATACGTACAGTAATATCCAGTAAAATATAGTTTACTATGTTTTCCATCTTTGGAGTGAAAAGAGACCAAAACTAACATCACTGGTGTTCTTAGATAACAGCGTTTACGACCTAAAGGAATGTTCACCGAACTGTGGCTCTCTCTGACTTCTAACCAAGGAGGAGAAATGAATCCTGTATTCATATATATATATATATATATATATATATATATATATATATATATATATATATATATATATATATATATATATATGCTATTATATATCCACTTGAGAATTGTATGAACAATGTATCTAAGTTCCCTATTTCAGGGGTTCTCAAACATTTTGGAGCCAGGGACCCCTTACGGGGGAAAAATATTTCCAAGGACCCCCTCATATTTATAACAGTGACTGAGCCCAAAGTTAATTTGGGAGCGCTTAATGAAATGTTTTGACACAAATAGTCTTCACCCAGGGTCGTATGCAGGGTTTTCTAAATAGTGTACTGAGGTGCCAAAAGTGATCTTGCTAGGGGGTCCATAATTTCATCCTGGACACAGTATGCTTCTCTTGACCTGTAGCTGGGAGAGCGGGGAACAAAGTAATGCTTTTTGACTTTCTCAGTTTGTGTAAATTCACTTGGGGTTCAGAGTATTTATTTTTTCCCACATTAATTTCCCACGTGTCTAGATCTTGTTTAGCCTACATCTTATCTCACACTTTATGACCGAATAACTGAAGCGTCATGCGGAAATGCGCATTTTGACATTGACGAGCGCTGGTAGTCTGCTGAAACCGCTCAGATGAGAAGGTCAGTTTATCATCGCGATGTTTAATATCCTTGCAGCGCCAAATTAGAGTTTATATTAGGCAATTATTTCAAAACTTTCATTATATAATAGGCTACACATTAAAAAAATTACAGAGGTCCAGACCTGCACGTATCAGCATCTTCACATGTGGAGAAATGAGATTGGAACAACAGCAAGTCGACGGTATAATGATTGACCGTCACTGCCTTCATAGTGCACAACAGACAAATTAAATTAAGCAGAACTTTTTATAAGTTCGGTGAGTATTTTATTTTGATAATGAATAGGTTTTGATGTAAAATTAGCAGTGCTAGAATTGACATAGCCTATTGTGCGCGCACGCGAGACGCCGCCGCGAACACTTGGATTGTTTCCTATGCAGTGGAAACAAAGGAATACTCTTATTTATGGTCAAACAGATAAGAGTACATCATTCAAAACGGCAAAATGTCAATTTTTTATTTGTGTGTGCATTAAAAATGACTACAAAATGTCATGCCTTTTAAAAATAAAAAAAACAACAGGATGCCGGTTCTGCCGTCTCTGTCTCCTTCTGGCGCGCGTGCCCAAAAAACGACCAAAACACAGCGAATACTTGACGCACAGGCATAAGAAATATAGATAGATTATCTATCTATAGAAACCTTTAAAAGCATACTTTTTTATTATTTGACATTGTTAGAAATGGAAATGAAATGGTCCAAACGAAAAGTGCCCCAAAATCTTGGTTCTTTATTATGAACAGATAATACAATAAACCAGCGCTGGTTGGAGTAGAAGCTCAACCCAATATCCTTTGTCTAGGGTTTATATAGTGAAAGTCTTAAACAAAAGAATACAAGTCTAACCAATAAAATCAAACATTACATCATAGATATCATATAGACGTTATATAACAGCTTCTTAATATGGGCAGTATCCTGTTAGATTTCCACAGGATCCTTAGGATCCTAGGAGCTTTTCAAACACACAATGTATAGAAAGGAACGAACATTGAGAAAGGAGGGGCTGAGTAGTCCTCTCTTAATGGATACCAGATGTTTAGCTTAAACACAAAAGGAAAAATGTACAGACGTGGCAGTTTTGCTGCCTAGTATAAAAATCATACATAGACTATTGTTTTGTATGCTGAAGGAGAAAGATATTTCTAACAATGGCCACTTTGATAAGATGATTATAATAGAATTATCGTATCACATACTTTTCAGCATACTCATTCTAGTACAATAATACATGAGATATTCTTCAATCAAACATTTCCTTCAAAATCACTAATACTTAACAGTTCTATTCATCAAAGCATATTGGGAGGATACAACAGTATTCATAGCATGATGAATCTTAATGGATTCAGTTATAATTATTGCTAATCTCAATCAGCAATCTCGTTCTTCGTCTACTTCTCTTCCTCGTTCTCGTTTCGATCACTGCTTCCGCATAGGCTTATGCGTTCCCCTGGGATGGAGCTGCTTTCACTCGGCTGGCATGGATCCACTGGGGCTGGAGATCAGTCAGAACACCTGTCCTCGTCACAGCGATAACAGTGGATGGTCCTAAGTAGTTCGGCTCACCGAGTTTCGTGGGCTTCAAACACTTTATGAGCACCTGCTGTCCTGGAACAAACGGGTGCGTTGGCTTTTCTGAAGGAAGAGGGAGAGAGAGAGAGACATCACCATTTATGCCATTCAACGTTCTAACTAGGGAATCCACGTAATCTGCAATGATCACCTCCGTGTCACCTGTGGAGAGATTGCCAGCGCGACCTCTGACCCAAGGGGTCGGGAAAGGTCTACCCATTAGAATTTCAAATGGAGACATTTTTGTGGTTGCCGATGGAGACATTCTCATTTCCGTCAATACGGTAGGCAGCAAATCAACCCAATTTCTGCCTGTATCTAGACACGCCTTATTCAGACGTTCTTTTATCGTCTTATTGGTCCGTTCCACATTCCCTGAGGATTGCGGAGAATAGGGAATATGGAAGTGCCAATTAATATTAAGTTCTTTGGCTAATAACTGTGTGACTTTTGAAGCAAACGGAGTTCCATTATCACTTGCTATAACGGTTGGAATACCGAAACGCGGTATAATTTCTTTTGCAAGAACCTTTACTACCGTCTGCGCGTTTTCTTTACCACACGGAAAAGCTTCTGGCCACTTCGAAAATCGATCAACAATCACGAGCAAATATTTGTTATTTCCACATGGAGGCATATGTGTAAAATCGATCTGTAAATATTGAAAAGGAAGCTCAGGATGCGGTAAAGCGTCATGGCAAGTTGCCTTGTGTCTGTTTGTTTGTGCACACACCAAGCAAGCATCCAATATCAACAAAGTATTCTTTCGAACATTTGCTATGCAGTATGATTGATTCAAATTTTGGATCACTTTTTCTTTTGACACGTGTGATACCCCGTGATAATGCCTGCACAGCATTACAACGGTGGATGCTGGTAGAGCGATTCTACCCTGCTTGTCTCTTAAAATACCAGCTTGATCTGGTTTTACTTCGTTCGCGGCCCAATGAATTAGGTCGGCTTGCGTAGAGTTAGCTTGTAGTACTTTAATGTCCAAATCATTAATTAGCGACGAATTCATCATCGGCACCTCGGTGCTCTGTTCATTTACATATGGACTAAGTATTACTTCTTTAGCAGCCCATTTCGCGACTTCATCTGCAAACCTGTTTCCCTTAGCCTCATCTGAGTCACCTGTTTTATGACCAGGTACTTTAATAACAGCAAGTTTCGATGGTTGCTGTGCTGCACTGATGAGCTCGGCCACGATGTTATGATGGGAAATTGGTTTTCCGTCGGAGGTTTTGAAATTTCTTTCTTCCCACAATTTAGCAAAATCATGGACAACGCCGTACGCATATTTGGAGTCAGTGTATATATTGATGCACTGACCTTTTGCCAATTTACAAGCTCTCGTTAGAGCAATTAATTCTGCTACTTGCGCTGATTTATATGGCAACGAATATGCCTCAATTACACAGGTAATTCAACAATAGCATATCCACACAAGTATAAATTGTCATTTGGCTTGAAACAGGATCCGTCTATATACCAATTATCTCCCTCCTCCAGGACAGATGTAGACACATCTGGCCTGCAGGCAGTCGAAGTTTGGAGTCTGGTCAAGCAGTCGTGGTCATCGCTCTCAAATTCACCATCCGTCAACAACCTGTGCAGATGTACATTAGGGCCATGAATAACAGAAGTTACTTTCAATGTTAAATTATCAGTTGCTAATAATATAGCCTCATAGCCAGAACGGCGTTGAGCAGACATGTGTTGAGTAGAAATATTTCGCATAATTGTTCCCACTTGGTGTGATGTGTGAACTGTGAGTGGATGTGATAAAACAACCCTTTCAGCATCCTGTACCATGATCGCTGCAGCAGCCACTGCACGTAAACAGGCCGGGAGTCCCCGAGCCACTGGATCAAGAGTTTTAGACAAATAAGCTACTGGACGAAAGGTACCCCCATGCTCTTGGGCCAGGATTCCCGCGGCCGTGCCCCCACCTTCGTGCACGTACAGGTGAAAATCGTCGGTATAGGACGGAAGGCCGAGGGCAGGAGGCCTTAACAGGGAGGACTTTAAATGTCTGAACGCTTGGTCCATTTCACCTGTCCATGTAATGTCCTCTTTGTCATCCAGCGTAGCATCTCGCAGGATTTTGTCATACATGGAACAGTTCGGTACCCATGATCGACAGAAATTGACCAGTCCCAGAAAGCTTTGCATTTGCTTTCGTGTTGATGGGTGCTTGAACGAAGCGATAGCTTTGACTCTGTCCGCCGACAGGCGAACTTGGCCTTGTGACAGTTCATGGCCGAGGTAAGTGACTTTCCTCTTCACCCACTGAAGTTTCTCTTTAGATGCCTTGAAACCAGCCTCTGCTAAAACGTTGCAGACAATAGTAGTGGCAGCAGCACACAGGTCCGCAGAAGCACCAGTGACGAGAATGTCATCAGCGTATTGGAGCAGACAGGTGTCAGGAGGGAGTCTGACATCCTTCAGCGTTGCGTGCACTACAGCGGAGAAAACGGCCGGAGAGTCCTTAAATCCCTGGGGTAATCTAGTCCAGCTGTATTGGCAATTCTGAAAACAGAAAGCAAAAAGTGGCTGTGTTCGTTGGTCAACAGGAATGCTGAAAAAGGCGGAGCATAAATCAATAACAGAAAAAAATGTATGTTCCAAAGGAATAGAATTAATAATAGTCTGTACATCTGGCACAATGGGAGCAAGTGGTTTTATCAATTCATTAATTTTTCTCAAATCTTGCGTTAAGCGCCAAGAACCATTTGCTTTCCTGATTGGATTAATTGGTGTGTTGTAGGGGGAATGAGTGGGGACCAGAATGCCTTGAGCCAGAAACTGATCAATGAGAAGTCGAATTCCCTCCTCTTTTTCCTTTGAAAGCGGGTATTGTTTTTGAAACACAGGCCTATTCGTTGTCAAATTGGCCACATAAGGTTGAATGTCGAGTAGGCCTACGTCATCCTTATGCGCCGCCCACAGTTTCGGGTTTACCCCAGCAACTTCCTGTCCGAGCTCAGTTGCAGACACATCCTCGAAGGGAGCACTTCCTGTGTCGGTCGTAAGAGAAAAGGCTGCTGGAAACATGAGTTGCAAAGAGTCAGAGTCAAATTCCAATTTAACACCCATCTTGTGCATTAAATCTCTGCCTAACAAGCAGAATGGAGAATCGGGAATTATTGCAAACTCATGCATTTTGAATAATGATGGTACATCATTAGAGGTAACTGGTAAAGTTGGTGTCAAATTACAAACCACAGGAACATTGTCTATTCCTATAGAATTTAGTTTTTTTTTCTGTAATTGGTCCCTCATACACAGTAGAAGACAGCGATGAGATGGAGGCGCCGCTGTCAATTAAAAAAAACATATGGCTTGTGGTCAACATTCAATTCAATAAAGGGCAAAACATTTGACTTGTTTGCATAACTCATTGAAATCTGTGAAAAGTTATCAGAAAAATGCAGCACCTTTTCTCGGCACAGTCATTGCTTTTGCCATGCGTTCGGATAAACAGGTCTCTGTCTTTCAGAGGGAGGAATGAAGGGAGGGGGTTTTGGCATCGGGCCATCAGAGCGCCTGAACATCTGTTTATCATTATTTCGCTGAAATCTCTCAGCTCTTTTCTTACAAAAGCGTTGCGTGTGTCCGCGACACCCACAGAAAAAACACATTATGTCCCTTCTGTCATTGGGTGGCGGGCGATTTTGGACAGCGGAACTAACTTGAAACATTGCGGGAACTTTTCCTCTGGAGTGGTCAAATGCCCCAGCAGACGAAAGTTCACGCAAGCGTCTGCCCAATTCATCAACAGAAATGTTACTAATGTTGGTGGTAGTGATTCGAATCATTTGTGCAGTCTCGTTGTGCATGTTATTCAAAAAAGTGTTCACAAACAACAAACAATTATCCTCATCAATAGGAATCGCAGATTCGTGAATCCAAGCATTTCGAAATCGATTAAAAAATGCAAGTGGACTTTCTCCCACCTTTTGCTTTGTGTTCGCTGCGTGAGAAATGTCCTGTTTAGCAGAAGACAACTTCACTAAAAAGGCAGTCAGTTGTTTGAAAAATAGTTTCAGTTTACCAGGACTGGCCCAAATCCAGTCGGGATTATAGTCCCCGTAATCAGCGATCCTAAATGCGCTTGTGGGGTCGGACAAATCAACAGGATCCGAATCTTTAAACACAATACTCCGGACGGGTGGTGAGTCGTTCACTGGGTCTAACAAATCAACCTCAGCAATTAATTCTTCCTCTGTAATGTCGGCAGGCAACGTTTTAGTCAAAATAAAACGATAGTCACGACCAGTAAGTTGGCTGTACGCCGTTAAGCGTTTAAGCATCGAAACAAATTGATGTGGCGACCGTGCTGGGTCTGGCAATTCCTTAGAAATTGCCATCACTTCAGAAATTTGCAACGGATGAACTTTGAATCCTTCTGAAGTTTCAACAAAAGGACACAAAGTCGCAGTCGTCAGATCGGGGTACAATCTATTTTTTGTTGGTTCAGAAAGAGTCGGAATACACTCGTATTTTGGAGGTAGGGGGGTTTTTGCTACAACAGGCTGCGGGACAACTTGCTGTTCCACAGACTGTGAGAGCCTTTTTTTCTCCTCCATAGGCTGCGAGAGCCCCTCCCCTAGCAGAGAATTTCTGTCTCTCTCGGCCGGAGAAGAAAGGACGGCAGAAACTACACTCTCTCTCACAGCCAATTCAGTTTGTGGAATCATATTATTGCCTGTATTGTCAACTCTTTGTGGACCTTTGTTCCAATAACATTGCATGTCCTTCCAAATTTTATAAGATTGTTTCATGTAAGAATAATCCCAATCGGGGTCGCCCCAATTTCCAAAAATCATATCTTTTGCTGCGCGTAAATCCGCGTCTTTGAATGAGCCGTCACGGGGAAACGGATCTAATTGTGTTTTGCCAGTTGACCAGCCAGCTAAATTTGACAAATATGGCTCCGTAAAAAATGCTTGATTATTTCTAATCATAAAGTCTTTCGGAGATTCATCTTTTAACGGTGGACTAATTTTATTCCCCATTATCAACACATAAATTTCTCCGTGATGCAACTTAAACAAATAAGTATGGCCAAATAGAAAGCAAAATAAAAAACATGCAGTAGAAAATTAATTGTGTTAGTAAATTGGCCAATAAAGAGAGAAATAAGAGAAGAGAAAAACTGAGAGAGAGAGAGAAAAAAAAAATAATAAATAAAAAAATAATAATAATAAAATAAAATAATGTATTATCTATCCATAACCAAGACCAAAGGTAAATCGAAATATAATTTGCAAGAGAAAAACCGAATATCTCGTGTCAAATCTATATTTCCAAACGGAGGAAAGTGATCAGTTTTCCTGCCGTTCCTCCCGCGTTCAAACACAAACACGAGGATAACGTCCCGTATTTATTTATACGACGGACAAACGTCCCGCATTTATTTATACGACGGACAAACGTCCCGCATTTATTTATGCGACGGACAAACGTCCCGCATATACGACGGACAAATCGTCCCGCATATACGACGGACAGGCGTCCCGCATATACGACGGACAGGCGTCCCGCATATACGACGGACAGGCGTCCCGCATATACGACGGACAGGCGTCCCGCATATACGACGGACAAACAAACAAATTTCACCAAATATGGTGAAAATCACGGCACTATAGGTAAAATTTTCTCAGCAGACAGGAAGAATCAACCTTTTCTTTTGTAAAAAAAAATTTAATTCTTACCTGTCTGGAGAAATCCCGGACGAGCAACCCAAATTGTTAGAAATGGAAATGAAATGGTCCAAACGAAAAGTGCCCCAAAATCTTGGTTCTTTATTATGAACAGATAATACAATAAACCAGCGCTGGTTGGAGTAGAAGCTCAACCCAATATCCTTTGTCTAGGGTTTATATAGTGAAAGTCTTAAACAAAAGAATACAAGTCTAACCAATAAAATCAAACATTACATCATAGATATCATATAGACGTTATATAACAGCTTCTTAATATGGGCAGTATCCTGTTAGATTTCCACAGGATCCTTAGGATCCTAGGAGCTTTTCAAACACACAATGTATAGAAAGGAACGAACATTGAGAAAGGAGGGGCTGAGTAGTCCTCTCTTAATGGATACCAGATGTTTAGCTTAAACACAAAAGGAAAAATGTACAGACGTGGCAGTTTTGCTGCCTAGTATAAAAATCATACATAGACTATTGTTTTGTATGCTGAAGGAGAAAGATATTTCTAACAGACATTAAATGCATTAGGCCGATAAGTCACTTTGGAATAAATAGCAAGTTTTCAGATGATAAAGAAAACATGACTTATAGTCATGGAAAAACGGTAGGCTGTTATAAATTATTTCGCGGACCCCCTGGCTATCGTTCACGGACCCCCAGGGGTCCGCGGACCCCACTTTGAGAACCACTGCCCTATTTCATGAGTTTCTTTTTTGTGGTTTGGTCTATGTTTCTCGACAACTCTAATGCGATAATGTTTTAAACTTTGCCAACTAATGTTTAACCAAATCCATTTGTGGCAAGTTTGGTCTCGATAAACTCCAATCTTCATTTCCCATTTGTTAATTGAAATTACATTTTGCTAAACTTTGTGACACATTAGTATTATAAGAATTGTGAAGATTCTTCTCTTAAACACCCAGTGAAACTAGAGATTTAAATGCCTGGTTATACCAAAAAGGGTCATAAAATCTCCCTCCAAAGGGACAGCTCCTGATTGGACCCTCTTCCAAAGAAGGCGGAAACGTCAGGTCTTCAAAAGGACTGAATACCAGTTTATCGCGCTCTTACTTCGCCTGTCCTTGTGTCATAATGTAACGTCTCGCCTCCGGGCGAGCTCTTCGCCTTTCTCTTATTTGTTTCTAGTCTAGTTTGTGTTTTTCAGTCTTAGATAAGTCTCCGTGTTTAATTCCAATCGACGTGTGAAAAGAACACCGCATGACATGTCTCTTCAGCAAATCCATCTACAAGGGACCTTTAAACGAGCGCGCGCTCGTTTTGAAGGAGAAACACGCGCACGTGACCACGTGGCGAGAGACGCACACACGCTTCTTCACCAGCCATGCAAAGATGTGACGTTAACCACGTGTGATTTCCCCGTAGAGATCTTTATTTCTTTTCTTTGTTAGTCAAAGTTTTGTTTTCCGTAGTCGACTCTGTTCACTTTCACAAAGTGAAACGAACTTAGCCGAACTATTTTCCTTTGGTAATGTTACCCCAAAGACTTGGAAACTCCGTTCAACACGCGCGCCAAGCAGCACCCAGTGACGCTTCCTAAAGGACTCCGCTCACGCACGCGCAGAAATGCCGCGACACAGAGAGACCCAGAAACTTAAGTATATCTCTTTATAGAGCTTCTAAGAAGCATTAAGATGATGTTTTCGTGTTGTTACAGACAGGGGACTGTCAGGGTGAATGTTGCCAATGCTCTCTCTCTCTCTCTCTCTCTCTCTCTCTCTCCCTCTTCCCCTCTCACACGTGTTTCCATTGTCCACACTCTATGCATTTCTCGTTCATCGATGCCTTATCGTGTTTTGTTGTTTATTATGTTTGTAAATACATATATCCCATGTAACCGTAGTAAATACATAAGTAGTTCTGCCTTATTAAATTCATTATATTCATTTGATTGATGTACTGCCTTTTTGCTCATTTTCAAGTCCCTTAAATGTCAAAAGATCTTATAGCAACAAGCTTACAAATTAAAGATACTTTAAAGAGTATGTGTTTATAGGGCAGGAAACCCAATTCTTGTGGCCACAGAATTGCTTTTCCCGAAATCCTATAAAGTAAGATGATATTGTGGATTCCCACAAATATTAGTCTGACAATTGAGCTAATTAATTTAGCCTGTTTTGTAAGACGTGGTCCGTCTAGTTAATTGCAATCAACTTGTGGTTAAGTGCAAGGATACACAGACATGCATGCAGGTAAAATGACATATCATCCCTTATCGGGAGTTTTATTAACATGTAAGACTGATCTAATCCAAACATGTATGAATAATTATTAATTACCAATTATTAATTATGATATGCAAATTCCCCACGGATTAGATCCGCCCCAGAGTCTTTACATAATTGGTGGAGAATGCGGGCACATTTTAAACTTGTTTTTGAGCAATTCAGTTTCAATCGTTGTCTATATTGTGATTTAATATTGTACGCGCGCCTCGAGTGAGGGAACTCAACGCAAACTCACTGGCTGACTGATTAAAGGCACAAAGCCGAATCCATTTCAGCACATTAACAGCTGCAAAATAATGTCTAACATTCCTTTTGCCATTTGTTAATAACTAAAAGTAAAACTACAGTTTCATACTATTAAATTTGTCCAACAAAAGACGAAGAAACCTCTTTTGAATTGTGACATTTTAATGTTAAACTCCCCTGTCCGAACGAGATTCTTCTGTCAGGGTGAAGACTAGATTTAGTGAAACGATGCTCTTTCACTATTCTAAAGAAAGGCCTGATATTATAATCATTAGATTAACGATGAACTCCTGGTTAAACATTGACGTAGCTACTCAATTGTAAAAAACCTAAAGCATATTTAATCATAAGTGCTATTTGATAATATGTCATGGGAGTCGAAAAACAGACGAATATTTCCTGTTGTATTTTGCACGACGCAGCGAAGCAATCCCGCCAGACGTGTTTGTTAAAATATAGCACCAAAAAAAATCCAAAACCTAAAAACATTTTTAATCATAAGTGCTATTTGATGGTGCTAAATGTTATTTGGATCCGAACGACAGACGTATAATTCCTGTTGTCCATATTAGTGTGTGGAAGCGAAGAAATCCTTCCGTGCACATGTGTGTCGAATAGAAAAAACCCGCCGAGGTTTAAAATTCATAAGCGAACACGTGTGAATCATAGCGCTAATTGTTGTATGTGGGAATCGAAAAACCGATGCCTAATTCCTGTTGTCCCTATGTGTGTGTGTGTAGAAAAAAATTCCTGCCACGCCGTTTTGTGAAATATAGCCGAAAAAAAAAAAAAAACCCGCTGAGATTTTATTTTGGATAAGTGTGATCTTACAGAAAACAAAGCGTCTGCACGCTCAAATTTGAATCACACATGGAAGCAGGCTGGTTGTTATTCCGCTGACAAATGCTAGGCCTAAGTGCTTGACAGTTCTCGAATTACGCACCGCCCCCTGACTTTACCCTCCATGAGCGAAATATCGCCATCTCGTGGACACTAGTAACGAGGTCGTCCTTTCCTAAACAATCTCTCTCATCACAATTTCAGATTTTTCCAGTGAATTTCTGAAATTGTGCTTCTAACTTTCAATGCATGTGCAAGTTCCAGTTTTACTGTCGGCATCAGTTAATCAAAATTTTCATACGCGGCATAGCCCGTATTATAGCTTGTTAAACATAGAACGAACCTGCATACAGATACAGATACAGATACAGATAGCTTTATTAATCCCCAAGGGGCAATTCAGTTGGTCTCTCTGTGTGTGTGTTGTGTTCCTCTCGCCCACAGTGAAGCCAGTATGTACCGGTCCTACAGTCCCACAACCCGCTGGGACAACCTGGAGACATGGCTGATATTCATGACACCTCCATTCCTGACCAAGGTCGCCAGTGACTCAGAGCCCCGAGCCAAGAGCATCGCAGACATGGACAGGCTGATGGCGCACAAACCAAGCCAAAGCTCCCACGACAAAGACCGGTCAGACACGTCAACCTCACTTGCCAGCTCATCGCACAAGCACGTCTCTACGAAAGGAGCCGCATCGCCCTGGAGCACGAAGTTGCAACGCTAAGGATGCAAGCCGAGGATGACAACGACCCCGAGCTACAGAAGGAAGTGGAAAGACTTCAAACTGCCCTATCTGATCTTCATCTGCACATAGACCAAAGAGTGCAGTCAGAGAAAAGAACCAGAGAGGAACTCAACGAGAAACTCCGACAAAAGTGAAGCCCCTTGCAAAGAGCAGAGACTGAACTTAAAGAGACTCGAAAGCCACGGCCTGCGAAAGAAACTCGCAAGAGGCCCGTGCTACCATCCACAAGCTCGTTCAGCAGAGACAAGATCTCGAACACGAACTTGACACCGTTCACACAGAGTTGAAACCCTCTTATAGACTGCAGAAGGACCGGGAAGGGGAAACGCACACCACAAAGTTTCCCTGACCAGCCAGTCCGCACCTTTCAGCCAAGAACCCAGAGCTGTACAAGGGGGTGAAAGCCCACTGTTCAAAACATCACCAGCCAGCCCACAAGAACCCCCGTCAGCAGCGAGGGGGGAAGAGCCTTTCCAGGAGAGCCCCAGCCACTAACCACGGCATGGCTCCCAAAAGACTTAACAAGCTGGCCAGAAACATCCCTATGTTCACTTGCTACGTCCGAACCTTGCAGGAGGCAACAACGTGCACGGCACCCGCATGACATTGACTTTCACTTACAAACTGTTACCAACGTCACCGCGTGGGACAGATTGTACCTGTTCAGAATCACGTCCAGTCGTGATGCGCGCAGCTTCCTCGACCGTCAACCAGAGACAGTCAAGTCGGACTACCAGCCGCTGCGGCAGGCCTTCACTAAAGAATTCTCTGATCCAGAATCAGACCAAAGACTAATCACAGCCATGGACCTCAATCAGTCCGGCATGGAGGATGATTTCAACTTCAGAACTTTGTCTCTCCGAAATCTGCACCCCACAGTGAGTCATCATCTAGACATCCTGGCCTGACCACATAGCATGACTACTCAACAGCTAAAAGAAGCTTACACAAAGCAAAAGACTGTGTCCGAAAAGACTTTGAAAAACCCCACAATCTACTCTGTCTCTGAGCCCTACTCAGAGCTGCCTCTAGACACCATAGCCCTGTTTACAGAGAGTCAAGACCGTTCCAGGCCAACAGAGGGCAGTACTACTGCGATGGTGCTCGTCCAAGACACCAGAGCGAGGGCTCTGACAGATTCTGGGACCTGCAACAACCACCCGACCACCCAAAAGGTGGAGCCACATGGGAAACCGACCAATGGCCCAGAAAGAGCCGAGCCCCATCGACCAGACCATCAAGCCCAGACAGCCCAGAGCGGAACCCCTCTTGACATGCCACTGGTAAGCACAAGTCTGAACCCACATCAGAAAAAAAAAAACAGTGCCGCCACATCTGAGACATCTGAGACCCTGAAGTCGCTGAAAGAGCTTCTTCACAAAAGACTTTCCAAAGGAGACAAGAGGGACGAGACAGACATCCTATGTCTAAGCGTAAGACCTGAACCAGGCAACCAGAACACTGCTCGTCAGCCTCAGAGCACAGAGCTAACTGTCACATCACAAAATGACAGCATCACCCAGCCACCACAGCTGACAGCTGCCCAGCCTGAGCAAGACGGCACAAGTTCCCATGTTTTGGCTACCTGCCTCCGCAGCAAACCACATGAGACCGGCCCTAACCGCCCATCTATCACCACACCAGCCCCTACGCTAAGACTCCTGGGGAACCTGATCGAAAAGGGGGGTGGCCCGGAAACTCTACCTAGCCATCACTTTGGAAAATGAGGTGAGCCTGGAAGCCCTGGTAAACACCGCCTCAGACCTCACTTTAATGTCAGCTCAGCCCTTTGAAAGACTCGGCACTAAAGCTAAGAGCAAAGATCGAACTCTTATACCCGAAACGTGACAGCTGAACGTGCAGTCGTACAGCCAGACTCCAAGGTCACAGAGTTCCCAGGAACTCCAGCAGCCATCCATGGGTACACAGCCTCAGCACCAAGTCAAGATTCAAGTTCGCTACCCTGCACCTTCCAGCTCGCCAAAGACCAAGAAATGCTGCTCAACGATGCGTGACCTAATGCAGAAGGCCTCTAACACAGAAGGCCTCCTCAGAAAGAATTCCTAAAAGCCCAATGATTTTGAACTGAAAAACCAGAAGACACTGCACGAACACAGTGACCGACTCTGCTAAAAAGGTCCCTGATCAGCATAGGACATAGAACTTGTAAAAGTAGATGAAAATGTGTGCTCAAAGAGTTGCAAAACTCTGCATTCGTAAAATTAGAATTTTACTGATTTAAAAGAATCTTAAATGGACATGTAAATCTGAACGGCCAACAGACTATGAACGACTCTTTTGAAACAAACAGTTTCTAGATGCTGGTTGAATTGGCACTGCTAAACATTAGTTTCCATGACAATGAAGGGTTACAGGAAACACTAGCTCCAAATAAGGCATACGTCACCTTGACGCCATAGTGTAGGAAAACCACCTGAGTTTAAACTACTGTAAACCTACAGGTGTGCATTTGATCATTGCGATCCAAACGGAACACAACATGCGATAAGCATTTTGATTACTGGTTGCTGGCTTGTCTAAATGCAGATAAAACAATAGCTGGAATTGACATCTCTACTGTAAGTGAAAGAGTCTTAGATTTCCAACTAATATAAGTAAGTTCAGCAGTAAAGCGTAAGTCTTTTTGACAAAAAAAAAATCTCATCTCAGCAGCTTGTAAACTGTACCGATATCTATCCTGCTTTGGTTAAAGAAAACCAAATTGCAGTATTGCTAAACCTGTTTCTGACAAAGAAAGCTCAGGACAGTGTTATATATACGTAGACCTGGGTGATGCTCCCCTTTCTACAATGTAAAGGCCTTACAAATTATTGTTAGATTGATGTAATTCACCTAAAAATTTTAGCTGCATCTACAAGCAGAGAGCTACCTAGCGATCAAAACTGTTCACTCGCTGAAGAGCCAGCATTTATGCATGAGAGGGACGTAACTATATAGGCTTAGACAAGCTTTGACTTACAGCAAATCTATTTCCTTACTCTGTAAACAAATAGAATAAGTTGTGTAAAGTAAAGAGAAGAGTTCCATGAGTAAAATTAGCAAATGCCAAAACACATTTGCATTTTACTAAATGTAACATCAAGTTCTTGAAAGACTTAAAGTATAGGCGCCCCCTTTTAACCCGTTTAAACATGCATAACTCAGTAAAATGTGCAGACATTCTTCAGGTACTGTTGAATTGTTCTGACATGCTCTGGTTCCCATGACAACAACTGGTCACAGGAAGTGCTAACTTGTGATGTCACTTTGTAAACAAACCAGCCTAGGTGGCTAAGCTAACCTAACCTAGCGTCCATCCAGCTTAGGTTAAGCTAACCTAACCTAGCATTCATCCAGCTTAGGCTAAGCTAAATAATAAGTTCTACAGTTAGCAGTTAGCACCATTCACTTGAAGCCTTAATTACAGCTTTTGTTTACACAGTGCAAAGTATTCTAGAATACTTTCTTTAACCCCAGTTATGGTTTCTAATTCTTCACTTCCCGTACTTTCAATTCTTCTCAGCTAAATTTCACCTTCACTAGTTAGGCGTAGTCCTGGCTGAGCGCTGTAGGCAAAATTTGCAGATTCCCTGTCAATTATTCTCACATTCAGATCATTCCCACTGTTTTGACCACTCACCTACGTTTTATTTTTATTTTTACTTTAATAATAATAGCAGTCAGCTATTACCTTGTCTTTTCGGTCATCTATATTATTCAATTCCATTTCCTCTCTTGTTGGAATGTGGTTCCATTTCCCATAGGGCCCAGAAAGGAAACAGAGACACCTTTATTTGTGATTTTGTTTATTTTCAACAAGTGCACTCATTTTTATGACCCTGCAATCCTGAGGATTGATAATCAGCATAATTTGAATAGGAAAGCTGACCTTTTTCCCCCTATCATTCACTTCGTCAAACCGTAGTGAACCACTACAAAAGTCCAGAGAAATAATTTAGTCATAAGAACCATCTTAAGTCATTTATTTAATCTCGGATAGGCCCTTTCCAGGAAATACTATCGGAACCAACATAAGTCTTAGCCTCCTAACATCCACAGCTAAGATAAGGATACAAGACACACTTCACTAGCTAGCTACACGTGAAACGCATAGCTTTATGCTACATTCCTAGCGAACCCATTAAACCTTGGTTCTGAACTTTTAGAGGTCATGCATTAGTCTCACCACAAGTGCGACAAAATGTCACAGAGCCTCGGCTTAACCTGACCTTAACGTTCCAGCTTACCAAAGACTATGACAAACAATGGACACTATGAGAAACCACCTCTCATACCCCTCCAACCACCCACGAATGCCGTCTGCACCCACCGACAACCAATGCCCCAGACAACCGACATCAACCGGCACATGCTGCGTGCACAAGACAACATTTAGCGTTCTGCACCTGATGCCATCACTGCGCCACAGCTTGTGGTGCCACAGTGCAAAAGGGGGGTCATGCCAATGTATGCCCATGACGCACCATGTGCTGAACACCGCAGCACCAGAGACACTTGCAAGACACCGAACCGAGTGGCATCCCGGCGTCCTCAAAAGCGGAAAGACTGTCCTAGCCAACCAAGGACGACACTCGCTGAAATTTTTCCTCCCTTTCTCTTTCTCTCTCCCTTTCACTTTTACCAGGATGCTGCTGTGCCTCCAGCCAACCAGAGGGCAGCCGCAATCGGACATCTCACCAGGTCCGGCATCAGGCATCGTCCTAAGGGAACAACCAGGACTCCTTTTCTGCCGGACCCGCACTCAGAAAGTGTATGTGCCACCTGATCCTCGCAACGCCTACAGAACACAATACAGCTGGGTAGGGGCCGATGGACAGAAGACGCCCTCACTCACGCTGAGGCCGATGTCGAGCACATGCTCAACGAACTTGAGAAAATGACTATCACACAAGCGGAGTTAGGTGGACACAACCACCGCTCCAAACAGTTCCGGGGAGCTTTGCCCGGAGCCGCCGCCACTCTGTTTAACACTTGTATGTCCAGTGTGAATACAGTGAACCTAGCCACCGTGAGGCGGCATGCAGCCCGAAATCCAGACCGAGATTCCACAGATAAAAGAGCAACTCGCAACACAGAGTGCATCCCTGCAGACCATCGACAAGACACTAAAGGGGATTGTGGTAATTTTCAACACTCACAGCGTTCTGCTGACCCAGACAGTGAACTCCATGAAACAGCTGTTTACTGTCTTCCAGAATGACTTTGCTCAAACTCAGCTGGTAACAGCCCTGATGACAGACACGCTGCTGGAGGTGAACTCCTCCATTGACAGCCTAGCCATGGGTAGAATTCCACCGCACCTGATACCCTTAAGCCTTGTGCAAACCGTGCTGGCTTCCGCCATCACCACGCCAACTGACTCTCTACAAATACACCTTGCCCACTCGCTGGGTAGGGCCATCCCACTCTGTGTCGACCACAAGCAGAGAAAAGGGGGCTTTCTCCTGAACTTACCCATCACAGTCAAGCCGAATCCACCGGCTCAAGAACATTGGCAATGTCAGATTCTGAAAGGTAACACTCACATCAAGATCCGCACGCCGTACGTGATTGACTTGCACGACAGCGACACTAAGCTGTCCCCAGCTCCGAATCCACACATGTGCACACTGACCAAAGACATTCACTATCTCTGCCCTAACAAACCCTTCCTCAGAGACAACACTGACGGAATCTGCGGGCTGCAGATCAGCGACACCCGCTGCCCTGCCGAAGCTAAGCCTCGCACTCAAGTCATCAAGCCCCAAGCAGAGATTGTAAGTGGCAGGTGGCTCATTAACACTCCTGTGCGCACAGCTGCACTCACTTACGACCAGAATGACACTGACACCTGTGTCACCTCGCTCCACCAGAGCAGGTGAATCCAAGTACCGAAAGGTGCCATCCTTCACCGTGACAACCTGGCATGGTACCATCTTCCAAGCAAAGACCACAAATTAGAACTGGAAATCCCATCCTTCTCCAGTAACCACACTTTCACCCTAACTCCAGAACAGGAGTTGTGGTTTGCGAAAGGGGGGGGTCCCAGCTAATTGACATTTATCCTATCGACACAGCCCTCCAAGCTTTGTCTCAACTGCCCTACTTAACCACCACACCTGCTGTCCAATCCTGGATTGCGGCCGACCCTACGCTGGGTACCTCTATCAACCACACCCAGACGCTCGACAGTCATCCTGCGCAAGAGGCTCAACGAGGTGCGAACATCTACAGCCAAGCCCACGGGACCCTCAGGAAGAGGGTACCACGCTGGAGGCTGCGTCGAACTTAATCAAGCTGAGCCCTCAGCCTCAGCCTGAGAGCACCTGCTACCCGATCATCATGATTCACCTGTCATCCGTCCATTGTGATGATTGTTGTCCGATTAAGTCCACACAGGGACTTCATAAGACAAAAAGGGGGACTGTAAGGACTGGGCTAAGTGGGTGAATCTGAATAACTAAATACATCCTGATAAAGACCAAAAATCTCTGAATGTAAATTAACCCAAACACACACACACACACACACACACACACATTCCCCCAACAGTGAAGACCACACTCAGGACAGAGCGTGGTGTCCGATTACAAGACATTTTATGACTGATCGGAATGTCCCAAAGGAAGTGGATTCCAAAGCGAAAAGAAACTTCTTTTCTTTAAAAGACATTTAACCAGATATATTCAATGTGTTTTTATGTGTGTCCATTTGCCCATGTCACATTGGAATGACTATGATTTTATTGTAGCTTAAAGTGAATTATAAATACCTTCATTATGCATTTTAAATATAACTGTCTATTCCCATAACTTGTACACATAGTTCTGGACACCTCCAGAATGCTTTCGGTGTGATCAATCAGAATACGTACAGTAATATCCAGTAAAATATAGTTTACTATGTTTTCCATCTTTGGAGTGAAAAGAGACCAAAACTAACATCACTGGTGTTCTTAGATAACAGCGTTTACGACCCAAAGGAATGTTCACAGAACTGTGGCTCTCTCTGAATTCTAACCAAGGAGGAGTAATGAATCCTGTATTCATATATATATACATATATATATATATATATATATATATATATATATATATGCTTTTATATATCCACTTGAGAATTTTATGAACAATGTATCTAATTTCCCTATTTCATGAGTTGCCTTTTTGTGGTTTGGTCTATGTTTCTCGACAACTCTAATGCGATAATGTTTTAAACTTTGCCAACTAATGTTTAACCAAATCCATTTGTGGCAAGTTTGGTCTCGATAAACTCCAATCTTCATTCCCCATTTGTTAATTGACATTACATTTTGCTAAACTTTGTGACACATTAGTATTATAAGAATTGTGAAGATTCTTCTCTTAAACACCCAATGAAACTAGAGATTTAAATGCCTGGTTATACCACAAAGGGTCATAAAATCTCCCTCCAAAGGGACAGCTCCTGATTGGACCCTCTTCCAAAGAAGGCGGAAACGTCAGGTCTTCAAAAGGACTGAATACCAGTTTATCGCGCTCTTACTTCGCCTGTCCTTGTGTCATAATGTAACGTCTCGCCTCCGGGCGAGCTCTTCGCCTTTCTCTTATTTGTGTCTAGTTTGTGTTTTTCAGTCTTAGATAAGTCTCCGTGTTTAATTCCAATCGCCGTGTGAAAAGAACACCGCGTGACATGTCTCTTCAGCAAATCCATCTACAAGGGACCTTTAAACGAGCGCGCGCTCGTTTTGAAGGAGGAACACGCGCACGTGACCACGTGGCGAGAGACGCACACACGCTTCTTCACCAGCCATGCAAAGATGTGACGTTAACTCCGCGTGATTTCCCCGTAGAGATCTTTATTTCTTTTCTTTGTTCTTTGGCAACCCACATCTCTTTTCTAGCTTGAAGTGAGCAGATTTTTTGTGTAGGTGAAGACATTGTTGAACTCCTTATTGCCATCACAATATATTAGCTGAGTGGATCCTCTGCTGCTCACATCGACATTAATGGTTGGCCCCGGTGTTCTCTGCTGCTCACATCCAAAAAAGAAAATAGCATGTGACTCACTCACAGTGTAGTTTTGGCAGAGAGCTTAAGGCGATGGACTCAAAATCCTTTGGGGTATCCCTGCACAGGGTCGAACCCTGCCAACTACGTGGCTCTTTGTCTGCTTGCGACAGGAAATGTGACATCCAAGATCTTTGTACGAGCTGCTTTTTTCTCTAACATGGAACATTGGGCAACCCACACCTTAACAGAATCTGGTATTTCAGATCACTTCCCTATTAGATTTGAGATCAGTGTTATACCACCCGCTAGTAAACCTGTCTCCTCAGCCTCTAGACGCCGCCTCATAACACCCTCTTTAGGTGTAGAGTTCGCTTTGGCGTTTATGGGCTCACAGTTTCATTCAATGAATGGTCTGGTCTCTCCTTGCTTCCCAGATAATGTTCTCTCTGCGTTTCATTCCACAAGCACCGACATTTTAGACTCTATTGCCCCTTTTCGGACTAAATCTATTAAACCTAAGGTGGATCCCTGGTTAAATGTCAACACAAGGGCTCTTAGTTAACACTGTAGACAAGCCGAACGAAGGTGGAGGAAGGACAAACTATTTACATCACTAGGTTCCTAGCTGCATATCAGAGGGCTGTGAAGGTGGCGAAGATGCACTATCTTTCTTCGGTCATAACTAGCAGTTGTCATGAACCTAGAGTTTTATTTAATACCATTAACTCTGTGTTGAAGCCATGTACCTCTGATCAGACAGAGGTTTCAATTAGTACATGTGAGAAATTTCTCAGTTATTTTACTGACAAGGTAGCATCTGTCAGGCAAAACTGCAGTGCTAATTTTAATGTGTTTGTTCCTACTGCTTCTGTGCTTCCTGCTGTTTTTGAGGATTTCAAGCCAGTTTCGTTTGCGCTGCTTTCTGAGATAGTGCAACACATGAAACCCACCTACTGTTCATTAGACATTGTCCCAGCCAGGATAGTGAAGGAAGTTTTTAATAGCGCCATTGGGTCGAGTTTACTCACTTTAATGAATTCTTGTCTTGGTCTAGGTTGTGTCCCAGCTGCATTTAAACATGCTGTGGTCAGGCCGCTACTTAAGAAGCCAAATCTTGACCCTTCAGTATTATCTAATTTTAGACCAGTTTTTCATCTGCCTTTTCTGTCAAAGGTTTTGGAAAAAGTTGTTTTTATACAGTTACAAGCCTTTATGCAGAAACATTCTGTGCTTGAAAAATTTCAATCGGGTTTTAGATCACGTCACAGTACTGAGTCAGCACTGCTCAGAGTACATAATGACATTGCCTTGTCTGTGGATGCTGGGAATCCTGCTGTTTTAGTGCTTTTGGACCTCACAGCGGCGTTTGATACGGTGGACCACGCAGTCCTCCTATCTCGCCTCGAGCATTGTGTGGGTATTCGAGGTTTGGCCCTTCAATGGTTTAGCTCCTACTTAGCAAATAGGAGCTTCTCAGTTATGATTGGTGAATGCTCCTCGCCAGCTGCTCCTCTTTCTTGTGGGGTACCCCAGGGTTCAATTCTTGGCCCAATCTTGTTTTCTTTATATATGTTGCCGTTGGGAAGTATTATAGGAAAGCACAATCTGTCCTTTCATTGTTATGCTGATGATTTGCAGATTTATTTGCCTTTAAAACTGAATGATAGTGTCGCACTTGACTCCCTACTTAGCTGTTTTGATGATATTGAGTTGTGGTTGTCACAAAATTTTCTTAGTTTAAACAAAGCAAAAAATGAGTGTATCATCTTCGGTAACCCAAATGGTTCAGCAGTGAGTTTGGGGGCTCTGGCGCCATACCTTAGGCCAGCTGTCAGAAATCTCGGGGTTATTTTTGATTGCAACATGAAATTTGACAAGCAAATGATCAATGTTGTCAAAATGAGTTTTTTCCAGCTTCGTCTTCTAGCTAAAGTTAAGCCTTTTCTTAACAAGCATGATCTAGAAAAGGTGATTCATGCTTTTATTAGTTCGAGGTTGGACTACTGTAATGCTCTTTATGTTGGTTTAAATAAAAGCTCCATTGCACGACTTCAACTTGTGCAAAATGCTGCTGCTCGGTTTTTAACCCTCTGAAACCGACGGCATCGTCGACGACGCCACACGACTCCTCCGATAAATATTGATATTATTTGATGAAAAATTGATCGATTTCCTTACCGTTTTTTGCAGCAGAAAGCTAACACGCTAGCCGTCACGGGGGTGTATTTGGTGTCTTTCTAGCCTTGTCAGAAGGTTTTCTATCCAGCCTGGAACTTGTGCGTACTTTCAGAGTGTTTCAGAAATAAATCCATATGTGTATATCCCAGTTTTGATCTCTGAAGTCCATAATTTATAAATTTTCCGTCATATTTGCTGCTAGCTTGATGCAAGCTGCCATTTTGGACATCTCGCGATGCTTTGCGTGAGGTTGTTGACCAATGACAGGCTGATCCGTCGTCCACGTTGGTGTGCGTCATTACGCATGAACCAAGGGTGATATTTTGGAAAGAGAGAGACGCACGGCACAGTGGTTTCGAGGAGAGAGAGAGAGAGAGACGCACAGAGAGACGCGAGTTTTGAATAATACACAGAGAAACACGGAGAATAATGGATCCTCAGAGATTGAGAAACATGGATGTAAATCAAGCACTGGCCTTTTTTGATGCCATGGAGGATGATGGATTTTCTGGAGAAGAGAGCTTTTTGACTGATGAGGAACTTGATTACCAGAATCGTCTAGACCCTGCTGAAGAGTAAGTTACATTTATTTATTTACTGTAAAAGTATAAAAATAAACAAAAACTAATATGATAAAATATACATTTTCTAAATATGGAAAAATAAGTTATGTAAAAGTAGTATTTCGTTTTTCTGTGTGTGTTACAGAGTAGTAAGAGTTGTAGATTACACTCTTTGTCTCTCAACCATTGTATGTCTGAGTTTATTTACTGTAAAAAGTATAAAAAAAGAAGAAAAAACTAATATGATAAAATATAAATTTTCTAAATATGTAAAAATAAGTTCTGTAAAAGTAGTATTTCATTTGTTTATGTTTGTTACAGAGTTGTGGATTACACTTTGTCTCTCAGCCATTGTTTGTCTGAGTTTACCTAGAGATACAAACAAAGGATGTTGTAGTGGGGGGTTGGTCACACCTTTTACCTGTGGAGAGAATAGTGGGGGGTTGGTCACACCTTTTGGCTGGAAAGCGAATGGTCATATTATAGCTGTGGTGGGTTGGGGGTACAGTAGCAATCTCAGCCATTGTAATCTTATGTGAAAAATCAAATACAAAAACAGTAATTGATCTAATTTGTATGATCTAATATTTTGCTTTATTTATTTGTTTTACAGTTGTGATAATGATGAAGACACCAGCCCACCCACCCAAGCCAGACAGGAAAGCTCCCATTCTTCCACTGAGGAGGGCCCTTCCACTTCTGCTGCAGCATCCCAGCAGCTGCCAGGAATAGGTCATGGACGGCTGCAGTCACGGTCACGAGGGAGAGCGCGGTCAAGGTCAAGATCCAGATCCAGATCCAGATCTGGCAGCTTGAGGGGTCGACAGAGTCCTAAATCATCAAGGTCGAGATCTAGATCACCACAGCCAGCAGCCCCAACTCCATCATGGAACAGTGAGAGTCAGCCAGACATCCCTCCAGTGCCCAAAAGGTTCGTCCCAACAAGAAAGCCAGGACATCAGCTCAGCCCCACATCCATTTACACACCATTGGACCTTTTCAAACTCTTTGTCAGTGACAGTGCAGCAACCACTCTGTGTAATAACACAAACACAAACGCTGCAAAAAACATTGCCAGTGGCAAAAAATATTCCTGGAAAAACTTCACCGTTGAAGAATTTTTCAAATATGTAGGGCTGACTTTCTTTTTTGCACTGGTGAGACTGACAAATATCCGGGACTACTGGAGGACAAACACCATTTTCAGCCTACAGTTTCCCCACTCAGTGATGACACGTGACAGGTATCAGGTAATTTCCTGGAACATCCACATGAGCGACCCTGATGAAGATGTCCACAACGACCGGAAGAGAGGGACACCAGCTTATGACCGGCTGTTTCGTCTAAAGCCCCTTTTAGATGACATCATACATGCATGCAGAGCATTTTATCACCCACGGCAGAACCTTTCAGTGGACGAGAGGATGGTGGCAACAAAGGCTCACACTGGCATGACCCAATATATGAAGGCGAAACCAACTAAGTGGGGCTTCAAACTTTTTGTGCTGGCAGACAGCAGCATTGGGTACACTTTAGACTTCGCTGTATACACGGGGAAGTCTGTGTTTGCTTCTGGTGTAGGACTGGCATACGACTCGGTTATGTCCCTCATGAAGAAATCATCCCTAGGGAGTGGCTACAATTTGTATGTAGACAACTTCTACACAAGTCCAAAGCTATTCATGGATCTGTACAGCATGAACTTTGGAGCATGTGGCACCTACAGGGACAACAGACGAGGATGCCCCCGCACAACAACAAATGCCATGAACAAAAAGGATCCTAGGGGTACCATCAGGTGGATCCGTGACGGCCCTCTGGTTTTTGTAAAGTGGATGGACACTCGGGAAGTCTCTGTCTGCTCCACAATTCACCCGGCCTTCTCTGGCAACACAGTTCAGAGAAAGGTAAGAACTCCAGATGGAGGCTGGAACACCAAATCCATTCCATGCCCAACCCCGGTCACTGAATACAACAAGAATATGGGAGGTGTTGATCTTTCTGATCAACTCATCCAATACTACTCAGTTCACCATAAAACAATGAGATGGTACAGGACACTGTTTTTCCATTTTTTGGACATTGCTGCGACCAACAGTTTTTTACTTCACAAGGAAGTTTGTGCAGAGAAGCAGCAACAGCCCATGACCCACAGGGCTTTTCTGGAGGAGCTGTCAGCCCAACTCTGTGGTGTTACAGTTGCTGTTCCTCCCACCCAGCAACAAAGTAACCATGTACCCGTCCAAACATCGGAACAAACTGAAGCAAGCAAGAAGGCCACATATGGTAGAAGGCAATGTGTGAACTGCAAACAGACAAGGCAGGTGAAACAGGCCACCCCCTGGAAATGCAAAGCCTGTGATGTGGCCCTCTGTGTGATTCCTGATAGGAACTGTTTTGAGGCTTGGCATCAGTGATTTTCATGAGGCCCAAAACGCCTGGACTTCCTTTGGAAAAATGTAAATATTTTTTGTTCTGTTCAAGTTATAATGTTCATTCCTGTGCTCCAGGACTCCAAAGACTTGAACAAACTGTTTTCCAGAGGAAAATTGCTTAGCTTTTATTTATTTGTGTGTGATTTCAATAAATATTTGAGTGATTCAATTTCCGATTTATTTTTTCATTTGTCTTTGTGGTCCCATAACTTATTTTACATTCAGGTGACATCAATGAAACACAAATAAGCTGAAAGTTCAATTTGTCCTGAAAAAAAAGATGTGTGTCAATTGTCTGTGCACAAAAGTGTTGATGTTTTACAAGCTTTTTTAGTGAATAACACCAGACGAAAAATTTATTGTAAAAATACCCTTAGGTCTCAGAGGGTTAACAAATACACCGAAGCGTGCACACATCACTCCCGTCCTCTACAATTTACATTGGCTTCCAGTGCAGTTTAGAATAGATTTTAAGATTTTGCTGTTCGTTTTTAAGGCCCTAAATGCCCTGGCCCCGGAGTATTTGACTGAGATTTTAACTCTACGTTAGCACAGCCGGTCATTACGGTCTTCAAACCAGTTGGTTTTAGAAGTCCCAAGGGCAAAGTATAAGCGATGGGGTGATCAGGCGTTTGCAGTTGTTGCCCCGAGACTCTGGAACAAGTTACCCCCTGATATACGTACAATTACGGATGAAACTGTTTTTAGGTCCTAACCCTAACCCTAACTTAAAACCCACCTGTTTAGAATGGCTTTTAATTTTACTTTTCTTTTTTGATTTTCACTGTTATATGTATTTATTGTATGATACGTTTTATTTTTTATGATGTGAAGCACTTTGGATACCTGACGGTTGTGTAAAGCGCTATAGAAATAAAGTTGATTGATTGATTGACACCTCTTTTCAAGCCTGAAGTGAGAAGGTATTTGTGTAGGTGAAGACGTAGTTGAACTCCTTTTTGCCAACACAATATGTTAGCTGAGTGGATCCTCTGCTGCTCACATCGAAATTAATGGTTGGCCCCGGTGTTCTCTGCTGCTCACATCGAGAAACGGAAATAGCACGTGACTCACTATCAAGAGTAGTCGTGGCCGAGAGGTTAAGGCGATGGACTTGAAATCCATTGGGGTCTCCCCGCGCAGGTTCGAACCCTGCCGACTGCGTGGCTCATTGTCTCTTTGCGAGAGGAATTGTGACATCCTTTGTACGAGCTGCTTTATTCTCTAAAATGGAAAATTGGGCAACCCAAATCTCTTTTCAAGCTTGAAGTGAACAGGTTTTTGTGTAGGTGAAGACGTTGTTGCAATGCTTTATCTGAAGAGTGGCATAGGGATCCTCCATAGGGAGAGGCTAGTTGGCAATTCAGCACTGTATTGTCATCGGGTCCAGGCGAAGGTCCTTCGTCAGATCTGGAACCGGCAGGCTGCGGGAAAACCTCGGGATAAACAAAGACACTAAAATTAGCTTAGATGCCATTTTTCTTATGATGTAACGAGTACAACAGGATTTAACATCCACATTGATGGTTGTCCTCTGCTGCACACATCCAGAAAATATAATAGCATGTGACTTGCTATCAAGAGTGGTCGTGGCCGAGAGGTTAAGGCGATGGACTTGAAATCCATTGGGGTCTCCCCGCGCAGGTTCGAACACTGCCGACTACGTGGCTCCTTGTCTCTTTGCGAGAGGAATTATGACATCCTTTGTACGAGCTGCTTTATTCTCTAACATGGAAAATTGGGCAACCCACATCTCTTTTCAAACTTGAAGTGAGCAGGTTTTTGTGTAGTCACTCTCAAGAGTAGTCGTGGACGTACCCTCCGGCGAATGGACAGCCTAACTATTCCTAACCATTTGTTAAAAGTCCTAACACAATCTAAATAAGTCCTAACAATTCCTAACACAGGTCCTAACACTTCTAAATTACGTCCAAACAGTTCCGAACAGCGAGTCCTAACAGTTCCGAACAGCGGGGCAAAACAGCCATTGGCTGGAGGGGCCAAAACAGTCATTTGCCGAAACATAGTCTCGTGACCACCGTGTAGCGACAATGAGAATGAACCAAACACAATTGAAGCTTTTAGGTGACTGTTCATACATAATCCCACAAAGAGTCTTCACATTCCAGAATCAAATCAACAGACCCAGAGCCATAGGCTCCAGAGAATCTTCAACCGAAAGGACCTTTTATTGTTTAACTAAAGGAAGAACGTTGTCTATGTTTTATAATTTGGCAAAACAGATCTGTTCAGAAATGGTAAAACAAGATGCCCTAACGAGAGGTCACCTGACCCCTGCGACTAACAGACTACGTCTTTCTTAAGGAACAAGGTCCCATGACAGAGATGTAAAACAGACTTCCCCCTTCATGAAGACCTTTGAATGACCTCATTGTTGAGACCTCTTAAAAACCACAGAGACAAGAGACTTTTCATATAAAAATGCATACAATCATCACAAAACAATTCTTGACGAACTTATAATCAAACATCGTTCAACTACATAATTCTATATTGTGTCCATGACCCCTGTATGTGTCTATTATGCTTAATCACATATAAGTCATCTTATTGTTGTAACTATTACCTGTGTGAATGAAAGTGTATCGTGTTTCCTATCATTATGCTCATATATTATTAATTCAGAAGGTGGCTTGATTGAAATCTGTGTAAAAATGTTTATGTTCTTAAAATGGAAATTATGTCTAAACTGAATCCTCTGTTTGAGCTGATGAGTAAGCAGACCACAGATAACCATGATTCAAGATGAGAGAAAGGGGGGGCAGCAAGTTCCTCCAGCAAATTCCTCAAGGAGGCGGGACAAAACACTTGAGTTTAAAACCTCAAACCCGAACAGAGTTAAGAAATAAGACTTTAGTAGAATAATGCGCTAGAAGAATAGAACAGAAGTCGGGCGGGCTCTCTCTCGAAGAAGGTCTCGGTAGAACAACAGGTCGGGTGGAGCAGACGATGGTTATAGTAACCATGTAGACGCTTAGAGACAAAGAACCCAAATTAAGATCAGAAGAACATGGGTTAACCTGTTAACCTTCAAGGCCACTTTTGAAAAATCCCCAGAAATGGCATACCCAAACTTAAACAGATACAGTTCATGAACCCTTTGCACTAAAAGCACAAGTATGATCTCATTTGAAAGCTGACACCTAGTAGTTTATTGTAAATGTAGAAATAATTATTGTCATAATGAAAAAAAAATGTTTAAATAGCTTCAAAGTTTTGTAAAGTTATTAGAAATTTACTTTTATGAAACATCTTCATAAAAATAAAATTGAAGTTGGCCCTGGAGGAATCTAGAAATGCACTGCAGCTAAAGCCATATGTGTGACCATTTTATATTTAAAATCTGAAAATGATAAGTCTAAAACTCTGTATTTAGTTAAATGTTTTTCAAGATCATGTCAAATTACTTTATTTTGATTAGACTCTAAAATGCAAACTGATGTTTAGTCATCTTCTGAGTCATCTAATCAGTCTATTGTCTCTATTATTTTGTGGTGCAAACGAGCCCCATTCAGAGTCAGTCTCTCCCTGCACACATTTACACCTCTCCAGACTGGTTATGGCTCTAAATATGCATTTCTTTTGTCTGCATTATAGCTACTAACGACTGGCTATTCACAGGCTATTCATAGGGTTTCAAACCCTAATTTCTTTTATCAAAGTTCTCACTAAATATTTGAAACTGGTATCAAATGCACTGAAACATTTCAGTAAGCATTCCTATTTAGAAAAAAATCATAAAACAATAACTGCTGGTGGCAGGTGCACCTGGGCTAGCTAGCATGTTAGCTTAGCACACCATCAATACATGACCATTTATGAGATTAAAACCATGTTTGTGCTCCAAACTTACTTTATAACGCAAGTCGAGTGTTTTAAATAATCTTCTGTGATCTAATTTGGCTTCAGATAAAAAAAAATCCGACAGAAAATGTATTATTTATAGTGTTCTGCACGATGATGAAATCTATATCGATTAGCATTACATTATAAATATAATCTATTATTATGAAATACCTGGCATGGCTTGAAGAACACAGGTAACTCAAATATCATTGCAATCATGTTTATTGTCTTCAAAACATCTTTATCTGCATGTTACAGCGATCTCTGTCAGCTACTTTCTGTATCAGGACGTCCTGGAATGTCACATGACTATGGGTCTTCTTCGTGATCCATATATGGACTGTTATTGTGCATATAGCGCCCTCAGGCTATTGGTATGAATTGAAAACACAGCACATCTCAGTAAGAAGCGATCATAATGATTACATCGACGCATTTGGGTATAAATTCAACAAATATTATTCCTGTCTATAGAAATATGATGTGAATCTATGAGAATATATCAATATTTCTCCAAGTCTGCACATTTTTGAGCTAAAGCCCTGAGGGACGATGTTTTGCGAATGGCTGTCATGACGACAGCTTGGAGTGTTTTTTATGAATGGACCAGCTGACGCTCATAATTCATATTAAAGGTATCGACTCATTTTTTCATTTCATAACTCCTGACACAAATTAAGACATAACTGTCACTATAAGTTTCTCAGAATACAATAGTGGTCAAATACTGAATCTTGAGTATTATATCTTTTTAATGATGTATAGTTTGTCAAGGTATAACATTAAATCTGATAGTAAATTTGAACTAAATAAAAAAAAAAACGCTTCAGTGCGCCGACGCTCTGGAAACGGTTAACAGGTTAAAACAGATTTATTCAAGCCATCTTTTCACCTTCCTTTCTTTTCCTTTGTTTTATTTTCTCGTTAAAAGTCTCGGTTCTGAGTTAAGTTTTGCTGCAAAGTTTCGTTTTAACATTTCAACTGCAAAACCAGCTTCCAACTTCAAAGACTTTCATTCATCCGCACCAACACACCACGTGTCTGGCTGTCCAAGATCTATCCAGGCACACGAGGACACCAGCCAACGAACAAGCTCGGGAAATGTCTCGGTTACGTATGTAACCCTCGTTCCCTGAGTAGGGAACGGGGACGTTACGTCGGATGACGACGAATGGGGTTTTGCCTGGGGTTTCGAATGACGAACGCCTATCGACTTCGAGTATTACAAAACGAGCCAATGGCAAAGAAATGCCATGGGTCTGCGGAATTTGCATAGCGTATCTCCGCCTTACCTCGTGGGTATAAAAGGAGTACGCCGGCAACAGGCAGATATGTTTCTTCGCTGAGGAACCAAGACTGAGCTCAGGCGATCCCCGCGGTACAGCGGAGAGTGGCAGGAAGACGTAACGTCTCCGTTCCCTACTCAGGGAATGAGGGTTACATACGTAACCGAGACGTTCCCTTTCGTTGTCACTCCGAGTTACGTCGGATGACGACGAATGGGGTTACCAGTCTAATCACGCCACCTTCTCAGCTGTCTTCCAGTGCCCTGCGTAAATCTGAGATCCCTGTCGTGAGACTGGCACGGACGAAGGACTCCTATTTAGCCCAGGAATACCAAGGTACACTGGGGAGCATATCCCAAAGTTTAGGGGAAATATGCAATTACTGCCAACCCAGAGGGGGGGACTTAGAGAATACACATATGACCCGAAGGAGACATATGGAGAACACTGGGGTGTCCAGCCGCAGGTGGAATATTTCAACCCCAGGGGTGGCAAGGTGGCTTGCCAAGGGAAAGACACATGCTCAAGAGGCTTACAGTGGAAATACACATGTGGGGGTCGCTCAGAGGAGGGACCGTGCACACGGGAGGCACCTAGCCGACCCGCAGGCAATAGACACTGGCGCCGACATCAGGAGTGCTGGAGGAGCTCAGGGCTTTCGGGGAAGCTCACCTGAGGAGAATATCGCACGTATCCAGTCCGTGGAGTGGAATGGCGAGCAAGCGAAGACACCTGAGCGGGTCCGGTACTAGCTGGTTGAAGCGAGTACACGAGAGGACACTGGCTCCTCTCGGAGATTATAGAATCTGGCGAATGTGTTAGGTGTCGCCCAGCCTGCAGCTCTGCAGATGTCTGTTAGCGAGGCGCCATGCGCTAGAGCCCAAGAGGATGCCACACTCCGGGTGGAGTGGGCAGTCACACCAAGGGGGCACGGTCGACCTTGCTGCTGGTATGCCAAAGCACTGGCGTCCACTATCCAGTGAGACAACCTTTGCTTTGAGAGAGCCTTTCCCTTCAGCTTCCCACCATAACAGACAAAGAGCTGGTCTGAGGTCCTGAAACACTGCGTCCTGTCTACATAGGCGCGGAGAGCGCGTACTGGACAGAGCAGTGCAAGGCTGGGTCTGCCTCCTCCAGGGGCAGCGCTTGCAGGTTCACCACCTGGTCCCGGAAGGGAGTGGTAGGAACCTTGGGCACGTATCCAGGCCGGGGTCTCAGGATCACGTGAGAGTAAGCCGGCCCGAACTCCAGGCACGCTTCGTCAACGGAGAACCAGGAGCGCTGTCTTCATAGACAGGAATTTAAGCTCAACTGATTGCAGGGGCTCAAATGGAGCACTCTTCAGGGCAGTTAGAACCACTGAGAGGTCCGAAGAGGGAACGAGAGGAGGGCGAGGCGGATTTAGTCTCCTCGCTTCTCTCAGGAACCTGATAACCAGGTCGTGCTTCCCCACCGACTTACCTTCGATTGAGGTCATGGTGTGCGGCAATAGCGGCAACGTAGACCTTCAGGGTGGAGGGAGACAGCCTTCGCTCCAGCCCCTGTTGAAGTAAGGAAAGCACAACGCTGATCGAGCATCTCCGGGGGTCTTCTCGGTGAGAAGAGCACCAGCTGACGAAGAGGTTCCACTTCAACGCATAGACGTGTCACGTGGACGAGGCCATAGCGGAAGTGATGGTAGCCACCACCGCTGGTGGTAGGGTACTCAAACCTGCCTCGTCCCATCGAGGAGCCACACGTGGAGGTTCCAGAGATTGGGACGAGGGTGCCATAGGTGGCCCCGTCCCTGAGGAAGAAGGTTCTTCCTCAGAGGAATCGGCCAGGGAGGTGCTGTCGCGAGGAGTACTAGTTCGGAGAACCAGGTCCAGGCGGGCCAGTACGGCGCGACCAGAATGACCTGCTCCTCGTCCTCCCTGACCTTGCGCAAGGTCTGCGCAAGAAGGCTCACTGGGGGAAACGCATACTTGCGGCCCTGCGGTCAGCTGTGCGCCAGAGCATCCGTGCCGAGCGTGCCCTCGGTCAGGGAATAAAACTGGGCGCAATGGGTCGAGTCGTGGGAGGCAAACAGATCTATCTGTGCGTCCCCGAACTGGTCCCAAATCAGCTGTACCGACTGGGGATGGAGTCGCCATTCTCCAGGGAGTGGCTGAAGCCGTGAGAGCTCGTAGGCTGCACAGTTCAGGGCTCCGGGGATATAAATGGCATGAAGCGACCTCAGATGCTCCTGACTCCATATGGGGAGGTGGCGAGCGAGTTGCGACAAACGGCGGGAGTGTAGACCACCTAGATGGTTGATGTACGCTACAGTGGCGGTATTGTCTGAGCGGACTAGTACGTGTTGGTTCTTTAGCACGGCCCGGAAGCGGCGCAAAGCAAGACGTACGGCCAGCAACTTGAGGCAATTGACATGCCACAGGCGACGGGGTCCTGTCCAGGAGCCCGCGGCAGCACGTCCATTGCACATGGCACCCCAGCCCGTGGAGGAGGCATCTGTCGTTACAACAACATGCCGCGAAGCTCGTTCCAGGGGCACTCCGGCCCATAGAAAACTGAGGTTCGACCACGGGGTGAAGGTCTGACGACAGGTCGGAGTAACTGTTACTCGGAGGGTGCCGTGTTGCCATGCCCACCTCGGGACTCGGTCGCGAAGCCAAAGCTGAAGCGGTCTCATATGAAGCAATCCGAGCGGCGTTGCCGCGGCTGCAGAAGCCATATGCCCCAGGAGCCTCTGAAAAAGTTTCAGTGGAACCGCACTCTTGCCCTCGAACTGTCTCAGGCAAGTCAGCAGTGACTGCGCGCACGCTAGCTCGTAAGCTGCGCGGACATGGCGACCGAGTCGATATCCATACCGAGAAAAGAGATCCTCTGCACGGGGCAAAGTTTGCTCTTCTCCCAGTTGACCCGAAGGCCCAGACGAGCTAGGTGCCGAAGCACTAGGTCCCTGTGTTCGCAACCTGAACTCGAGAGTGAGCTATGATCAGCCAGTCGTCGATATAACTCAGGATGCGAACCCCGTGTTCCCGAAGGGGAACAAGGGCAGTCTCGACGACCTTCGTGAAGATGCGAGGAGACAGGGCTAGCCCGAAAGGGAAAACCGCGTACTGGATGCCTGCCCCTGAAAGAAAACCGAAGGAACGGTCTGTGTCAAGGAGAATAGAGACATGAAGTAGGCGTCCTTCAGGTCGATCGCTGCAAACCAATCCTGGGCCGTATGCATTCGAAAATGCGTTTGAGCATCTTCAACGGCATCCTGTGAAGGGAGCGGTTCAGCACGCGCAAGTCCAGGATTGGCCGTAACCCACCGGTTTTCTTGGGGACAATGAAGTAGGGGCTGTAGAAGCCGGACCTCATCTCGGCTGGAGGGACAGTCTCGATTGCACCCTTCGCCAGCAGGGTGGCAATCTCTGCTCTCCTGATGGGGGCATAGCCACCGACAAAAGTGGAGCGGACTCCCCAAGCGGGGAGGAGACCGTGCGAACTGAATCGCATAGCCGAGCCTGATGTTCCGCGCGACCCAGCGGGACAGACGGGGAAGCTCTAACCAGGCTCCCAGGAACTGAACCAGCGGGATCATGCAAACCACAGGCGTCCCCCCGGAGGGGCAGCGAAGCGGAGTAACTGCCCCAGACGTGGACGGCATAGCGGCTCGATGTGGGGGCACAGTTAGCAACCGCGCCCTGGCAGAGGGTCCAGGGGAGGACCAGGCTGGTCATCCCGCGGGGGCCTGCTCTGCCAGGGGTCTGGCGACAGAGGGGGACAGGGTCGAAGCGGTCCGTGGACGGCACGCCATGTCAACCACCTCTGGGACAGAGGGGGACGAGGAGAGTACGGCTTGTGGGCGGCGCTCTGTGATGTCCGAGAACTCTGTGCTCAGAGACGGGAGAGTCAGCTCTTTGGAGAATAAGGATTCTTCCCCGGCCCTCCCCCGGGTAAAGGAGTGGTCCTGCTACCAGCTCCTGGAAAGAACTGACTCCCATCTCTGAGGAGCCCAACTCAAGAGCGCCGCTTAACCCGGCGTGTAGCGGGGTGCGGGGCTGGAGAGGACTGTGGCGTCCGACCGCGGCCTCCAGAGCCGACCCGGGTGAACGGGCGGGGTGGGAGCCGTGGGGGGGGCGCCCTCGGCGGTGGGCAGACCGAGGGATCTAATCGGACGGCGGGGCCGTCGGGACAGAATCAACCTCAGTCTGCTCCATCGCCGAGGAGCCCGTCTCACGAGCGCCGCTTAACCCGGCGTGTAGCGGGGGGCGGGGCTGGAGAGGGCTGTGGCGTCCGCCCGCGGCCCCCAGAGCCGGCCCGTGAACGGGCGGGGTGGGAGCCGCGGGAGGGCGCCTTCGGCGGTGGGCAGACCGAGGGATATGAGCGGACGGCGGGGCCGTCGGGACAGAATCAACCTCAGTCTGCTCATGGGCGGCTGAGAGCTGTTGGGCAAGCCCTCAACCGCACCGCCGAAGAGGCCGACCTGGGATATGGGAATGTCGGACAGACGGGTCCGCACGACATCCAGCACATCAGACAGGTTAAGCCACAGAATGGTGAGCATCACCTGACCCAGGGAGCGTACGGCCACTTTCGTCGCTCAGAGAGCAAGGTCAGTGGCGGCGCGCAGCTCAGTGAAGAGCCCTGGGTCAGTTCTGCCCTCGTGCAGGTCCATGAGCATCTGGGTCAGGTGGACCAGCAGAATGACCATGGCATGCAGTGAGGCGGCTGCCAGTTCCGTGGTGCTATAGGATCTCGCCACAAGCGTAGACGAAAAACTACAGGCCACGGGCGGGTGCTTAGGATTGCGCCGAGAAGAAGCACTCTGAGGACACATAGCATCGCAACAGAGCGTTCAGCCGGGGGGACCCCAGTGTACCCATGGGCAGCGGCCCCATCGAGGGGAGGAAAGGCGGATGAGATCAGCGAGCGGTCCCGAGAAGACAAGGGGGTCTTCTTGGACTTCGAGATCTCATCATGCACGTCTGGGAAGAGAGGTATTGGGGTTTGCCATGGACGAGGGTCGGCGGCCTTACCCAAAACCCATCGTCCCAGGAAAGCATGGTCGTCATCTCCGGATCAGACTCAGGCACAGCCGTATGCACACCGGAAGGTGGCAGCTGTGACGAGCCCTCACTTCCAGAAGACTCAAACCCACCTAGTGATGCTGCAACAGACATGGCATCTTCCTCTGTAGCTTCAACTGAAACACGCGGGCCACCAGAGGGTAGACTCGCGGGAATCAGCAGTTCACTAGCGGGCACCGTCATTGAAGAGGGGGGCTGGGGTCACGGACACAGAGTCGGCGCCTTGATCCAGACCGTAACCCTCAGGTCACCCTGGCCACCAGCCGAAGATCGGGGGGTGGATGAGGGGACTCTCACACTTGCGAGTTCACCGAGTCTCGACCTATATATGACGCGATGATCACGTTCCCAGCGAGAACATGAGTCACCCACGAGCGCTGTTCAAGCATGATCAAAGCCCAAAGACACTAGACAGCGCTCGTGCCCATCAGAGTCCGATACCAGTCCGCTGCAACCAGAAATGCACGGGCGAGCCGTCTTTAAAAAGACGTGCCGCGTGCAAGTTCTTTTATGAGAGGAGAAAAAAACTGTTTTGTTGAAGCACACAGGGAGACACGATGTTGTTGCGATGTTGAAGCACACAGGGAGACACACACACACACTGGCAGATCACTGCACAGATCAGCAGGCACTGTGAGCTCGCTTCAGATCGCCGTCACACCAACACCGGAGAGAGAAGCTCGTCTCGTAGAGCGAAGTCAGAGATGACTGTGGAGCGAAGAAATACTCTTGGCTCCGAAGCGAAAACATATCTGCCTGTTGCCAGCGTCCTCCTTTTATACCCACGAGGTAAGGCGGAGATACGCTATGCAAATTCCGCAGACCCATGGAATTTCTTTGCCATTGGCTCGTTTTGTAATACTCAAAGTCGATAGGCGTTCTAAGCGAAACCCCATTCGTCGTCATCCGACGTAACTCGGAGTGACAACGAAAGGGAACCCCCTTTTACGAGGAAAGGGAATCCCAAGAGAAAAAAAGGAACGCAAACAAGCAAGTAATGCCTCCAGACTCTTAAACTGAACTGGTGTATTTTGATACAGATTTAGTAACCTAAGAAACAAAAAGGTGAAATTAATTATTGATGGTTCGTTCAGGTTGTGTCTTATAAGTGCATATAGATACTTGGGATCTCACCATCTCACTCCTAAAACCCATTCTTCCTCACTCTCTTTCTTTCTTCAACTTGTATGAAGGCGTGTGCATGTGTGTGCGTTAGTTTTATTACCATTACTATTATTACTATTAGTTTTATGTGTTAGTATTATAATCAATAAAGTATTGTTTGTATTTGAAAAGAGAAGCATTATTTGTGTTGTGTGCTTACAGATTTATTGTCTTGAACTGCGATCTAAAGCTACCTATGCTTTTACCCTTGAATTATTTCTAAACTTAGCTGTTAGCTGGGAATTAGTCTTTCTTGGCCAGGAAGATATTATATTTCCTAGAATTACTAATTGTTTATGCTTTCCCTTCATTGGATGAACTGATAAAATGATCATACTATTGATTCTGCTACAGTAAATTCTGAAAATAATTAAACTATTAATTATTGATCATAATCCGTTATGAATAATAATTAGTTATATTTATACGGGCGTATAAACGCTACATTTTTGGTGGAGAATACAGGCAGTTTAACCTAAATTGTAAGCATATACGAAGTAATTTATCTTTTCATTTTGTGCGGAAGAGAGATCCGTACCTCGAGAGTCTGTGTGTGATGTATGGAGAGCGCGCAGCGCGCGCCCTGTTTGAATGAACTGGATTCTGCTGCTTGAGTGAATGCACCCCAGAGAGAGCTGTTACTCTAGTCTGTATGCCTCCATATATGTTTTTATTTTTCAACTGCAGTAAAATAACCCAAGATATAAAATATCACACAACAATAAGGTAAGAATTGAGCGTGTTCCTCAATTTCTGAAATACCTTGATTATAGCTTACTGACGTCTGCGTGTTCCAGCGTTTTTCAAAGCTATATATGTGTGTGTATCAGCCAGAGAGCTTAACGAAATTATACTGCAGTAATTAAAATAACCATATAAGAACGAATATTCTCCTCACAGAGCGATGAGCGTGTTCCTCATCTAACGTTATATATTTTTATCCGATTCACAGTGCGTGTTCCACTGCGATCCGTGATAAACATAGAAGCAGTTATATTCATCTGATTGTCAATGCGTGTTCCATTGCAATCCCAGTAATAAACAGCTGTTTGTCTATGTTTGCTTGTATGGTTGTCTGTTCAATGAATTATCGTGCAAACACTGCGTGTGTCCTAGTGTAGTTGAATAAGAGTTATTTTTATTGTGTTCAAGTAAAGCTTGACGTTGAAACTAACCAACAGTGAAGAACCCTGTTGTTTTGTGTTCTCAGATAACATTGCACAGAGACGATCCGCCCGAAATCGATTTTTTCCATCTATATTACAGCGCAAAGCTGTCCTTTAAAGTTAAACTCACTCTTAAAAAACTGAGTGAAGCTCCACGTCGTAAGAACAGCTATGAGTGGTGTCCCTTATTTGTACAGTTTGAAATGCGCCGACATTTCACGTGATATGATCGAGTGTACGTGCATATTCTTTAAACATTGTTGAAATGCGCCGACATTTCATGTTATGCGTAACTGTTTACAAACTGTGGCAATTCACATGTTTGCCCACTAGCGTTTGTTTGGTCGCCCTAGTTACGATCGTGACACGGAAGTCTTAACCAACGCTTCCGGGGGAACTCTGACCTCTCGCATGATCTGGCTACTGTGTAAACAAACCCTTTGGTGGCTAAGCTAGCTACCCCTTTGCTAAGCTAACCTAAGCAGGTGTTACAGTGAGGCCTATATGCTAAAGCCTTAAGCATTATTTACGGTTATCAGCAGTACTAACCTCTGTGTGAACAACGTTAAAGGGATTTAACCATTTAAACACCTTGACTCTAAACTTGCTGGTCTTTTCTTCTTTCTTATTTACCTTTCTCATATCTTAACCCATATTTTCCGTGAAAAGGAAGTCATTTGCAATTATTAATTCCTTTACCTGCATTTTACTTGAAAAAGAAAATACTGGTTTATGATTATTAATTGTCAAATTTGAATTGGAGTTAAAAGACGAAATATTAAATGAAAATGAAAATTTTATTTTCCTAAACAGGTAATTTATAATGATTTCTTGATTTATTTTTAATAAATCTAATTTCATAATTTCTAAATTTCTCTTTTAGATCTAATCACTTCAGGCGAATAAGTCTTAAACTTTGAAAGTTAAGAACTTATTCAACCAACATCTTCCCTATTACAAAATATTGTTAGACTCATACTTGCTCCTTATTGTTATTGCGTTGTATCCGCCTGTCCTCATTTCTTTCAGTTGTGGTTATAAACTTAACCATTCTATTTTACTTATTCATTTACCTCTTTATTTAATTTCCTTTTTTCTTATTTTATCAATTATCATTATTACTTTCCTTCATTTTTATTACCTTTTCCTTACTTTTTTCTATTTTAGCTTGGGAGTAACACACCTGAGCCTCAATAGGAGACATTGGTATCTCACTACGAGCTTCAAATAAATCAGAGATAACCCTCTCTTACAATGTTTTATTTGTGAATGTTTAGTTGTTTGGCAACTGTCAATTCTATACTCTTAGTTTGACAAAGGCTCCAGGAGCCATTTGTGGATCCAATCTCCTTCCCTCCTTCCCTTCTCACATCTTTCCTGTGCTGTCCTGCTTTATTCAATCCCATTCTTCGCACTTGTAGGGAACATACCTGGGAGAACCATCAATTGATTCAAAAGAAAGAGAAAGATAATCTTTCCAAAGAAATCATTAAGTATTTAATTTTTTATCAAACCCTCTCTTGTTCTCCATACTCTCCCTGCATTTGAAAATGCAATTTACAGTTTGACATCTTATCCAAGATCAATTAACAGAGACAAGTGTTGAGCAACCGTCGCCTTCAAAGCATCCCTGCTGTAAGCGGTCCAACTGACGGTGTGTGGTGTCAATCCTGTCAAACTCAGAAAAGAGGTATCAGCATTATTATTGTATTATTTTTCATTGTAAACATAAACAATAATATTGTTTACCTTTCTGGAAACAGATTCTCTTTGATAGGAAGCATTTACGAGAAAAATAATATCTCTCCTAGTTAAGAATTTTCTTTCTTGTTTTCTTTGTTAAATTGGTTTTTAACCTCTCTCTCTCTCTTTTTCCCTTACTCACTTGAGTGACATAGTCCTCACATCACGAGCTGAAACCAGCTTTTCATTGATAGAAAATATTTATAAAAAAATATTTCTCCCATTGAAAAAAACAAAAAACCTTACAATTGAGATTTGTTTTAACCTTTTTCTCTCTCTTTCCCTCACTCAGTTGAGTGACGAAGTTTCCCCATCGCTAGCCTACCTGTCTACACTGAGACCAACATGTAGACATTACAACATTTCACTATTGGTGAACCGTCACTGAAACGACACTTAGCTGTTCAACCACATATAGGCTTACATTCCACACAGGTCTGTGTCAGTCTCTTCACCCCTGCGTACCAACATGTCGTGGACGACGAACCCCACTGCCCAAAGGGACGACGTGGACGCCTGGCTCAGAGTCATTACTGACTGCCTCACACCAAAGACAATTGAACTGGTATTATTTTTAATAATAATCATAATTCTGAGAAGATTCCTGACACATGATTCAAGCCAGAACCACAACCATGTGGAACTAACCAAGATCACCTGTTCCTTAAGCAATGCCTTCACAGCCCAGCTGAAACTAAGCGACAAGCACATCACCCACCTTCAGGAGGAGCTGACACGTGCCCAGAGCCGCATAGACAAGCTGGAAGTGAAAGTCCAGGACGACTTCAAGTGTCAGACCACTGAGTTCCTGAGAGACCTGATGCACACTCAACACTGCACAGACCAGCTCAAAGCAAAAGCTCAAGACAAACTCAAAGTGCCTGATGAAGTGGAGCAAGAAGCAAAGAAACAACTCGACAAGCTCCAAGAAGCCCTTGCAGTCACTGAACGTGACAAACAAGAATTAAAGACTGTTCAGAAGCAACTGGTAAACCAACTCCAGTCTGCTGAACATCAGCTAGAGAAAGCCAAAGCTGACATTAAAGATAAGAACTCTGAAATGAATGCTCTGAAAGACCACCTGGAAAGGTGCAGCACTGAAATGGACCATCTGACCAAACAGCGAGATGACGCCAACGACAAGCTCTACACGGTCAGAGATGAACTCCAACACATTTTCCAACAGAAACCAGAGCCAAGAAGGGAGAGACCTCCCTCAGCATCACCCCTGCTGAGCAGAACAGAGTCCTCCATCCAAGAACTGGCGTACAGTCAAAGAAGTGAATGGCCACAACCCAAAACGTCACAGGCCTTCACCACAAAACTATTCACTGCCAACAAGCAACGAGAGCTCATCCAGGCAGACTCCAAAGCTGCCCAGGGGATGACATTTAAAGATCTCAACCAGCTGGTTAAGAATATCACTCAGTTCAACCCGAACTCCACAGAGGGTCCCGACATCCAGACCTACATCCGAGATATCAACTTCCACCTAGAGGTGAGACCACATATGACTGACAGAGACAGGTTCTACCTCCTTAGATCCACATCCAGTCCAGAGGTACGAAGCTTCCTAGACCGACAACCTGCTCATGTCAATTCAAACTACCAGCTGCTATGTGAGACACTGATTAAAGAGTTCACAGGCCCAGAGTCGGAACATGGTGTGTTAATCGCCTTGGAAACCAAACACAGGGTTCGTACAGACTCTGTCAAATGAAATTCCAGGACTTTCAAGGACTTTTCAAGCACTACTTTTTGGGATTTCAAGGACTTCAATCGGCACTTATCAAACAATATCCTTACTATTATTTTATATTTATTTAATTTTATTTTTTACTCAAATTAAATACATATGGTATCTGATGTCCCAGCTAACAGACTTTTGTTATAAGAACGTTCTCCAAATATTCAGTGTTGGTTCTGGGAACGTGAAAAATGTCCAGTTTTCTTGACGTTAGAGGAACGTGTTTTAAAAGGTATAATGTTCCTCAAACGTTCGTTCAACTTCATTTTGATTTAAAATTCAACATTATAGGAACGTTGATTTCTAACATTCCAAGAACATAAAAATATCCAGTTTCTTTAATGTTACTAGAATGTTATTTTGAGGTTAGTGTGATGTTCCTGAAACATTCTTTCAATCATCTTTCGAAAGAGTAATAAGAACACAAACTACAGTTTTATCCAGACACAGCCTTAGATAAACTGAAGATAAAAGACATTAACTATCAAGATCTCATTAAACAACTCCACAAACAGCATCACCAGCCTCACGTATTACTAACCAGACTGACTTTATTTCTGGCACACATCTAGAGAAGTTCTTATTGAGAATTAACAGATTTAGATGTTGATGTCTTATTGAAAATGTTTCGTTTGAGGTCACCATCATGGAGATCAGTGTTTGCTTTAGTTTGGCTCTTGACTTTCATTAGGTTTGTGCTTTATCAGCAATTGCAGGTGTGTTCATGGAGAGCATTTCTGCATTGATAAAGCGGATCAACATGTCTGTTATAATGACAGACAAAAGACATAACGATAACGAATTGAAACACTATTGAAAAATATGATTTGTAACATTATTGCTTCAGTTGCTGAATGTTGAGTTCTGGGAAATTAAATATAAAACATTGAATTTGCTGTAGTTCTGTTGCTTTGAGTCATTTATACACTCACAGACATCAACATTCGGTATATGAAACACAAGAATGGTAACGTTCTTCATGGCCACATACAAAACACATTCATGGCTCCCAACATGCATTGTGGCATGAATAAATTATGCATTTGAATTATTTTTTTGATTGTCACCATTGTTGAGGTTTGTTTGACAAGTACTGATGTCTAAGGATGTCATTTTTAACTTTTGAATAGTTTTGGACAATCTCACACAAATTTCTTCAGCTACAAATGATTTTTATGACATTAGTAAGTTCATTACATTCATCTTGAACTACTTTTAAGTTCCAAAAGTAAATCACTCATTTTAAATTACAGTGAGTGCAATTGTTTAACTGCAGTCCTTTGTCTGTTATTAAAGCAGACAAGTTGATCTGCTTTATCAATGCAGAAATGCTCTCCATGAACACCTGCAATTGCTGATAAAGCACAAATGGACCGCAGCATTGATTTAGTGTGAAACAATTGTATCTTTTCAACAACAACAACAAAAAAACTTCACAATATTTTGAATTAGGGATGCACCGATACCACTTTTTGCAGAACGAGATACCGATACCGTAACCGATCCCAGAATTTTCACTGCATTTGTAATTTTTAAATGTATTAGTAGATAAACCAAAAGAATGTAAATCATATTAGGTGGCTTAATTCTAATTGGCTTGTTTATCAAATAAATATTTATTTCAATTATTTTCATGCTTAATTAAGCCTGCTAAAATGCATTGTATGAGCTTCTGTTACTGTACATTCTATTGTATTCTATTCTATTCTATCATATTTTATCTTTCATTGAATGCACAGCACATATTTAGACTAGAGCAGCTCCAGAAGGGTCAGTGCTGAGGATTGGGTCAGTGGTACAAATGTTTAGATACCAGTGAAATATCAGTTATTTCATCCAATTTTGATACATAAATACAATAGAACAAAAAAGGCTACAAATGAAATAAACAGTGTTTTTAGAGTTTTTCGGGTAGATCTAATAGGTACAGAAATTTGAATAAAGTAGCCTAATCAAATGTGAAACAATTGCATATTCATTACTGGATAAATTAAATATAGATAGATCTTTTTATAAAGTTGAAAAGGGTAGCCTATTTAGTCAAGAGCAGTGAGTAATGTATTGTCCATTGTTTGATTAACATTAAAACAGCAGTGGGTTTGTCAAACTGCCCTTTTAAGACCGAACGCACGGACCCCATTTGAACATGGCAACGTTCACTTGAGATATAACTGACTTTGTTTACTAGGATACTCGCCAAGATGGGCGTTTTTACATAATTTTGTGTGAATTCGTCCGTACAAACGCAAGACGTGAAAGATAATTTAATTCAGTATTCGCGCGCGGAGACGCTGGTTTGCGGGGGCGCGCGCTGATGTTTGCGTTCATGGAACTTCTTGACTGCAAACGTCCAGTAATAATGTAGGGAATCACTCGTTATACATACATCAGGTAACAGTTCATGTTTCACTTTACTTACATACAGTATACGATTTAGTTTTCATCCAAATAACACGTGCTGAGTGAACGATTACAATCAAGAGCATTCAACAGAACTGCGCTCTCTCGTCAGTTAACGTTAACGTTAATAATAAGCTACATGCCTCGTTTTATTTTCTTAGCCATTGAAATCCGACTGAACTACAAACCTTCCACTGATGTCTGTTTAAAGGGATGCGCTCGACCAGCTCGTGTGTCTGTGCCGCTGCGCGCTCAATCCACTGCGCGGTTTTCTCTGAGCAGCTTGCGCACCACAGCTGTGTGTTACTATACACACACTGCCTGGGGGGCCTATCGGTTGTTGGTATCCGAGCATTTTTACGAGTACATGAGCTCGGTATCGGTGCATCCCTTTAATAATTCAAGCACTTTTCAAGTACCTCTTCAACAATATGGCTGTTTTCAAGGGTTTTCAAGGACTTAAATTTCAAAAAGTCAAATTCAAGTACTTCAAGCACTTTAAGCACCTTGTACGAACCCTGCAAACAAGGTCGACAAGTGACTCCCCAAGCCTACTACCACGCTTTCGACAAGCTTACTTTGGTGCACATAACAAACCTGAACATGAAGAGGATGTGAACTTCAAAACCCTCTTCCTGAGAAACCTGCACCCGGGATTGAGTTATCATCTTGGTGTCATAGCCAGCGCAGACAAAATGACAATCCAACAGCTACGTGACCTGACACACAAGGCCTACATCAAACAAAAGATGTCCTCAAAGAAAGGTTTGAAAACATCCACAGTTTCAAACTCCTTCAGCCAAGACACAAGTCTTGCACTGGAAGACAACCAGTGGCATGACAACACAGTTCTTTGTAAGAAGCACAGAGAACGTGACTCCCATGCCGCTGACAGATACCACACCAACCGCATGGAAAAGTCATGGGACCAGCCATGCTTCTCAAGTAACGCACACGAAGGAAACCACTGGAAACCTAACTGGACATCCAAAGGCCACCAACCAACGCATCCAGAAGCACTCCATATGGGTACTCAACAACGAAACCCACCTTGGCACCACTCAGTTAAACACAGCACTGAGTATGCCCAAGGACCAGGCAGTTTACCCTCAGAAGACATGGAGCAACTAATGAGGCAACTGAAAGTTTTCATCGGAAATGAGGTAAACATGGATGACGAACTGGATGGCGATGGAACGGAAGACCACCGATTCATCTGATACACCTTCATAATGAAGATGACGACCACTTGTTCTACAACAACACAGAACAAAGGGGTCTCTCACAGTCAACCACTGACATACACCCAGAGGTACCAGAAAACACCATCCTGGCTACCCATCACTCATAAAGAAACCACCAAACGAGCTCCAAACTCAAGAACCATGTGTGTGCTACAGCAACAACAGTAAGCACATAAGGTCAGAAAGTCTGTCACAACCAGAAGGCATCATCGGAGAAATGCAACAACGGAGACCAAGTTTTGCACTACATCTTCACACATCCTTGCCAAACTACCTCCCAATGTCTGCCAGAGAACTTCCTGCCTTACTGGATTGACCCCCAGCAGATCACAGAAGATCCCTTTTCCAAGGAAAAGATGCAACAAGCTCATCAGAGCTAACCCATCAAGCAAAGGGGGGAGCAAAACAGACTGAAACAGATCTGACCATACATACATACATGCACTACACAACACCCCTAACATACTCACTAACATACAGAAGTTATCCACCTCTACCGTGCAAAACATTCAACAAATATGTTTTCCTCCACAGGTAGAAACTAACTTCAGAAACTAGCTTAACAACTTAGCTACACTTACCATAGGAAACATGGTAACTACCCATCCAACAAGTACACCTGAGACAACCTCTCATTACATCATGATACCTGACACCTTAGCTGCGCAACCGTAGTTATAAGTCCTATCAGGAACACTCAACTGCTTTGTTTTGTTTTACTTCTTTCTTCCTTTCCTTCTTCTTTTATTAGGTAAAATGCCTGTCCACCCCATATGGGTCAAGGTCATAATAATAGGATTGACACACCACTCCTATATTTGTAAGTCACCTTAAAACGAATGTGAGCCAGAGAACTCCCTGCATCATTCGTATCACAAATTGAAAGGTAAATTGGTCTAAACCTAGAACAATTTAGAAGAGAATAAAACAAACAAATCAAATTTAGTCACAAAGTTGATCAATCACCGTACCAAAACAAACTAGAATAACGGTCCTAAAATTGAACTAAACTTTATTTAACGTGATTGACTATATTGTGAGAGTGAACCTGTTTAGGCCTAGATAATCTAATGCCCTGCACCAGTAAAGTGACCAGTCATGGAGGTGTTGTCTTGTTGTTTGCTGTGTGTGTTTGCTTCCTCTACCCATTTCTCCAGCGTTCACTGATGTCTTCTTCTCAACCCATCATCGAACGAAGGGGGGATATGTAGCGACAATGAGAATGAACCAAACACAATTGAAGCTTTTAGGTGACTGTTCATACATAATCCCACAAAGAGCCTTCACATTCCAGAATCAAATCAACAGACCCAGAGCCATAGGCTCCAGAGAATCTGCAACCGACAGGACCTTTTATTGTTTAACTAAAGGAAGAACGTTGTCAATGTTTTATAATTTGGCAAAATAGATCTGTTCAGAAATGGTAAAACAAGATGCCCTAACGAGAGGTCACCTGACCCCTGCGACTAACAGACTACGTCTTTCTTAAGGAACAAGGTCCCATGACAGAGATGTAAAACAGACTTCCCCTTTCTTGAAGACCTTTGAATGACCTCATTGTTGAGACCTCTTAAAAACCACAGAGACAAGAGACTTTTCATATAAAAATGCATACAATCATCACAAAACAATTCTTGACGAACTTATAATCAAACATCGTTCAAAGGTAGAAAAGACCCCCTTCTCAAATAACCATATAGTATCTTATTGTCCGAATTCCAAATTCCTCCAGGAGGCGGGACAAAACACTTGAGTTTAAAACCTCAAACCTGAACAGAGTTAAGAAAGAAGACTTTAGTAGAATAATGCGCTAGAAGAATAGAACAGAAGTCGGGCGGGCTCTCTCTCGAAGAAGGTCTCGGTAGAACAACAGGTCGGGTGGAGCAGACGATGGTTATAGTAATCATGTAGACGCGTAGAGACAAAGAACCCAAATTAAGATCAGAAGAACATGGGTTAAAACAGATTTATTCAAGCCATCTAACTCGTCTCACCTTCCTTTCTTTTCCTTTGTTTTATTTTCTCGTTAAAAGTCTCGGTTCTGAGTTAAGTTTTGCTGCAAAGTTTCGTTTTAACATTTCAACTGCAAAACCAGCTTCCAACTTCAAAGACTTTCATTCATCCGCGCCAACACACCACGTGACTGGCTGTCCAAGATCTATCCAGGCACACGAGGAGACCAGCCAACGAACTAGCTCGGGAAACCCCCTATTACGAGGAAAGGGAATCCCAAGAGGAAAAAAGGAACGCAAACAAGCAAGTAATGCCTCCAGACTCTTAAACTGAACTGGTGTATTTTGATACAGATTTAGTAACCTAAGAAACAAAAGGGTGAAATTAATTATTGATGGTTCGTTCAGGTTGTGTATTATAAGTGCATATAGATACTTGGGATCTCCCCATCTGACTCCTAAAACCCATTCTTCTTCACTCTCTTTCTTTCTTCAACTTGTATGAATGCGTGTGCATGTGTGTGCGTTAGGGTACTATTATTACTATTAGTTTTATGTGTTAGTCTTATAATCAATAAAGTATTGTTTGTATTTGAAAAGAGAAGCATTACTTGTGTTGTGTGCTTACAGATTTATTGTCTTGAACTGCGATCTAAAGCTACCTATGCTTTTACCCTTGAATTATTTCTAAATCTAGCTGTTAGCTGGTAATTAGTCTTTCTTGGCCAGGAAGATATTATATTTCCTAGAATTAATAATTGTTTATGCTTTCCGTTCATTGGATGAACTGATAAAATGATCATACTATTGATTCTGCTACAGTAAATTCTGAAAATAATTAAACTATTAATTATTGATCATAATCTGTTATGAATAATAATTAGTTATATTTATACGGGCGTATAAACGCTACAACCGTCATAAAGAGCGACGGTGCGAAAAGGACTTGTCAATCACCCATCACTACCTGAGACGGTTTTGTATTTTGATGCAGGCATGTAAAGTTTAATTAACATTTTAACGTGAAAGAGAAACAGTATCTCTTCGTGGACATTACGGTTCAAACTCGGTTTAGGTTGCATACGTTTAATTCAGCTATCTTTATTTTTAATTTGTTGTTTTAACACTTATATTGAGTTCGGAGGCCGTGTTTTGATATAGTGATATAAATCTCGGCCTTCATGTTGCAAAAGCGTAGCCGGACTGCTTTAAGTTAACAGTATATAGACTATAAATGAGGATAATAATTCCTATGATGATTAATGTTAAAATACAGAGTGGGGACTTGTTTTGTATGAACCATAGAGTGTACAAATAAAACCGTAATAAAAAGCCTAATTATAACTTTAGAAACTAATTATGTTATAATTTTTACATAATGAACTGCTTTATTTTTACTCTCTGTTGCTTTTGACTGTTTTCAATTTATAAAAGTTATTACAGCTTACCCCTACTTCAGATAATGTTTCTAAACTCTTAAAACAGACTCACACCTACAAAACACAATTGCCCAAATGGATGATTTTCTTCTCAAAAACACATTTTGTCAAATATATACTAACTCTTCATTTCAAAATAGAACTCATCTTTCTCTGCACACACTAACTTTACCAAAACACTGAAAATCTGACTCAGAATGAAATTATTCTGTCAAAGAATAACACTTGTTTTCACGTCACAAGGTGCATGCAGTCAATCAAAGTACACCAGGTTTCAAAATACTGGCTAGTGTTGACATTACAAAAACTTCATAGACTTTTGTGATTCAGTTGTACATGTATTTTCATGCAAAACATGCAATCCACCGTTTTTACACTAAATTTCTTGGTTGGGAACTGTATGTCCACATGTACAGTAATGTTCACATTCAAAAGCATTCTAGTAAAAAGCAAATCAGTTTTTTTTTCCTTTACTATTTTCCAGCCTCTCTTAGTGAAAGATCGTGGTTGATTACATGGTCAATGATAGTGGCACGAATTTCATCACTGACTACTGCTCTTGCAGCCCTTGGAATGCCAACACCACATATGTGACCGGTCACAGAAACTAGGGACAAAAGTCGGTTCTGGGGCATTTTGAGTTATTCATAGATTCTGAAAGTGTAATCTCCAAGCTTTCCAACGATGTGTAAAATGTGGAAATCTGATAATATTTGGAGTAGTTGTGGCCATTTTAAAGTAGGCACTTAAAAAAGCTCAAAGAGGAGAAAACGACCTCACCTCTCTCTGCTGCTGGGGGTGACAATAGGGCTCATTTACATCTCATTTAGATAAGCCATACCCCCTGTAAAGCTCCTCCATGTGCTTTACAGCTTTTTTTGCACTTCGAATGAGTGCACTTCTGCCGCACTAGGCGAAAAACAATTGTGCTGCCCCTCTATTTGCAACGTACCAGCAACAACACACAAAGACCAATATGCCATATAGCCTGCATATAACGCAAAACCAGCAACAACACACAAAGACCAATATGCCATATACATATAACGCAAAACCAGCAACAACACACAAAGACCAATATGCCATATACATATAACGCAAAACCAGCAACAACACACAAAGACCAATAAGGCATAGGCCTACATATAACGCAAATAGTGCGCAAGTTCGCTCGCGTGCCCAAAATGTCAACAATATTAAAGTTTATGCAGGAGGCAAATGCCTGCTGGCATTTTTCTTTAAGCAGTCATTTCTGGAATTTTCCAAATAATCACATTTCACCTCCTCAAATTACTGTTGCAAATCTCTTTACACCACTTTCTTATGTGCGTATACACACACAAATGAAATGTCCGCAAGCACATTATATCATCAGCAGGTTCAGCATCTTAAATAACGACTAACGAGCAAATGAAGCTTAACTTACATTTCAGAAACACGCACGGCAGGCCTTCATCGCAGCAAAGGTCTTAACTGCATCCTCTGTTTCGATTCTCTGTGCCAGTTCATGTTCTATGGAGATTGTTGCCAGTCCATTAACTCTGTTCCCTGTTCACAAAACGTTCCCCATTCAAAGCAATCGGGACGTCACATATGAAACAGCCCGCCACCGCTGTCAGCGAGCCGAGCCGCCGTATTCAAGCACTGAGGGCGCGCGTACCTCCGGTTCAGTTTCCAGAGCCCACGAAGTGCGGCGAAAACATTTTCGGTGTAGCTGCCACGGTTCAGCTCGTCTGCGACAGCCTTTGCGGCATCCATCTTCATTGAATTTTGATATCAGATAGAGCCGGCCAGAGCACAGCATAATAAGTAGCCATGCGGTTCACTTGGAGGGCGGGGGCAAAAGCGCCGGGTTATTCAGTATGGAAATACACACAGACAATGACACGCCACGCCCCTACTGTATGCTAGAATCTCCGAAAACAAGCCGATTTCAACCTCAAAATGTAGGCTTTTAAATATACCAATACTGCTATCTCAAACATGGAGAGGCTTCTTCGTGATTTCAATTAACAGATTCTCCTAAAAATTGAAAATCACCAATTGTGAAAAAAAACTCTTCTTTCTCATTTTGCTCGAAAGTTGTGCTGCCGACTTGTGTCCCTGGTTTCTGTGACGGGTCACATATTCTTACACCTCTACCTTGCCCTCTCCTTGGGCCTGCTCTTCTCCCTGGCCCTGCTCCTCTCACTTCACCTCTCATCTCTCACTGCACATCTCTCACTGCACATCTCTCACTGCACATTTCTCACTGCACCTCTCACTGCACCTCTCACTGCATCTCTCACTGCACCTCTCACTGCATCTCTCACTGCATCTCTCACTGCACCTCTCACTGCACCTCTCACTGCACCAATTTGAATTTAGTGCAACGTTATCATTCATTCTATTTATCATAGTTTAAAAATTGTCTTTTAACAATTTTTAAAAATTGTCTTTTAACATGAATAAATTAACAAACATACGTAATTTGACAACCATCCATGTGTAAAATCCCTCTTCTACATAACATTTGTCTTAAATGTTTTCCTAAGCCTTTTCTTTAAATTTCACTTCATTTGTATTTCTCTTAAGTTGTTCTCAAGTTGTCTGGTATTTACCTTGTTGTTTCATATTTATAGACATGACTAAGACTGGTAAACCAGACTCATACTGGCATGACATCATGTGCAAGTATGCCCAAGGGAAGTACCACTTCTCAACAGGCAAGAAGCCAGGGGCGAAGAAGTGGAAGCATGCCTTGGAAAGAATTAATAACTGTCCATTACACAAACAGACCTGTGCATATGATATATTTGGGAAAATAATCACTTGCAAATGTGGTTATCATAAGGTATGTAATGAATGTGATTATTTTACCTACGCTGGTGATCATTACTAATTTAAAAACATTTTTTAATAAGAGACCAGCGAGCAGTGCAGGTGCAAAACCTGCCTCAAGGAGCAGTGCAGGTGCGCAGGCAAGACCAGCGAGCAGTGCAGGTGCAAAACCTGCCTCATGGAGCAGTGCAGGTGCGCAGGCAAAACCAGCGAGCAGTGCAGGTGCGCAGGCAAGACCACTGAGCCATGTAGACATTGCCAGACGTGATTGTAGACACTTGCTGCGCTTTTTCACTCATCCTGAATTTCTTCATTCTACTTTTGTGCAACAGCCCCCAGAGGCACATGTAATAGACACATCACAACACAAATTAAAAGGCAACGCACCTGTCTCACTGCAGCAGTCTCTGTCCACATATATGGCATCTGGCTGTGGCTCATCAGCATTCAGCATTCAGCATTCATCAGCATCAGCATGGACGATGCCTTGACAAAGGTCATCAAGGCCAGCCCCCTCACCTGTGGTCAGCACAGAATTCAGCACTTGCCCAAATTCATTGCCGATATTAGACATCCATGTGGCTGTGCCCTCAATGCCACCAGCAAGTTTTATTGTGATCTACATAAAAAAAAAAAAAACACACGTCTCAGAATCATCAGCTATGCTAACAAACTGAATGAAATCAAGTTTACATACAGTATGTTTACATTTACCTTCTTAGTAGAGTCCAGTTTCAAGATTCTACGAAGCATTGAAGTGATCACACCCTTCAACTCGTCAAGGTGACTCAGAATGTCATTGGAATGAACCGACTCAAACCACTGGGCCAGGGGCAGGGGACTGAAGGGTGGTGGAGGCTGATACACAGCTTCAGACTGGGTGAGGACACAGGACTTTTTGTGGACCTCACAATCAGTGAGGTAGTCGATGGTCCGCCTAGCCCACTCCTCACTGTGTATCTCCTGCAAGGCTTGCTGTAAATAGCTGGAGCTGTTCCCTAATGTTCTTGGGCGCAACATCGCAACACACCTCCTGTCCAGTGCCAAGTGGGTTGTGAGGACAGCTGGGAATTTGTAACGGTGGGAGGGATCGAGCTGTTTTAAAATGTCAATGCTCCAGGGGCAAACGGGAATCATGCATTTGCTGCACCTTGGATTGTCTCCACCCACCAGGTAATATTTCGAATCAATGTCAATTACCTCCCTGGCTTTAGTGTAAATGCCAGAATAGTGCATATTTCTATTGCACTGGGTGCATTTCAGAGGGATGCCCCACATCCGCATTGGAGCCCACAGGAACATCCGCTGGCGGAAATAATTATGTGGATCAGGAGGTGAGATGCATTTGGTGGGGCTGGGGGGGATGAAACCAGTTCTGAGACAGGTTTTGTTTCAGCTATCCAGTACTTTCATATAAAATGTGGGCAATCCACTCCTGGTCAGCAGGCTGGATGACTCTGGTGAACTGCTTGGGTAGAAAATTCACCCAGTTTACCTTAGGAGGCTGCAGAGTGAGTGAGTGTCGTGGTGGTGCTGGTGACGTCTCATGGACAGGTCAAAAGGTGACATTCCTCTATGTGCTGTAACAATCCAAAAGCCCCCCAGGCCTTTGCACCACACTGCTCGCACTGCTCCTGGGTGTGGTAGTCTGACAGGTGCTGCGTGAAGTCCTCGCACATCACCTCCTGACTACACAGCGAGCATGTGATAGACTTCCCCTCGCTCATCCTGCACAGAGCTGGAGTTTTCTGACCTATGCCTGTCAGTAGGGCTGGGCAAAAAAAATAGATTTTTCGATTAATGTTTTTTTTTATATGTGGTCGATTCTCAAACTCATTTATTTCTTCCATATTTATTTATCTATTACCCAAAAGCCAGTATTAGTTTTCCTCCACTGTTCATAGGCTTGCAAACTCCATTTTATAACTGATGATGTGAGATTTTATTTTTTGTTTTTTTTGTTTTATCTTAATCATAAAATAACCTCAACTAGTGCTGCACGATTAATCATATCGCAATCCCGATGTCAAGCCTACGCAATTATATGATGCAAAATGCTGCGATTTTTTATGAAATTAACAAAATTAGGCTGTTAACACAATTAATGCAGCATCAGTTAATTGTTGTCATCCTTTGGCCAGTGTTACATAATCCCGCTCTTATTCATGCAAATTTTTTTAAACCATTCATGCGTGACAAGACAAAAAAGAGCTTGCTCGCTGTGAATGTCATGACTGTGACACACAGAAAGACTCGCGCTGATATCTTGGGTGCGCACAAAACAGCCCAGAATAGAGTTAACTTTCGCGCTGGAATGAACAATAACACACAATTATGCCAAAATTATGCCAAAATGTCTTTTTGTCGAGTATCTTCATAACATTAGAGCAGTCTTACAACGAACGTGAAGAGTTGTGACTCGTGAGAGAATGAGGCGCGTATGAGATCCGCGTCTGTCAGCAGCAGCTGGTCTTAAAGGGACAGTACACAGTAGCCACTAATTATATATTTCGTTGAAATTAATCAAAGAACAAAGGGAACAGAGGAAAACACTCACTGCTCTTGACTAAAGAACTTTTGTAACTTTAATAAGGATTAGTCTATATATAATTTATAATTAATACAGCGCAGACAGTTAGATAACTTTATTCAATTTCTGCATATGTCCTACCTGTTAGACAGGAAGGGCACAGGTATATGATTCTGTTTTAATGTACCCAAGTGTACCTAAAATAAAAAGAGTTTAATATACAGGTTTGTAGCTCTTAATGTCTTTTTATTAATTAACCACTTGTAAACTAATGTTCACTTTTCTTTTCATTTTCTAAATAAATATAGGATTTGTGTTAAATATATATTCATTGAGTCGAATCAAAATCGAAATCGAATTTAGAATCTAAATCAAAAAACCGAATCGAGAATCATATTCGAATCGAATTGAGAGCTTGCGAATCGAAATCTAATCGAATTGTAACATCTGAATCGATATCCAGCCCTCCCTACCTGTCTGTGGTCCTGGAACTTTAACAGCTTTCCCAGCTGCTGCACTGGCCTGAGAAACTGTAGCTGTTGCACCTGCACTGGCCTGTAAACTCTCAGCTGACCTGAGACACAGCTGACCTGCACTGGATGCTGCTTTCCCTGCTGACTGGGAAAAACCAAACTGGGTTGCAGCACTGGCCTGTGGAGCCCTCAGCTGACCTTCACTGGATGCTGCTGTCCCTGCCTTCTCTGCTGACTGGGAAAAATCAAAGTGGGTTTACATTTAAAGTACATTTCCACAAATAATTACATACTCAAACTGTTTAACACTGGAAACAAACAGTAGAGAAACCGTTTTCCATTACATTTTCCAGTATATTTTCATCGCATCACAGGTTGAATGATTCAATGGCATTGTTTACCTGGTGGTATCCACACTTGCAGGGGATCCTTTTCCCAAATATGTCTAGTTTGCGGACAGTAGTTTGACCTTTCAGGGGGCTCAGAGGACAATCAGCAATCCGCAGTATTAACGCCCTCCATCTCCTGGACCCCGGCCTCTTGCCAGTTGTAAATGTGTACTTTCCCTGGGCATACAGGGACATCACACCTGCTCAGTAGGCATCTGGTTTCCCAGTCTTTGTCATTTCTGCAGATATTAGGGACAATATATGGAAAACAACAAAGATTAACCGTAACAGATGGAAATACTACTCAACTCAAGGCTTTATTTCTCAATATTTCAGCAATATATGTCTATCAAATGAACAGTATAGCCTACCCTATAATATGACAAATGTGTTGATTGGTAACAGTAATTAATTTCACAATTTATTTTACTCAGAAAGTTAATCCATAGGTCTACACTTCACCTAGGGTCTTCGTGCTGACGTCACTAGATTATTAAAAAAGCAAACAAAAACACCTCAGTCGTTAACGGTTTTCACATCAGGTCAATGACACAAAATGTATTGGTTACCTAACGTAACCTCGGTTCTCTCTAGAAGAGGGAACGAGTATTGCGTAAGTTAGCTTACGCTACGAGAAAGATTCATCTTCTCGAGATATTGAAGCCAAAAAATTATCCTTAATTTTTGTATCCATTGTCAACGCAGTGCAGCAGCTAGCAGACCTAGAGCAGGCTGTCTAGCGTGCTCATAGGCTGCCCTGTGGGAACTGCAGCAGCCTACCACTGAGCCCGACGTGACGTCATGTCCACTGAAGGGCGCTCGCGCCTTCACAGTGTCAAAGCCCGCCAGAATGGGCGTGGCTTAGCATATATAAGCAGGGCTCGTAGGCAGTATTCTCTGGTTTTCATCGACTGAAGCGAAAAACGCTCGTGGCGCAAGCACGGCAGGTTTCGCAATACTCGTTCCCTCTTCTAGAGAGAACCGAGGTTACGTTAGGTAACCGATACGTTCTCTTACGAGAGGTTCTCTCGTATTGTGTAAGTTAGCTTACGCTACGGGAACCCTTTGTCAACGCCGTGCGCGCCAAGCATCCACAATGAGGCCCAGGGCTTTTCGGGGAACCCAAATAAGTGGGAAATAAGGTGGCCAGCCACGCGGGCCAGCACTTGTACATAAGCACTTATAGGGAATACAGAGCGGCGTCGCCGGTCTGTATAAGCATATAGCACATACCCAATAGTGCAGCTCAACCAGAAGAGCTAGTATACGTGAGAATAGCCAGCGCACGAACATCTGTGGACAGAACGTACATCTCACTTAAACTGACAGAAGTTTTGCCTGCAGAGCGGGAACTTCTAGGTTATAAAACCTGACAAAGGTGGACGGGAAGGCCCAGCCCACCGCCACACATATGTCGTGAATATAAATTCCGCTGGACCAATCCCACGAAGAGGCCATGCCTCTGGTGGAATGAGCCCTGCTGCCCAGGGGGCAATGCAGACCTGTCGACGCGTAAGCGGCTGCTATAGCGTCCACAATCCATCTGGATAGGCTTTGTTTCGAGGCGGCGAGACCATTGGTGCGCCCACCAACGAAACGAAAAGCTGCTCCGAGCGCCTGAAAGAGGCGGAGCGTGCAGTGTAAATCCTAAGTGCCCTGAATGGGCAGAGGAGATTAACGTCACTCTCATTATCGGATGAAGGCAGAGCCGATAGAGAAATGACCTGCGCTCTGAATGGAGTGCCAACTTTAGGAACATAACCGTGTCTAGGTTTGAGGATGACTTTTGAGTCATTTGGCCCGAACTCGAGACACGCTGCGCTGACAGACAGCGCGTGTAAGTCCCCCACACGTTTCACTGATGACAGTGCTGTCAGGAAAAAGGTTTTGAGTGATAGGTACTTTAACTCCACGGAGTCTAGTGGTTCAAATGGGAAAGCTTTCAGGGCCTCGAGGACCATGGAAAGATCCCACATAGGAACCGATGGGGGGCGCGGAGGGTTCATTCTTCTGGCTCCTCTGAGGAAGCAGATGACAAGCTCATTTTTCCCTAGCGACCTGCCGCACGTCGACTCAGCAAACGCTGCAACGGCCGCCACATAGACTTTGAGTGTGGATGGGGACCTCCCCTTATCCAACAGCTCTTGTAGGAAACTGAGCGGCCGCGAGACCCCACACGTCCGTGGGTCCAGGTTTTTGTCAGTGCACCATTTGGAGAACACTGACCATTTAGACGCGTAAAGCTTTCTAGTAGAGGGAGCTCTAGACTGCGTGATCGTGTTCATCACTCCTTCTGGCAGGGCAATGGGTACCCGTTGATTACCCATGCGTGCAGAGACCAGCGCTCTGGATGGGGATGGCAGATCGAGCCGCGAGCTTGTGAGAGGAGATCCGTTCTCACTGGAATCGGCCACGGGGCTGTTAGTGACAAAGGAGGAAGAACTCTGTCAGATCGCAGAGGTTCCTGGATCTGACGCCGCCCTGACGGTGCACATAGGAAACCACTGACATGTTGTATGATCAGACTAGAACATGAGTTGGATGCATCTGTCGAGATGAGCTTTCAGTACGAGACCGCTCCCATCATCACACCCCGCTGATACCAGCCGGCTGTTAACCAGGGATGCAGTGCCGTAATACAGGTCTGAGTCACTCTGATTCGTTCGCAGCCAGCAGCCCAAGCTCGGCGAGACACACAAGCATTGAGCCAGCGTTGAAGCCGGCGCATGCGCAGTAAGCCCAGCTGAAGCACTGCTGCAGCTGAGGCCATACAGCCCAGCATCCTCTGGAATGTCTACAGAGGAATGATGCTGCCCTTCTGGAAAGACGTGGCTAGGTGTCGAACACGGCGCGCGCGCTGTGTCGATAAACGAGCCGTCATGGCCACAGAGTCCAGTTCTATTCCTATAAAGGAAATTGACTGACTGGGCAGTGATGAGCTCTTGGTCCAGTTGACCGTGAGACCCAAGCTCTCCATGTGACTGAGGAGCACAGTTCTGTGAGATAGCAGTTCTGTCTCTGACTGTGCCAAATCAACCAGTCGTCCAGATAGTGCATAGTTCGCAACCCTGATTTCTGAAAGGTTGAGAGCTGCGTCCATGCACTTCGTAAATGTACAGGGTGCCAGGGACAGGCCGAAAGGCAGGACGGAGTATTGATAAACCTGACCGTCGAAGGCGAATCTCAAGAATGGCCTGTGACGGGGTATTATCTGATTCTGGAAGTAGGCATCTTTCAGATCCAGAGAAATAAACCAGTCCCTCGTGCGAACGTGCGCGAGGATTTTTCTGGTTGTAAACACTTTGAACGGTCTTTTCATAAGCACCTCGTTCAAACATCTCAGACCTAAGATGGGTCTGAGGGCTCCGTCCTTCTTGCGTACGAGAAAATAAAGGCTATAGAAGCCTGACTCGCTCAGAGAAGGCGGTACCAATTCTATGGCCCCTTTGCACAGCAGCTTCGATATGTCTGCGCGAAGTAGATGTGTTACTTCTGCATTCACAGTTGTCGCGGTCCGTACTTGAAAGCGCGGAGGACGGCGAGCGAACTGTAGTGAATAGCTGTGCCTTATTGTGTTCAGCACCCATTCTGAAACCCCTGGAATGGCTTCCCATGCTTTTATATATGTAGCTAGGGGGCGAATGGTCTCCAGGTTCTGATCGCGCCCTCGGTGCTTGCAAGCGGCAGCTCGCTGACAGCCGTGACAGGCTGATACATAAGAGGCGTCCCGATTTCCATGAATGGGAAGCGGCCTTTATCACTTTGTGATGCGCGAGCAGAGCCTTGGGCAGAGTGTTTATTAGTAAGCGTGAGCGCTTTTGTGCGGGCACAAGACTTACACATAACTTTGACGTCCCGATCGCTTTGGATGGGGAGCGTTTTATGATAGCCCTGAGACGCGCGCAAGGCGCTTTGGGCAAAGTGTTTATTTGTAAGCGTGAACGCTTGTGAGCGGGCACGAAACTTACATACATATTTGACGTCCCGATTGCTTGGATGGGGATCGTTTTATGATAACTCTGTGACGCACGCTGCGTTTTGAGCAGAGTGTTCATAAGTAAGCGTGAGCAGGCACGAGACTTACAGTTATATGTGACGCCGTGATGGGCGGCGTTTTGTGACAACTCTGGAATGCGCGGGCAGCGCTTGGGGAGAGATGTGTGTTAGTAAGCGTGAACGCTCGTGGGCGGGCACAGGACATACGTTTATATTCTGACTGATATGAGTTTTAATGGCCGTGTGAAAGAGCGGGCAGAAAGTAGGCGTGGGCACGGACTCGTGGACACATTTCCTACGTTTAACACTCTAGCGGCTATTTACCGCTTTATGGGAGTGGGCTCTTTGAGTGACACGGGAAGTGTTGTGCTTGTGTGTAGGGGTGAACACTGAGGTGTGGGCACCTTTTCTACACTAAAACACCATCGGCGAGAGCCGGAGCTGAATACGGCAGCTCGCTGAGGAGAGGCGCATAATTTTTATCTGCTGCGGGAGCCGGGTTCGAACACCGGTCTCTGGCGCGAAAGCTGTGGATTTCGCCACTGAGCCACAGGGGGGAATGACATCAGCTTTAGTTAGCGCGAGCAGATAAAGAGAGCGTCATCACAGTTTCTGTGTGTCGGCGTTTGTTTGCAGGCGTGCGTGTTATATAACAGGCTCATGCTGCAATATTGACATTACCAGCCGCTCAATTAAGAGGAGCTGAGAAATGTTTGAGAAATGGGGGATAGTCCGGCCTCGGCGGGACTAAAGCACACTCTTTCCTCATTTTGTCGGTGACGCATGCGCACGGGGCGCACGGGGCGCGCGGGAGGGCGCGTTCGCTTTCTGTACGTAAGAAAGCTGGCCGCGATCTCAGAACTGCATACAATTTTTATCCGCTGCGAGAGCGAACACGGGTCTCGTCCGTGAAAGCTGTGGGTTTAGCCACTGAGCCACAGGGGAAACCACATAAGTTTCAGTTAGCGATTTCAGATAAAGAGAGCGTCATCACAGTTCCTGTGTGTCGGCGTTTGTTTGTAGGCGTGCGTGTTATATAACAGGGTCATGCTGCAATATTGACATTACCAGCCGCTCGAATTAAGAGGAGCTGAGAAATGTTTGAGAAATGGGGGATAGTCCGGCCTCGACGGGACTAACACACTCTTTCCTTATTTCGCCGGTGACGCATGCGGGACGGGATAACTTTCTTGTAACGTAAAGAAAGCTAGACGTGGTTAGAACAGCTGTCAGCGGCGCGTCCTCATCCATATCAAGCACCTCGTCCCCTGAGGCGGCGGCAGCGCGGGCGGGAGCCGGCAGCTGCGCGTCCGGGAGGGGGGTGGAGAGATAAACGGTCGAGGGAGTCATTCCCGCGAGCGTTTGTATCAGAAACGACGGCAGTGCGGCTCGTGAGCGGCAGCTGCGCGTCTGTGAGGGGAGGCGCGTAAAGAAAGCTAGCCGCGGTTAGAACAGCTGTCAGCGGGGCGTCCTCATCCATATCAAGCGCCTCGTCCCCTGAGGCGGCGGCAGCGAGGGCGGGAGCCAGCGGCTGCGCGTCCGGGAGGGGGGTGGAGAGATAGACGCTCGAGGGAGTCATTCCGTTTGCATCAGGAACGACGGCAGTGCGGCTACGAGCCCTGCTTATATACGCTAAGCTACGCCCATTCTGGCGAGCTTTGACACTGTGAAGGCGCGAGCGCCCTTCATTGGACGTGTCGTCACGTCGGGCTCAGTGGTAGGCTACTGCAGTTCCCGCAGGGCAGCCTATGAGCACGCTAGAGAGCCTGCTCTAGGTCTGCTAGATGCTGCACTGCGTTGACAATGGATACAAAAATTAAGGATAATTTTTTGGCTTCAATATCTCGAGAAGATGAATCTTTCCCGTAGCGTAAGCTAACTTACACAATACGAGAGAACCTCTCGTAAGAGAACATAGTTTAAGATGAACACCAATTATTATAGAAAAATCTCTTAAATGACGACGACATTAACTGACCAAACAGCCAAACAAACAAACGGCTAGCTAACGTTACCCTACATAAACAGGGTTTACATCTAGTCTAATTAACCTTACACAATAAACGTCATAGTACAATCCGAATGTGTTAATGTAACAGAAAGAAAGAGACTAAATGTAAATGTAGGCCCCTATCGCAGTTTATTTAGAAAATTTCACAACAGCGGGTCATTTTAACGTATGAGGGTTAACGTTACCTCAGTCGTTATGTTACCCTTTCAACATCGTTTCCCACATTTATCCAAAGGAGCTAGCAAAAACCTACTGTCTCATAGACTTTAAACATTCACCCTGAAGTCTATTATTAATATAACATACCTGTCAACGTCAACAACCTGAGTTTGTAACCTGTCACTAAACGGTGGCCATCCAATCAGTGACGAGATTTGCATGACAACCTTACGCTGTATGATGGCTAAGATCCCTCACCAATCAGACAACCTTGCGTCGAGGCAGCAGTTGTTGATGATTGGATGCTTCGCAACATCGTTTCTTAGGAACTGATTGGCTGTTTTACCCCATGTTAGGACCTCGTTCGGATATGTTAGGAATTGTTAGGACTTTTGTTAGGACTTCTTAGGACTCGTTAGGAGAGCGTTAGGAGAGTGTTAGGAATTGTTAGGAGAGCGTTAGGATGTGTTTGACAGTTCTACTGCCGGCGGGTACGGCCACGACTACTCTTGATAGTGAGTCACATGCTATTTTCTTTTCTGGATGTGAGCAACAGAAAACACCGGGCCCAACCATTATTTTGATGTGAGCAGCAGAGGATCCACTCAGCTAATATATTGTGTTGTCAAAAAGGAGTTCAACTACGTCTTCACCTACACAAATACCTTCTCACTTCAGGCTTGAAAAGAGATGTGGGTTGCCCAATTTTCCATGTTCGAGAAAAAAGCCACTCGTACAAAGATCTTGGATGTCACAATTCCTGTCGCAAGCAGACAAAGAGCCACGTAGTCGGCAGGGTTCGAAACTGCGAGGGGAAACCCCAATGGATTTCAAGACCATCGCCTTAAACTCTCGGCCACAGCTACACTGTGAGTGAGTCACATGCTATTTTCTTTTCTGAATGTGAGCAGCAGAGAACACCGGGGCCAACCATTAATGTCGATGTGAGCAGCAGAGGATCCACTCAGCTAACATATTGTGTTGGCAAAAAGGAGTTCAACTACGTCTTCACCTACACAAATACCTTCTCACTTCAGGCTTGAAAAGAGATGTGGGTTGCCCAATTTTCCATGTTAGAGAAATAGCAGCTCATACAAAGATCTTGGATGTCACAAGCAGGGTCTGAACATGTGCGGGAAAACGCCAATGGATATCAAGTCCATCGCCTTAACCTCTCGGCCACGACTACACTGTGAATGAGTCACATGCTATTTTCTTTTCTGGATGTGAGCAGCAGAGAATACTGGGGCCAACCATTATTTTGATGTGAGCAGCAGAGGATCCACTCAGCTAATATATTGTGTTGGCAAAAAGGAATTCAACAACGTCTGTACCTACACAAAAACCTGCTCACTTCAAGCTTGAAAAGAGATGTGGGTTGCCCAATTGTTTCACTATTTTCTTTTCTGGATGTGAGCAGCAGAGAACACTGGGGCCAACCATTATTTTGATGTGAGCAGCAGAGGAACCACTCAGCTAATATATTGTGTTGGCAAAAAGAAGTTCAACAACGTCTTCACATACACAAAACCTTGCTCACTTCAAGCTTGAAAAGAGATGTGGGTTGCCCAATTTTCCATGTTAGAGAATAAAGCAGCTCGTACAAAGGATGCCACAATTCCTCTCACAAAGAGACAAGGGGCCACGTAGTCGGCAGGGTTCGAACCTGCACGGGGAGACCCCAATGGAATTCAAGTCCATCGAGTCCCCAAGAAGGGGAAGAAGGAAAAAGAGAGAGAAGAGAAGTGAAAAATGAAAGGAAAGGGAAAAGGTAAACCCATCTTTCACCCTTCTTTGTGATTTTTGGTAGATTGGTATTCCTATTTTACAGAAAATTGCCTTTTTATTTCATGGGCAAATCTCTGACGTGAACGACGTTGGTTCGAGTCCCACCTCTGACAAGGTTGAAATCACCCAATATCTTTTCTAATATTTGCTTAATGAATTAACACATATGTATAGATTTCATTTGCTTTTATACCGTAACACTTATTTTATAAAAACGTATTTCTCATTGTGTGGATACATGTTAAAATGTATTTATTATATGAATATGTGGTTTCTTGAAATGTATTATTTATTTTATTATTTCACCATTGAATATAATAAATCTTTATTAACTTTTTTAAATTACTCTCTTTTCTAACTGAATTATATTTATTTTTTGAGTAAATTAATAAATGGAGCATTTACATCACGCTTACATTATGGATACATCAGAGGTGATTAATAAAAGATTGAAGTAAATTGTAAATTACAGTTTTTTTCAGTCTCTAACAAGCATTTGTCCAACCAGTTGTCACATTTTCAAAACTCTAAACACAATTAGCACAGCATCAGTCTTTGTGGCCATACCATGCACACATTTCATGTCGTTTTCACACAATATGCAGTCAGTGATCACATTTCCACAATGCTTACATTTTCTTAACAGACAAGCTATACCTCCCAACAAAATTATGGATTGTTTTTGTAGTATTTACAAATGTTAACACACACCATCCCACAATAGCAAAAACAATATTCTCTGTATTCAATATTCTCAATGTCTCTGTGACAGGGCAGTAGATAGTCCCTATAAACTGGTTGTGCCCAGTCGCTGCTGTCCTAAATTGTCCACAGTTCCTGCAGGTATTTGCCTCAACCTTTCTGTGGAATGGACGAGGGACGGTGGGTTGAGATTGACTGAACGTGGCAGGAGGTGGGAGGACGAAACTGTAAAACTGGCTGGGACTACAGGAAGAGGGCTTTGGGGGACAACAAACAGTGTGAAGGTAGGGGTAGTGTGGGAGGCAAGAGGGACAGTCGGGCTTGGGCTGGGAAGGACAGGTTCTGGTTGAAGGCTGCCAACGGGCCGAGGAATTATTGGCCTCAGGGTTGTCAGCTTGGGTGTGACTGCCTCAGTTGTATAGCTAGTGATGTGCCTTTTTAATCTAGCTTGCCCAGCTGTGCTTTGTGGCAGTTTGTAAATATGTTTCTCTCCCTGGACCTGGGGTGGAGCAACAGCACAGACACTGGCAGGTGGGAGAGCCTCAGCAGCAACACCAAGAGGGTCAGGCAGATCGATCCCCTGAAGCAGAAGAGTCTGATCTTACTTCTTAACCGTGCCGTTGTGCCACTGAACCAGAGTGGTCTGATTTACCTCCACCAGCTGGAGAGTAGTGTCCTGCATGATGGCACCATTAGACAGGATCAGCTGCCGGATCTTTCGGTAATCTTGTAAAATGAGAGACCAGCTACTCAGCGTCACCTTCTCTTTCTTCCTCAGACTTTGATGGATGCGACAGAGCCTGATGAAAATGGCCTCCACGAGACGACAGCAGTCTGGCCATTGGGCAGGTGAAGCTGTAGATGCCAACACACTCCGTTTCAGGCTGTCTACTCCAGGGGTGAAAACAGCCTTCTTTTTTGGAGACCTGAACCTCCCTGTTGTCAGCCTGTCATGGTGTCTGGCAGCAAATTTCACTCGCTGCTTGTCATATTCAGGCAGGCTCTGCCACAAGCACATAATGTCATCAACCTGAAGAAGGATAGAAGTATAGAGGCATAGCAGAGTTAAAACGAAACTGGTAATTTCGCATACATAGTTCAGTAACACTGTTTTTACAGTCACATTGTGTTTTGTGTGGTCTTTTCCAATTTAACAAACATTCAAAATGTTTACATACCTGCTGCCTGCTCAGTGTTAACCCTGTGCTTGTCCTCAGCTCCACCAAATATTCAGCCAGTCTGTCCACCCGGTCCATTCCTGGAATGTTCTGGTCATCCACAGCCTAAAACAGTATAATTTTAAATGGTAAAGAAAAAAAGAGATCAGTGAAATTACATATTAATGGTAGTATTAATCAGTTTGTTGAATTACAAATGAATTTGCTCGTGGCAAGTTCCTATTGTGAAATTTACATACCAAAAGCTCTTCAGGCACACGAGTGGGGGAACCTGGTGCATACTGGTCTATGGATGTAGTTGGCTGAGAGGAGAAGGTGGCAGCAGCTGGCTGGGAGAAGGCAGATTGGGATGAGGCAGCAGCAGACTGGGATGAGGCAGCAACAGACTGGGATAAAAGAGCAGCAGACAGGGATGAAGGAGCAGCAGACAGGGATGAAGGAGCAGCAGACAGGGATGAAGGAGCAGCAGACAGGGATGAGGCAGCAGCTGACTGGGATGAAGGAGCAGCAGACTGGGATGAGGCAGCAGCTGACTGGGATGAAGGAGCAGCAGACTGGGATGAAGGAGCAGCAAACTGGGATGAAGGAGCAGCAGACTGAGATGAGGCAGCAGCTGACTGGGATGAAGGAGCAGCAGACTGGGATGAAGGAGCAGCAGACTGGGATGAAGGAGCAGCAGACTGGGATGAAGGAGCAGCAGACTGGGATGAAGGAGCAGCAGACTGGGATGAAGGAGCAGCAGACTGGGATAAAGGAGCCGTAGACTGGGAAAAGGCAGACTTGGATGAGGCAGCAAAAGACTGGGAGAAGGCAAACTGGGATGAGGGAGCAGCAGACTGGGAGAAGGCAGACTGGGATGAGGCAGCAACAGACTGTGATGAGGCAGCAGAAGACTGAGATGAGGGATGAACAGGCTGAATTGTAGGTGGGTTATAGTTAGCTTCATCTTCAAGGAGGAAACTCAGTGTAGGGTCCTCATTGATGTCCTCCTCAAATCCCTCATCCTGCTCATCTACATTTACTTCCTCCAGCAGCTGGTCTGTCTGCTCATTGTCAGCATCTATTGACTGAAGTGGCTGCCCTGTCTGACTAAGTAGATAGTCCACTCCAATTAGCTCCCCTAAAAAACAGAATGCAGTGTGTTAAACATATAGCCCTTTCATTAGCAAAGAACCATGAGCTGTAAAATGTACTGTGAGAGTTTTACCAGTGTACTGTGCAGGAGGTTGGAAGGTGGGCACAAGCTTCTCTCCAAAAACATTTAGGCTGTTGGTGTTGATGCTTTGCACCACCTGCCCTGCGTAGGTGAGAAGAGGGGAGGATTTTGTGGAAATTGATGCTGCTGCCCGGTCTTGGTTACACCTGTTCAGGCCTTCCAGGAGATACAACTGAAAATTCAGTGTGTTAGCACTGGTTCTTGTAAAGAAGTGAACAATGAAAATCATGAAACTGGGATAATGAGTTCCAACAGAAAATATAAAGTGATATTAGATGTTCTATTGTGTTGAATATGTACTATACTGCAAACACAATGAGCCACAAACCTGGAATGAACCTGTTTAGGAGGCAGTGGAAAGATTCAAGTGAGGTCGAGCCCCTAGCACATCTGTACTTCGTGAGAACTAATCCTCCCTTGGTGGTGGTGGTGCCTGTCACAGTGTAGAGAAACACACCTGGCGGATCCTGGATGCACTTAACATGCCTAATCTGAACACGCCAGATGTGCTCTATCCTCACTGTGTCCAGCAAAGGAACCCCCATCATATCACTCCCCTTATCCCCCTTCAGTTCCTGCAGAAGCCTGTCAAGGTAGCGGGTTGTGGACTCCACCCCACGAGTCCTCCGACAGCAATAGAGCGCCAGCTCTTTTTCGGTGATGTGTCGGTCCACAAGGTTATCTGTGATGACAGGCACACCTTCCTCCTGCAGTTGCTCTCTCTTTGCCCGCCGCAACAAAGCCACATCATCTGGGTCCCATTCAAAAATGCACGCAGAGAGAGACGTGACATGAAGATTGGGTAGAGAGGATGAGCATCAGTGGTGCACCCCACTGCCAGCCGACGCATGAAGTGCCAGATGTCCAGCCTCATATTGAGGTCAGGCCATCCTCCAAATCTGGCCTGTAGCTTGCTCTGCCCCTTCTCTATGCAGCAGCCACAGTCCACGTACAGCAGCAGTGGTGGAGCCACGGCCGCCTGGCTGTACCTGTTAATCAGGAGACCATGGTGTCCAGTCCTGGACCTTCCTGAGCAGTCAAGACACTGATAAGAATTTGTCCTGTCTCATTGCCAACAGAAGTCACCCACTGTGCTGTTCCCCTGGCTGTGCCTGCCAACTTCTTTGTGATCTAAAATCAACCAAATTAAAAATATTAATAAAGCATAACACAAATCATTTTCAAACTTCACAACAGTTAAACATCAGTAATAATGTCAAACAATTAACTGTTTGGTTGAGTCCATTTTCTAAATTTCCCAAACGTGGAGGTTATGCTTGCCTTGATGTGGTCAATGCGACGGATAATGTCCCTCCCATAAACTGACAGCAGCCGCTTGCTAGTAGGGACATTAATGGGCTCTGAAGGCTTTTGGCACATGACAGGTAAGAGGCTGGGGCGGTTGAAAAAACCAGCACACTCCTCCATATAGTGCGCCAAACGGTCAAGCCACTCCTCCCCATGGTTCTCCCTCAGCTGTTTGACAAGTCTTGTGGGACTGTTGCCCAGCTTCCGTTCCCTCAGGATGCGTATGACACGAATGTCACAAGCATACCTTTGTGTAAAAGAGAAGATTTGCTTATGTAAATTATTTTATGGTAAATAAAAAAACACTTTTATTTTGCATTTACTTCATAGTACACATTTCTGCTTCAGAAAATAAATTATTAATTTTGAAATTTTATTATTTACTTATTATATAACTTTATTATAAACACATTACAAAATTCTGTACAAGGCGTGTAGATTTTAACTCACTTCTGTGCTGAAGGAGGCGGACTGTGACTACCAGGCTATAAAGATACATATTGTACATTATCAACAAAAATAATAATGATGATGATGATGAAACATATTAAGGTCTTTTTAAATTACCTGAATCCGCCTTTGTACATTTAGGTTGGGTTTGGTTGCTGAACTAATGGATCTCCCAAATCGTGGCTTTGTAAACTAAAAGAAGGAGATTATTGAACAGATTGACATTCATGTAATATCATGCATGCATTGGAAATTTGATGATATGAATTCCCTATTGAAGAATACACAAATAATCTTCCAGCCTACCAGTAAAAGGCATTGGGAAATTCCGGAGATCATAGCTTGTGGAGGAGGTAATCTACTCAAATATTAAAATAATGTTTTACCATTGATAAGTTAAGTGCAGGCCGTGTAAAGGTCGGGGCTGAGGTAGAGGTTGGGACAGCGGTAGGAGTGGATGCAGATGAAGCACTTGTGGTCTGGTAAAAGAACAATCAAGAATGAGGAAAACAGGTTGTATTCATCTTTCATTCGTGGTACATTTTACCGATCTAATTACGCACAGGCATGCCAAAATCTAACATTCACAGACATTTATACATTTAATGAGGACAATCCGTCGCTGTACACCAGCAAGAGTCGGAGAGCAGAAACAGCAAGGAGAAGCTGTTTAAATATAAATATAACACCCAATAAAAATAAAATCAATACTAACTGGTCTCTTTGGCAATTTTTTTGTTTTTTTGAAATTTCTACATGTTTTTGTTTGCTTGTGTTTTTATATCTGTAATGAGGTCATAAATAAAACCTGTGCTTCGTAATCTGTGGATACGTCTATTTTGATATTTGGAGAAATACACACAGTGGGCACAAATTAATTATATTCACATTATATATATATATATATATTGTATTTATTTACAATTATACATTAATTAATGGAGCCTAACTGCAAATCGCAGATGAAATTGTAATTGACTGTCTAATTCTAAGATGCAAAGAAGGGGGGGGGGGGGGGAGAAGGGGGGGGAAAGAAGGGGGGGGGAGGTGGGGGGGGGGGGGGGGGTAAGGCACCAAAATCATGGGTAAAGCATAACTCATGATGATGTGCTCATCTTAGTTAATGTTTTAATTAAGGTGTTGTTCATCCATGAATTCATGAATGAAAAATTTTGAACTTGTGTTAGTTCCTTATGATTCATGAGATATTAATGCATGAATGAATGCAGATCAAACACCTTAAAGTGTTACCCACTTTCCCAAATAAAAGCTCAAATCTATATAACTTTATAATAAATACAAATTTAAATAGCTACATGTAATGATAATAATAAAAACTTACTAATATTACAAATAGTTTGATAAATGAATAATAATAATAATAATAAACATATATATATATATATATATATATATATATATATATATATATATATAATGTATTTTTGGTAGTTTTATAATAATAATAATAATTAGCCATTTAGATACACATACACACTCACACAATTACAATGGCTAGATATAATAATAGTAATAATATAACTTCCACAAATAGTTTAATAAAAAAGTAGAAAAAATTGTTATATATACATAAACATATTTTTAAGAGCTTTCCTTCAAAGTTACTTAATGCACTAACGTAAAAATTAAAATTTTATAAAATTAAAATTATCACAATTATAAAAAATTAAATATAATTGTGAAAAAAAGACAAAATAAATCCTAAAGAGACTCTTTCCACTCTGCAATGGTCTGACCAGATGCTGGACAGTACCACTTTCCTCTAACCTGGGAATGGCCAGTGAGTTTACTTTTCGATTGGCCACATATTTTACACTCATAATGGCAATGTTCCTTTGTGTGACGCTTCTTTGGTGGCTCCCCTCTTGCCACAAGCTCTTGATCCTCAAGTGCTGCCTTGTGCTGTCTCCATGCACGCTGTCGGTTCTGAGGACGTGGTGGAACTGATGGCTGTTGGCCTGGTGGAAAAGACGACCAACCCTGAGAGTGCGATGGTGGAACTGATGGCCGTTGGGACGGCTGAAGAGAAGACCAACCCTGAGAGTGCGATGGTGGAACTGATGGCTGTTGGGACGGCTGAAGAGAAGTCCAACCCTGAGAGTTTGATGGTGGAACTGATGGCCGTTGGGACGGCTGAAGAGAAGTCCAACCCTGAGAGTGCGATGGTGGAACTGATGGCCGTTGGGACGGCTGAAGAGAAGACCAACCCTGAGAGTGCGATGGTGGAACTGATGGCTGTTGGCCTGGTGGAAAAGACGACCAACCCTGAGAGTGCGATGGTGGAACTGATGGCCGTTGGGACGGCTGAAGAGAGTCCAATCCTGAGAGTGCGATGGTGGAACTGATGGCCGTTGGGACGGCTGAAGAGAGTCCAACCCTGAGAGTGCGATGGTGGAACTGATGGCCGTTGGGACGGCTGAAGAGAAGTCCAACCCTGAGAGTGCGATGGTGGAACTGATGGCCGTTGGGACGGCTGAAGAGAAGACCAACCCTGAGAGTGCGATGGTGTAACTGATGGCTGTTGGCCTGTTGGAAAAGACGACCAACCCTGAGAGTGCGATGGTGGAACTGATAGCAGTTGGCCTGGCTGATAAGATGACCAACCCTGAGAGTGCGATGGTGGAACTGATGGCTGTTGGCCTGGCTGAAAAGATGACCAACCCTGAGAGTGCAATGGTGGAACAGATGGCTGTTGGCCTGGCTGAAAAGATGACCAACCCTGAGAGTGCAATGGTGAAAAAGACAAATCAGAATACCCAGGCCAGACATGCCACCCAGGAAAGTGCTGGGCCCCAGGCCAGTCTGTGCCAGATGGAGATGTGTCTCCAAGCCCAGTGTCTGTGTGCGTAATAGAAGACACTGCAGTTCCAGTTTGTGCACATTTACGTTGGCATATAACTGCCTCACCCTCCCGATTTTCAGGCTCCTGGAACTCAATGGCAACATGTCCATGTTCAACAGGTGCAGATGGGAGTTCTCTAGGCTTTGACAGTGGCTCCTTTGCCAAACCGATAGGCTGGGGAAGCTTTACTCCTTGTAGCAAGGTGTCCCGGTCAGTTCTTTTCTGTCTGTCGAGAAGCCTGGGAAAGAATAACAGACATGTTTAGCTTTACCTACAGTACATTTACAAAACATCTCTACTGATTTGTTTTTATAAACTATGTACACTAAACTATTCAAAAACTATCCATCACTTGGATACTTCAGCATTAAAGGAACACGCCGACTTTTTGGGACTTTAGCTTATTCACCGTATCTCTGAAGCACTGCTACTTCTGTGGAGAGATTTACTCCAACTCTGAGCGAACTCTCTGCTCCTCACCAGTTCTCAGGTGCTGCGAGTAAATCACTCCATCCAAGTGGCAGTGCTTCACCTTCTGAGAATATAGTTCCCAGTATGTATATGGTTAGAAGATGCCTGCGTCTCATATGACCTTGCTATTTGTACACACTGTTGCTATACAAATCACAACATGTAAATAGGAAAATGTTGCTGTTGTTTTGTCACTTATTGGGAGCAGTATGCTAGATGGAGCCATTTACCTCCAGTATTTGTGCTAAGCTAGGCCAGCGGTGGGGGCGTCGGATAGAGTTACAGCACGCACGGAGATGAGAAGGGTATGTATGGACTTATCTAACTCAGGGGGATACGGTGAATAAGCTAAAGTCCCAAAAGGTCAGCGTGTTCCTTTAACATTCAGCAATATTATCAATTTGACTATACTGACATTATTGGACAATAACTAAACTGATAACATTACAGCTGATTTATAGCCGAATTGACCTCATTTCGTAATTGATGCACTTTGTTAACATTAAAAGAGGAAAACAGACCGCGGAATATCTCAACTGACAAATCAGAATCAAGCATTTCAGAGAGCTGTGCAATAAGCAACAACGTATTCTAAACCGTAACATTCTGAATTTCTGAAAAGCTTTTGTGAAACAATGTATGCATTTATTACCAATTTTTAAATAGTTTTTCTGGCAGACATAAAAGGTTACAAGTTTCAAAATGAGACGGTGTCTGAAAACAATGTATACATTTAATGTATGTTATATACAAATACATGTTGAATAGAGAATAGTTCAATAGATTTATTATTTCAGAAGTGCAGTCGTTCATCATAGGAATAGATTTCATATTACTGAAGTGAATTTAGGAAGCTGAAATACAACTCAATATGAAGACACTGTGGTGTTGTTTATAGTAACTAGCACCAAGTTGGTCTGGTCTAGTAGCTCTCTGCAATCTTCAAGCAGCTGCTTGATGTGGCTATAAATCACACAATTGCCTGAGGAATGGGAAAGGTTTTGCCCTTGTTATCTTTAGGCCTATTTCTGGCTTCCCTGAATTCCTTCAGAAGCTTGAGTGCGACACCTTCTGAAACCCTGTTGGCATCAGGTCTCTGGGCAGCCTGATCATGAGTCATGAACAGTCTGTGAATAAAAAGATGCATGATTGTATTATGTATGATTAGTATTCTATGGTTCATTATAGCTTTGTAAACATATAGACTGATTATGTTTTGGAATTTTATGGCAATGAGGGATAGACTTTATGATCAATCCTGGATCTCATCAAAACAGTTTTTTAAAGTATCTTTAACCTTTGAAAGGAATTCAAGTATACAGGGAGCATTCAACAAGACTCAAATTTAACACGGGTGCACTACACCTCACCTCTCAGCTGCTTGCTGACCAGGGGCTGAGCCACTACGCTTCCGAGAAGCTCTCCAAGGACCTTCCAAGGTCTTTTTCTTGCACTTAAGGGAATATTGGAGAGGGACTGATCAATGGTATGCAAATACGAATACAACCGCAAGATCTCTGCTATCTCATTGGTTGATAAACCAGTGATCGTGCGGTTGAGACTGACGAGATACCCTGCCAGGTTATCCACTGCCTCCCATCCAGGAACACCCCTTGAATCACATCTACTGTCCTAAAAATGGAAACAAAAACAGAATCCTGCATTAGGAAATTATTTTGATAAACCACTAACATGTGATAAACCATTCACAAATTACAAGCATCAGGTATTAGAAACTTTACCGGAGCTGGTGTGCTGGGCCCAGCACAGGAAATGTCTTCAATGTCAGGACTGTAAGAGCCACCACTTGGCACAATGGTTTCATAGATTATTTTTAAACATTTTAAAGAGAAGAATAAACTTCAGTTACAAAATTGACTGTTCAAATTGACTAATATTAATCTTTTAATTAAATGAACGTTTAATCATGAAGCAACTCATTCATTGCTCCTAAAAATTAACATTCCTATGTAATTTTAATTCAAAATGATCAAGAAAATTGACATTACCAGAGGTGAGATCAATGAATCACCATGACTGCTGGAACTTGCAAGGGTGTGTGTGCCCAAATTGATGTCTGCCGCATCACATATTGTGACATCTAGACACTCATCCTCCTGAACTTCAACCTCCATCTCTGGCAAGGCGATTTCACGTTGCTCCAGTGGAGAAAGCAGGTCTCCTCTGTCAGACTGTGCCAGCAAGTACTCCACAGCTATATGCTCATCTGCCATAAAGATTCAATAAACATTTTGTAATTAGAGCTATATATCAGGCTAAAGCAGTAGGCTACAGTGCATGTGATGAATGTAGTGTTGCTAATGAAAAATCTATTTTGCGATTAACATGAAAAATGTAATTAAATTAAAAGCAAAAATCACAAAAGAAAAACTAAAACAAATACACTTCAACTTCTCAAAACTGACATATCTTATAACTAGGAACGAGCAGCTTTACAGCAATGATCAGTCATGAAAACGATGGTCTGATTGGTTAGCGTTCAGGCAGCATGCAAAGCCTTTGAAAACACACAGTGATGCCTTGAATCACTATCGTAATAGAGTGTACAATGGTGAATCTTACCAGTGGGTTTCCAAGGAGGTTTGAATTCTGGCAGGAGTGCACATCCAAGGACTCTGTTGCTGAGGACATTCATGTGGGACATTAAACGTACATCATAAATTTTAGTAAGTGATGTACCACTCATGTCCACAGCTTGATGGGCTCGGTTGATGTTCCACCTAGATGCACCCTCAAGCATGTACATCTGAGTATGTAGTGCATTACATCTCCAGCCTGAAAGACAATGTTTCACATGATTAAAATACTATTATATAACCCCCCACTCAGAATTACCAGGCGTAAGAAAAAGGTTGGTTCCAATTTGATGCCTTTAATTTTCAAAGTTAGAAACTTCAGTATTGTGACAACACTATTTCAATATACACATAATATTGTTTTAGATTTTCAATTTACCTGGAATAAAAGTGCACTGGTGGCGATGGAAGCTTTCCAGAGAGGACGACCCTCTGCCACACCTCAGTACATCCAGAACCTTGTCACCCTTCTGTAAACCAGAGCCCAGTTTTGTGTACAACTGAACACCAGGTGGATCTTGGATGCAAGGTAAGTGTTTCTGCTGTACCTCCCACACATGTGTCATGCTCTCTGGATTGATGAGGCGCAAACCAGTGGTGTCTGTCAGTTCCCATATGGAGTCCAGTAGTCCTTGTATCAAGACACGAGTTTCTTCAACTCCGCGTGTCCTCCTCCTGTAGTGCTTGGCCAGCTCACTGGAGGTGATGCTTGACAGGATTTGGGCCTCTGTTGAAATATGACCCCCATGTTTTTTTAAAAGCATGGTCTTTTTCGCCTCTTTAAGACGAGAGATGTCATCCTTGTCCCATTCAAATATACAGCTGGACAACTTGGAGCAGAAAGTGCCATACAGTGGATGGTGCTCCGTTGAAAGTCCAGCAGTAAACCGCCGCATGAAGCGGAACACATCAAGTCGCACTGTGATATTCCATGGTCGAAACCAGGTAAGAACTGGAGTCACACCTACACCAATGACCCTGCTGAAAAATCCAGCTAAAACCAGCCTAAGATGGTCAGGCTGGTTTTGGCTGGTCTCCCAGCCTGGTCATAGTTGGTTTATCAGGCTGGTTTTAGAGGGGTTTTGAACACTTTTTGGGGCTGGTCAGGCTGGTCTTAGCTGGCCAGGCTGGTTTTAGCTGGACAGCCTGGCTGGTTTTAGCTGGCCAGGCTGGTTTTAGCTGGTCAGCCTGGCTGGTCTTAGCTGGCCAGGCTGGTCTTAGCTGGTCAGTGTTGGTCTTAGCTGGTCAGTGTTGGTCTTAGCTGGTCAGTGTTGGTCTTAGCTGGTCAGTGTTGGTCTTAGCTGGTCAGTGTTGGTCTTAGCTGGTCAGGCTGGCTGACTATGTCTTCTCTATTTTTCCTGCCACTGGTTGTTGTGACAAAGAAAGTAAACAATTCCAAATACACTTTAAATAATCTTCAGGAGCACAGGCAACCATTCAAACAAATTGCTTTTTTATTTGATATTTCAGCCCCTTAAAACAAACCAGTGATATAGTAACCGTTATGTACAAAATTATTAATTGAAATGATTAAAATGCTAAAAACTGACTTAACTGTAAAGCCACAGCAAAATCAGCGTGAATTATACCAACTCTGAGCAGAGTGTTACATGAACACAGAAGCAGTGTTTAAGGGGGCTTTTCCACTGGGCTCGTTTGCTGCGGTCCGAGCCCGAGCGCGTTTGTTCCCGGCGCCCCCCGCAGCGTTGGTCTGGTTTCACACTCAACTTGATTCTATCGAACTCTGGTGCGTTTGCGTGCATCTTACGTCATTGCAAACGTGCACGGCGCATGATAGAAAACACGACGCGGGTCAATATATTGTGTTTTTTATTAATTTGGTGCCATTATTCATAGCTGAGTAAACAACCCAGGTTAACTGTGTGTGTGTGTGTGTTTCGCATAAGCTGTTTTTCCGCTGCTTGCAAATGGACTCTTTTGAGGAAACAGTGGATTTCCATTAATTTGTTGCCCTGATTGCACGCACTATGCGCGAATACACTGCAGACTCACTCTTGCTCGTATCCAGGGTAAATCTTCATCCCTTACGTGTGTTTTATTTAACTAAATACATCATAATCGACTAAAACGCATGCGCAGGATACTTTACTTCCTGAACAAGTGCGCACCCGAGTCCGTGTAGTTTTCACATACACGCGAATCGCAGCACGGTTCGGGAGCAACCGAACTCAGACCACCTCCTCCAGGTAGTCTCGGGTTCGGTACCCCAGTGCGCACCCGGGTCCCATGACAGGGTTCACATTAGCGATTTTTCATGCGAACCGTGCCCCGTTCCGAACTAAACTGCCAGTGTGAAAGCCCCCTAAGTTAATGAGATAATTTTGTGATTGAGTGATGATTAGGTATTATTGAAAGACACCTGATGGTAACAACCAGAATCACTGCCATTATAATAATATTTCACAATATTACTGTTTTTTGGTCAAATAAATGCTAGCTTGATGAGCAGAAGAGACTTCTTTCAAAAAATATTAAAAATAGTAATGTTTCCAAACTTTTGACCGGTACTGTATATTAATTTTATACAAAATAAATTATAGTTAATACGATTGATGTGGTTTGGCATTAATAAATTGTGCTTGAAAAAACATGATCAGAATATCGACTCAAATTATGTATTATATCGAGTATTATTGAAGCAAAACAGAGTAGATGTCAAGTCTTTGAGAAAATGTTTTAGGAGTTGCAAACATGTAGTTTTTTTCCTTTCTCTCTCACAGACACAACACATCAGTTACACCTTTTTAAATTCTTCATTGCAGGTGCACAAATCCTATTCTACAAAGTATAGGATATAACGTGTGACCAGTAGAAGATCAATACATGAAGGTGTGACCTCTTGGCTGACTTAAAAGAATGATATTTTTGTTGTAAAGTCATATGCTCAAACCCCTTGTGTGATCGCGGCTTAAATGTGAGCATATACATTTCTTAATTTGTGATTTGTAAAATAGTATTTGTGCACCTCCAATGAAGAATTTGAAAAGCTGTAACTTCTGTGTTTGTGAGAGAAAAAAGTTTGAAACTTCTATTATAAAAAATAAAAAAAACTTTCTCGGTGACTTTAAATTTACTGATGTGTGACTTTACACCTACAGACTCCACTGCCACAGGTGCTCAGTTTTGCTATAATAATACCCTCACAGAACATGATAGTAATCAGCCATCCATGCAAAAGCAGAGGTCGTGTGGTGTACAGGTACATCTGTCCAGGCCAACATCTGATGCCTTCTGCTGGGATCCCAGAAAACCTGCAATACAAACATAGTACAGTTAAAAATCTATCATACATGCATCTCATCTTGTATCACAAATTATCATTCCAGGTTCAATTTAAGATATGCTCACTATTAGGGCTGCACGATATTGAAAAACCTAAATACATATTTTGTTTTTCTGCTATATATATATTGCGATACAAAAACAATTTCATCAGAATATTTATTTAGGTCTATTTGAAAATAATTAATTATTATAGAATAATTGGAGATTTTGTAGAGAAGTGAATCTGCATTAGGTCTGGACTGTTCAGTTTTGTTGATGGGGGGTGATTGCCGAGATGGGCATTTGACTTCATTTTGCATGCATGTACCCGTTTATGCTCAAAAGAAAGAGAAAGAGAACTGAATTGGGCATTCACGTGCCGTCTGCATGGCTCTGTGTGTGCACGCGAGTCCTCTTGCGCTTGATGCCTGACTCGACTTAAAAACACATGCAAATGATAAACTTTCACTCTATGATGGTTAAACTTTGCAATTAATCCGCGAATCACATGCGTTCCGAACCGGGGGACAACTGGCCCATACGGATCACAGATAAACTACGATCCCTATACATGACAACGCACATCCTGCGACGGACTATCGTGGATGTGCACAACGCGATATTGATGCTAAAACGATATATCGTGCAGTCCTACTCAATATACAATATTTGGGGCATGATATTGCCCAAAAGAAATTATTTCAATTCACCCCTCTGAATATTCCTTTAATATGGCATTTTGTGAGAAGTCCAGAGAACTAAGATTAACAGTTAATGGCAAATATAAAATGTCCATGCATTTACAACCCTCATTTGGATAAATACCATGGTAGAAAACTTGAATCAATCACATAGGAAAGCCTGTCAGTGATGTGCTGTAAAGTAAAAGGAAAGACACAGATAACAGTAAAACTATTTCATAGTTGAGTCATATTATAATAAAGACATTTAATTTTACACTTTTTTAAAGATCTTGTAAATAACTTTGCTTAATATCAACAATATTATTAGTATATAAATCCTAGAAAATTTTAATCATGAGCTGTTGGCATGTAAATGAACATAATGAGAATAGAGAGTGAAAAAAAAACAGCTCTAAACTTTTCAATAAAGTACCAGCTCCTGTTGTAAAGTTATAGTACACAGGACACACACATGAGAGGTACAGCCTCTCCCTACTTTTACAAAATTACAAACAACCAGCCTGAAAAACACACGTGGTATGAAGAACAGATAACGTCCAAGCTTATCGATACTGCGGTCTTCCTTAGTTTGGCCACAGGGCCAGTTTAATACTGGGTTTCGGTACCGATCCCTACATATGGATGAGTTCATACGGATGAAAGCCTGTTGTGTTCGGTCTCTTGATTTGTGATAGTGGCAGCTATTGTGAAACTCACCTTCTTGTGGATGTGTATCTTAGTGTGGATGGCATCAAGAACTTGTCCTGAAGAATCACAGGGCCAAACACTAGGGATTATATCTCATCTGGTAACAAGAGCATAGCCATAACTTTAAGAACTCTAATGATATCTTTACCCCTGATATTGCATTGGGGATATAAATTCAAACATTTTAAAGGCTAAGAGTATGAGCCACGAGTAAGCTGGCCAGATATCTTTGAAAAATAACTTGCGTGCCAAAAGTTGTCGACCCCCTGAACCACATTCAGCATTTATAAGTAAAATGAATTTCAGTATTTATCAATAAAACATACATACGAATAAATAAATACCTTTGAGTTGAACAGCATGGTGTCTGTCTCATTGGCCAACATAATTCAAGACAGACCTAGAGAAATAAAATAAAACATACCAATGACCATGATATTATCATAATAGTTAAAAGAATTATTATAACTATGACCATTATATTTGTCACTTATTATTAGCTGATTATCTAGCCTACAGGCTTCTCAAGGACAATTTCACTGAAAAAACCTGGGGTTAATGATTTCTAAAATGTGAGACTTCTTTCAAAAGCATAAATCTTACAGACCCCAAACTTTTGAACAGTAGAGCACTATGTTTGAGGTTTTGCTTACTAATCATATGGTTCATAGCCGTGGAGATTGTTTTGGACAGGGGGTGCAGCAGGCCATCAACATGATGATCTAGGAACATAACATGCCATTTGTCACAGAGCCAACAATGTTAAATAGGATTTACAATAGAACATAGGGTTTATTACAAGGAACCAAGCTAGGCAGAGGTGAAATGCAGAAATGAGAAAGAATATATATATATATATATATATATATATATATATATATATATATATATACATATATATATATATATATATATATATATATATATATATATATATATATAATGTTAAGATAAAAGATATTGTGAAATAAATGCATATGAAATTATTATGATGATGATTAAACAATAATTCACCCTTTATTGTAGTTTTTTTTCTGTCGCTCCTGAAATCACATTTTTTAATCAATATTTGTAAGTGACGTCACTGATTAACAGCACAGTGCATTCTATTAGATAAATAAATTAGCTTACTTCCAATCACCCATTAACAAATTAACAGCAAAACAAAAATATCAAAAACTGTTATCTACAGAAAGATGTGGTTAAAACCCCAAACTTATATAAACAAGAGCTAAGTCTGTAGAGTTTGCCTTAACTTACCTCTTCTGAAAACGGTTGAGATGCTAACGGACTTTTTCGAAGACACAAAACCATTTCTATAAAGTAAATATTCAACAGAAGCGTATCAGTTACACTTAAGAAAGGTGTCAGGCACGTTTGTATGTATTATTTGTGTGATTTTTTTGACTAAACTTACCTGAAAGCAGTGAAAACAACAGCGAGAGACGGGAGTTTTGCTGTTTGTCAGTTGATGATGTTTCCTCGTTTCCATCTGCTCTCGCGCGCGCTCCAGTCTTTAAATTCGACTCGAATGTTTACGCGCACGCGCATTAAAACACTTCAAAGGGCACGCAGCATATAAATAAACATCTGGATTAAAACATATAACATAATTTAAAATATCATTAATATTAAATCATGAATTTAAAACTCATTGTGTATAGTTCTATGACCCATTAACGTGCAAAATGCCACCGCTGCAGCAGGTGATAGTGGGACAAAGTGGCACTTAGTTTAAGAATTTAACACAACCTCTTTATTTTATTTGTAAACGTGCTTGCAATATTTTTTATACCATCACTTTGCTTTTGATTTTATTTGTATTATATTTTTATATATATATATATTGTAACTTAAGTGTCAAACTACTTTTCAGACATACATAAAGAAAATCACATTGTAACAATTTAAAATGTTATTTGTTTATTTTTTTTTTAAGGTGGAAAGTATTAAGGAGACACACAAGTTTTGGGTGAGGGGGTGTCGATGAGGAAGAGGGGGTGTCTAGGGTGTGGGGGGAATGTAAATGTAGGTGTGTCACAGTGCAGATGTTTTGGTGTAGTGCTGCTGTGTTTCTGTCTAACTGTCAGTTGTTCTCCCCTAACTGCAGTCTTCAATGACACAATCAGTTTTATGTTTGTGGAATTTCTGAATGGAACTTAATGTAAAATAAACCGGTATCAGATTATGTGTATCATGTGTTTGGTGTCTTAAGATATTGTACAGCTTATCTACACTGTTAGACATTTCTTGTAATTTTACAGGAAATTCCTGGCTAATAGTTGCCGTAAATTTACTGTAAACAGTATACAGGAGTGTTATTGTAAAATAACTACAACAAGGTACTGTACTTAATGTAATTTACTGTAATTTTACAGGATCAAATACTGTAAATATTACAGCAAAATTTTACATTTACGGCAACTCAGTAGCCAGGAATTTCCTGTAATTTTAGGAATTTCCTGTAATTTCACAGGACAGAATATTGTAAATATTACAATTAGATGTTGTAACTTGGATAAATGTCCTCTTTCAGACTTCTGTAAAGAAAAACAAAACACTTAGTATTTTTTTTTCAAATATATTTTTATTTTCTCTTAAAACTGATGAGAAAACAGAGTTCACAATGCACAAACAAACAATTTATTACTGTACCAAACTGGTTGAACATGCGTTGTCAAACATATGTCCTCTAATGTCCTCTGCCCACTAATGTCATCCAATGTCCCCTGCCCACTAATGTCCCCTGCCCACTAATGTCCCCTGCCCACTAATGTCCCCTGCCCACTAATGTCCCCTGCCCACTAATGTCCCCTGCCCACTAATGTCCCCTGCCCACTAATGTCCCCTGCCCACTAATGTCCCCTGCCCACTAATGTCATCCAATGTCCCCTGCCCACTAATGTCCCCTGCCCACTAATGTCCCCTGCCCACCAATTCAAAATCCAGCAGTTTCCTCAAAAGTGTGCAAACTGGTGCGTTCAGCCCTCGTTTTTTCTCTGCCTTGCTGCCCGTCTGGGGATTTATGCCGCAAAAGGCTCTGAAAACAGGGGGGAAAACACACTTATCAGGTAACATTTAAGACTATAACATGGTCATAACCATGACATGAAACATTAAGGGATCTTTATGAATGAATGAGTGCGTGTGTGTGTGAGACTGAGTCATTGTAGGCTATATGAGTATGTGTCTGTCTGTGTGTATGTGTCTGTGGCTTGGCACGATCGATGCAAGGGTCTGCGATTCGAGTGCACCGGGTGGAGTGTTGTTCATCGGATAGAAATTGGGCTGAAACCGTGATGCATCTCCCTTTAAAAGCTTTGCATCTGTAAAATATGATTTCTTATTTTATATAGGCCTTTATATTTTTAAATGATTATTTTCATTAAATTTACTTTCATAATTATCTCAGCCATTTCCCGAAGGAGCAGACTATTAGATGCGGAGGGGTAGGCCTATTTTCAGGTCTAAATTCATGAGCATTGTTTACAAATAGAAAGATCTCTAAACCGTGATTCTAACACCCGAGCTACACCGGGCCTCTACACGCGCGTATTACGCTGAATTCTACCGACTCATAGATTCAACTGATGTCAGCGATTCTGGCTACACCAGGAACGTGGACAGCGCGGACCCGGCGCACGCATGCTTTAAAATAGGAATTGGTTCTATTTTTCCACGCACTCGCACATCACGCATCTGCGAGACAGAGAAAACTTTCATCTTGTTGGATAGCTGCACGTTGTTATAGCTATCAAACACAAGTCCCCACCCTACTCTGCTTCTGATTTGCTAAATACGTTTTTTTTTTGTTTTTTTTAAGTGAGAGCTGCCATAGGTTTTGGGGAACTCAAAAATGATAAACCTTTCTGAATTTCCATCCTGATGAAAATTTCTTCACAACCGTGTCACGCCGGAGATCCGGCACGGTGCCGGAATACTTTAACCCCTGAGTGTGTGCCTGTGAGAGATTGAGTGAGTGTCTGTTTGTGCGATCGTCAACCCTCTCTCCCCATCCCCTCTCCTCTCTCATGCCTCTCCTCACTCATCCCTTTCTCACTAAATTGGATAGCATAATTTGAGTTTTTTCTTATACTTGCAAAGCAATGTGTAAAATCTGATCACTCTAAATACGAAGTAATATGTCGTTGTATTAAGTGGGCCGGGGTGACTTACTGACAACCCTAACTGTAACAAAAAATGTCAATTACAGAAAAGTTATAAACATTGATTAAGATCCCTTCATATATCAAGTCATTGCTTATGGAGGTATATCTGATTCAAATCAACTGAACGCCTGTGACAGTGCGATTTGTAGTTGTAGAGAAAAGCCACACATGTGCATGAGTAAATTTAAAGTCAAAGAGAGAAATGTTTTAAGAGCAAACTTGTAGACTTTTTTCTCTCCCACAAACACAACACAGCAGTTACACCTTCTCAAATTCTTCATTGCAGGTTCACAAATCATATTCCACATATTACAAATTAAGAAAATCGATCACATTTTTGATACAATTGCTGCAGTGAATATGGTGCAAAACGCATTTACACACCCGCATCAAGAAATGTGAAGTTGTGGAGAAATTTTTCACATCCGCAAATCAGTACGTGAATTCATCCAATGAGTTGCACACATGATGAATATTTCTTGTATATGTCTTGTATATGTATACTGCTCATTTTAGTTCACGCGACCGTTTCTCAGAATGTTTAATGGATTATATTAAAAAAGGTAAATATAGTTTCAGTGTGAACTTAAAATACAATTGTGCATTTCATTTCATAAAAGTATACAAACTTAATGAAATAATGCACAATTGTATTTTAAGTTCACACTGAAACTAGATTTACCTTTTTTTTAAATAATCCATTAAACCTGCTGAGAAACGGCTCGGTCATAGACAGGCTTCTCGCTGCGTCACTTTGAAGACGAAAGCGAGGCTGAGGTTAACATGGCTACGACGTGAATAAGGCGAATCGGTCCAACAAAGTGGCATTCACCGAAGACAGTGGCTGATGTTTACGTCATACCAATAATGTACAAAACGTAGCTTACCCAACCCATTCTATTCCATGTATTATTGTTTTCATTTTTATTTTTAACGTGTCCAATCTTATAACAAAATCTTAGAAAAAACAAATATAGGCCATTGCCATCGGCCACATTGCTATTTTGAACATCGGCATCGGCCCAGAATTTTGCCATCGGTGGATCTCTATCGATTAAAATAGAAATATATTTTAGGAATTGCCAAGACCCACCTCACCTTAAAATGTACAGGCCATGGTGAGCGTGGTGAGGGCATTGGGTTGGACTTTCGGGGTGTCTCAGGTGAGGAGAGTTGTG